>NC_142053.1:107272912-107955412 GCF_982192425.1 Myodes glareolus | reverse complement strand
TCAGTTTCTTTGTGGGGTGATCTCCTAACTAGACAGTTGACAAGTCTAACTGGATTAATCTTAAGGGAGGAGACAATAGTATTAATATTTTACTCTTTGGAGCATATCAGAATGTTATATTTCTATTTAGGGCCAGTGGTAGAACTTAGACTCTATTTTCTTGACTAGGAGGAAAAGTGTTCCCTGAGTGGGCCTTGAAATCTCCATGTTTTTATATGGTAATCAAAATATTAAAGAGGAAATTGTGATTAATCCCTCTCTAGGTTACCAGAGAAGTAGGAGAATCATTGAGGATGGACTCCATCATATACTTTCTGCTTCTCTGATAACCTAGAATGTATGACAGAGGTGTCCATCTTCAATGAAATCCCGACCAGATGATGTTTGTCTAGGTATATAATCTTTCTTCTCCAGATCTGGGGCTCTGAAATCACTTAGGAAAAGGACTAAAATTGAAGCATAGAATAATTTAGAATCTCTACACTTTCTGATTTCTGACCTTAGAAGATAATCAAGGGAATCTAAATAGAATTAGATTATAGCAAGACTATTCAAGTGGGAACCAACAGTGATTGAGAGGATAAAATTAAAATAGCAGTTGAGTTTAAAGATTAATAACATTGCTACTAAGATTATTGGTGTGGGAGAATTGTCTGTATTCTGTCAATCATGCTTTAAATAAATGCTGATTGGCCAGGCAGGAAGTATAGGCAAGAAAACCAGACAGGAAGTAGAGGTGATGCAATGAGAACAGGAGAATTCTGTGAAGGAGGAAACCCATTCCTCCCAGTCCTGTACAGATCACTAAGGAAGCAGGATGTGACCTGCCAGCTGAAAAAAGGTACCGAGCCATATGACTAAAATAGATCAGAATAATAGGTTAATATAAGTCATAAGAGCTAATAAGAAGCCTGAGCTAATGGGCCAATCAGCTTATAACTTATGGAGACCTCTGTGTGATTTTCTTTGGGGTTAAACAGCTGTGGGAACTGGGCAGGACAGAAAACCCCAACAAGCCAGCCCATCATGTTACAGATTATGTGGGTAAAATCAAACTATCAAGTAGAGCCACCAAACACTTCTAGAATTTCTGGCCTTTGGATAGGACACAATCAGAACCCATCTAGCTTTTGTCAAAGGAAGAGAATTAAGATCCTATCTTTACACTGTCTGATTGGTTTTCATCTCTTTTTCTTGTCAGAATCATGTATATTTTAGAAGTCACCTTCACTCTGACCTTAGCAATGTTATATGATGCCTGTACTACGTATGCTACAAAGCTCATGACGAAGTCATAGCCCATGAAATCAACAGGTGAGAGAGCTGGCCCTGGAGTCACAAGAGTTGGAGAATTATCCCCCATCAACTGCAGCACACAAGAAAGCTTACCCTGCACCCCATCTGGGAAGCACACTAGAAATGACCCTGTTATCCAGAGGAGCACAGACTAGTCAGTCCAGAGAGCAGGAGAGCTGACCCCCTCCCTTGTATGCCCTCTAAAACAGTTGGGAAAGAGGATCCTGCACCTTGCCTGGGAAACAGTAGTCCTGGTATTTTGTGTGTGGATGACCTGGGATTTAAGGATCTGAAAGCAGAACTGCTCCTTGATGCAGGATCCATTGAGTAAGCTAGTTGAGGTAGTGCTGGAGAACTCACCTGGATATTAATAATGAGGCAAATCTGGTAAGTCAACTAACCCAACTACCACCCAAACCCAGAACCAGTGCTATGAGTTGGCAAATCCCAAAATCCACCTTATCTATAAATTGTTGAAGCAGCTGAAGGAGACAAACCTACAGAACCAAAACAGTAGGATCTCCAGGACACAGAACAACAACAAGAAATCCATGAGGAGCCCCAGTGAGATCCCACTTTAGGGACACAACAGAAGCCTTGAGCTATACCGATGACTTGTGACAATAAACACTTTTTTTTATCTTTTTTAAAAAAATTTTATTGATTTTTATTGAGCTTTACCTTTTTCACTGTTCCCCTCCCTGCCTCTCACCTCCTCCCTTCAATCCTCCTCCAAGGTCCCCTTGCTCCCAATTTACTCAGGAGATCTTGGATTTTTCTACCTTTTATTTCCCATGTAGATTAGATCTATGTAAGTCTCTCTTAGTGTTTGCATTGTTGTCTAAGTTCTCTGGGATTATGGTTTATAGGCTGATTTTCTTTGATTTATTTTTTAAAACCACCTATGAATGAGTGCATGTGATAATTGTCTTTCTGTGTCTGGGTTACCTCACTCAAAATAATGTTTTCTAGCTCCATCCATTTTCCTGGGAAATTCAAGATATCATTGTTTTTTTTCTGCTGTGTAGTACTCAATTGTGTAAATATACCACATTTTCCTTATCCATTCTTGGATCGAGGGGCATTTAGGTTGTTTCCAGGTTCTGGCTATGACAAGCAAAGCTGCTATGAACATAGTTGAGCAAATGTCCTTGTGGCACAATTGAGCATCCTTTGGATATATACCCAAAAGTGGTATTACTGGGTCTTTAGGTAGGTTGTTGGTTAATTTTCTGAGAAATCACCACACTGACATCCAAAGGGATTGTACCAGCTTGCATTCCCACCAACAATGCAGAAGTGTTCCCTTTTCCCTACAACCTCTTCAGCATAAGTTGTCATCCGTGTTTTTGATCTTGACCATTCTTACAGGTGTAAGATCGAATCTCAAAGTTATTTTAATTTTCATTTCTCTGATGACTAAGGATGTTGAACATTTCCTTAAGTATCTTTCAGCCATTTTATATTCCTCTGTTGAGAGTTCTCTGTTTAGGTCTGCACTCCATTTTTTATTGGATTATTTGTTCTTTTGATAACCAATTTCTTGAGTCCTTTGTATATTTTGGAGATCAGACCTCTGTCTGATGTGGGGTTAGTGAAGCTTTTCAGTTTCAGGAGGTCCCATTTATTAATTGTTTCTCTCAGTGTCTGTTCTGCTGGGGTTATATTTAGGAAGTGATCTCCAGTGCCAATGTGTTCAAGTGTACTTCCCACTTTCTCTTCTATAAGGTTCAGTGTGGCTGGATTTATGTTGAGGTCTTTGATCCATTTGAACTTGAGTTTTATGGATGGTGATAGATATGTGTCTATTTTCATTCTTCTACAAGTTTATATCCAGTTATGCCAGCATCACTTGTTAAATATGCTTTCTTTTTTTTCATTTGATATTTTTTGTTTCTTTGTCAAAAATCAGGTGTTCAAAGATGTGGGGATTGATATCTGGGTGTTTTATTCGGTTCTGACAATGAACACTTGCAAGTGAAGATGAATAGACTTGCAGATAAATTGTGTGACTCAACTCAACAGGTCATACTTCAACTTCTATGAGAAGTCACTTTTGTCTGTCTGTCTCTTTCTTTTGCTTTGATTATTTGTTTTGTTTTGTTTTTGGCTTTTCTTTAAAATTTGATTTTGTTTGGGAGGTTTGGCAAGGGCAGAGGGTGAATGAGAGGGGAGAGGGAGATAACTGGGAAAGGAAAACATGATGTTCAATCCACAAAGAATCAATAAAAATAAAAATAAGTTGTTTATATGCTTATATAGTAAATGAGTATAAGAAACAATACATACATACCTTATTCTTATAAGAAACAATACATACATACCTTATTCCGGGCCATAAGTAAGCCTCAACACATGCAATGGATTTAAAAATATACACAAAATAAAAGTAACCAAAATTTGACAGTATATGACACATGACCATATACAGCATATATCATGATCAAGAGGGATATTTCTCAAGGATGAAAGGAAGATTCAACAAATTCAAATTAATAAGGAAAATGTACTACATTCATAGGATAAAGCATAAAATTCATAAAGCATCTCAATATATAAAGAAAAAATATTAAAAATAAATTATTCTTTCATCATAAAACTCAGCAAACAGTATAGAGATAGTATACTTCAAAATAGTAAAAGCTCTGTATGACCAGCCCACCTTTTACCTAAGACATCTGAGGATGGAAACAAAACCTACTGCCAATATCTCTTCAACATATTAGTTAAAATCCTAGACAGAATGTGTGTGTGTGTGTGTGTGTGTGTGTGTGTGTGTGTGTGTGTGTGTGAGAGAGAGAGAGAGAGAGAGAGAGAATAAAAATGTCCAGATTATAAGATCATAAAGGAAGAAATTAAATAGTGTGTTTACAGGTGAAATTATTATATATATAAAAAAACCTTAAAGATTTTATACCCAAAATTCTTAACATAAACAATTATGGTAAAACTGCTGAATACAAAAGCGACATTCATATACACACTGAATTTCTATACATAACAATCTGAAAGTAGAATAAAACATATCCAGGGATGTACTTTAGTAATATACTACATGTTAAACATATGCAAGACAATGAGTTTGAATGCCAGCACTCTAAGAATGAAAATTTGAAAATCCAACTTATAATACTATAAAATTATGAAATATATAGAAACAAAAAATGTGCTCAAGAAAAAATGTATACCAAGAACTAAAAAAAACTAAAAAAAATTAAAAGGAAATTGAAAGCAAAAAGAGAATATATCCTTTGTTAAAAGACCAGAAAAATTAATATTGCAAAAAAAGCACGTAACTACTCAAAGTAATCTGTAGATTTACTGCAGTCTCTTACAAGATTCCAATGGCACTTTTCACAGAAATTTTAAAAAATCCTATGAAACCACAATAGAGCTCAAATAGTTCAAAGCAATCTTGAGAAAGTACTAAGCTACAGGAATCAAACATCTTAACTTAAATATATTACAAAACTAGAGTCAAAATAGTATGATTATGTTATAAATTATATATATACCAATAAAATAAAGTTTGAGAGAGAAAAAATAAACCCATGATGATCAACTCATACTTGACAAAACTGTCCAAGAATAGACTATAAAGGAGAATGGATAGTCTTGTCAAAACATGGTGGTGGAAAATCTGTATTTCCACATACGGAAGAATGAAATTTGACTCTACCATAATGAAAAAAAATTCATGTACATGCAAGGCATGGCATCATAAGACCCTAGGAAACATAAGGGAAAACTCTTTTAATTTGATTGGTAATGATTTTCAGTTATGATAGCAGAAGCATAAACAACTCAAACAAAAATAATGATGGCGTAGTAATCCAACTATATAGCTTCTGCACAGCAAAGATAATCATCAATGAAGTGAAATACAACTTAGAAAAGAGAGATTTGCAAGACATGTATTTGATACAGGGTTTCTACCCAAAAAATTGAGAGAAACAGCTCAAATAACTCTGTTGATTCATTCGATATTTAAAAACATAAGTGAATACTCCTTAAATTGCTGAACTGCTGTCAAGTTTTAAAATCTTCCCTGTTATATTGCAGCAATAAACCTAATTTCTATAGGCTGGATATCGTAACTAAAAATATTTCCTGAAAAGATAGAAGTGCCTGATGGAAAACTTAAAGAATTTATTCTACATAAATTGTCAAATATCATGGAAATAAAAATGTAATTAAATGTGACTAAATCATGTAATCCTCCAAATACATCCCCTTTAGGTAGAGCAGGGAGAGGCGAATAGAAGTAGTTAATCATTCTGCTTTCATTGCAGTTGTGCCTCAGCAGGTGATGCAATAGATGTTATTAAAGTAAGTTCATATTCTAGCACTTTCTATAGTTATCTATGAATAACAGAGTGTACTTTCTGATGAAACTTGTTTATCAAGATAAACAAAGCTAAATGAGGCCTGCTGCAGGAGAAGCTTGAATAGGATCAGGGATCTTAGTTGCAAAAGGATGATTATCTCTGTGTAGTTGAGAGGTCAATGAGCTGATAACCAGAAATCCTTGGTACTCCCATGAGGACCTTTCAAATGATTGGAGCCAATGTTTAAAACCACAATATTTGCAAAGATCAGGAAACCAACCAACTTCTGTGAAAGAAAGAATTTAAAAAAATACATCTTAGGTTGATTGAAAATGTGGCTTTGTTATGCCTTTCTCTTAATGATAAATTTTCACATATTAATTTTTAAATTCCTCCCTTTTGTGGGTTTGATCCAAATACAGCAATCTTTAGAATGGGGCTTTTGGGAAATGATTGCATCATGATGGTTGTGACTTCATCTATAAATTAAAGCACTCATATATTCTAGTTTAATGGCTAATTGATGTTCGAAATTTAGGAGGTGGGGCCTAATGAGAGGAAATAAGGCACTGGGGATATTTTGAAGATATATTGAAGATCTTTCTGTTCCTTTTTCTCATTTCCTCTGGGTCATTGTGTCTTCTTCACTATTTAATACCTTAGTATAAACCCAGAAAAAAATGAAGGCAAGAGATTCTTGGATGAAATCTCTGAAATCATACATCAAAGTAAATTTTTACTCTTGTAGTTGATTTTTCTCAGGTATCCTTGTTACAGTGACGGACATCTGACAATCATATCACATTTGAGAAAAGGGCTTTCTTTATTCTCATTTCCTACTCTCCAGACTTTAATCTTTATCCCTTTTAAGTTTATGGTCTCTACTTTACCCACTTCTGAAGTTTCCTGTGCCCATTCTAACAATTTCAGTGAGCTCTTTCTGCTCACAAATTCATTGGTTAGTAGTTAGTTTTGTGTTCTCAATTAACCTAGAACCACCATCCAATAAAATTGGTCAACAAATCCCTAGAACACATTCTGGTTTGACTTCTAGGACACATTATTTTTCTACCTCCGTTTAATAATTGATCTTTTTAAATCTCCTTACTGGACATCCAAATATTGTGATGTTTCAGGGGCCATTCATCCACTATCCCGATTCTTTCCTTAGGTACTCTCATCTTAACAGAAATGTGAACACCAACTGTACCTTAATGCCTCTATGAGCCAAACACAGCAAGTTGACTTATTTAACACTTATTTTTGAACCTCTCTAGCTTACCTTCCAATATTGCAGGGACTATAAAACTAAATTTGTATACTTTTATATAGCTAGAGTAATGACAAGTGGCTGAATTTCTCTGACTCAAGTGCTCAAAATCTTCTAATACTTTTTTTTTAAAAAAATCATATTTAGAAAAAAAAACCTTGTTTATTCCATGGCTTACAAAACCCTGAATGGTATTGTTTCTTCTTAACTTCCTTTCCTCTTCATGTCATTCATTCTGTTGTAGCCACCTGGCCTCTCACACACTTCCCTAGTGAGCCAAACTGTCCCTTGCATCTGCTGGGATCGTTTTGTGTAAAATGATCTTCAGGTCTCTGGTATGACCAGCTTCCTAACCTCTTTCTTATTTCTACTAAATGATCGTTCATTTGATTGAAAATAGCACTTTAGTTGCCTCCAGTCCCATTAGGGTGCCTGAGTTTTCTTCATTGCACACATAGCTACATAACACATCACAGATTCATTCCTTATTATCCCTCCTATTAGAATGCATACTCCAGTCCATGAAGTTGAAGTTGAAGCCTTTCCTTCACCAGCCACTATATCCCTAGGGTCTAAAAAAATGTTTCAGATACTCACTAATCATTTACTTAAAATTAGTGACTAGGACTCTGCATTGTAAATCATTATTTTGTATTGATAATGGACACTACAACAGTATAACAACTTTTGTAAAAATGATTCCATCTTAAGGAGCACTTCTGAATATGTTAGCAGTTTTTCTTTCAATGTGAAGAGGTGAATAATGTCATGTGAGTCTTCACACAGATCATCTTCGGATCCAAGTTATATGAACTGTGAGTCTTAGCTTCTTTCACTCATACTTTATTACTTCATTCATCCTTTTTACATGTACTATTTATCCAAAGGTGATTCAGTCTACCTCCTGTGAATGTTGAGCTCAATTTTAGGTAAAAAGTCCTTGGAATTTTATTTTCAAGTGAAGAAAGTTGCAAGAAGAATAATAACCTCAGTATACCAGAACATTTTTGACTGATATCCATATGTCCATTTGCATATGATGGGACAACCATATCTATTAACCCTTTCACTCTAAACTTAAGAGTCCTCTTAACTTTACAATACTCTGTGATGTTTTTGCTTCTCCTTTAAAGTCGTACTATTTCTCTGAAATGATTGTCCCTTTTATTCTTTAGATTCTCATCAACATTGCCACTATTCTGGTATTATGTTTTGTGTATCCTTAGGAAGAATATAAAATAATCTCTTTGGCTTCAGGCTTTCTTTTTTTTTCTAATAAAAAAATTGTATTTACTTAGAAGCATTCAGAATGTCAACAAAACAGCTGCAATTTTTTTTGCAATTACAGAGTGGTATTCAGTTAACAGAACAACAATTATCTTCGTATAAGCTGCATCAGAGACAACTGAAGATGAAAAAAAACCAAAAACAAACCAAAAAAAAAAAAACCAAAAAAACTACCGTCCCCATATATAACTAATTTGTGCTGTGCACCAACAAGAACCTGCTTTAAATTTCCATGCCAATTTACAACCCCCAGACTGTACCAGGCAAGGTTAGTGGCTATTGAAAATACCACCAGGACAGGGCTATCTAAAGACACATTCGGTAGTGTGTTAACTATACAAAAAAAGACACTGTACAGTTTAAAAACAAATCTTACACAGCCTTACATTTCAATTTTTTTCTTTAAAAGGAGTGAGTTGTGTACAGGGGGGTTAAATGCTTTATAGACAAGAAAAAAAACTGCGCTAGAACCAACTTATTCATCATCATCATCTTCTTCCTCATCTTCATCTTCCTCTTCTTCCTCCTCCTCTTCATCCTCTTCATCCTCCTCATCATCTTCCTCTTCCTTCTTTTTCTTGCTCTTTTCCGCCTTGACCACCCCCTTTTTCGCTGCATCGGGTTTTCCTTTAGCTCTGTAGGCAGCAATATCCTTTTCGTACTTCTCCTTCAGCTTGGCAGCCTTCTTTTCGTAGGGCTGCTTGTCATCTGCAGCAGTGTTGTTCCACATCTCTCCCAGTTTCTTTGCAACATCACCAATGGATAAGCCAGGGTGTTCTCCTTTGATTTTGGGACGATACTCAGAACAGAACAAGAAGAAGGCCGAAGGGGGCCTCTTGGGTGCATTGGGGTCCTTGAACTTCTTTTTGGTCTCCCCTTTGGGGGGGATGTAGGTTTTCATTTCTCTTTCATAACGAGCCTTGTCAGCCTTGGCCATGTCTTCAAATTTCCCCTTTTCTTTAGCAGACATGGTCTTCCACCTTTCTGAGCACTTCTTGGAGAACTCTGAGAAGTTGACAGAAGCATCCGGGTGCTTCTTCTTGTGTTCCTCCCGGCAAGTTTGCACAAAGAATGCATACGAGGACATTTTGCCTCTCGGCTTCTTAGGATCTCCTTTGCCCATGTTTAGTTGATTTTCGTCCGCGAGGCACAGAGTCGCCCAGTGCCCGTCCGGCTCTCGCTTGCCCCGGCGCTGTCTCTATGGAGCTCAATGTACTGCAATGGCTGTGAGAGCGGGAGCCAGACGCAGCCTCCTCACTCTCTCCGCTCTGTAACCTGGCTTCAGGCTTTCCATTATTCAAATCTTTCCAGGACAATGACTCATCGACAACATTACTAAGTAATCAACTGTATCATTCTCTTATTTTAAAATGTCTCGAAACATTTTTAGTATTGTTGCCAAATTATTCCACAATAATCAACTGAGCCAGTCATTCAGACAGTCATGTGGGCATCTTTTCTCAAAAGGTTATTATAAAGATGAGAATAATAAACTATATACAGTATCCATAAATTAGGAAATATACTATCAAAAGCATACATCCATTACCCCTAAAGAGCTCATAACAGTAGGATCACTCCTCAAGAAGCTTTGAGAGAATCAACATCTGAACTCTGGTTTGGAAATTTGTAGAAAAATAGGGAGATCATGAGCCAAGGCAATATGGGAGTTCACAGAATGTGTCCTCATCCATTTTGACCAACTTTAGTACTTTTGCTAGAGATATTTTAAGTTTGGTTAAGTTGTGAGTTTCCAAGTTGACCTCTGTGAAGACAGGCATTATATAGGGTTCCTTTCTAGAAATTCAGTGTGCAAACATGTACTAATAAAGTCTCTCTCTCTCTCTCTCTCTCTCTCTCTCTCTCTCTCTCTCTCTGTGTGTGTGTGTGTGTGTGTGTGTGTGTGTGTGTGTGTGTGTGTGTGTGTGCTTGAGAAGGAACCCCAGAGCCACATTCATGGTAAACACCTGCTTTATTGCTTGGGGTACCCTAAGCCCAAAGGTCATATCTAACATGTCAAGGACCACTTGTTATACAATACCGGTTAATGTGTTAATAAATACATTTACATGAATACCTGACTTGCTGTTTAAAAATATTTCTCATAACTCAGAAGATGGAAAATATGGCATCCAAGGGACACTTGACAGTTTCTGAAGACATTTGTGGTTTCTGTGACTTGGGGATCTCTATGGCATATAGGTTATAGAGGCCAATGATGCGACTAAACACCATATGACACACAGAATGCCCTGCTTACAGCAAATAATTATCTGTCTCCAAATGTTCAGAGTTTTTGATAGAATTCTATAGCTATAAAATATTATTTCAGTAGGACATGTTTGCACACACCTGTAATGTTAGCACTTAGAAAGCACAGAAAGGAAAATCACAATTTTCAGAACAGCCTATATTTAGCAAGTCCCAGACCCACCTAGGATATGAAACAAGACCCAGACTCAAAAGTAAAATGAAAGAAATTGAAGAATACCAGAGAAGGAGGAAAGAAAAATAATAAAGCAGACAAATATATATATATATAATCTGATAGGAAAATACACTAATAATTAGAAGAAAGCAGCGATTTTTTTTGCCAAAATGTTTACTGCAAAGAATTTGACAAGTAACATGATATCTCATTGGCTTTGGCACATGGGTGCATTACTCTAATGAAAAACCTGGCATTGTCCTTTTACCAATGACAGCTGAAATAGACATTCTGAATCCTAAAAGGGGAACTTGGCTGAGACACAATGTAATTATGAAAAGACCCACTGCCTTGGGAGAAGGCTGCCTTGAGAACAGATATCTAAGTAGAATCTTGGACCTTCAGTTCCTGATGGTACCTAATTGAATCCATGAGAAGTTGGGTGTATATGCATCTTGAGTCCCCTGGTGCTTAGCTTGCTGCATTTTATGGGGTTGCCTGAAAAGTAAAACTACAGGATTCTATGAAGCTTGAAGCAATGCAGTAAACAACTTTATAAAATTGAAAAGGAGCCCCTCTAGAGTCCAGTCTCTTGCCAACCCTAAAATGGCTCCCTTAATTAAGATATCTACTTCCCTGCTCCCATATCCACTCTTCCTCCAACCCAACTACCCATTCCCCCATGCTCTCCCCTTCCTCCCCTTCTCACTTCTCTTTCCCCATCTTCCCTTACCAGGTGTCCAAGGAGATGTCCCCAGCTTGTTCCTTGAGCAGCTGAGGAGAGGGCACCTGAATTGGCCCTATCCTGTAGCCACATTGATGAATATCTTGCATATCACCATAGAATCCTCATCTGGCGATGGATGGAGATAGAGACAGAGACCCACAATGGAGCACTGGACTGAGCTCCCAAGGCCCATATGAGGAGCAGAAGGAGAGAGAACACGAGCCAGGAAGTCAGGACCGCGAGTGGTGTGCCCATCCACTGTGATGGTGGGGCTTATCTAATGGAAACTCACCAAGGCCAGATGGACTGGGACTGATGGAGCATGTGATCAAACCTGATTCTCTGAATGTGGCTGACAAGGAGAGCTGACTGAGACGCCAAGGACAATGGCACTGGGTTTTGATTCTACAGCATGTACTGGCTTTGTGGGAGCCTAGTCTGTTTGGATGCTCACCTTCCTAGACCTGAATGGAGGGGGGGAGGACCTTAGACTTCCCACAGGGCAGGGATCCCTGACTGCTCTTTGAACTGGAGAGGAAGGAGGTGGGGGAATGGGGAGGGGGATAAATGGGGAGGGGAGGAGATGAAAATTTTTAATAATAATAATAATAATAACAAAATTGAAAAGGAGCAAAAAATGCTGTTTCATCTCTTTTTGCTACTCTAAAAAGAAAATATGAACATTGTTAAATTGCATCATGGTTCAGTAGGAGATTGACCTATCAGTTCCCTCAGTAAAGGGCTGCTCTCCTTGATGATGCATTGCTCATATGTACTCTGACAATGAATGGACAACATTCCAATATTGCACACATTCCTTTTAGGACTCTGCATTTCCAAGTTTTCTTTATGTCAACTTTACCTCCAGGGATAAAACTCGTATTGTTTGGCACAAGACATCCAATGAAGACAGAAACAACAACATACAGCATACACCAAAAGACACCTCCCCCACTGAAACCCTCTTAAAAACATCTGTCTGGAAACCAAAAGCAAGGCTGTTTAAAGGACTGAATTGAAAACCAATGTATTTTTCAGACACAGGCTTAGAAGTGCACCTTTGTTCCTGCCACATAAAAGAAAAGCAAATCTTTGTTTAATGGTTAACAATTTTTGGCAGCTACTACCTTTTAAACTACTCCAGGGCCAAGATGACTATCTGGAGAGGCAAATTACAGATCATTTGGACAGCAGATTATGCCTTGTTGACCTGCTCTGAAGTTGATTTTCAACAGTGATTATACTCTTATTATGCAGTCTGCATTTGCTTGAGCCTTGTTATCTGTACTCAGTGGTTATAGAGCAAGCAAATACATTTGTTCCAATGTCAAAAATTAGCCCAGAAGCTGGAGGGATCCATGTAACACACGACTAAGTTTTAGACTCCAGAAAATTCTTGTTCAAGCTGGAATTTAAACTGAACCATCAATTTGAAAAATTTGAAAACACCAAGCTGCTCATCTTCAAGCCTGAAGATTGATTTAATGGTGCTTGTGTGACTTAACTATGAATTAGCTAATGTATAATGATGTGAGTCACTTTAAAATAGAATCATGTCTTCCTCCTAACTACAGTGAAATGAAACTGCTGGGAGAAAAGAAATCCTTTAAGGAAAATAAACTTCAAATTCCATTAGGATGGAGTGCCTAGTACAACACACTGAGAGACAAGCACAGCACTTGATAGCATGTTTTATTCATTTTATAGTTATGTTGGGGAGCTACTATGAAGAATATATGTTGGGAAGGATGCCAAGCAGAAGAAGCAAGTCCTTCTGTTCAGTAATACAAAAAGAATTCCTTCTTCTGTCCCCTACCAGTGAGTTTGTCCTCTCTTTGCTACCCAAGGCTAGTAGTGCCAAGCCATGCATTTACTGCCAACAGAATCAATTGGCTACACTGTCCGATTGTAACAGACATCTTTTTACATATTTTGACTTGTGGGTTAGATGATACGCCAACTCAGTATTCTTAATATCTGCCTTATAATCCTCAAATACTGTTGTGCAATAAAAATATAATTTGTGATAGATAAACCATAGCTTGAGTAAAATCTGAATTAACTTCAAACCATTTCTGAAAATTGAGTGTAACCACAATCATTCGAGAAAAGTAGAACCTTGGAATTTTAGCTTCCACTTCATGTCATGAGCAAATTAAATTTAAACAAAGTAATATTTTAAAAGATGCTTTTGTTGTTATTGAAGATACTTGAACACAGAGTACCAGAGGACACTAACAAGTCATTATTAGTTTGGATATATGTGATTAAATTTTCTTTAGTTTTAAAGTCCTTTGGTGGCTTCATACTGAAATATTTACTAGTGAAACTAAACAACGTAGATGTGTATGTATATGTGGTGGTGCTAGTGATTGAGCATAAGATCTAGAGCATAGTAAGCAAGTGCTTTCCTACTGAGCTACACTCCTAGACCAAGGTAAGCAAAAAACAAAAACAGATGGAGATGAATGATGAAATAAATTGATTACTACTGATAATTATTTAAACTTGTCAGCTCACACCGATTCATTATATTTTCCTATTCCTGCATATGTTGTTTTAAAGGAGAATAACATCAAATTAGATTATTTTCTAGAAAAGAAAGCCCAGGCTAAAACAATCTACAATAGTTTATGTAATTAAAGCTTCAAGGGATGGATGGCATTGACATGGTTAAGTATGTAAAGGTACTTGCCACCAAGTCCACCATCCTGAGTTCAGATCCTTGGACTTAGTTAGCCTTCACAGTTATGATATGCACACACAGACACACACATGCACGCGTGCACGCACGCACATACACACACAAATAAATGAATTATAAACTAAAAATCTTAAAGGAATCATAATACCATACTATTATACAAAATACCCAGGCAGTGGTGGCACATGCTTTTTCAGTACAACAGCATCACTTTTTGGTACTTACCCAGACCAAATTAAATTTTATCATCACACAAAAATCAAATATGAAAATCAAAAGGAAACATTGGTAGGAAAGAAATGGAAAACCCAGTCTGAGATTCAGCAGGGGATGAGAAGACATTTTTGTTTAAACTTGGTATGTCAATAACTGACATTCTGGTGCAGTCAAAGAGAAGTAACTCTCTGCATCAACAGCCTCAGGACAGTGGTCACTGCAGTAATATCTTTGTTCATGTATCAGAAGATGAAAGGACTGATAATGGTCCATCTCCATGGCTGTGTAAACTCATTAACCAGGAGCCACAGTTCTTGATGACACTTGTACATAACTAGCAGACTCTCACAAATCTACAACCTTGGAACTACCAAAGTCCTGTCATCCCTTTAGTTTGTTCATGACAACCAGATGAAAGCCCATTATTGCAATAATTTTTCAGAATTAAACCTCACTTCAAAGGGAAACTATGACATACTTGAGAAGTAATTTGAATCCTAAAGAAGCCTCGTGCGACGTAAGAGAATTCAGATAAATAATACAAATAAATCAGAAAACTTGTGAAGAGTATGGATCAGAAATTCATCAAAGCGGTACAAACCATAAAATATAAGGGAGTGATGGCACACATTTTTAATCCTAGCCTTTAAGAAGAGTCAGGCATATCTCTCTGAGTTCCAGCCTCATCTACATAGGGAGTTTATCAGGGCAGCCAGAGCTACATGATTAGATTCTGCCTCAAAACAAACAAATAAAATCACAGGAGGAACCAGTTAGTCATCTTTGTAACTAAAGACATACTTTGATTTAGGCTCCATTCCACTGTACATCATACCTTAAGGCATTTGCTCTCCATGGTTTCCTTTTAGGTTTTTGCCTTCTACATTTACTAAAAATCGAACACCCAAAATTAGAGATTTGAAAGTAAATATACACAAAGAAAGAACATGCAACATCTGTATTTCTGTGCCTAAGTGGCCTCACATAGAATGTAGGTATATGAAAGCAGAGACAGAAAATATGGGGGAATGGAAATTTAAAGCAGTGAGGAGGACTGAAGAATAGAGATGAGAGAGTGGGGAGATAGGGTTAACCAAATCACAAGATAGGTGAAAAAGTCACAAAGAATACCTTTATCCTGTAACCCAATTAACAAACATAAAGTTTATAGCAGGGGAGATCATCTTATGCCATGTTTGGGAAGATACTATTCTTACATTACTAAATAGACATAATGTTAAACTTCTTTCTAAATACGTATGTTTATAGCCGTAGACCTTTGTCACTCTCAGCCTTCTTCAGAGGAGCTTTTACTTATAAGGAATGACAGTTTATGTAGAGACTAATACCTACCTGGTCACTATGCTGAAAGCAAGTGACTGTAAAGAGTTCATCCCTAAATGGGACAATTACACCACCCTTCCAAGGCTCAGGAAGGATTGTGGAAAAGCGGTCTGAAAAAAAGATATAAGAGTTGGAGGATGGGAAAAAATGCTATGGAATGTTCTCTTTTGGACGAAGCACACCTGTTCTACCAATGAACTCACAACAGCAGTGGCTACCTGCCCAAGACCTGTGCTAGACTTGGGTCATCAAAATTCTACTATGGATGGGAGTGGGGATCATAAGATTCCACCTCTCTCTGGGGAGCTAAGGACAGTTAAAGATTTGTGGGGGAGGGGAATCATTCCTCACTCAAGTAAAGAAACCCTACCTATGCTCTGTAGACAAAATCCAACTAAACACATGTATCACAAAAGGATATACAGGTAGAAGAGAGAATTAGGAAGGAGAAGGATTTGATTGGCAGTGGAAGGGGATGCCAGAGAAGAGAACAATTTAGCGAGGAGTTTGATCAAAGAGCATTATATGCATGGCATGAAATTGTAAAGTAATAAATTAAAAATTTTGACATTAAAAATTAATCAGAACCTGATGATTTTATAGTTGATGAAGGATTAGCAGGATGACTAAAAGGGTAAAGATGCTTGCAGTCATGCCTGATCACTCCAGTGTGATCCTCAGAATCCACGTGGCACAAAGAGCAAAAGGACTCCTGTATGTTGTCCTCTGATTTCCAAACACGTATCATGGCATGTTACCCAAATTAAATAAACCCAAAATAAATAAAGGCAATGAAGCACTTTAAAAGAGAATCAAGAAATAATCTCAATTCTTCTAATAATTAAAATAAAGATAACCTTGGAAAATGCTTTTTATGAGGAATTTCTCTGATGAACAAAACCAGACATTGACAGAATAAAGTACATGACGACAGACCTGTATCTCTCCGGGAGAAGCAGAGGCAGGGAAATTCCTAATCAGGATACATTTTATGAGAAGAGAGTCTATTTTTAATTAAGGGGAGAGAAATGAATGAATTTTAGGAGCTTGGAGAGGTGGCTCAGTAGTTAAGATCACTTGTTACTTTTGCAGAGGGCCTGTGTTTGGACCCAGCACCCATGTGATGCAAGTGAATTTAAGAGGCTATCAAGTAGATCATATACCATGATCAGGTAGGATTTATCTTAGTGCTATAATAGTAAAAATTTGCCATATGTAAATAAATGAATGTGATACAAACAGAAACAGAGCAAAGGACCAAAAGTGATCCTTACAATCAGTTCAGAAAAAGTATCTGATAAGGCTCAACAGCATGTTATGATAGAAACTCTCAATGAATTAGGTATATAAAAATTATGCCTCATAATAATAAAGGTTATAGATGATAACTACACAGAAGATATCATAGCTCATGGAGAAAAACCAGAAAGCGTCTCCGCTAAGATTGGAAATAAGGAAAAAATGTTCACTTTCGCCATTCTTATTTAATATAGCATATCAAGTCTTAGCAAGTAAATTTAAAAAGTATAGTAGTAAAGAATGTCAGTAAATTGTCCTTATTCATAGATGATGCGATTCTATATATAGGAAAGCCACCCTATTCCATCCCCAAATTTTAGAATTTATATAAAAAACTCAGAAACATAGCTGGATAAAAAAATCAACATACAAAAACAGTAACATCTTTTATACAAGTAATGGAATTTCTAAAAAAGAAATGAAACCAATCATGTTCACTAAATCACTAAACATCTAAAAATATTTAGGAAAAATTTCATCAAGAAAGTGAAAGTCCTATATAGTAAAAGCCATAAAACTGGATGATATATTATAGGGTACACAGAAATATAATCAATGTTCATGGATCAGAAGTTTTAATATTATTAAAGTAACCATAGTACTCAAGACAATCTCTAGATTGAATCTAATTTCCCTAAAATGACAATGACTTCCTCGCCACAGCCAAGAAAACATTCACAAGAATTAATACGCAGTTGCAGGAGAGAAAATACCTGCAAATGGCATGTCAAACAAGTTAGTGCATTCAGAAATGTAAAGAATTCCAAATAATGACCATCAAAGAACAAAATCCAACTTTAAAAACTGGCTAAAGAATAAAATAGAGGCATCTCAAAAGAACATATAAAAATAGCCACCATTTTTTTTTTATGAATCGGTGCTTTATTTCACCAATCATAAAAGAAACTGAAGCCAGAGCTACAATGAGATATTATCATATTCCAATTAGAATGACTATAATCAAACACAGAAACACACACACACACACACACACATAAACACACACTCACAAACACACACATACACACGAATCCTGACAAAGATGTGGAGAAATGGGAACACTTCTACAGCGTTTGTGGGAATGTAAATTAATAAAGCAGTAATGGAAAACAACAGAGATTTTTCAAAACATAAATATAGAACTATTGTATTATCCAGCAATTCAATTAACAAAGGAGTCGAACCCTTTATACCCAGGCAATACTTGTACCCTATGTTTATTGCAGTATTACACACAATAACCAAAATATGAAATCAACCCAAATGTCTGACCACTCTTCCAGAGGGTTCAGGTTTGAATCCCATCACTCACATGGCAGCTAACAATCACCTGTTAATTCCAGTTCCAGGGGACCAGATGCCATTTTGTGGCATCCATAAATGCTGCATGGGGTACATCTATATTAAATAAATATGTAGATCTCAATAAAATAAAATGTGTCACACACACTAGGTTTTTTATTCAGTCTGAGGGAAAAAGGAAATCTTATAATTCACAGCAGCATGGCTGGAACTAGACAACATTATGCTGAATGAGATTCACGAAGCACAGAAAAACAAATAAAACCCATATTATCATGCATTTGTGGAAACCATTATCAACCATGTAACACAAAAAAATGGAGGAGTGAACATTTGAGACAGGGAAAGGTAAAGATACAAAAGGAAATCCAAAAGCACTATTAGAGACTGCGAAGGGTGTTGGGGGCAAAGGCATTGAGTAGTATAAGAAAGGGAGATGGGCACAGTCAATCTGTGCAGGTATGGAAACGTCAGAGTGACTTTAATTAACTGGTGTAATTAATACATATTAATAAAACATAAATAAAATAACAGCCATTTGCCACTTTATGAAAATGCAAGATAGCAATTATCTCGTGTGCTAGTCAACTTTGTGTCTTGGTGCATGTAGCAGAGTTTATAGCCATTAGCACTTACTGAGTGAATGATTCTTGGGGATAAGAACAAACAATGCAGTTGAAAGAGATTGTCAACTTCCTTTTGTTCAGAATTTTCAATTATTACATTAGAAGATTTTACCTGCACGTTCTTCCTGTTTGGAATCAGAGTCTGCATTTAAGCTGAAATTTTTTAAACTATTTGCTAGTTGCATGCAACTCTCTGTGAATTCCTTCCAGCTAAATATTCCATCACTCTTTTGTTCATTAAGAGAAATCTATTCCAGCAGTTCAGCTTTATAAACAACTTTTCAATAAAAAACAAGTGTTTGTATCGAAGGAATGAAGCCCATTTTAGACAGGAAATAGGCTCCAGGTTCCAAATTCGGTGCCTATGTTTCAACCAGGAATGTAATTGGGAAAATACTGGACTGGGCAGAGCATTTTTTGTTCCTTCAAAATTGAAAAAAAACCCATGAATTTCAAAAGTCCTGGTTTTCTATGATCAAGGGAAGGATTCCTATAGTAAATATCTAGGTGAGAGACTGGGGGAGGAAAAGAGACAGAGACAGAGAGAACCAGAACCTTTTATTTTATTTTATTTTATTTGATTAAGAAAATATTTTGAGTCTATTTATTTCCTACGAATATTCCTTCAAAGAACAAATAAAAGCGAGAGTCTAAATTTTGAGTAAAAAGCCATTGGGTTCTAGTCTCAATTCTTTTGTTTTCCTGTTATGTGACCTTGGGACGTGACAAGATGAAACTAATGTTGCCTAATTGAAAAGTCATTGTAAATGTCAAATGAGAACAAGCAGAAGAAACACATGAATAGGAACTGATTGCCCTAGATAAAACCAATGAAACTAAAATGCTTATTAAGTTCCTATGTTATGTGCAAATAAACGTAGTAATGCTGATACTAATGTCCCTCGTGGAGCTTAGAGTCTAATGAAGAAACACATGGATAACTCCTAGACAACAGAAATAAGACTTCTTCCTCATCTTCACTTATCTGTCTATATGAGTAAGTAAAGTGGGTTCCATACTTTTATTTTCATTGATACTACAAGTAAATAGAAGCATTAAAAAAAATAGATGGTGTGAGTAGGCAATCAAAGAGTCCTAAGGAATTAAACCAGTCATCTGTATTGCTAGCATTCCATGAGTGTAAATCTGAAAGTGACAGCACTCAGGAGATTCTGTGGTGGTTTCAACCAGCTCTTTTGAGTTAGCGCCTGTCTCAGGAAGCAGTGCACCCTGAACACAGTGCTTCCATCCTGCGTCTGATATTTCCTTCACACCTTTTTGTCAAGATAATTTCTTCTGCACTATACCTACGTTTAAGGGAAATTTTAGATTGTAATATAACATATGACAAGCTAGAAGATTTTATACATTTAACTACAATTTCCAAAATGACTGAATGAATGTCAGCATTTTTCAGTTTTTTTTTCTTTTAAAAATAGAACTCTGAAAATTCACTTTCCCCTTACAGCCAAGAAATTAAGAGTGGGAAGCTTTGATATAGATCAGACAGTATACATATTTCTTACTACACAATATACATTATTCAAATAAGGTACTCAAACATTAAGCATCTTTTCCATCATGATGCCTCCTCATGTAGCAAAGAACTGCACCTGTTATTTCCATACCCAGGAGACTGAAACATGGGGATCTCAAGTTTGAGATCATCCTGGACAACATGGTGAAACTTCTTTTAAAAAAAGTCAAGAACTGAGATTGTACAACAGTGGCACAGTACTCGTCAGGTAGGCAAATTGCACTCCAAATATCACCTTAGAAAAAGTCAGCAAAACAAAATGGAAACCCACTCACTATATATACTAAAAGCTTTTTCGGACTATGACTTACAAATTACTTTAAAAAATCTTATAATTTGGGAAACTGTGTTGGTTTGTTTGAGACAACTCAGTATATCTGTACCCCAAAGCCAATATGGAGGTAATCCCACTCCTTTTCCACAGAAAAGTCCACATTTTTAAATAAAATCCTTAGAAGTGCTCAAATTGCTTAGCGGTGAATATTTTTCAGTAAAGCCACATCTTACAACCACATTTGTTGAGCCATAAGGCTCACTGTGGTCACTCCAAATCTGGCCTGTGGTTTATTTCATTTCTGCTCAAGGAATGCATGAATATGATCATTAGAGTCAGTCTCTAGTCTGTTTCCTGTTTGCTGGGGAAAATATTTTGTTTCTTACAAGGTAAAAGCAAATTGCTGACAAAATTCTTAGATGAAAAGCAACTTAGTTAATATTTTGATTCCAATATTGCAAAATAGTACGTAAGACATGGATCCTCTATGTCTTATACCAATATTTACTCTAATGAAATATAAGATATAAAAGCAGCTACTTGATATTTTACTAAAATTGATTCTCTTACTTCAAATCAAATGTATACAAAGTGTGACATGGGTTGAAACTAAATTTCCGGACACCTAATAGAACACTGTGGAAACTGAAAATATTCAATTATTTTTCTCTTTTTATTCATTCTCTAGTTAATGGCTCCACATTTTTGCCTATCTTGCATTTTGTTTGCTTCTATATAACTTCCAAGTTAGTTAAAATTGTATAATATAATATTAAGCTATCAAAGAATTCTCAAGAATTTTTCTGTGCTACTTGAGAATAAATACACAGACATATCTTCACAGGGATTCCAGTTCTAGTGAAACGATTTCAAAGATTCAAGAAAAGCCCAGAGGGTAAAAGAAAAATAGAATTGATATCTCACTCGCAAAAGGGTGAGTTTAACATTTTATATATTTTTTAACCCTCCTAGAGTTAAATTATTTGAAGTTCTCCCCTGGTTCATCCTCTTCTATTTAGCCACTATTATGCTTTAAAAGCTTATATTTCAAAGGTATAATGTTTAAGGGGAACATTACACAAAACGGCAGGCCAGAGATGAATCAAAGGATGGAGAGAATGTTAGTATTTGCTTTACTCCAACTTACTGAAATAATTTAAAGCAAGAACTTGGTTCAAATTACTCATATCATAAAATTTCAAGTTAAGAGGCCATTTCATAACAGTGAATTGTTGTCAGTTTGGATCAAGCCATCTCAAAAATCCTTCATATAAAGTACTTCTAAAGGCTAACTTTCAGATGCGTGTGTAATATATCTTAGTTAGGGAAATCAATTATAAACAAGTTATTTAATTAAACTCCAAAAGTAATGCTTACTTGTCTATCTAGAAAAAAAAATAACTGAAGACCCATTCTTAGCCAGCATTCCCAAATTGCTGAACTTCATTTCAAATTACTGCAGTCAATATTTTTTGTTATTATTTCCGGTCTCTTCATAGGTATGTAAGATAATACGGAAGAAAAAGGAGAAAACTGCAAAGTGGGGGAGCAAAGCTTGCTGTTTCAAATTTGACAGACTATGGTCCACCTCCACAGCGTCAGCATGATAATTCCTTCATGTGTTAACTGAAGTAAGTATTCCAGATTTGAGCTAGTGAAGAGAGACCCTAAAGCCTACACATATCAAACTACTTACTCACTCGTTGGCTTTTCATAGAGAAGAATTCTGATGATATCAAGCAATCATTTAATTTTTTTCACCTTCCACATTTACACTGCTGTCACTCTCACTCTGCATTGAGTTCTAATCCCACTGAGATTGTTAGCTATGACCTTTCTAAGATTTTTCCAAAGAACCCTGCTTGCTTTTCTTTGGACACTTTTGAAATTATTTTGATATTTTTTTAGATGGTGGTGATTGGACTCAGTATCTTGTGAGTACTAGACCAGTATTCAGTCACTTAGCTACATCACTGCCAGTAACTATTTTTGATCAAGCACCCAATTTCCATTTACCCATTTAGCCTTTTTACCCATATTTTGTCTTAAGTATGGAAATTGTCACTGGCTAGCAGTTCCACATTATTTAGATGAACAGCAAAAGGAACATCCTCTTCATCCATTATCTCCACCCTGCCATCCCTGTCCTAGCTCTTTATTTATGTGTAAACTATGTATGCTTTGCTTGCTTTCAGAGTAGAGTACCATCAGGATGCTGGTATAGCATTGTGTTCTGAGTGGGGAATCCATTATATATGGTATTCTACTGTTGTACTTCAAATTGTGTACTTATTTATATTAAGTCAGTGTTTTCTCTTAAAATGAGGAGGAAGCAAAACCTCTTCCATGATGGATTACAATGAATTAAAGTAGAAATGATGTAAATATCTATAAATTGAATAGTTCGAAGTGTGCTGAAGGCCTCAGAATTTCATGAAAAACATCATGACAATAGCAAAATTTTAAAGAGTTTCCTATTATATGACATCAAGATAAGAGATGTCCTACTTGCTCTTTCTATAACTAAATACTGTTACCTGCAGGGAATAATCCAAAGGATATTCAAAGGAATGAGACATGGCAGATGGATATGTTCTACTTTACAGAATTTGGAAAATTAAAACATGTGCACCACACCACTGATACATATTCAAGTTTTCAATGGGCAACTGCCTTGATCTCAGAAAAGGCTGATTCAGTCATCATGCATTTATTAGAAGTTATGCCATCATGCATATTCCTGCACAAATAAAGACAGACAATGGTTCAGCATATGTATCTAAGAAAATGAAACAGTTTTTTGCTTATAATACAAAGCATATTATAGGTATACCAAACAATCCTACAGGTCAGGCAGTTATAGAAAGGTCAAATCAAACTATAAAGGAGATGCTACACAAACAGAAAGGGATGGGAAATACCCCCAGAAATAGATTGCATAATGGTTTATTAACCTTAAATTTTCTTAATGCTTATGAGAAAGGAACAACACCAGCAGAGAAGCATTAGATAATAGAAAAAAATTTCTGAATTAAACCAGCAGGTGAATTTCAAGGGTGTGTTGACCTCACAATGGAAACCATGAGATGTGCTACATTGGGAAAGGCATTTTGCTCTTGTTTTCACAGAAGAAGAAAAACTATGAATATCATCAAAATTAATAAAGATTCCCTTTTAAAAAGAGAAATATCTTGAAAAAGAGAAATGACAGTTCATCCACCTAGGTAACAACCATACAGGTGGTAAGGAAACCTCATATAGGGTTGGGGCAGGGTTCTGTTATTGTCTTTACAGAAAAATACACATCTTCATAAAGTCAAGTGATCCTGGACTTTTGGATGCTTAAAGAAAAAAAAATAACTATCCAAAAAGGATCACCAATTTACATTTACAATAAACAATTTACATTGGTTTAGATTCTTGTATATTGATATAAGTTCAATTTATATTTGGTGTTTCTGTTTACAATATTTGTACATATTTGCAAAGTAATTTTGTTAGATTATGTGCATGTATGTTTCTACCTCTGTTTGAGACATTTCATATATTGATACAATTTTTAGGATGTATTTATCATATTGTATTATATATTCCTACCTCTCTGATCAAGATACTTATACATTGTTTATATTTTGAGGTCATTGTCTTCATTTACTGCACAGTTGTTTACAGATTATTTAATATTTTGATATGAAGTTTTAGTCTTTAAGTTATACATGTATTAAGTACTATAGGTCAATAGTCATTCATGTTTGTTATACTTATAGTCAGATTAATTAGGTTTTTTTCAATACATAAAGATTGTATTCTGTATAGATAGGTAATCTTCAACCACTTCAAAGATCTGTAGAACATGGTATTTAAATAACTTAGGGTTCTGCTGATGTGAGACACAATTGCTTCTGACAGCACCAATCTATTCCTGAGAGAATGTTGAGTACAGAAGACACTCCACTTGGAATTTGTTTCCTTCTTGGCGCAATTGGTCTTTCGGAAAGGAACTGCCCATTTCTCAACCACTGACAAAGTGCATGGTGTCTGAATTTGCTAAACAGGACACAAGGAAAAAGACTGCCAAATGCTGCCAAGACAGGGTAAGTCAGTTCTGAAAATTTTTCCTGACTCTGAAAATGGTCTGTCAGTTACTCTAGGCCTTAGCCAAAGTTGGTTGCTTTCACATTGTAAATGAGACTTTGGGTGATTGCTCAGGTAGCCAGCTAGTTGTCTCTGTCATACACTGCACATTTTGGAAGCTACTTGATTGTACCTCCTGCCTACTCAAGTAATATTATCTCCCTTCTCAGGCCTTCGATGGGGTTGAAGATTAGGTAGTCACAGTTACCTTTCTCTTATGATTTAGCCAAACCACTTCCAACACAAGACTTAGACTCCTTGGGATAGAATGTTTATTAAAACATTTAGCATACATTCCTTTCTTAATATTGTTTATGCTGGTTGTAATCCTAATTTTATACCTGATATCTGTTCCTAGTCTATATAGTTTGCATTGGGCTTGAAACTGTCTTATTTAGACAAAAGAGGGAGGTGATGGAGAACCTCCTTCAGCTAATGACCTTTCAGAGGCTGGACCAGGTTGGGGCGTGACCTTTTGGGTACCCAGAGAAAACCACTGGCCCTCTCAGTGCTCTCTCTCTTGTTCCTGCATTTCACACCTTGAGATTGGACTTCTCATTTCCTGTTTCATGAGTTTTCCCCTTACAATAAAGACTAATAACTGGAATATTTTTGAGTTAGCTTGGGATTATTTGACTTGCATCCTCAACCTCTTTTATGCATTCAGCTACAAATAGTTCAAAATTTGAAGTGAAGTTAGAGTGTTATTAATCAAGTTAATATAATAACATTTGGAAATAACAACATATAAAAAGAAAGAAAGCTCCCATTAGGGTTATAATGTTAATACTATAATTGTCTCAGGAAAAAGTCATCTAAAATACTAGTGATATTAAAATTAGTGACTAATGGCCTAGATAAAAATAGGATATTGGTTCAAGTAGTATCACTTCCATCTGATGTATTCATTTTAAGATAATAAACCAATATTTAAGAACCCTGTTAGACATCATCTTAACCAAGTGGGCAGCATTGATACTAATAATAGTGACTGTGGACATCTTAAACCTCAGATATAATATATGGCTAAGTAATTTCTTCTACAGTTTTCTTGCCCCAAACACATACCCAAGAAAGATATGGCATAATATCTAACCAACCTCAATTGAAGGTTGTTCCCCAAAGGAGTAACTGGTACATTTCAAAACTATCAAGGTTCTAAAAAACAAGCAAAACAATAACAAACCCTCAGAGATCAGAAGAGTCTAAAGAAGACATGCTAAATTAATACAAGATGTAGTTCTGAATGGGACCAATGAGCAAACAAAAGACTCTGGAATGCATAATGTGATTGTGACTGTATATTTTCTTATTATTCATTGTGTTCACTGATGTCACATTCAGCGTAACATGTTGCTAGAACAAACAGTAGATTTGATTGAAAACAGAATCAACTTTATCTTCTGAATAATTTGGTCTTTCTAAGCTTGTAGGTACAGGCGGGACCTGTACATAGATGGATGCAAATGGATGAGTAGACTGACCCAATCAATCAAAGCATCTGTACATAGATGGATGCAAACGGATGAGTAGACTGACCCAATCAGTCAAAGCATCTGTACATAGATGGATGCAAATGGATCAGTCAAAGCATCTGGAGCAAGACTGGAAATTTCGCTACTAACACTTTTTTTTTAATTTATTGATTATTTGGAAATTTCATACAATGTACTCTGATCACAATTTCCATTCCTCCCAGGTCCACCCTCCCGCCTTTGTGTCCCCCCCCAAAAGAAAGGGTAGAAAAGAAAAAGATACACCAAGTCCAATTTGTATTACCTATATACTCACTGCAGGAGGGTTCAATTCCCAGTGGCCAGCCCCTTAAATATAACCTTCCCCATCTCCCCTCCAGAAACCATACACCGTGAAGAGCTATACTTCAGCATCGTTTTCACAATTTTTAAGGACTCTCTTCAATGGCTTCCTGTCTGGTCTTTTTCCTTTGGGAGTGGTCACAAAAGCCTTCAATGTCTTTGTCTCTCATTCTCAATTATGAGTCTGCAGTCAGCAACACCACTGCAAAAGAAGTTTTCTTTCCCATAGCAGCTGGCAGTAGCAATGATCGTGAGCATTTACCTGGTTTTTGGGAACACCACAGACCACAGACAAGACCTCTGATAGAAGCGCAGAACATCAACTCCAATATGGTCCCCGGTGACAGCATGTACCATGGATAGCAACGTGATCCAGGCCTCAGACATTCATATATCTTCACATGATTATATGAACATCAAACATCAACACAGACTATGAACCTCAACATGTTTTCCAGTAGCAGTCCGGACCATGGACATTGACACAACGTATAGTGGCAGCACAGACCAAAGACACCAGTATGGCCCCTCTCTGCAGCGTGGTCCATAGAGGCCTTTTGAAGAGGCCAAATCCAGAAAAACGAACCGTTGTTCATCTCAAACATTATGCCCTTGCTCAGAGCCAGGGTGATCTTGTGGCATGTTCAGGGGTAGAGCCTATGTGAGCTCCAGGCTACCTTAAACCATCATGCGAACTCTGTTTCTGCCTCGCTCCACCATGTGCCTGTTCTGCCATCTTTTCCACCTTTTCATGCTACATTTATTATTCAAAGCAGTATTGCAAATAGCTGTGTGTCACACAGTATATAGATATTTGCTCAAACAACTTTACATGCAAATACTTATTGCAATGAGTCATTGGTCTGGTTCAAGTTTTGTGATTTCTGAAGCATCATAAATATTGGACCATCACTGAGATTCTTCTTGGTTATCCTGCTGTTGTCCAGAGTCAGAGTTATCTTTTGGTTGGATAGGATGTCTGGGACAGGATCTGCAAGTGCTCCAGGCCACTGCACACCTTTCTGCCCTTGGCACTGGCTACTCTGCTGGCTCACTGGGTACAACAATCAAGATTGCAGTCCACTGTGAGCACCTGGCCCTGTGCTCTCAGGTACTAACATTTTATAGCAACCATTTCTTTCTACACCATGGGAGCAGAAAAGTGATTTTGCTTTCATAAAATGGTGAGTCCACTTTCAGGGTAAAATATATAGATCTCAAGTCACCCCTATAATGTAAGATTGCCAAAGTCCTTACAATAGACTCTTAGTTCTATTTGAAGATCTAAGATTTGTTGGAGAGTAGTTATGTGTGAAAACAGGGGGAGGGGCAGCAGCTCAGGTACACCACTTACAGATCAATAGCATACAGACTATTTGCACTTTGATAACTCCTACATGTTCAATTAACACTGTTTAACCCTAAGGTTTTCAAAGCAGTTCAGAAATTTTTAAAAACAGAAATACCTATCCACATCTAGAGAATCTGTTCCTTAGAGAAATCTTAAGAAACATTGAATAAATAATCATTGTTTGTACAACTTTCATAATTGTAAAAAGGTCTAGAACGTGTGGTGTGAATAGTCTTATCAATTATTAGAATTGAACTCGCTAATTGGATGGAGCTTGAAGATGTCTTTGAAGATAATTTTTTTATATATTTAAAGGCTTTATTATTGTTATTGTTGAACTAACTCAAGAAATGGAGAAAATAACATAAGACAGAATAGTATGATGGAGCTGACGTTGCCCGCTTCAGTGTTTTCTTAAGTATGAAGTGCTTCCCATAGTAATGACTGCAGGATAATTTTGAAGTTGACTTAAAGTTCATTTTAACTGATTATAAATTGGTAAAGAACTTTTCACTTGTTTTTCCTTTTCAAATGGTTTAACTACATACCACATCCTGAGTTGTACTGAGCTAAAACAGTATTGTATGAAGCATTTTATTTATTTTTATTGATTTTATTGAGCTCTACATTTTTCTCTGCTCCCCCTCTCTCCTCTCCCCTTCAACCCTCTCCCATGGTCCCCATGCTCCCAATTTACTCAGGAGATCTCGTCTTTTTCTACTTCCCATGTAGATTTGATTTATTTATGTCTCTCTTAGGGTCCTCATTGTTGTCTAGGTTCTCTAAGGATTGTGATTTGTAAGCTGTTTTTTCTTTGCTTTATGTTTAAAAATCACTTATGAGACATGTGATAATTGTCTTTCTGTGTCTGGGTTACCTCACTCGATATGATGTTTTCTAGCTCCATCCATTTGCCTGCATATTTCAAGATATAATTTTTTTTCTGCTATGTAGTACTCCATTGTGTAAATGTACCACATTTTCCTTATCCATTCTTCAGTCGAGGGGCATTTAGGTTGTATGAAGCTTTTTGTTACATTTAAAATCAATCAAGATTTTAACAGACAGTGATAACTGAAGTTCAGGGAGTTCTGGTACTTTTGGAAGCATTTTTTCATGCATATGTATAAATGCATCTTTCATCCATTGAGAGAGTAGCTGTATATTTTCTATGTAGCAAGGGTGCTTATATGAAAATATAAGTCTTATAGCTATTTCAAAATAATTTCTATTGTTTTTGATGTACCATGGCAAAGTATACAAAATCTAAATTTAAATAAGTGCCCTTAGTGGATTTGATCATTTACTAAAATTATAAAAATTTTAGTTAACAGTGGTACATGTATTGGTTAGCCAAAACATAATGTTATAAATTACTATTTATTAAATATTAAATAATCATTCTATTTCATTTATTTGTTACTCTTTTGAGTTTCCATACTGACTGTTACTTATTTATAAGCTCATTTGTAAATGAATCTATAAGGAAGTCATGATGTATGTCAAATGAAATACTATATGTTTTGTATTTTCTTTGTTTTGATACTAGTTTGTACATAAATTACTCATTAAAATACAATCATGTTTTCAAATATAAAAACAGAAACATTGTTTTAATGGTTTTGTTTTTATCTTTTTTGCTGTTTACAGAATGAACATTTGCGGGACTAAATACTGATAACAAGGAAAAGAACAGACATTTGCTCTGTTTTAAAAAGTTAAAATTCAATTTGGAAAGTTAGGTACAATTTTAAAATGCACTAATAACTGATTAAAATAACTACAGGAAAGGAAGCTTCCATTTTATATGTCACAAATTAGAGTGTAGAATGAAGTCAAATGAAGTATGAAGCTTTAATTTCTTAATTAAACAACGGGAACTTATTGAGTATATATGAGGCACAAAGGCTAAAACAAATTTTTATATTAATATTGAATAGTTATTAAGCTAGTGTTTGCTTTGTGTCTATTCTCTCACTTAGTTTGTATAGCAGTCATATCTGGTAAAAGCCATGCTGTTTGGGCCTGGTTCAAGAAATCATCGTGACAGTCATAGTAACATAACTCACATCTGTGTCTCTGTTTCATTGTAGAAACTCTCATTTTTGCTAAAATTAAGATGGCTGTGTGCATATACACACATATGCATATAGTATACTAATTCAATAAACAGGCATACAAAAGTCATGCATACCTACTGTATCTCATTCATTTGTTTTTCCATTCCTACTCTTTACAGAAGCTCCTGCCTTGTTTTCGTAGCACTCTGCTAATTTAGGAAAGCTTGTCTGCATTCACTTCTGCTGTCCAACTTTAGTAGCAGACCACATGTGAAATTTTGGTTTTATTTGGGTTCTGTAGATGTATGGATTTCATAGTCTGTCATTACTTGCCAGTGACATGGAATCAAGGACCTTTCCTTGTGTTTGTTGGCAACTCTTGTTCCCTTGGTCACATGGCAGTATTATAAGCCTGAAGAGACCCTGCTGCGTTACCAGGAGTTCTTGTCTACCGGGCCAGATAATTTCAGGAAAATTCTAGTTGCATCCCCTAGGCCTTTGGTCTTCAATCTTTGGAGATTTATTTATGCTTCTGTTGTTTGAGAATGAAGGCTTCCATTTTTATGATGTCCTTTCAAAATATTAAGTCATCCGTGAAAAAAATAAAAATGTATTTATTGAATTATCTTTTCTTGTGTAGCCTAGTCATGCAGTTTCTCAGCAGGAGGCTAAGACAAGGCTTGCTACTGACAGGGTGCCAAGCTGTCCACCATATCACGTCTGTTGAATACCCACACCACAAGAGATCATGTACAGGGTTTTGAGCATTTTCTGATATACTCCTTCCCTCCAAAATCCCTCCTAGGATGATTCCTATTTCCTGTCCTGCTGATTGCACCCTTGGAGGAGATTTAAAGTCTGAACCATCTTTGATGTTTTCTTCTAACCATGCCAAAGCCTCCCCGGGAGAAAACAGGCTCTCTTAAGCTGGTGTAAATGGGGTTTTCAGTGAGAAGCATCTGCCAAGCTGTTGTGTTTTATAGCTCTCTCTTTGATGTCCAGCTAGCATGGTGCCTTGTATGCCCACCCAGTATTTAGTGTGTAGCAAGTCCTCATTACCATCGCCTTACTATGGAAATGTGCATGGAAAATATCTCTGGAACTTGTCCCCACCTTTCTCCTTCTATGTCAAGTTTATTTCCCTCTTTTCATGTCATCCCTTTCCCTCTTTGTTCTAACATACAGAAATTTGCAAGATGTAAAGAGACCTCAGCAAACTGAAGTAAAACAATCAAATAAAAATGGGATGAGGTAAAATCATGACTCCATTCAATGACAACAGAAGGATTGAAGTACATTTTAGCACCATGTCATTTTTGTATTGAAAAATCTATGTATGACTCTTGACATCATCAGATCTTCTAAAAAGGCTTTGAAATCATCTGTTTAGCTAAACTTAAATATGCTCTTATCTTTTTTTGGAGGTTTGGTAAGTATATTTATGGAGGGATGAATTTAAAAAATGATGCTGACAAATTAAACAATCTTTTTACCATATATATAATATATATGGATACCAAATATACATGGATACCATATATATGGAAACCATATATATATGGACACCATATATATAGATAGTATATATATGGATACCATATATGTGGATACCATATATATGTACCTAGGGCCAACTTTTTACTATTTCTTTTTATTGTACTCTATGATAGTTGGGTTTTGAATGAAATAATGTTTTACACAAATGTGGGGATGCAACTTTTCTGGAGGCAATAATAGTGAGAATGCCACAAGAAAGAGGCTTAGACATAGACAGTCCATGAACCTTGAATTTAAGATTCTCTATTTAGCCATTTGCCCATCAAATTTTTCTTTAATCGCTTCTTTTTTCCTTTCTTTTTGATGTGGATGATTGGTCTCTACTATGTTCATGACTATATTGGGTGATATTTAAAGTAGATGACTTGTCAAATGTAGATTAAGACTAGTCTAAAACCAGGCATGGTGCCACATGCCTTTAATTCTAGTACCCTGGAGGCAAAAACATGTAGCAGGAATAATGAAAACCCAGAGACAGATATTAGGGTTCAACCTGAAGATTGGAAATCAAAGCAGTCAGCCAGTGGTTCTTCTACCTCAGACTGAAAATGGACAAGATTCTGTCTCCACAAATCCTGAAGGCTTCACACACTCCCCTCCACATTCCACTGAGTTCCTTCTCTTACCCTGTACAGTCATTCCTCTTTCCACCCAGCCATATCGCTCCTGTATCTACCTCCCTAGTGCTGGGATTTAAGGCATGTGATCCCAAGTGCTGTGTTCCCCTTTGTGTAAACTCTGGTTCTCTTTTAGACAGATTCAATCTTGTATAACCCAAGGTGGCCTTAAACTAACAGAGATCCATTGGTCTCTGTCACCCAAATCCTGGGATTAAAAGTGTGTGCCACTATTCCCTGGCCTGTATGGCTGCTTTACTTTCTGATCTTCAGGCAAGCTTTATTTATTAAAACACAAATAATATAATATACTACTATATTAGCAGATGGATTTCTGAGTTTGGGGGCAGTGTGGCCTACAAAATGAGTTCTAATATAACCAAGGGTAGAAAGAGAAATCCATTCTTGAACCATTTTTCCCCAAAAGATAAGGCTAGTGATTGTTTTCCAAGGTACTGTTTAGGTTGTATAGAGTCCTAAGATTAACAATGTCTTGTTTCTTTTACTGCTAATGAAAATACCATAAAATTGGGGTAAGGATAGAAATCATATTTCTGTTGGCTTGTTACTAACTATGAAATGGAGCAGAGCAACAAAAGAGATAATCCAGATACCTAAACATAATGTCTTCATGAGATTTGATACTATTCCTTCTACAGTGAAACTTGAATGTGAACTTTTGGCTTTCCAACAGACATACTTCAAATATTAGGGGGTTAAAACATTGTACTGAAGGACCAGAGAAGTTGTTGAGATGACACCTATGAAAATCCTTCTGCAAACCTCAGAAGCAGCATCCCACCTCCTAGTGAATTTTATACCCTAATCAGTTTTGGAGGAAGATATTTTGTTCTTCTGGTACAAAGTTTCTTCCAAGAAAAGGAAAGTTCCATTGAATGTGTTAGGCCAGTCCTTCTGCATCCTTTTCCCAAGGAGATGTAGCATAGAAATTCTTGCTTGAGTAATAGTCAACATATAGAATATGATACCCGATGATATCCATTTTTCAAAATTATACCAAGATTCCAAAGAGAAAAAAATAAATATATTGCTTACATTTATATTTATATATACACATTTTATATGTATTTACTTATTTAAAAGATAATAAATTTTCTTGTTTGGTGGAAGAAAAACAGAACGAAATCTCCAATGAACAAAAACTGTTGCACTGAGCACAATTTTTCAAATTCTCAACAAAGGTTTATGGAAGGTGCCTTGGATGCTGTTTTATGTTCTTGAGTATACAAATAAATATAAGACATTATTTTTGCAATAAAATACTTATTTTAAAAAAATAAAATGCACTATGCACCCAGATGGCATTTAAGTACATTTATGTTCGTTCTTGTTCTATTTACAAGAGCTAAACTATGAAAGTAGTTTAAGTATTTACCTGATAAAAGGAAAAGGAATGTGCAAAGCTTTATTCAGTCATAAAGAAGATTAAAACTGTGACACTTTCAGGAATATGGAGGAAATTAGAGGTTTTCAAGGAAGATAGGATAACTTTTCTCATACATATATATATATATATATATATATCTTCAATCAAAAAACACATAATGTAAATGTATCTATGTTATGTACAATGAAACTTTATTTAGCTGAAAGAGAGATAAAATCATGGAAGTAATGGGTAACCTATAAAGAAGGAGGAATGCGGAATCTAGATTTAATTATCTATTCCTACCTCTACATGTGTGTGTACACATATATAACATGAAAACAGAAAATAGGACTAGCTGAAGAAACTGGTAAGGGGACAAAAGAATGGGAGAAAGTATGAATGGATAGAAACAAGCTATATACGATGTCACATGCACGTGCAAATGCCACAATGGAATCCATTTTTATGTAAACTAAAAATATTAATAAAGTTCAATAAAAGAAGGCCACTTGACTTAAAATGTTGGTCATATAAAATGGTAGTGAATGTGTTGTTTTCATATAAAGTTAGAACCAATACTTCTTTTCCTTTTTTGTTTGTTAAAAATATTTTTAAGTTTGTTTTTTTTTAGTTTTTGAGATTATCATTGTCTCTATCCATTTCCTTGCTTTCTTTCAAATGCATGGCCTCTTTTTTTCCTTAATTGTTTTCTGTAGTTATATATTCCTACATATATAGGCAAAACCTATTCAGTTTGCATCGTTGTATGTACGTTTTCAAGGCTGACCATTCAGTATTAGATAATCAAAGTGGTGCGCTCTTCCCTGGGGAAACTATTTCTCAAGCTCTCAGCCTTCCTTAGTTGTCTGTAGTTCTTTAACTAGGGTTGAGGATTCATTGTCAATTTAGTATGTCTATTGTCCTCATTCAGCTTAAGCTTAAGCAATCATGTTGATAAGACGTAATGAGGGTAGATTCTAACATTCCTAGGAGACACAATCACACATCACACTCCTTGATCCTCTGGCTCTTACAATCTTTCTGCCCATTCGGAGGCAATGATCTCTGAGCCTTAGGTATGGCAGTTTTATAGATGTATCAGTTGGAGTTGTGCTCCCTACCTCTAAATTTTTATTGGCCTGGGGTTGTCTGTAGCGGTCTATCTCCATCTGTTGCAAAGAGAAGTTTCCTTGATGACGGTAAGCAATATATTGCTCTGTGGTTATAAGGTCAAATATTTAAAAAGTGGTTAATGATTTGCTGGTTCAGGACAGTGGTGTTTGTAGTTGCTCCTCAAGATCCAGGAGTTCATTAGCCCAGAGTTGTTTCCTGTGTTTTCACTACCAGGCATGATTTCCCCCTTGTTAGTGGGTCTTAAGTGAAATTAAAGAACTGTTGGTTCGTGACAAGGTATGCATGTCACTACTATACCATTAGAGATTTTCTTCCGCGATGGTTATTGTTGTGGTTAACAGGTGTTATAGCTCAGGAGAAACTTTGGTTGCTTTTCTTTTAAGGAAACATGAACAGTGCCTTGTAGGGTCGTGAAAGCTAATCCTCAGGTAGGAGATTTTCAAGTCAGTTCCAGCCCAGGATGAATGGTGTCTTAAGCAATTGAGACTTTTTTTTCACCTTTGTGGGGCAACAAGAACAGCAACAATAACCTGTTAAGTTTGGAAATCTATTCTGGAACCCTGAGCAATAACTCAAAAGAGGGCTCTCTGGACCTGGTGATGGGTTTTTGGTATATGGTCTTTCATTCTTGGAGGGAGGATTGTGAGCACATATAAGAAAATTTCATTATATAAAGACTTAAATGTATTATAGGTTATTTAAGTTAAATAGTTAATGGTATGACTTTTTATTACTTTTTCAGACATTCTTGCTGCTTTTTTACCCTCCTCTCTTCTTCTTCTTCTGTATTTATTGCTCCTAACCCCAGCCTGATCTCTTTCCTGGTTTCTGGTTTTTCAAGAGAGGGTTTCTCTGTGTAGCCTGGCTGTCCTGGAACTAGCTCTTGCAGACCAGGCTGGCCTAGAACTCACATATATCTGCCTGCTTCTGCCTCCCAAGTGCTGGGATTAAAGCTGTATGCCACAACCACCCAGCTCTTTCCTGGTTTCTGTAGTTAGTCCAGGATATATATTCACATCTGAAGATTTGGAGCTAGGAACTTCCAATAAGAGAGAAAATGTGATGTTTGTATTTCTAATGCTGGAGTTACCTGACTCAATATGATCTTTTCTAGTTCCATCCATTTAACGCAAAGTTCACATCTTCTTTACAAAGTTTCATCTTCTTTACAGCTGAGCTGTGTTCCTTCCTATAGACGCACCACACTAACATTAACCATTTGTTGGTCGAAGGACTTTTAGATTGTTTCCATTTTCTACCTACTGTGAAGAGAGCAGCAATGAACCAGACTGATAAAGCATCCATGGAGTCCTTTGGGAGTCTGCCAAGCTGTGATATAGCAGTGTCATATGGTAGATTCATTTTAAGTTTTTGAGAGTTCTCCACAGTGATTTCCATAGTGTCTTTTTACAAGTTTGCCATGCTACCAACAGTGAATGAGGATTCCCTTTGTCCCCCCACCTCTATACCATTTGTTGTGGGATTGGTTTATTTATCTTTGCCATTCTGATTGGGGTTAGATAAATTCTCAAAGTTATTTTGATTTGCATTTACATAACTGTTAGGGAAGATGAACACTTTGAGATACTTCTTAGCCATTTTTCTACTTTTGAGAATGTTCTGCTCAGGTCCCAGGCATATTTTGTGGTGGTGGGGTGTTGTTTGCTTTTTTTCCACTAATTTCTTAAATTCTTTATTCCTGGTACTAAACCTCTGTCAAATGTATAGCTGACAAAGTTTCTCTGCCATTCTGTGGGCTTCTTCTTCCCTGGGTTGATTATTTCTTTAACTATGCAGAAACATTTTAGTTATATGAAGCTTAACTTGTCAGTTGTTACTGGCCTTAATTCTTGGTCAAATGGAGTCCTATTCAGAATGTTCTTTCCTACACCTATATCATATAGGGACCTGCTTAGTTTTTCTTCTAGCAGTTTCGGTGTTTCGGGTTTCATGTTTAGGTCTTTGATACCTTTGGAGTTAGCTTTCATTTAAGGTGATAAAAACTGATCTAATTTTATTCTTGTGCATGATTAACTAATTTCTCCCAAAACCATTTGTTGAAGATACTTTTTTGCTAGTGTGTGATTATGTTATCTTTGACAACATTGAATACTTGAATTTATGTATATTGATAGTGTAGTCTTTAGTTTGTTCTGTTGGTCTACATGCCTGTTTTTGTGCCAGTGCCATATTATTTTTAGTACTATAGCTTTGAAATATATCTTAAGCTCTGGAATGATAATCCCTTCAGCATTGTTCTTTTTGCTCGGGATTCTTGTGGCTATATGGGATTTTTTTGTTATTTATATGAATTTTAGGATAGAGTTGCTATTTCAGTGAAGAGTGAGATGGGGATTTTGGTTGTGATTAAATTCAGCCTATAAATAGTTAGGATAAAATAATCATTTTTTAAAAATATTAATTGCACCACTCTATGAATAAGGTATTCCTTTTTATCATTTAGTGTCTTTATCTTAAAGGAACTACCTTTTAAAAAAATAAAAAAGAAACTATCTTTTATCTACCATGTTTCATTGCATGACTTTCTCTTTAATCACTACAGAAATTCTGGTGAGGTTTTGTGTGTGTTTGTGCTCATATGCATGTTTATGTGACTATGTATGATGAGGTCAGAGTATGATGTGGGTTGTCCTGTTATATCATTCTCCACTTATTTTCTTAAGACGGGGTCTCTCGCCAAACCTGGAGCCAGATTGGCAGCATATAGGCCTAGAAATTCTCCTGTCTCCAACCTCCAAATTGCTGGGGATTACATGTTACCATACTCAACTCTTTATGTAGATGCTGGAGATTCAAACCCAGGTCTTTCTACATGAGCAGTAGGTACTCTTACTTACTGAGAAATTACCCCAGCACTCTGCTAGGATTTTTACTAGAATTGCATTAAATCTATAAATCAATGTTGGTGGAAATGATCTTAACTTTCTAAACCTTGAAAAATGCTATAGCTATAGTGATTATCTTAGGAAAGTTTTAGGGTTATTGATGCATATCTTTTATATATGGTGTCTGTATTAGTTACATTTTTGTTGCTGTGACAAAATTACCTAACAGAGACTAATGGGAGGAAAGATTGGCTGCTCACTGTTGCAGAGGTTCAATTCATAATCCTTTCTTTCATTGGTTCTTGACTCTGTGCTGATGTGGGACATTATGGCAGGGGGAACATGTAGAAGAAAATACTCTTAGCTCATGGAAGATAGGAAGCATGCAAGGAGAGGGGTAAAGAGTTAAAAAACAGAGGAGGAAAAAAGAAGAAAGAGTGAGTGAGGAGAGAAGAAATGGTTAGGATAAGAAATAACCCACCAGGAGAGAGCTCCATAATGATATCTTTCAGTCAGGCCTCACATCCTACAGTTTATACAATTTCACAAAACAGAACCACTAACTTTGGACCAAAGCATTCAGCATATCAGCTTTTAGGGGCTATTTTACATTTAAACCATCACATTGTCCAGTCCATCCCTAAGATTTTCATATGTTTATTATATTCTAGATTATTTTATTTCTGTTTGCTATTGTTGAATGCCAGTACATAGTACAATTATTTTTTTGTCTGATTCTCTTGTAACTTGCAACTTTGCTCAACTCACTGAATAGTTCCAGAATCTCCTAAGATATATTTTAATGGATTTGGATTTTTTTTGTCAAGCTACCTTGTGATCTGGAATACAATTAGCTGTTCTTCTACCTTCTAACTTGGATGCCTTTATTCTTTTTCTTTAATTTGTTTGTCTATAATTTCCTATACCACATTACACATGGGTGGTGAAAATGGATGTCCTGAACTTCTTATTTATAAAATTTCCACTCTTTCATCATGAAATATAATGGTATCTGTGGATTTTACAATGGTTCCATTATAATATTGAGGAATTTTCCTTCTACTCCTATTTGCTGAGAGTTTTTGTCAGGTATGGACATTGAATTTTGTATCTGTGCACATTATGATAATCAAATAATTCTTATATTTTTAGCTCATTAATATAGTGAATTATATATATTAGTTTTTATTTTTTATTTTTAAAGAGAATTTATTTATTTTTATTTTATTTTATGTGCATTGGTGTTTTGCCTGCATGTATGTTTGCTGGGTTTTCTGTAACTGGGGTTGCAGACAGTTGTGAGCCACCATGTGGAAGAGGAGTCAGTGTTCTTAACCCCTGAGCCATCTCTCTAGCCCCTGATTGGTTTTTATATTTTATGGCAACATACATTGCTGAGATCAACCTTCAATGATCATGCTGTGTATTTTGAATATATTGCCATGTTTCATTCACTAGCATATCATTGTTTTTGAAGAGCACTACTATAGCACTAGTGTACTAAGGATGTAAAACTATTAGTGACTTTGTCCCAAAAACACACATACGTCTTTCCTAGTTGCTGGGTTTTGGAGCATGGTGAATAGAACTGTGAAAACATATACTCAGGACTTTCTGGTTGCCCTGTAGTGGTGGCTATACCCTGCAGAGCTCTCCCGAATCCCATCCCAGCCTTCATCCAGGTACACCTCCCTCTCTTTCTGCCCTCCCCCTGGGGCCACAAGATCTCCCCAGAGCTGCTCCCTGGCACTCTGAGCCTGGGCTGTAGGCTCAGCCAGGCAGGGGCAGTTCCTGTGCTTTGAGAGCCTGCCTAACAGACAGGCCCTGAATCACCTCAGCCACATTCCTGGCCAGCAAGAGACAGTGATCTTCTAGCAGACATCCACTGGAGGAGGGGTGAGTTTGCTCCTGGCCTGAGGTCTTCGGCTAGAAGGAATTCAGACTTTCCCCACCCCCCTCGACTTTCTGGTTGCACTGCAGTGGTGGCTATACCCTGCGGAGCTCTCCCGAATCCCATCCCAGCCTTCATCCAGGTACACCTCCCTCTCTTTCTCCCCTCCCCCTGGGGCCACAAGATCTCCCCAGAGCTGCACCCTTGCGCGCTGGGCTGGGGCTGTGAGTGCAACCCGGCAGGAGGGAGAGCCTGTGTTTCAATAGACTGCCTGAGGAAAGGTAGGCATTCTGTAAGTGAAGTCCCTGCCCAACAAGGGAACCTGACCTGGTACCAGAAGATCCAATATAGAGCAGTTGAAGGAAAAGATGGGCTGACGCCAAGGCAAGAACTCCTCCAATAATCTAAAAAACAACATGAAATCACCAGATTCCAACGACCCTACAATAGAAGGACTTGAACCTCTTAATTCAGAAGAATTGGAAAAAAAATGCCATGATGAAAGCAATAGAGTCCCTTAAACAGGATATGAATAATTCCCTTAAAGAACTGGATGAGAAGTACAACAAAAGGATTGAAGAAATGAGTAAAGAAATGGATGAGAAGTATAACAAAAAGTTTGAAGAAATAAGTAAATCCGTGAATGATACACTGGGAAACCAAGAAAAAACAATCAAACAAGTAATGGAAACAGTTCAAGAATTGAAAACTGAAATGGAGGCAATGAAGAAAACAAAAAACAAGGGCCGGCTGGATATGGAAAATCTAGGTAAACGAACAGAGACTACAGAATCAAGCATAACCAATAGGATACAAGAGATGGAGGAACAAATCTCAGAATCTGAAGATACCATAGAGAAAATAAATGCTCAGATCAAAGAAAACAGCAAATCCAACAAATTCTCATCACAAACCATTCAGGAAATCTGGGACACAATAAAAAAAACCAAATCTAAGAATAATAGGGATTGAAGAAGGAGAAGAACTGCAGATCAAAGGCCCAGAAAATATATTCAACAAAATTATAGAAGAAAACTTTCCCAACCTAAAGAATGATATTCCTATGAAGGTTCAAGAAGCATACAGAACACCGAATAGACTTGATCAAAAAAAAAAATCCCCTCGCCATATAATAATCAAAACACAAAACATTCAGATTAAAGAAAGAATATTAAGAGCTACAAAGGGAAAAGGGCAAGTAACTTATAAAGGTAAACCTATCAGACTTACACCAGACTTCTCTATGGATATCATGAAAGCCAGAAGGTCCTGGATAGAGGTACTGCAGAAACTAAGAGACCATGGATGCAAACCCAGACTACTTTACCCAGCCAAGCTATCATTCACTATCAATGGAGAAAACAAAATATTCCAGGATAAGAACAAATTTAAACAATTCGTAGCCACAAACCCAGCCTTACAGAAAGTAATAGAAGGAAAATCACAATCCAAGGAATCCAACATTGCCAACACTGCCTACAATAACTCAGACATCTAGCAACCCTTCACGAGCTTAACTCAAAGAAGGGACACATACAAACTCTATTAAACAAACAAACAAAAAATAATAATAACCGGAGTCAACAACCACTGGTCATTAATATCACTTAATATTAATGGACTCAATTCACCTATAAAAAGGCACAGACTTAGAGACTGGATAAGAAAACAGGATCCAACATTCTGCTGTTTACAAGAAATACACCTCAACCACAAAGATAGACATCTACTTAGAGTAAAGGGTTGGAAAAAGGTTTTCCAAGCAAACGGACCTAAGAAACAAGCAGGTATAGCGATTCTAATTTCCAGCAAAATTGACTTCAAACTAAAATCAATCAGAAGAGATGGAGACAGACATTTTATACTCATAACAGGAACAATTCACCAGGAGGAAGTCTCAATCCTGAATATCTATGCCCCTAATATAAAGCCTCCTACTTATGTAAAAGAAACTCTTCTAGAACTCAAGGCAGTCATCAATCCACAGACACTAATAGTAGAAGACTTCAACACTCCTCTCTCACCAATGGACAGATCAATCAGACAGAAACCTAGCAGAGAAATAAGAGAATTATTGGAGGTATTGAATCAAATGGACTTAACAGATATCTATAGAACATTCCACCCAAAATAGGAAAGAATATGCCTTCTTCTCTGCTGCTCATGGAACCTTCTCGAAAATTGACCACATACTGGGTAACAAAGCACACTTCCACAGATACAAAAAAATATTAGTAACCAACTGTGTCTTGTCAGACCACCATGGATTAAAGTTAGAATTCAACAACAGTGCTACCCCCAGGAAGCCAACAAATTCATGGAAGTTGAACAGTCAACTACTAAATCACCCCTGGGTCAAGGAAAAAATAAAGAAAGAAATTAAAGTCTTCCTTGAATTTAATGAAAATAAAGACACAACATACTCAGACCTATGGGACACTATGAAAGCAGTGCTAAGAGGAAAGTTCATAGCACTAAGTGCCCAATTAAAGAAAACGGAGAAAGCACACATTGGAGACTTAAAAGTACACTTGAAAGCTCTAGAAAAAAAAGAAGCTGATACACCCAGGAGGTCTAGAATACTGGAAATAATCAAACTGAGGACTGAAATCAACAAAATAGAAACACAGAAAACAATCCAAAGAATCAATGAATCAAAAAGCTGGTTCTTGGAGAAAATCAACAAGATCGACAAACCCCTAGCCAAACTAATCAAATGGCAGAGAGAGACCATGCAAATTAATAAGATCAGAAATGAAAAGGGGGACATAACCACAGACACAGAGGAAATTCAGAGAAGCATTAGATCTTACTACGAAAATTTATATGCCACAAAGTTGGAAAATGTAAAAGAAATGGACATTTTTTTTAGATAAGTACCATATACCAAAGTTGAACCAAGACCAGGTGAACAATCTAAATAGACCTGTCAGTCATGAAGAATTAGAAGCTGTTATCAAAAATCTCCCTACCAAAAAAAGGCCTGGACCAGATGGTTTCAATGCAGAATTCTACCAGAACTTCCAGGAAGAGCTAATACCTATACTCCTTAATGTATTTCACAATATAGAAACAGAAGAATCATTGCCAAACTCTTTTTTATGAAGCTACGGTTACTCTGATACCAAAACCACACAAAGACACAACCAAGAAAGAGAATTACAGACCAATCTCACTCATGAACATTGGCGCTAAAATAGTCAATAAAATACTGGCAAACCGAATCCAAGAATACATTAGAAAAATCATCCATTATAATCAAGTGGGCTTCATCCCAGAGATGCAGGGTTGGTTCAACATACGCAAATCTATCAATGTAATCCATCATATAAATAAACTGAAAGAAAAAAAACCATATGATCATTTCATTGGATGCTGAAAAAGCATTTGACAAAATTCAACACCCCTTTATGATAAAGGTGTTGGAGAGATTGGATTTACGAGGATCATACCTGAATATAATAAAAGCAATATATAGCAAGCCGACAGCTAACATCAAATTGAACGGAGAGTAACTCAAAGCCATTCCACTAAAATAAGGAGCACGACAAGGCTGTCCACTTTCTCCATACCTCTTCAATATAGTGCTTGAAGTTCTAGCAATAGCAATAAGACAACATAAGGGGATCAAGGGGATTCGAATTGGAAAGGATGAAGTCAAACTTTCGTTATTTGCTGACGATATGATAGTGTACATAAGCGACCCCAAAAACTCTACCAAAGAACTCCTACAGCTGATAAACACCTTTAGTAACGTGGCAGGATACAAGATCAACTCCAAAAAATCAGTGGCACTCCTATACACAAAGGACAAAGAAGCAGAGAGGGAAATCAGAGAAACATCACCTTTCATGATAGCCACAAATAGCATAAAATATCTTGGGGTAACTCTAACCAAGGAAGTGAAAGACCTATTTGATAAGAACTTTAAGTCTTTGAAGAAAGAAATTGAGGAGGATACCAGAAAATGGAAAGACCTCCCCTGCTCTTGGATTGGGAGAATCAACATAGTAAAAATGGCAATTCTACCAAAAGCAATCTATAGATTCAATGCAATTCCCATCAAAATCCCATCAAACTTCTTCACAGACCTTGAGAGAACAATAATCAAGTTTATATGGAAAAACAAAAAACCCAGGATAGCCAAAACAATCTTATACAATAAAGGAACTTCTGGAGGCATTACCATCCCTGACTTCAAACTCTATTACAGAGCAACAGTATTGAAAACAGCTTGGTATTGGCATAACAACAGAGAAGTCGACCTATGGAATCGAATAGAAGACACGGGTATTAACCCACAAATGTATGAACCTGATATTTGACAAGGGAGCTAAAGGTATACAATGGAAGAAGGAAAGCATCTTTAACAAATGGTGCTGGCATAACTGGATGTCAACCTGTAGAAGAATGAAAATAGATACATATCTATCACCATGCACAAAACTCAGGTCCAAATGGATTAAAGACATCAACATTAATCCGACCACTTTGAACCTGATAGAAGAGAAAGTGGGAAGTAGTCTACAAGATATAGGCACAGGAGACCAGTTCCTAAGCAGAACCCCAGGAGCGCAGACAATAAGAGAAGCAATGAATAAATGGGACCTACTGAAACTGAGAAGCTTCTGTAAAGCAAAGGACACTGTCAGTAAGACAAAAAGGCTACCTTCTGACTGGGAGAAGATCTTCACCAACCCCTCATCAGAGAAAGGTCTGATCTCCAAAATATACAAAGAACTCAAGAAACTAGACACTAAAACTCCAATTAACCCAATTAAAAAATAGGGTACTGAACTGAACAGAGAATTCACAGCAGATGAACTTTGAATGGCCAAAAGGCACTTAAGGTCATGCTCAACCTCCTTAGCGATCAGGGAAATGCAAATCAAAACAACTTTGAGATATCATCTTACACCTGTCAGAAGAGCCAAACTCAAAAACACCAATGATAGCCTATGCTGGAGAGGATGTGGAATGAGGGGAACACTCATTCATTGTTGGTGGGAATGCAAACTTGTGCAGCCACTGTGGAAATCAGGGTGGCGGTTTCTCAGGAAACTGGGAGTCAACCTCCCTCAGGACCCAGCAATTCCACTCTTGGGAATATACCCTAGAGATTCCCTAACATACTACAAAAGCATTTGTTCAACTATGTTCATAGCAGCACTATTTGTAATAGCCAGAACCTGGAAGCAGCCTAGGTGCCCCTCAATAGAAGAATGGTTAAAAAAGGTGTGGAACATATACACATTAGAGTTTTACTCAGCGATAAAAAACAATGAAATCTTGAATTTTGCATGCAAATGGATGGAAATAGAAAACGCTTTACTGACTGAGGTAAGCCAGACCCAAAAAGAGGAACACGGTATATATTCACTCATAAGTGGATTCTAACCATAGTTAAAGATCTTTGAGCCTATTATTCGAGATCCTAGAGAAGCTAAATAAGAAGAGAACCTGATGAAGATTATTTAGCTATCCGCCCGGAGGTAGGAAATAGACAAGAGTCCCAGGTAACCTCGGGTGCATGGTGGGGGGCGGTGGGAGGGTTGTTGGAAGGGGAGACGGTTAGAGAGAAGGGAGTAGGGGAGGAATGGGGAAAGCTCGGTGGACCGGGATGGGGGGGAGGGAGGAAGGATGAATATGGGATCAGGGAAGAATATATTTCAACTAAGGGTGTCATATTAGGGTTTACAGGAGACTTGATTATATATGGGATCCCAGGTCCAAGGAGAGATCCCCAGATTGTTCTCTGGACAGAGGAGAGGGTGCCTGAACCGGCCTTGGCCCGTGACCATACTGATGAATATTTTGCTTATCACCATAGATCCTTCATCTGGCGATGGATGGCAATACAGACGGAGACCCACATTGGAGCACCGGACTGAGCCCCCCAAGGTCCAAATGAGGAGCAGAAGGACGAAGAAAATTAAAAAAGAAATAAGGACTGCGAGGGATGCTATCACCCACTGATACAAGGGGACGGATCTAATGAGGGCTTACCAAGGCCATTTGGACTGGGACTGAACGAGGACGTGATCCAACCAGATTCTCTGAATGTGGCCAGATTCTCTGAATGTGGCTGGCCCGGAGTCTTTCTGAAAAGCCATTGACAATGACACTGGGACTTGTTTCCTCTGCATATACTGGATTTTGGGGATCCAGTCTGTTTGGATACTCACCTTCCTGGACCTGGAGGGAGGGGGGAGGAACTTGAACTTCTCACAGGGCAGGAAACCCTGACTGCCCTTAGGGACGAAGAGGGAGGAGGAGAGGGAGTGGGGGAGTGGGAGGGTGTTGGGAGGAGGGGCGGAAATGGAAACTTTTATAATTTAATAAAATTACTTTCAAAAAAAATCAAAATACATTTGACTCTAAAAAAAAAACATATACTCAGCATTAGGGTTAGACACCTGAGTATATCTATTTGTCTGCTTAGGTATTGTCATAGGGGTTTTAGATTCAATTACACTTAAGCTTCAATTAAATTTCTGGGTTTTTTAAGGACATGAAAATAATGAGCATATGTTCCTGTCTTGACAAAGGGATCCAGGTGTGAAGGATCTGCATCCCAAATTTTTGCTTTGATTTTTTTATTTTCAAATTTAGACTTATACAAGTAGTAGAGCACTCCACTGAACCATGGCTAAAGGCCTTTACATTCATATGGTATTGATAGATCAGACGTCCAGTTAGGGAAACCTATGTGGCTACATTATAGTCTTTAAAAACTCAAAGGTAACATCTGTTTATCCTTGAACACATAATAAATTCATTTGAGTCCCAGGTTAGCAGGTTGTTGTGCAAATTGACAAACCATGGAAATTTTAATATTTGTACCCTTCTAACTTGTTTTAATGGGTTGAAAAAATATCTAAAACAATCTGGTAAAAGAACATAATTGGTCTTCGGATTTACTTCTTTGTGTTACCATCTTCCAACATTTCTGTGATTAGTGTCCTGCTCTAGACCACACATCATTCAAATTGCCTCGGAAGTTCTTCTTTATCAAACACAGACTGTTTACACAACAGGTACACCCCTGGGCAGCAGCTGAGTAATTGGAAGCCATGGAGAAAGGAGCACTAAATATATCAACAATCTATTGTGGGCAGCCGGGCGTCATCTGCATCAAGAAATATAATTCAATCTATGCTATAATTCTCTTTGTAGAAAGCATTGTTTAAACTCAGCATGTCTGTGTTTAAGAACCTTACTGACACATTGGATATTAGGCAGAAACATTCAGGGTGTAGAAGTGATTTTATTCTTAAGGTTTCAAATACTCATAAGGCAGATTTGTTTGCTCTTCCAATTTGTCTTCTGACTTCCTTCTGAATAATCCCTTTTGAGGTTTTAAGAGACTAGAATTTAATATTTTAAGATCAGCGTCAGCTATGGTTAAGCGATGGTACATTTCTAAAGTGAATCATGGCCCTAGGGTTAGCCACATTCTCTTTTCTTTTTTCTTGAGGTTCTTTAATTTATTTCTTATCATATTCTGGGAAAAGATAGAATGATAAATTAGTAGACATTTTGTTGACTAAGGTATGTTGCTAAGAAATCACTGAGCTATTTTGCTTGAGAAAATATTTTAAGCCTTCTCCCCAAGGACTAGCTTTCATGAACCAGAAGATGCCCTTCCGAAGGAGGGGAGCAACCAATGGTCTTACTCACTTATAATACCTATGAACCACAACAATGACTACATGACACGGAAACCTTAGAGGTACAGTAGTGACACTCATACCTCTGTGGTCTCTCATTGCACTTAAGACCCACTAACAAGAGGGAAATCATGCCTATTACTGGAAACCCAGTCAACTGCCCTGGGATAGTGAACTCAGGGATCTTGGAGGAGAAACTCCAAACACCACTCTGTTAAATCTGGCACAATCGTTAACTATGTTCTAAATACTTGACCTTATACCCACAGATAAGTGTTGTCCTTACTCCTCATCAAAGAAACTTCTCTTTGCAACAGATGGAGAGAAATGACTACAGAATACCCCAACCAACATAAATGTAGAGGTATGGAGCCCAGTTTCAACTGATACATCTCTAAAACAACTCCGGCATCTAAGACTCAGGGATCATTGCCTAAAGAGCGGTAGAAAGTTTGTAAGAGGCGGAGGATCAGGGAGTTTGATGTGAGATCGTGTCTCCTAAGAATTTTATAAAGTCTTACCAATATGATAGCTTAAACATCAGTTGAATAAGAACAAAAACAATAGACATACCATGTTGGACAGGGGAAAGACCATGAATCCTTAATTCTAGTTAAAGAACTACAAACAAGTATGAACTGCTGAAAGCAGGAGATACAGTTTCCCCAGGGAAGAGCACACAACTTGGCTAACTAATACCAAATGGTCAGCCCTGAAAACAAATGCATACAGGTAACACCATAAAGACTGAACAGGTGTTAGTTATAAATGATGTAATAAATATATTATACTAAAACATAAATAATTATGGAACACAATTAATGAAAAAAGAGGCCATGGATTAGAAATAGAGCAAGGAGTAGTATATGTGAGGGTTTGTGGGGAGGAAAGTGAAAAGTGGAATAATGTAATTATATTATAATCTCAAAAAACGAAAAAAAAAAAAGAAAAAGAAAATTTAAAAATAGTTTAACATGAAGAGATGATGCCGGCAAAACTGGATGTCCACATCTATAGAAGTGTAATTAAATCTATATTCCTCATGTTATAAAATCAACTGTAAATCAATAAAGTACCTCCTTGTAAGACCTGAAATTTTAAAGCTACTGGAACACAGCAGGAGAAACATTTCAAGATATTGGCACAGACAACTGTTTTCTGAATAGGATTCCAATAGTTCAGGAAAAGCAAAAATTGACATATTGGATTGTGTGAAACTGAAAGCTTCTGCAGAACAAAGGAAACAACAGTAATGGGAAAAAACTATAATGATTTGACAATTTTTAATCTGGCAGAAGACTAATATTTAGAATATATAAATAACTCCAAATCTGAACACCAATTGAACAAGTAATCCAATCAACAATGAGTAAATGATCTGAACAGACACTTCTCAAGAGAAGTTCAAATTGGCAGTAAGTATCTAAAAAAGCATTCCCTTTATCTACACTAGGAGTCTTATCTCACCCCAGTGGAAATGGCTGTTATCAAAAAGAAAAAAATCTAGTGCTGATAAGGATGTGGGGGCAGAAAGCCCATCACAGATGTTTTGACTGGAGATGTAAATTTGTACATCCACTATAGAAGTCAGCTTGGAGATTGCTTAAAACACTAAAAATAGGACCATTGTGTAATCCAGATAGATCCTACAAAACAAAGCCATCAACTATAAACAAGACCTGCATTCCATGTTTATTGAGACAGTATTTGCAATAGCCACACTAAAAAAATTAGCCTCTGTGTCCATCAACAGAGAAATGGATAAGAATTATGTTATATAGTATCTTCGGTGTCTCTGAATGTGGCTGACAACGAGGGCAGACTGAAAAGTCAATCATAATGACACTGGATTTTGGTTCTACTGCATGTACTGGCTTTATGGGAGCCTAGTCTGTTTGGGTGCACACCTTCCTAGGATGGGGGGGGCTTGGACTTCCCACAAGGCAGGGCACCCTGACTTCTCTTAGGACTGGAAAGCGAGCGGGAGGGGGGAGTGGGGGCAGTGGGAGGAAAATGGGAGGAGGTAGAAATTTTTAATAAATAAATAAATTTTTAAAAAAAGAATTATGTTATATATATATACAAACTGGAATTGTATATATGGAACAAGATCTTGTTATTGCAGGGAAGTCAGTGGGATTCGAGATGATCACATTAAGCATAATACAGGCCCAGACAAACAAGCATCTCTTCTTTTCTCCCATTTATGAAAAGTGGACTTATTTTTAAAGATGACATAATAGTAGTAGAGAGAGTTCTAGGAACTGTGAGAGGATGGGGGTGGGGTGTTAGATAGCAATTTCCCCTGCAATTGAAACATCCCTGTACTGGATAGTTTTATGTCAACTGACTACTGTCATCTGAGAGGAAAGAACCTTAATTGAGAAAATGCCTCCGTAAAATTTGGCTGTAGGCAGGCCTGCAGGGCATTTTCTTAATTAGTGACTGATAGGGAAGGGTTCACCCAGCCCATTGTGTGTGGTGCTATCTCTGGGCTAGTGGTACTAGGTTTCATAGGAAAGCAGATTGAGGAGGCCATGTGAACGAAGGTTAGTAAGCAGCACCCCTCCACTACTTCTGCAAAAGCTCCTGCCTCCAGGTTTGTGCCTGGTTTGAGTTCCTGTACTGACTTCCTTCAATGATTTTTGAAGTGTAAGCCAAATAAAATAATTTTCTCCCCAAGCTGCTTTTTGGTCACAGTGTTTCAGCGCAGCAATAGAAACCCTAACTAAGACAATGCCTTCCAGGGGCCGACTGGAGGCTTATGAAACTCAAGAAATAAACTTCACACATTGGGGAAAGCCTTGACAAGGATCCTTCCCGAGGATTAGAGAAGCAGTAAAGAACGGCTGTTGGAGGAGAGTGTGGCCAACTTTGATCCTGAGAGAGTTCTCAAACCTGTTGAACAGCCTGCAAGTTGTTCAGAGCGCTGTAGCCAGTCTTTTACATTTTGTACACATTATCGAACTAGCGCCATCAACATAAAAGCAGACTATAAAGGTCTCAAGCAAGATACTTACAACATGACAGATAGTGAACATGAAATAAGAGGGGCATTAGTGGTTTTAAAAATATTTAAGATTTTGTTCATAACAGCAAATATCTTTCCTTTAGAGCTCATTGCTTCCCTCCAGATGCCTTCAGAAGTGATTCCCAATTCTGCTTGAAGCTGAATGTGGCCAATGGTAAGAGTTTCAGGCACAGTTTTGTTATTCTTGTTAAGTTTCTTACAGTTATGGTTGACTTTTTCACATAAAATGGGCATTTGGTCATCTTATAAAATGAAATGCTTATGATGATTAAAAAAAACACTTCCTTTCTAATTTGGTTCTGAAGACAGAATTGCAGTTTCACCTATTTCATAAACTTTATTTTTCCTTCTTTGTAAAACTTTAAGTTGATGTGTGCCTTAGATGTGACACTCATCTTATGGGGAGTTTGCTTTCACTTACCGAATTTGATTTATTCCTTGTTTTCACATCAATAGCCTGGCTACTTTGGAGAAATTGAACTACAAATGGACACGTTATAACCATTTGAAATCTTTGGATTTTGCTGTGGTTTCAGGATTCTTTCCTCCATTTAGACACTGTGCACATTTCCAGGGATGATCTCAGTTCTGGGCAGTTGAAGGACGGTTATATGTTCTAATATCAAACCCAGATGAGTGTAATTTGTAACACTCATGACAAGTTTCTCTGCTCTAGGCTAACCAAGTCATTGTGGTTTGTCAAGACGTTCCTAGGATACTGAAAGTCCCATCTCTTGGAAACTTTTTCAATTCCAAGCTAATAGGATAATTGGTCACCTTACCATAATCTTACCCTCAAAGAAATGGTAGAGTGGCTACTCTTGACTGGTCAATTACATTCCCAGTTACTTCCAAAGAAAGAGAAGGAGTCAAACTCTGTTAGAAATCTTGGGTTACAGTTACATTATTTCAAACATATAAGAGTCAAATTGACCTAGAATAGCAAGTAGAATTACCCAGTTATTGATTTAACAGAATATTTTTTCTCAAAATTAAGTAACAAATACATAAAAGTGTATTGTTTATTTTCCAGTAGAAATAAAAGGAATAAGCTACCATATTTTAAACACTTAGCATATAAATTTACCCTTTTCTTCTTCCTCTCTTAACACTACTTTTATTCAGTATCTTTTACTCTTTGGAACTGCCAATTTAATTAACAATATGACAGTTTATATACCTCTTGTGCACACACATGTCCACCCATATAGTAGACATATGCATATATATATATCAGTTTATCATGACATATCTTGAAAAATCATAAGGAATAAAACTGCAAAGAAACATCATATTATTTCAGCTAAACACAGTACAACTGAATTACTGTTTCAGTTCATTATATGAAAAGGTCAATTGGGAATGTCCAGATATAAAAAAAAAGGATAAAATGAAGACATTGAATGCTAACTTTATTTATATGCATGCTAAAGGAAAATGACAGCCTAAAATGTATGAGACTGAGGAAAAAGCTAATTTTTATTTACATTTTTATACAATGCATTTATTCATATTCTACCCACCACGTATCTTCCCAAATCCTCCCAAATTCTTCTCTCTCTTTCTAAAAAATCAAAAGTAACAAAGCATTAAAATGACAAGATAATAACAAAAGTACACAAAAATCATGGAATCTGACCTGTATTGGCCAACTTCTTCTAGACATGGGGCCTGCTCTAGTGTGAGGCCGATATACCCAGTAACACTTCATTGAAGGAAACTGTAAATAGCTTCTTGTTGAGAGATAGATCTTTGTGTCTACTTCCACAGAAAAGGATAATTTTATTTAATGCATAGTATGAAATTCCAATTTTACATAATTAAAAAAGGAAACTGTCACTCTTATATTATCATCAAGGGAAAAGAAAAGACCACACTATGTAGATTATTAAGAACTGATACATTTTTGTTAATAGTTTGTATTGTAACAAATTTCTACTTAATTTATGTGACCTTGTGAGAGTTCACTAGTTAAATTAAAGTATTTTAGTAAAGACCAATAAAAGGGAGCTGAGCTACAACTTTGTTTGGGGAGGACAAGATGTATCTACATATGTGCATAAACATATGTATTTATTATATGTATCTACTATACTCGTACGGTCCTGCATATTGAGTCAAAGAGTAACCCCAATTTTACAAAATCTTAGTAATGTCATACTGTCTTTTCATAAAGCAAAGAATACCAATAGTTTTTTTCCAGTGATTTAGGAATGATTTCTGTTGGAAAGATGATCCACTTCCAGTCTCCAGATGAAGTCATAAGAGAGCCACATTGTCATAAAGATCAGATGTTTGAATACTAAAGAAAGCCAGTCTTGTCTGCAGCTGTAATGTGGTTTTTCTCATAGAGGTGCACCAAATAGCATGCATGCCTATAAACATAGAGACCACAGGAAGCAAGAAATTAGAGGTCCTTTGATACATAGTAGAAGAACCATTACAATCATTGAGTTTGGAGTCAGGTTGGTCCAGGTTCATTTTTCAGCATAATATATTATGTAAACATTTGAATTTGAAAATCACTCTCGTGGCTGCATTCTCTTTGTCCACACAATGAGGCTGATGATTCTGTGTGAATAACAATTAGAAGTAGTAATTCTTGGATGCTTAGCTCATCCCCAGGATATAACACTATAGTAAATACACTGCATTTGTCAGTCATCAAAGTTACCCAGTTTCACAGAGAAGAAAATGCAGTCACTGATAGCAAATAATCTTTCACAGTGATGTAATATCTAGTGTGAAGAAGCTGAGACTTGAATCCACAAAAAATATGACTGCATATGCCTATCTTCTTAATAAATATTAACAGCTAGTCACTGAAGTTATTTCCAAGTAATTATGAATACTTTATTTATATCCAAGCAACTTTGGCCTTTCTACTGCATGGTTCTTAAGTTTATAGCTACATAGAAACATATCCAGGACATGCAAGCCTTCCTATAATTGATTCTATAGTGTGCACATATACATTTTTAGTTTATAAGATGAAGCAAATATCTCCCAAGACTTTATGCACTAACATTTACTACTCGAGAATATTCTTTGGTCACAAAAATCTTTGGGCTCCATATGTTTCATGCTTGTCCAGTCATCTACAATAATGCCAGACAAAACCATTCCCCATATTTTTCCCTGATGTGAGACTCCCCTCTGTATGCTGTGAATACCATTGGTGAATAAAGAAACTGCCTTGGCCTGTTAATAAGGCAGAACTTAGGTAGACAGGGAAAACTAAACTGAATGCTGGGAGAAAGAAGGGCAGAGTAGAGAAGAAGCCATGTAGCCCCACTAGAGAGAGATGCAGGTTGGAATCTTGACAGTAAGTCACAGCCTTGTGGTGATACACAGATTACTAGAAATAAGAAATGTAAGATTTAGCCAATCAGAAATTAGAGCTAATGAGCTAAGCAGTGTTTTAAATAATATAGTTTCTATGTGGTTATTTTGGTTCTGGGCAGCTGGGATGAACAGGTGGCCTCCTCCTACAAACTGATGCCCGACGTGATCAAATAAAGTCCACATAAAAACTTGACAAAGCTTTAAAAAGAAATCTAGACTCAAAAAAACAGAGGTAAGGATGGTTTGGTAGTGGCACTTTCTTGGGTGGTCTCTGTTTGCTAGAAGCAATCAGGGACAAGGCTCCTCTAAAAGAGTTTTTCCTGATTCAGCTATAGTAGGAAAAAAGTGCCATTTTGAAATGCTGGCTTTCTGGGCCATGCTGCCAGCACAACCTTTGGCTCTTTCAGGAGACCAAGCATTTGAATGGGGGTGTGTGAGCAATGAGCTATGGCTTGCTTGGTGGCAACATGGGCCAGCTATGTCGCTAAAACTGGGGCAATGTGCATGGCTTGCAGAGGCAGTGAACGGACTTCTATCATGTTGGACTGTGTAGAGCATGCAGGAAGTACAGTGTATACTCTAGTAATGCCACAGCTTAAGATTTTAAGAAGAGCTTAGCATTTTAAGGAACACTTCTGGACAGGAAAGAATTACAGATACACAGTAGGACAGTTTTAGACACAAAAGACCTCTAAATGAGACACAATGTATTTTTAAAATGTACGTAGGCTTAGGAGAGAGAAGAAAAAGAGTATAGAGAGTTGGAAAAGAAGTAAATTGTTTTAAAATATATAAAACAAAGTCTTTAAAGAGACAGAGTACAGACAGTCATGGATTAAAAGGAATAAAGATAAATAAGTCACTTAAAGATGGAAAATTCACAGAGAGAGTCTGGATTATGATATTATTGTATTTTCTTTGAATTTTTTGACTGTGAATGAGGTATGTACAGAGAGACATTTCATTGTATGGGCTGCTAAGATAAACCTACATATATATATAATATATATATATTAAAGGTGTATTGATTCTAAAATTTGGGTCTAAGGATTTGTTTCTTTGGAAAAGAGGTTCTGCTCTTGTTTCCACAGAGAATAAGAACCTGTGAATTCATTCCAGGCTAATGTGATTTGATGGACCAAGACTCCTGAAGGTTGCCTTGAACAACTCTCAAGAAATTGCTTCATCCAATAAACAGCAAAAAACAGTTTGAAGAACTACGCCCATATTCCCAAATATTGTTTATAAATGTTTGTTTACATTTAAAGAGGGATATGCTATAGACATTTGTATTGGTATGGATCTTGGTTTATTGATACAAATCTTAGATCAATTTTGTTATATGTAATATTTCTGCTCTTGATTAAGGTTTTTTGTTTGTGAAGCTCATTTAAAAATGTAAGGTTTAATTAAGAAATATAAGTTAATAGAGAGTCATCTATAATATTCAAGCTTCTAGTCATTTTAGTTAGGTTTTCTAGATATATATAGAGAGATTTCAGTTAGGTATTCTTCAAATCTTTCAGAGACCTTCAGAATATGGCATTTAAAATGTTTTAAGACTTAGGACTTTTCATGACAATGAGACACATCTGCTCCTGGCAGCACCAATTACTTAAAGAGGAAGAATGATATTGAAGAGGCTCCTTATGGAGTTGGTTAGCCATTTGAGCAAGAAATAGCTCTTATCTGGACTGCTTGATAAACTGGACATGCACAACGCATAGAAAAATGACTGCTGAACTTGCCTAAAGGTTATATGATCCTTTAGGGTTCCTGCTTCATGAAAGAGTCTTGTAGACATTCCACAAAATACAGAAGAAAGTGACTAAAAACTCCCAATAAAGGCAGAACTATGGGCCTATAGACTAAAGATGGATACTCCAATGATACAAAAGAACTTTAGGTGACTGTCCAAGCAGTGAGATGTCTCTGTCAGTTCTAGAATTTTGGAAGTTGTTTACAATGCACTTCCTGTCTACTTAGGTAATATTATATCCTTGAGTCTTTGATGGAGTTGAAGAATAGATACTAGTAATATAGTTTTCCTTAGTTATGATAAAAGATAAAGTAGTTATAAATATTATAATTGCGATTCTTACTTGATACCTGTTTTGTTATACGTAATTTTACTATGTTAAAGTTAAGACCTTCCTTTTTATTTAAACAGAAGAGGGAGGTGATGTGGGATTCCCCTCTGTATGCTGTGAATACCATTGGTGAATAAAGAGACTGCCTTGACCTGTTGATAGGACAGAACTTATGTAAGCAGGGAAAACTAAACTGAATGTTGAGAGAAAGAAGGGCAGAGTAGAGGAGAAACCATGTAGCCGCACGAAAGATAGATGTTGGTTGGAATCTTGACAGTAAGCCCAGTCATGTGGCAATATACAGATTACTATAAATGGGTTAAATTAAGATGTAAGAGTTGGCCAATAATAACTTAGAGCTAATGGGACAAGCAGTGTTTTAAATAATATAGTTTCTGTGTGGTTATTTTGGTTCTGGGTGGCTGGGATGAACAGGTGGCCTCCTCCTACATATCCCTAGTCTACAATCCCAAGAAAATACTTTATTATTTATACTATTAGTTATTTATTACTCTGTTATTCAACTACAACAAAAATATTCCCATGGTAATCCTAGCAACTTTTATAGAAAGCAATATTTTAAAAGATAGAAGGGTCTGGAGAGATGGCTCATAGATTAAGGTGTTTGCCACATAAGCCCGACACTTGAATTTGGATCTTCATAACCCACATAAAAGCAAGACGCAAGAGTTTAAGTCTGTGTATTCCCATGTGCCTTAGGAAACAGAAGGCAGAGATAGAAGAATCTCTAAAAGTTTGTATGCTTTCACAGTACCGAAGAAACTCTCTCTCAGACACAGAGAAAAGGAAATAATGCATACGCAAAAGCTGTCTTTTGACCACCACACCCCAATACATGAACAAGCACACATATACATATACTTACAAACCACATACACACACACATTTGTTGTTTTAAATTCAGTTTTATAATTAAAACAGATTGCACAACAAGGTATAGACTCTTTTTAAAAAGACGTAAATGGAAACAATTTGGACCCTAATAATAACATAGTATCATCACAAATTAAGAGAGGCAACTCACTTATATGTTTGTTACATATTGATAATAATGTATGTATTAGTTCATTTTATTATCAAAAGGCCCTTAGTGTAGCTTTATTCATTAACCAATAAAATCAACACATATATTGAAGGACTTCCCACAGCACCCTAGGAACAAAGTTCCCTATGCTAAACTTGGAAAGTTGAGAGTAGAATAGATCCTAATTGGGGTCAAAAACAGCATTTGAATATAGAACAACATCTCATTTCTAATTATATAATGTCAAAACCAAAATTGTTCTTGTACTATTAGATGAAGAACAATTGAATTAAAATAAAAATAATTTTTATTGAACAATACTACCCTCGTAAAACATTATGTAGTTTTTAACAAACAAGGTTTTAGTCACAGCCAAAATTAAGAAAATACATTTTGCTGAAAAACAGAATTTAGTTTTTAGATTAAAATCATGGAGCATACTAGAAGAAATGAGGACATGTGTCAATAGGCATTTTCATTAATGAAAGGAGCCAATTCTCTTTTATGTTGTATAAATAATAAGAATGTGAGAACTTTTAGTTGATTCTACAGAAAGAATTTGTGTAATACAGTGACTTCAGCGAGTAAAGGTTTTATTTCCTTACAAATTTAGAATTTCAAACTTAGGCCACTGCTCTTTTGGTGGTTCAGCACTGCCACTATCTATTATGGTTCTTTTGACCTTTCCCTCTCAGTGGCAAGATGTGTCCACAGCACCAGCACCCAGATCTGCTTTGAGCAGGACTGAGCAAGGAGCAGGGGAGGAAAGAGTTCTAGTAAACTTGTCTCTTTCAGATGAAGAAAATCTTAACCTCAATAGACCCCAGTTGACTTTGGTTTACACACTACTGGATAGAACTGTGGAATATTGGGCATGCATAGACCAAGAGCACACTACCTTGCTGTTAAGAACGAAGGTGAGCTGGAAAGAGGTGGTACACACCTTTAATCCCAGCATTCGGGATGCAGAGGTGTGCAGATCTCTGTGAGTTCGAAGCCAGCCTGGTCTACAAGAGCTAGTTCCAGCACAGGTTCCAAAGCTACAGAGAAATCCTGTCTCAAAAAAAACAAAAACCAAAAAAGAAAGAAAGAAAGGAAGAAAGAAAGAAAGAAAGAAAGAAAGAAAGAAAGAAAGAAAGAAAGAAAGAAAGAGAGAGAAAGAAAGAAAAAAGGTGAAAGTGATGTGGGATGTTTGGCCAATGGCCTAACAGAGCAAAGCCAGGTGGGAAATCTGAATAGAGATATAGAGAATAGGTAGAGTCAGAGAGAGGCCTTTATAGCTGCCGAAGGAGAAAGATGCTGAAATGCCAGAACATTACTGGAAGGCCATAGCCTCGTGGTGATAAACAGATTAGTAGAAATGGGTTTAATTTAAGATGTAAGAGTTAGCCAGAAACATGCTTAAGCTATTGGCAAAGCAGTGTTGTAATTAATATAATTTCTGTGTGATTATTCAAGTCTGGACAGCCAGAAAAGTATGAACAGTCTCTGGCTACATAAAAGTGGGTGAGAACAGATAATTTCTTATACAGCTAACTAATATGTCTCACCAAATACACACTAAGAGAAAAAATATTTATAAAAATGCACACTGCAACTGAGTCTTTCAAATATTGCTAAATAGTTGGAGCAACCAAAACTCTCAAACACTGTTGTCAATAATATGGCATAAGCTTTTTCTTTTAAAAAGTTATTTTATGTATATTGCATATGTGCCTGAGTATATATTTTGTACATCCCATGCCTGTGGAGCTAGAAGAGGTGATCAGATGCCCTGGAACTGGAACCACAGGCATTTGTGAGCCTTCTGTTATAAGTGCTACAAATTGAATCCAGGTCCTCTAAAAGAGCAGCAAGTACTCTTAACTACTAAGTCATCTCTTCAGCCCCTAAATTCTTGATCTCTGGCATTTTTGAAATATAGGAAAATCTATTGACACAAAGGATACTGCTACCTAGTAACCATTGGCCCTGAGTTGAAGAGACAGTATTAAATGAAGTTTGTGTGGGTGTGAGTGTGCCTGTATGCCAATGGAGGCCAGGAAAGGGGGATTTAGATCCCTTAGAGCTGTAGTTACAGGCATTTGTGCAGTGCCTGATATGAATTTAAGAATATGAACTTCTGTCCTCTGATAGTGCACTAAGCACTTTTTAACTCCTGACGTTTTTAACACCCTGTCCACTTTCTTATAAAGTAAAAATTATATCCAAAAATTCTCTGGGTGCATTGTATCCACAAAATGTATTGTCAACAAGATTAATAGTAACAGTATTCATAATACCTCAAATAAGAATAGTTTGAATATCTATTGAAGTTGAATTAGCCTAAAAATTGTGGTATATCTATTCCGTGGGATAGAACTCAATAAGGAGGACAACTATTGATAACTTGCTATGGGATAATCCTTCTGTACACTGTGGATATGTATTGCTCTCATTGGTATTAATAAAGCTGATGTGGCCAGGCTGATTTGGCAAGGAAGAATAAGGCTAGGCAGAAAAGTCAAACTGAAAATACAGAAAAGAAGGGCAGAGTCCAGAGAGAGGCAAGACAGCCGCCAGGGAAGCAAGAAGCTAGAGGACGGGTAAAGCCATGAGTCATGTGGCAAAATGTATATTAATAGAAATGGGCTCATTTAAGTTCAAAAAGCTAGTTAATAATAAGCCTGAGCTATAGGTCAAACACTTGGTAATAAGTTTTTATGTAATTATTTAAGACTAGGTGGTCAGGACAGGAAAGCCTCTGTTTATGCAAACTATATGAATGAATTTCAAACAGCCTGAGAAATAGAAGTCAGATACAATAATTGGCATAGCATTAAGTTCTAGAAATGGTAAAACTGTAATGATGGATAAATGATTGTCTGGAATCAGAATTTGGGAATTGTTTTTTAAGTGATGTGAGAAATCTTATACAGTAATAGAAGTTTTATTAACAATGCTTTAAGCTTCTTTAGACCTGGTAGTTTAATATTTATCCTGTATACACACACATGACACATCTTGTTCAAGAGTTTATATTTTATATATATATATATATATATATATATATATATATATATATATATATATATAATTGAGCTATTATACCATAGGCCAAACTAGCATTATTATTAGCCAGTTAGAGCAATACGTATTCATAACATACAGAAAGATTACCTGATGGCAAGTTTGGTTATCAATACAATACAATGTGTGTGTGTGTGTGTGTGTGTATCCTTTTGTGGTGATATTCCCGTGAATAGTGTCAGAATCAAAATATTATCACTTTTAATAGCATTGCTATTTATTATTAAGTCATTATATTTGTGAACAAACATAAGCATTCTGTCTGTAGATATTTTCTAAGTGTAACAGCATGTCCTTGGTGGTCAGGGAGAGGCTAGCTGTACCAAGGGTTTGCTCCCTGGACAGCCAGCTGTGATACTGAATGGAGCAGGAGGAATGGAGTGGGATTCAGAAAAATGAGGTACCTACAACTGACTGTTTCAGCAGCTTCTCAATTTGAATTATTATCACAAGGAAACAAATCAGGCTGTGATCTGATAGCAAGGTGATCAAGAGTGTGTGATCAAAAAGAGTAAAAATATTCAGTTTAAAAAGAGCTTACTTTCATATAGCAAAAACTCCACTCAAATAATTTCCAGACTGCAATTTTGTCCAAACTGATTGTGCTAGAGAACAGTTATACAGGCTTTGTTCATGATAGTGTTTGTTTTTATTATGCTGAGAATAGCATCTTTGACAAAGGGTATTAAATCCCTAAGTATCTACCATTGGGAGGCTAGATCTTATTTATGATAAAGAAATGCTTTCCAACCTTCCATTCAATTGAAACCCTTGCTATGTTGTATGATATTGTCATTTCATCCTAAACTGCAGCTGTGTGAACCTGTGTACCCAGTCAACTTTAAATGTAATAAAATCTTCCATAAAAAGATGGTGATGCCTGTCAGAATAGCTAAAATCAAAAACACCAATGATAATCTATTCTGGAGAGGATGTGAAGTAAGGGGAACACTCATCCATTGCTGGTGGGAATGCAAACTTGTGCAACCACTTTGGAAATCAGTGTGGCAGCTTCTCAGAAAATTGGGAGTCATCCTACCTCAGGATCCAGCAGTACCACTCTTGGGAATATACTCAAGAGATGCCCAATCATACTACAAAAACATTTGCTCAACTATGTTCATAGAAGCATTATTTGTAATAGCCAGAACCTGGAAACAACCTAGATGCCCCTCAATGGAAGAATGGATAAAGTAGTATTCTACACATTAGAATACTACTCAGTGGTAAAAAACAATGACATCTTGAATTTTACATGCAAATGGATGGAAATAGAAAACACTATCCTGAGTGAGATAACCCAGACCCAAAAAAGATAAATATGGTATGTACTCACTCATTAGTGGATTCTAGTCATAAACAAAGGACATTGAGCCTATAGTTCGCGATCCTAGAGAACCTAAGTAATAAGGTGAACCCAAAGAAAAACATATATAGATCCTCCTGGAAACTGGAAGCAGACAAGATCGCCAGGCAAAAGTTGGGAGCATGGTCGTGGGGGTGGGGTGGAGGGAAGGGGAGAGGGAGAGAAAGAAGGGGGAAGGAGAGGGTTGGGGAGAGCTTGAGGGAGTGGAATGGATGAGATGGAGGAAGGATAGATATGGGAGCAGGGAAGAAGATAATTAAGGGAGCCAATTTGGGGTTGGCAAGAGGCTTGGCTCTGGAGGGGTTTCCAGGCATCCACGGAGATGACCCCAGCTAGGACACTGGGCAGTGCCTGAACTGGCCTTGTCCCATAGTCAGACTGATGACTATCTTGAATATCACCATAGAACCTTCGTCCAGCAATGGATGCAGATAGAGACAGAGACCCACATCGGAGCACTGGACTGAGCTCCCAAGGTCCAGTTGAAGAGCAGAAGGAGGGAGAAGATGAGTAGGAAAGTCAGGACCGCGAGGGGTTGGTCCACCCACTGAGGCAGTGTGCCTGATCTAATGGGAGCTCACGAAAGCCAGCTGGACTCGGACTGAATGAGCATGGGATCAAACTGGACCCTCTGAATGTGGCTGACACTTGGGGCAGACTTAGAAGCCAATGATAATGGCACTGGGATTTGTATCTACTGCATGTACTGGCTTTTTGAGATCCTATTCTATTTGGATGCATACCTTCCTAAGCCTGAATGGAGGGGGGAGGGCCTTGGACTTCCCACAGGGCAGGGTACCCTGCCCTCTCTTAGGACTTGAGGGGGAGGGGGAGGGAAAGGGGGAGGGGGAGCGGGAAGGAAATGGGAGTAGGGAGGAAGTGGAAATTTTGAATAGTATTATTTATAAAGCAATAAAAACTAAAAAAAAAAAAAACTTTGGTACTGGCATGCACAGAAAGCAAAAAGAAAAAAAGAGAAAGAAAGAAACCACACCTGACTTTTACATGGGCATTGTGGATGAGCACTTAGGCCCCCAAATTTGCATGATAAACTCTTTACTTACTAAAACATCTCCCTAACCTCTTAGGATTAAGCTTCTTAATGCCAGAAAACACAATGAATTCTGAAAAGTTGGATGTCTTTGAAATTAAAAATGAGAAATTAACATTTTCTCATCTTCAGAAAAAAAAGAAAAAGAAAAAAAGAAGATGGTGATGTAGTTCAATTAGCAGAGGGCTTTCCTAGTGTGCATGAAGTTTAAATTTCAGTTTCAACAACCACATACACTGGGTGTGGGGACACATGTCTGTAATTAGAGCACCAGGGAGATAAATGTAGTGCAAGGACATCTCCCACTGCATAGCAAGTTCAAGGCCATAGTATGCTATGTGAGTCCTTGTCTCAAAAAATTTCTATATTCAGAAGAAATTAAGTCATTTGGGTATATATTCACTGATTACAAGATAGGCAGCAGGAGCAGGATATTTGAGTTTCTATCAAATTTTTTTTTTGTAGAATACTGACTTTGCAAATCATTTGGGAAGTTGTCCTCTCAGGACGAGGTATTCTTAGACTTCAATAAAGAATGAAGGAAGCGACGATGTTGATCTTTATGGAGAAGAAAGAAGAGGGCAAAGTGACTAATAGGCTTCTTCACCCCACTTTGCTGTTCTACCACTGATCAAGTCAGCTTCGGCCTGTTATGAACCCACCACCTTACCCATATGGGGATTAGCTTTTCACTGACTCCAAACTGTTTAGAACCAGAAATGGTTTTATTAAAATGAATTTGGAATTAATTGATCCCCCAAACTTTCAACCCAGAATTTGCCTTCAGGGAAAACTTAGGAAACGTAAGAAAGGGATAGAAAAAATATCCAGGGAACAATAATCAGATCCAAATATATAGTTTTCATAGCTCATTCTGGCCACTTTGATAAGTTTCTTGTGTCTAGCATGGGCTCTCACATGACATTTAAATAAGTAGTAAATAGTAATTCAACAGGCTTTGAACATATCTTCTTTCCCCACAGTATGAGAAAGTTGACTTCCTTTGAAAGCTATTTTCTCGCAGTTCCCTGCCAATGTGACTGAATGAATGCACAAAACATAGACACACAAGTACACTACCATTACCACTCCTCAATGAGTAGAGCATTTCCTTTCTTAAGACACCATGAAGTTATATATTGCCTCAAGAAGATTTTACATCATAATCTATGCATGTGTTCATGACTTTAGTACACAGGATGCTTTCATTAATGGTGTATATGTGTGTGGTGTAGGTGTGTAATGTATGGTCAAGTGTGCATCTGAAGTATTCTTTTTTATTAAATTTATTTATTCATTTGACATTCTGTCTGCAGTTTCCCTACCCTCCTCTCCTCCCAATCCTTTAATCCACCTCTGTTCCCACCCATCCACTCCTTTACCATTTCTGTTCAGGAAAGGACAGGCATCCCATGGGTATCAACAAAGCAAGGTGTATCGAGTTGCAGTAGGACTTAAAAACCTCACCTTGTATTAAGGCTGGGCAAGACAACCCAGTATGAGGAATAAGTTTCCAAAAGCCAGCCAAAGCATGAGTGACAACCCCTGCACCCACTGTTAGGAGACTCACAAGAAGACCAAGCTACCCAACTGTAATATATATGCAGAGGGTCTAGGTCAGTCCCATGTAGGCTCCCTGGTAGTTGGTTCAGACTCTTTGAGCCCCTATGAGCCCAGGTTAGTTGATTCTGTGGGGTTTCTTGTGGTGTCTTTAACCCCTCTGGCTCCTACAATCCTTCCTCCCTCTCTTCGCAGGATTCCCTGAACACAGGCTAATGTTTGGCTGTGAATCTCTGCATCTGTATCCATCAGTTACTAGATGAAGACTCTGATTACAATTGTGATAGTCACCTATTACATTGACATTTTTTTCTCCAGTCATATTTGGTTCTATTCTAGGTCTGTGTACCATCCAGACTCTAGGTCCTGGCACTCCAGGTAGTGTCAGGAGTGGGCTCACTCTCATGGCATGGGTATCAGGCTGGACCAGTCATTGGTTGGCCACTCCCAAAATCTTTGTGCCCCCCACACTTACCCCAGCATATTCCAAAGGCAGAACAGCCTGTAAATTGAAGGTTATGTGACTGCTTTTGTCCCAGTCCCTCCACTAGAAGTCTTGCCTGGTCACAGGAGACGACCAGTTCAGGCTATGTTTCCACTACTGCTGGGAGGCTTAGCTGGGGTCATCCTTGTACATTCCTAGAAGTTTCTCTTACACAAGGTTTCTATCTGACCCTGAAATGCCCCCCATTTCCAGTTATATCATTCAGTGCTCTCTACCTTCATCCACCCCTCAACCTGATCCTTCATATTTCCATTCCCACTCACCACCAGTCCACCCATGGGATCTCTTTTAGTTCCCCTTTCCTGGAAGATCCCCATGGGGCCATCCTTGTTACCTAGCCTCTCTGGGTCTGTGAATTGTAGGCCAGTTATCCTTTACTTTACAGCTATTATCCATTTGTAAGTGAGTAGACACCATGTTTGTCTCTCTTGGTCTAAGTTACCGCACTCAGGATGATTATTTTTCTGGTACCATCCATTTATCTTCAATTTTCCTGATGTCACTGTTTTTAACAGCTGAGTAATACTACATTGTGTAAACACACCATATTTTCTTTATCCATTCTGTACCTGAAACGTTCTTTACATTATTTTTTTTTAATTTTTTGCAACAGTTCCTCACTGAACCTGGATCTGGGCTGGTAGCATGAAAATTCCATAGACCCCTTGCCTCCAGTTCTCCATCGTCTTGGGGTTACAGTTATGTGTGGTCACACTCAGCTTTTACATAGATTCTGGAAATTTGAACTCATAGTGCCATGCTTTTGCTGCAAGAGTTCTTACACAATATGCCATCTCCCCAGCCCTATTAATATTCTCTATGTGCCATTGTACTTTAAAGCATATATGGTATAGAAATCAAGAAAAAACAGGAACAAAATGCACCAAATCTTAGAAATGTTAGGTAACTGGCTAAATTTCCATACCTACCCAAATCATGCTTACAGAACAGGTTGCTTTATATTCCAAGATGTATATAATGTGTGTGTGTATAAAAACAGGCCAAATAGTGTAAAGAAAAATTACATGCAGGTTCAAAAATCTGTCTCTCCTGAATTAATTTAGAAGATGAAAAGATATAGACTATGAAAATGTTCAATGAGTTTTTGAAATCACAGACTGACATTTCAATGATTAATCATTATAATTATTGCTATTTGGAATATTTATTTTTCTAATGTTTTAAAATACATATAAAGTCACATGCAAAATATAGAGAATTATTCTGAAAGCTTTCTTTTATTCTACTTATGTTAGTCTCTTAAATTTTTTTAAAAAATCAAATCTTGTCAAGTGTTTATGTTTATTTCCACCTCAAAAAAAATAGAATGTGTCTTCTGTTCAAGGGTTTTTGTGGCATTTGAAGAAAAAAATTAAAAATATTTAGAAAAACAAATAACAATGTCATGGTCTTTTGAGTGATTGTAACTCTTTATTCATATGTGAAAAGACACCAACTAACACAAAGCAATAGTGATACTATAATGCACTGAAGGTTAATCTCTAGTCTCCTTTATCTTAAGAACACAGCAAAGAGGACCATGCTACATAAGGAATATATGACAAATGCATGTTGAGTTACCAACCCAAGAAATCTAGGTGTCCATGGATGGTCTTCGAACCTACACCTATTTCCTGGCCTCAGAGTCTGGTGACTGCTGATCTGAAACCTACTTCTGAACTAGAACTTATGGCCTCGTAAGCCCAGTATTGCTCCTCAAATAGAATTGATAAAAATAACTTAGAAGACATCTCACCACCTAGAAGTTCAAAGAATTGTGTTACTTGCAGAGTCTTAGTGTTCCGGAAGGACTATAATTTTTCTATTCATCAGGTCAAATACTGTTCTGCAATCTTCAATGCAGGGTGCACTGGAAAGAATGATCTTGTAGCAAAATGCTTTACAAACAACTCACATGGAAATCATTGGCCCCTTGGCATGTGGCAATGGACATGTATACATATAAAATAAAAACTGTAAATACGGCAAACTATTTTAATAGTGAAGTAATTTTTTTCCACTACCACCTCAACACCTCAGGCCTATAGCAGGCATGGGAATTGTGAAGCATTAAGTATGTTCAGTCATCGTACCTGTTTGGGTCTCAACAGGAAACAGATGGCACATCCAAATGAGTTAATATGGAAAGAGATAAATGAATCTTTCACAGATGGCTGAACACAGTTAAAGGATTGACAGAGGATGGGACAGCAGCAAAGGATTAGCACCAGAGGAAAACTGTTAGGTCTAAAGGAGAACGGGAAAGCTATAACTTTGCTGACATTACAGAGCTAGAGCTACAGAAATGTATTGTCTTGACAAAAGCTTCAGCCACGTAGCCTCTGGCAGAACCAAGGCAGGGAAGGATGACAACGATAATTACAACCTATTACCCCTTGCTGTCACCCATCCATCCATGTCTTACCATAGTCTCCTTTTACCCAAATCCACTAAAACTTCTTTATACCCCTGGTAAATAAGCCATCTAGACATAAGAGTTCATGAAGGTCTCTCTGGGAGAAACAACTGGCCAAAGCAGGATGACAATAGATGAGACCTATAGATGGAAGACTGCGTAGCACTGCTTTTCATTCAATTACTCTTTTTATGGCTATGCTCAGAGCAGGAGAGATGAATCAATAGTTAAGTGCACTAACTTGGTGCTCGTCAATTAGACCTGAGTAAGATTCCCAGAACCCTGTTCAGGCAGCTTACAACTGCTTATAGCAAACTCTAGGGACCCTTTTCTGGCCTCAGTGGGTACTGCATATATGTAACCCTCAACACACACACACAGACACACGCAATTTTTTTTCATGTTTTTTTTGTTTGGTTGATTTTGATTTTTTGAAACAGTCCTGTAGACCTCCAGAGAATAGTACATTTATAGACCAGGCTGGCATTAAACTCAGAGATCCACCTGTCTCCCTCCCAAGTGCTAGGATTAAAAGTGTTCACCATCAAACCCAAAGAAAAACATATATAGACCCACCTGGAAGTTGGAAACAGACAAGATCGCCTGACAAAATTGGAAGCATGGGAACAGGGGATAGAAGAAAGGGGAGAAGGGGAAGAGGAGGGGGTTAGGGGAGGGTTGAGGCGAACTTGAGGGAATGGGATAGTCGAGATGGAGGAAGGACAGATATGAGAGCAAGGAAAGAGATATCTTTATATAGGGAGCCATTATAGGGTTATCAAGAAACCTGACTCTAGAAAAATGACCAGGAATCCACAAGGATGACCTCAGCTAAGACCCTAAGCAATAGAGGAGCAGGTGCCCAAACTGGTCTTGCCCTATATTCAGAATGATTATCTTAAATATCACCATAGAACCTTCATCCAACAACAGATGGAAACAGAGGCAGAGACTCACATGGGAGCACTGGACTGAGCTCCCAAGGTTCAGTTGAAGAGTAGAAGGAATATGAGCAAAGAGGTCAAGACGATGAAGGGTTCATCCACTGAAACAGTTTACCTGAGCTAATAGAAGCTCACCATCTCCAGCTGTACTGGAAAGGAACAAGCATAGGACCAAACTAGTCCCTCTGAATGTGATTGACAGTTGTGTGGCTGGGACAAACTGGGGGTCCACTGGCAGTGGCACTGGAATTTATCTCTACTGCATGTACTGGCTTTTTGGGATCCTATACTCTTTGGATGGATACCTTGCTCAGCCTAGATGTAGTAGGGAGGGCCTTGGACCTTCCACAAAGCAAAGGGTCTTACCCTGTCTTAGGATTAGAGGGGAGAGGGGTGGGAGGGTGTGTGGAGGGAATGGGAAGAGGGAGGGAGTAGGAATTTGGATTGGTATTTTTTTTAAAAAAAAATCTAATAAAAATTGTGTTCACTATCACACCTGGCTCAAAAATAATGGTCATGATCTATATTAAATGATGGGGATTCAAGCAGCTTGGTTTTCCTTATAAAAGTTGGATAACTATCTAGAAAAATAGTTACATAAATGGACAGTGGCAATATGAATAAAGTATTTCAGAAATAATTCAATGGGCAAGCCCATATTTAAGGAATTTGGGGGGCTTCTTAAAACTATGCTGAAACATGAATTCTCTAATTATTCCTAATTAGTTAAGAGGACTATTTGATAAAGTTTACATATTGCAATTCAACGAATCTTTGCAAGAACCCTTAGTTAAGACTTGTTATTCATTTTAAATTCAAGATGGAGATTTAATATATAAAAATATTACCCTCCCAAAGTTACATATCTTTTCATTGGTGATTTAAACTGTTGAACCCCTTTACCAGGCTTTTTCTTTTGGGCCACCAACCAGCTTCCAAACCATGACATGGAGACTTAACTAGGTTTGAATGCTTGGCCTAGCTTAGGCTCATTTCTAGCTATCAATTTTAACTTAAATTAAGATGTTTCTCTTTATCTGTCTTTTACTTCTATGCTTAACTTTCTTCCTTCTATATATCTTACCTTTGCTGTTTTCTCTGTCTATCTGATTGCTGCCTAGCTTCTTGCCCCAGGTTTGTCCCTTGAGCTCTCCTTCTTCTCTTATTCTTCCTTTTGTTCTTTTTTGTTTTTGTTTTGTTGTTGTTGCTTTCTTGAGACAGGGTTTCTTTGTAGCTTTGAGGCCTGTCCTGTAACTAATTCTTGTAGCCCAGACTGACCTCGAATCTCGAACTCAAAGAGATCTGCCTGCCTCTGCCTCCCAAGTACCATCCTTTTTGAATTTAGATTTTTTTCTTCTATTTAATCTCTCTACCTGCCAGCCCTGCCTTTCCTTTCTCTCTGCCTAGCTATTGGCCATTCAGATTTTTATTAGACCAATCAGATGCCTTTGACAGGCAAGGTGAAACAAATCTATGAAATATCCCGAAAAGACAAATCTGTGCAGGAAAAAAAAATGTAAATGCCCAGTTGTCAAGGTCATGAAAGGAAATAGAGAATTGAGATTAATGAAGGACTTTCTTCAGGATAATGGCAATGTTAAAAATAAAAATGAATTAAAGTGATGGTAGTACAATGCAATTTTCTCAGTATAAATCATCAAAATGATTTTATATTTTGAATGCTGTGCTCCACACTGTGTGTACAGGGATTGGCTAGTAGCAGTATGTCACTAGAATGTGCTTTTGAAAATTATACTTATCCCTTATTCTAGTGTAACTCTCTCTGCTTTCTAATCTGCGCCATGTAATAAGCCTCATGCCAGTGTTGTGGATAGAGACACTTCACTGTGACTTCTCCACCACAATGTACTGAGACCCATCTGCAGTCATGAACCAAAATAAGCCCTTCCTTTCTTTAGTTGATACTGTCAGATACTTTGTCAAAGCACAGGGGAAGGTAACCAATGGTACCCACAGAGGGTGAATTTTAGAATATGTAAATGACATCTTCATAATCTCTATCGAAACAAAACCAAAAGGTTGCTGTGATAATGTAAAGAATACAGATGCTCACTGCAAATGAAGGAGGTGCCTTGAGACTATAAACAAGAGAAATGGTTGAAACTGGAGATGTCATTGTGATGACTGAAAAATTCTGTACCTTGACCATCTTTGGCATCCTGCTACTTAATGCCTGATCTCTTGGAATAAAGAGATTTCCAAATATGGAAGGGGTGTTATCCCTGCTGACAATGACTTCAGCCCAAAAAGTAGCATCCCGTTTATGGGAATGCAGAGAATTATTGCAAATTTTATAGGATCAGAACAAAGCCTTTGAAAATTGGCTCAATATTTTAGATAAAACTTTGTGAAGATGCTAAGAATATGCATACTGCAACCTCTGTTAAATAGGATGCTCTTCATGTTTGTCAATATTTTTTCAAAGCAAGACTAAGTGTATTTGCATTCTGGGGTTAATATGCTTTTAAATATCAAAAATAGTGACATTTAGTATCGTATCCCTTGAGGAATGTTTTGGTTGTGAGCCCCCCACCACATCCACAAGGTGTCTTTAGAGCCAAGAAAATGTCAGTGTTCTTTCTGCTTTCTCGCTTGAATCACAATAAAATCCAGGTTTTGATTAGCGGTTTAGGTGACACCTAGTCTTGTTTTGATGGAGGTTGGTAAAACAAGTAAGAAGATCCAGTCCTCTCAGACCTGTGAAATACATGAAGTGATAAGAAAATTCTGTCAGACTGTATTTTCCCTGCCAGGACATGGAATTTTCCAAGTAGCCCAATACCCCCTAAGGGATGGTTGAACCTTTCAACATATGGTTAGCTAATCTGTCTTATGCTGGGTTATCAGTAGATCAGCTGGAAGGTCAGAAGCCACAACATGAACAGGAGAAGACTAAACTTGGGAGTTCAGAATTAGAAGGTGACTTTTAAGAATTTGAAATAGGACTATGGGGTATCTAGGGCAGGACAAAAAGAGGACACACTTTTCAGGCATTGTTTCTCTTTGACAGCTTTTCTGTTTCATTCTCTCTTTGAAACATTCAGAATTGTCTACTTTTCTGATATAAAATTTGGTCAATGTGTATACATTTCTGGTAGCTGGTAGGTAAATAGAGCAGAGTTCTGCTCCATAGCACATTGTCGATTCTAAGCTGAGACAAGGGGCGTATAACTTAAAGGGAGATATTTCCTTCTGCTAAAGTATATTGAGGGAGATGGTAAGAATCACCTGCCCAAGCTAAGAGTTCTGTGCAAATGGAAGCAAACATATTCTGGTTCTCTAATGTAGTATTGACTATGAGGTTTAATAACATAAGAGAGTTGAGGTGGTATAGGCAGAGACCAGGCTCCCCAGACTCGAAATAATCACACTGAAATCTGTATTAATTGCAATATTGTTTGGCCGATGGCTTAAGCATATTGCTAGCTAGGCCTCACATCTAGAATTAACCCATTTTCATTATTTCATATTTTACCATGAGGTTCATGGCCTACAGACAAGGTTCCAGCTGGAAACTCCTGTCTTTCCCCTTTGACGGCTACATGGTGTCTCGCGACTCCACCTTCTTTCTCCCAGCATTCAGTTTAATTTTCTTGACTTAGCTCTACTCTGTCCTATCACAGGCCAAATCAGTTTCTTTATTTCTTAACCGATAAAAGCAACACATATACAGAAGGACTTCCCGCACCAAGGTGGCAAAGACCTTTTCACAAAACTACTGGTTAAGATATTCTGTCTGTAGTGCCCCATGGTATTTCCCTTGGTAGTTATCCTTTGAACAACTGAGGAAATTCTTTCTTTACATAAGTTTTTTATTGGACTTATTTTTATGCATATGAGTGCTTTGCCTACATTTATGTCTGTGAATTGTGTGCATGTCTGGTGCCAGCAGAGATCAGAAGAAGATGTCAGATCTTTTCAAAGTGGAGTTATAGATAGTTGTGAGTCACTACATGAGTGCTGGGAACCAAACCCAGGACCTCTGTAATAATAAACACCCTTAATTGCTAAGCCATCTTTCCAGTCCCTATATAGATTTCTTTAATTCTACTTTGCATAGCAAACAGAGTCATATTCTGTTGTCCTTTGAATAAGACAAATTGAAATATGCCATATTGGAGTTAATAGAATCTCATTTTCTTTCTTTTCCTTTAATTCCCTATAAATCTTGAAGTCACGCCCCACCCCAACACACACACATACACACACACTTTTGACAATAAGAAAACATTTCTGAAGCTGGACACCTGTGAAGCAAGTGAACAGGCTGCATTCCATACCTCAGGATAAAGCGCTGAATAAAATTGGATTATTGGATTATTAACAGAGGAGCGCTAAGAGGCAGATGGAAGCCAACCCAGTGTTGTCATGCTGGGTTTGAAGATCTTTGGCCTTGAGTCTTGGTTCCAAATAAACTTATTAGCGGATTATTATGAGAAGATAAGTGTGGAATGTTATGCTGAGAGGACTTTGTGGGCAATAACATTGGGAAGTCTGGATACAGAAGGGCAGTTTTCATTGTATGTGTTTCTTTGTTGAAACCATGCCTACTCATGTACTGAATTTATTTTCTTGAAATTTTGGTGTGATTTAATTGACAAATAACATAGAAAATATAGTTTCCTTGGTAAATTCACTAAGTGAACCCATTGATCTCTCTCTTGGAGCAAGAATATTCCTGAGCTGAAATATTCACCATTAGCAAGTATAATGAAGTTTTTCCCATATCAGGGGCAAAACTGGAGTTCCTACTTTCTCTAACTTAAAAGATTTATTATGATAATTTTGAAAATTAAATAAATATGTTGCTACAAATGTCATGGCGATCTTTTTTTCCCATTGTTTTTAGTTTTTGAATTTCATACAATGAATTATGACTATATTCACACCTCTCTGTTTCCTCCTTTGTGTCCTTTTTTAACCCACAAAGTCCTCCTTTAACCCATATAGATAATACCCCACAGAAATATCCAGAAATTTGTTTTTATTCTAAACCCTATCAAGTTAAAAATCAAGATTAGCCATCACAGAAGGGATATTATTCTGCATAATACAAGACCTACTGACTGAAAAGATAGCTATGGATTTATGGTACGAAAACGTTCAGTTATTTCTGTATTTCGTGGAACCTGTGTAACTTGTTTTCTTTGGACCTTGGTTACTACGGCTCTCAGAGGTAAGCACTATGTTCAGCCCTAATGACTCTGCTACACTTGCCTCCTCTTTCTTTGTTATCTATTTAATTGGATCTATTTTACTTGCATCACTTATTGATTTTGAAACAGAATTAGGATATATAAATTCCTACAGTTAGGCTTAATCCCTAGATCTCCTGATTCCTAATCTCTTACCTTCCATCTTCCAATTCAACATTTTCTTACTTGTTATCTCCCACCCCTACTTTTTCTGTTCTATATCTGACCTCAATTTTCTTTCTCTATTCATCTCACAGTCATCCCTAGCCCTCTAAGCCATTATACAACCCACTGTCAATTTCGTTCAAATGACCGTGCATGAAGAGTTCACTCTCCACCCATTAGGTAGATTCTGTTAAGACCCTTCATGCTATGATGAATTAAGTGGGTCTTGAACTCTTGGTCTGCTTGCCCATGAAAGAAATATCTTCTGAACTGATTTCAAATACACTGGACTCATTAAAGTACTTGAACAAATTGCCCTAGAATCTCAAGTAATAATCACACACCTCAGGGGGATGAATAATATTATCCATATGTTATAAGAGGAAATACTGAGCAAAGAACACAGAAAGCAGTACAGACTCTATTTCTTTGAGAAAATTATCTTGGTTTTAGGGTTTTTGATGACTTAGATGGATGAATCCCTCTCAGTTTTCCATTTTATCAGTGCACCCAAATATTGTCAGAAGGGCTTGACAAAGTAATTTTGTTAGCCTAATTGAAATATATATATATATATATATACATATATATATATATTAAAGATCACATTTCAGAATGTTCAAAAGAGCACAGACAGCAATACCAACTCAAGAAATGTAATGATTCATATTTATATTTGTCATAACGTTTTGTAGTTAAGCACATACATGCATATATGTGCAACTTGTTTTTATAGAATGAATACCTGCATAACCACTTTCTCTTTACGCTCAAATTCTGACAGTGCTTCAAAGACTAGCTCAAATGTGAGTGTGTTATTTGTAATCATTTTTATCTAATTTTAAGGGTACTGTATAGGTATTCTTTTCTCATGTATTATCTGCATATGTATACATAAACATAATGTTTTGTAGTACAAATATATGCTAACTATCTTTACTTTTCATGCTCTCATGTGTGTGATGGCTTAATGAGTCCCCAAACCATGCTTGGATCTCCCACAAGACTATATGTTACTGCGTAACTATAATTTCAGTACAATTTATTAGTGAAAAAAATAACCAAATCAACAAGGAAGTAATTAAATGAAGCCATAAAAGTCATTTAAACCAGGGGTCAAATTCATGGAAGTCACATAGTATAGGAAGGAACAATCAAGTATGTCATATACACTAGTTTATGCAAGAGCCGGTAATGTTTGGAAAACCAGAACCACTTGGAATAAATGGTTCTGTTCTGAATTTATGCTAATGATGGTCTCTTCTCTGTATCCTAAGATTACGTGGCCTGTGAGTCGTTAAACAATTCTCAGTGTGTAAATGTTGTTCAATATTTTCAAGTAGTCTGCTCCTGTTTAAAGAATGATGGAATAGAAGAATTACCTGGAAGTGACAGGGCACTGCCTACATTCATATGATGCTTTATACTTGTTAGCAGGCTTTCTCATGTGTGTTCATAATTCAAACAAACGAATTTTATTGTTTTAATCAATGTAGATGTCCACTGAAACTGGTTTCCAGGACAATTAAATGCCGAACAAAAGTTAAGATAAGACACTTTCTCTACTTAATATTTAATATTCAGAAGGGGGCAAGACTTGAGATGTAAAAAGTAATATCTTTTTTTAAAAGAAAATTATAAAGTTAAAGACTCACAACCAATTTTAATGGCCTACTCAAGACCATTTGCTACCTCAGAGTCTAATGTCTATATTCTATTCATTAGATAAGACTAATGGAACTAAGGTGACTTATCTGTGTTAATGAAAACACAGACCCAGAGATTTCGATTCAAAGAAAAATAGCTAAATTATTTAAATTATGATTTTGCTTAGGATGAAATGTTAAGAGTAACAATACCAGTTAAGCATTCTTTAAAGTGTCTGATTGTTTTCTAGATTCCGAGTTTCATTATGTAGCCCAGTTCATAATCCTTCTGCTTCATCCTTCCAGTAACCAAAAATAGAGGCATATTCCACTACACCTGTCTTACGATTTACTTTAAATGGTATATTTGAGTATGTATGCTCTGTGAGTAATCTGTTGAGATGAATATTTTACATAGTCTTTTATTTCATCCCCATAGTGTTTATAGGCGTAAATGTGATTCCCATTTTCTAAACAAAGAATCTAAGCCTCAGAGTCATTGAGTGACTTATTCAAATTTTTCAAATAAAGGTGTTGAAGGGATAGCTTCATGGGTAACATGCTTGTTGTGCAAACATGAGGACAATGTTTAATTCCAGAAGTCATTTTTTGAAAGAGGCAGTGTGGTGATTCATGCTAAAAAAAATCCCTATCTTGGGGAGGAATAGACACCGGTGTATCCCTGGGGCATCCTCGACAGCCCTCCTTTCTTACTTCATGAGTCCAAGGTTCCAGTGAGTCTGTCTCAAAAAACAATATGGACAACTCCCGTGAAACAACAATAGAGGTTGATCTCTGTGTATTCCCATGTACACACACACACACACACACACACACACACACACACACACACAAAACCTAAATGAGCAGTAAAAGAAAAATAAACACAAGTACTCTAACTCAGTCCACCTGCTTACTTTTACCAACTGTGATTTAATTTAAAGAATGAACTGAAATCTTACAGATTACCAGACGGTGTTTTAGGTATTTGAGGATATAGTGTGTAGGCCTGAATTATCTTTTGTATATGTTATTCTCTAACATTTTTGGATTAAAAAATATTTTGGATGATATACTAAATCATATATAAGTAAGAAATTTGAAAGCTATCGCATCCTTAATGTGAAAAATCTCTCCTTTAAAGTCAACTCAACTGCCATCTCTGTTTCAGTTTAGCATAAGAATTCTTTGTTAATTCAATGGGAACGGTAACTTTTCTTTCAAAGTATGATCCATCTAGACTTAAAACTAAACCAACTTGAGAATTTCTCTTTTGATGAGCAGTTAAGTTATCCTAAAAGGGCAGTCTTACTGTGAGAAGGCAGTAGAGGAAAGCTAATTCATTAGCAGAGCATGTATGAAGTATGAAGGTAGGGTTGCCAGTGCTCTTGGCGTTTAGCTTCATCCTATCATTCCTCCCAGCCTGCAATGCCCTCCTCGGAGCAGCGTTTGGCATAGTACCTCTTTTCTAGAGTTACACCACAAATAATTCTTAGCATGTTCCCAGCTCTCAATTCCAGGCACTCCATCCATAGCACTCATGGTGACACAGGAATATCTCCAATTTCCTCCTCATCAAGGGGTAGCCAAGAAAAACTTGAGGCCAGCCAGCTGAAACCTTTCCTCTGTTTCTGTTCCATTCTGGCTACCCTTTAATGAGACAGAGTACCCTACAAGTCTAACTCCTCTCAGCATTCCAGACTGGAAATAGAACATACTCTCTTGGCTTTCAGAAGCCAAATCTCATTTTTCACACCACTATAGTCTGAATCCACTAGGGTTCAGTCTCTTGATATTTAAAGAAAAACTTTTTCCATAAAAATCACCTGGTTTTCCTCTAAGACCATCCTAGTTCTTATACATGCAACAATCTTTGGCTTTCAGATTGGTGTGATCTGTTATGTATTTACTAAGCTGAGTCAGCAAAACAATTCACTTTTACATCCCAGGGAGTATCTGAGAACTGTGCAGAGAAAAGGTAGGCAGGAGAATAAAATATATAGGGCATGGAGATGCATGGGAGGTGTCAAAACTTTCTAGTATTTAATGTATATTAATAACATGTTTTAATATGTATTAAAACTCACTCATCTTTCTTATTTATCCAGTTGATCATACCTAATGGAAACCTGAATGTTTTGCTACAAAATCCGTTCTTTCATGTATTTTTATAAAGATGTGCATTAACAGATACAGATGTAGAGAGAGATACCAATGTTTGCTTGTTTTTTATTTTATTTTTTATTTTTTTGTGTTTTTTGTTTGTTTGTTTTCGAGACAGGGTTTTGCTGTAGTTTTAGAGCCTGTCCTGAAACTAGCTCTTGAAGACTCACAGAGATCTGCCTACCTCTGCCGCCCAAGTGCTGGGTTTAAAGGTGTGCACCCCCACCAGTCAGCTTTGCTTGTTTTTTTAAATATATTTGTTTATTATAGGACCAGGAGGTGCACATGTACCACGTCATGCATATGGAGCTCAGAGGACAGCTTGCAGGCATCAATTTTCTCCTTCTAGCATGTAGATTTAAAGTTAGGTTGAGGGCCTTAGAGGAAAATGTCTTTACTCTTTAAACCATATAGCCAGCCTGACACTAGTGGTTTTTAATGGGTAAAATTTTGTACCCCATGGAACATTTGGAATTGTCTAGAGATATATTTGGTTATATTATACGTATGTGTGGGTAGAGGTGCCATTTGCCTACAATATGTGGAGACCAGAAATTCTGCTTAATATCTTGCAATATTCATAACAAGCTTCTAGCAAAACACAAAACACATTCAGCAAAGAACTATGGGAACTAAAATGTAAATAATATTAAGGTTGATAAACTTGGAGCTATAGAAATAATGCTGAGTATATGCTAAGTGCTAAACTCCATGCTTGGCAGAGAAGAACCAGAGCCATCCTTCATGAGCAGCTTAATTGGATGTAAAGGTCACTGTGCGTCTTCATACCTTAGAATCACAACTTTGCTTCCAGCTTACTGGCAAACCTTATTATTTATCAGGAAAAATGAAGTTTGGTTTCTTAAAGATTTATTGCCTTTCTGGTCATCTTTTGTTTTTATAGTAAAACTATCAAAATATACATTTCTAAGTGAAATTAATTTTCTGGACAGAATACATAGTTTCTGATACTGATAACAAATTCAACAGGCTTAATCAGATACAGATTTGGTATGCTGTATCAGTGGAAAAGAGCAATTTAGAACTTTGGCTCTTGCTAAAGAGTTTATATAATTGGCTGCATAAAACTTTAAATCCAAGCTCACAAGAACTCTGCATTTGCCATAGAAAACTAATGCAAAGGAAATTGGCATTTTCTGTCACATATTCACAGATTTATCTCTGTATTCTAATTACAACACATCAAAAACTACCAAAATCTCAATTCCTAGATAAAGAATTCATATTGCATTGTATGCAAGTTCTCTGGTAAACATCCATGAGAGATGGGTGTTGAAAGAGTTCTGGGTGTGAGGAATGACTTTTCCATGAAGTACATACTTGAATTTACTTATGTGATATACCAATTAAATCTCATTGATTGTCCTCTAATAATTCACAATTTTGTAAAGACTATCTTGATTTATGCTTAATAATGTTTCAAGTCTCTTGTGTAAAATTTTCCACTCTGGAATGTATGAGTGCATGAATTCACATGTTGGTCTGTAGAAATGCTTAATATGTGTGAACTAGGTATGAACTGTAAAGTTAAATGTAGGGGAAATCTGTTAAATCTTGGAACACCTCTATTAAGAGTGCAGTCCCCAAAAGATTTTATATAATATATATATGTACAAAACTATAAATTATATGCATTATATATAATATAACTATGAGACTTTGATCTCTAGAAAATAAAAAAAAACAATTGTCTATTTTGTTTCCACCATTTCTATTCCAAAATAGATTAAAGAAAGGAAAACTAAAAACTAGATAGATTTCTAAATGGAACTACCTGTTAGTATGGCACATGGAAGTTTTCATCATCAAAAGTTTGGTAATTAGTGTCTTCAAGAATTCTAAAACACTTGCTAAATTGAAATTCTCAAAATGCAAAGTATGTAAACCATTAGAATCACATAGAAAAATAAGACTTAAAATTGAAAGTAAATAATGTCAGGCCAAAATCTTCCTGTGTTCTGATGTATGTTTTGAGACTACACCAACTTGCTGGGTCTTAAAAGAATCATACATCTCTGATCTATAGTATAAGACCGTATCAAGGAGTCACATAACTAAGCCAGTAAGTCTGACACACCAAGTAGCCCATCAGTCTGTTTCCATTGCTGTCTGTTTCATTTTGCCTGTCTCTGCTTGTGTGTATCTGTTCTTCACGCTTCCAATTGATCATTCTCTACTTTCTTTTTCTTTCTCTGACCACAATGTAAAACTAATATGGTACAGATGATCCTTGACTTGCAATAGGGTTATTTACTGATGAAATCATCACAAGTTTTAACTATGACACACACATTGTCAAATAGGTTAGCTTCAGAGAATGCAGTAGAATTATACAATGTCTTGATCATGTAGCTGAATGTGGATTGTAGCTCTTTGCCTTTATTCAGTGTCACAAGTGGATTATATTAGCTAGAGAGGGAGTTTAGAGGGTGGAGACAGACAGATATCTGCAAATCTTTCTCTAATAGCCCAGTGAAAATGATGAGTTTCAGATACAGTAAGAGATCTTGTCTTAAAAACCAAATGTGGAGAGCTATTGAAGAAAATACCAACATTGACTTCTGACCTCCACATGCATATATAAATATGCATCTACAACGGCATGCACACATACCTACCCTACAGTTACAAGTTCATATATCATATACTTACAATACAAACATCTCTCTCTCTTTCTCTCTCTCTCTCTCTCTCTCTCTCTCTCACACACACACACACACACACACACACACAGAAAGAGAGAGAGAGAGAGAGAGAGAGAGAGAGAGAGAGAGAGAGAGAGAGATGAATTGGGGGAATCATAACACATTCCCTAAGTGTAGGAAAACACTACAATTCTCAAAGTATGGTTTCTACTGAATGCATGTTGCTTTTGCACAATTAAAAATTCCTGAACCAATTAATCATAAGTCATAATTGCTGCTTGTTGCATATTGCTTGGTTGTTCTTATGTATTTCATCTCTTTTGAATGTTTGAATAATGCTAGATTAATGAGCAGTTTACCAAGAATGTACAAGGAATTCCCATATTCCTTCACCTAGCTGTTGCTAATGCCATACTCCTATACTACATGGTACATTTGTCAAAATTATGAAATCCAAATCTGCTAGATTATTACTAACTAAACGTTAGAGTTTATGTGGATTTCACCAGTTTTCCAGCAATTATCCTTTGTCTGTTTCAGGATCCCATGCAAAGCACCACACTGTATATGGAGCTATCACATTTCTCTGCATCCCCTGTAGCTGCAACAATATGTCTCTTTCTTCTCTTGGCTTTGTAGGACCATGATAGTTCTGAGGAGGATTGGTCCAATATTTTGTAGAATATTCCTGTTGTTTTCATATGATTAGATTGGGGTCATAGGCTTGAAACACATTCTAGGGAGGGTAAGGGCCTTTCTTATTATATCATAAAGGGATGCATGCTAAACAAATCACTTGTCACTCATGATGTCTTCATGGGTTTCAATACTTCTGAATTCACACTGCCTCTAGTTCAAAAAGGAGGGGATGAGATGCATTATATTGCTTTACTAAAGTATAAGCTTTAAAATTCTTCCAACCTTTACTTATGCTGTTTTGATCTATCCTAATTTATGACTCCTGACATGGAAATTTGCTCTCTATTCTTTGATGAAGGAATGAACTCTCTCTCTATCTGACTCTACTCTCATCTGTGTCATGGATCAGGGACTTTGGGTGGGTACAGAAATTGTAAACTGCCACCATTTACAGATTAGAAAAACATACAGTTCACTAAAGATAACACTAAACAACTCAGCAGGTAAAAATTCTTGCCCCCAATTCTAACAACCTGAGTTTGATCCCCACAATCCCTATAATGGAGGTAGAGAAGCAACTCTTACAAGCTATCTTCTGACATCCACAAGAATGCAATGGCACATATGCTCAAGCACAATAAGGAAATGTTAAGATTTATGATAACTCTGAAGACTTGAGTTTGGTAGTTCATTCCTGTAATCACAGCATTATTGAGGCTAAAGCAGAAGTGAATTCAAGGACAAGTTGAGCTACAGCAGAATTCTTCCCAATGTCAACCACCCCCCCCACACACACAAACACACAAATATGTCTCTGAAGAACTGTGGCATATTTTTAGATTTTCATATTCCTAAAACACAATTCTAAGATTTCATTTGGTTTTAATATTCAACTCTGATGTTTTAAACAGTGCAAACAAGGTGAGAAACCTAGCAATATAATTTAGAATTTACAAACCTTGGCGAATGGGAATGTACTTTATAATTACCATTAGAAAATTAGTCCTTTCTCTTATTATTTGGAGATTTTCCTGCTGGCATCATTTGCTACCTTAGCTTTTTTTTTTTTAAAATCTTTCAGTTGCAACATCATCTTGAAACATCTGCCTAGTGGAATGGAAAGAGGCAGACATTTAAGAGGCGTGACTTCCTTTTCTGTGTGGCTTGAAGATTTTCTGTGCTTTGCTCATGGAGTGACTTTTATACAGCTAAATGAGTATAAAATAACGTGAATTATTTAAAACCCCAAATTGCTTTATGTTGCACAACACACATTCCTTCAAAAGAAAGTTTAAACAGCACAATGTTGCTAGTCATGCTGGTGGAGCTGGTGGCTTAGAGAATTTCATGAGGAAGAAGCCTGTTTCTCACATACTAACACACACGCACACACACAAAGCTTATCTGCCACTGTAGGGTGATGAGGAACAGAAGACTGATCTGGGAAAACAACAGTGTCTCTTAGTTCTTACTGCTTTTTCTACATTGATTGCTAGTCATTTTACACTCCTTTAGAAGGAAAGATAATATATGTCATTTTATTTCTTTGTCTTGACTACATTATTCACAGGAAAGAAGTTGTAAAGCTAGTCAAGTGGCACAGAGGATACAAGAACTTGTTACCAAAGGACCTGTGTTTCATTGCTGAAACCCACAGGGTGGAGGGAGAAACAGAATGCTAGTCTCCAAAATACATAAAGAACTCAAGGTACTAGACAGAATAAAAAATCCAATTTAAAAATAGGATACTGACCTAAACAGAGAATTCTCAACAGAAGAATCTCAAATGACAGAGAAACACTTAAAGAATTGTTTATCATCCTTTGCCATCAGGGAAATGCAAATCAATATGATGCTGGGATTTCACCTTATGGTACGGGAGAATTGTCTGTATTCTGTCCATCATGTTTTAAATAAACGCTGATTGGTCAGGCAGGAGGTGTAGGTGGGAAAACCAGACAGGAAGTGGAAATGATGCAAGGAGAGCAAGAAAATTCTGGGGAGGAGGAAGTTGATTCCTCCCAGTCCTGCCCAGATCACCAAAGCAGCAGGATGTGAGCTGCCCCACTGAAAAAAAGGTACTGAGCCACATGGCTAACATAGATCAGAAAAATGGGTTAATCAAGATGTGAGAGTTAGCCAGTAAGAAGCCTGACCTAATGGGCTAATCAGCATTATAACCTACAGAGATCTATGTGTGATTTTATTTGGGGTTAAACAGCTGTGGGAACAGGGAAGGACAGAAAACCCCAACAAACAAGCAAGGCCCCTCATGTTACAACCTTACACCAGTCAGAATGGCTAAGATCAAAAACACAAATGACAGTTTATGCTGGAGAGGATGTGGAACAAGGGGAACACTCATCCATTGCTGGTGGGAGTGCAAACTTGTACAGCCACTTTGGAAATCAGTGTGGCAGTTTCTCAGAAAATTGGGAAACAATTTACCTCAAGACCCAGCTACACAACTCTCGGGCATATACCAAAAGGATACTCAATCATACCACAAGGACACTTGCTCAACTATATTCATAGCAGCATTATTCATAATAGTCAAAACCTGGAAACAATCTAGATGTCCCCCAACTGAAAAACGAAAGTACTACTCATCTGTTAAAAACAATGACATCAGAAAAGTTGATGGAAAATGGAAATTGAAAAAAATCATTCTGAGTGAGGGAACCCAGACTCCCAAAAGACAAACATGGTATGTACTCACTCATAATTGGATATTAACTGTAAAGTAAAGGATAACCATGCTACAATCCACAGACCCAGACAAGCTATGTAACAAGGAGCGCCTAAGCGGGGCGGGCAGGCCTTGGATCTCCCTGGAAAGGGGAAATAGAGACTATCTCTGGATTGTACTTGCGTGGGTGGACTTGTGAACTTGAAGGATAGGGTTATGGAGTGGGTGGGTGGGTGGAGGGGACAGTGCTGAAAGAGATGCCTGAAATGGAGAGCTCTAAGGATTCAGGTAGAAATAAGGGAAGCTTCCACAAGTCTACAAGGATGGCCCCAGTTAAGACACCTGGCATCAGTGGATGCATAGCCTGAACTGGCCATCCTTGTGATCAGATGGGTGACTACCCCGGTTGTCATCAGAGAGCCTTCATCCATTAATCGATGGAGTCACATTCAAAGACCCACAGCCAAACATTGGGCCACACTCCAGAGTCCTGCTGAGGAGAGGGAGGAGGGATTGTAGAAAACAGTAGAGACAGGAACATCACAGAAAAACCCATAAAAGCGACTAACCTGCCTCATGGGGACTCACAGTCTGAACCAACAGCCAGGGAACCTACATGAGACCAACCTAGGCCCTCTGCATATATGTGACTGTTGTGTAGTTTGGTCTGTATGTGGGACTCCCAGCAATGAGAGCAGGAGCTGTCCCCAGTGCTTAGAGTAGGTCTTGGGAGCTAATTCCTCATGCTGGACTGCCTTGCCCAACCTTAATACAGGAGAAGTGCTTGGTCTTCGGGCAGACTGATATGCCATACTTTGCTGAAGCCCATAGTAGGCCTACCCCTTTAGGAGTGATTAAAGGGCTGCTTGGTGTGGGGGGGTCTGCTGAGGGGAGGAGGGAGAAGGGTTTGGGAGAAGAAAGGAAGGGGGGGACTGTGATCAGGATGTATATTGAATAAATAAATTAATAAAAATAGAGCTTGCCACTAAGCCTGAAGACTTGAGTTTCATCCCTAGAATCCATAGGGTGGAAGTAAAAACCATGATACCATAATTTGTGTTTTGACCCCTGACCCCCACACAGGTACCATGGCATTTAAAACACACATGTGCACGTGCACACACATACACACACACAATAAATAAATAGATAAATAAATGTGAAAATCCAAAACTTAAAAAAAGAATGTACAGATGACCTTCTAAGGCTGGCAGTAAGTCCAAACTTTAGATAGTAAGTTCATGTAAGAAATATGAACAATTTCTAGTACTTGGTCTTCATTTCATTTGGTCCAAAAATATAATGAAAATCATGACTGACAAGAAGGGCTTTTGCAGGGAATCAAACACCTGAAAATCAATTTAAAAGAGAAGATAAATCCCTCAAGACAATTCAAACACTACAGTAAATTTGGCACTAGGTACTTGGACACAGGACTGCAAAGGAAAGGCTTCTTAAGATAAGCATTTGTGTTTCGAATTTCCCCCACTCAGCTCTTTATGATAACAGCTTTCGTAAATAGCGTAGCAGTTGAAACATTTATTATTGGAACAGAAATGCAATTACATGCAGATGTTGTCCTGTGAGTCATTGCTTTGTGTTACATGCATTTTCAAGCTGGAGGAAGAAGAAGCAGGCCGTGGAGTAAATGCTGCAGGCCGAGCTCCACTGACTCTCCAGACTTGCATTATCTAATCTCTGTTGCGAGTGTTGCCACAATCTCGGCCTCTGTGGCCCTTCCTGGCAGCGTGTTTCCTTGTGCAATTTCTCCAACTACCGTCAAAAATTTCTTTTCATCCAACACAAACGTTCTTTACTTAATCCAAACCTGGTTCTTTCTCCAGCATTCCTGACCCAAGGCGTATAAAATTACCACCACATTTATTTTATTTTTTCCAAGTTTGTCATTGTTTTCTACTTTCTGTTCAGGTGGATTTGAGATTTTTGCTTTTGCTTTTGCTTTGCAATGAATGAGCTCTATTGTCAAACAGTGGCTAGAAGTATCAGGAGGAATGTATCGGAAAGACTGGTGTGGAACTATTGGAACTGGGAGGGAGAATAAAGTCAGTAATGGTTATCATAGTAGGCAATATACTGGAGAAGACATTTACATTGAACCTTAGGGTAGAGGTGTTAGCATGGGAGTCGCCACTGTAAGAATGTATTACAAATTCAATGGTTAAATATGCTACCTTACAGTTGTCAGGGTCAAAAATCCTACACTAGTCTCTTTGGTTTATAGTCATGGTGTCAACTGAGTTCTGTTCTTATGTGACTCTTCTTCTAGGAGAAAATCTGGTCCTTGGCCTTTGCCAGCTTTAGAGACCACCCTGATCCCTTAGACTGTAGTTCCTTTTTCTATGTTGGAACTAGCAATAGTTAATAGGTTGTCTTTTACAATACTGGTTGGTATGTCAACAGTACATGGAGAAGCTGAGACCTGAAAGCTACTCTGTCCATAAGGCTCAGTAGTTCCGTCATCCAAATCTAGGCCTAAAGGCTGGAGGAGTCTTGGAAAGTTGCTGGTCTTCAGTCTATGTTGCACAGGAGATCTTAAAGCCCATTCATTAAGGACCTTAATTCCATGGACAACTTTAGTATCCTTTACCACATAGACCAATTTATTCACACAGTGACTGGGACAATTTATGAGGTCAACATTCTGCCTAACACTGAAGGTATACATTTCAGACTTTGGCAACAGCATGGGCAAAGTTTCTTCCCATTTGAACAACATGAATATGTTGGAGAAAGAGAAGAAATCCCAGTGTGAGTACATGCAGTACTACCGTATTAGTTTGGAGCCCTAGCTCAGAACAGATTGGGAAGAAATGTGGGACCACAGAAATGAAATTACATTGCATTCTAACTGTCTTACTCAATAATTAGCATAAGCTTGCATATGCTGTTACAAGATATTATCTGTATATGCCTCTGAATGTAGAATATAGAGAAAGAATGGAAGAAGTAGGAAAGACAATTAAGCTAATATATTAATTCAGTTCCAAAAGCAGATAATTTTTGCTCCCTTGAGGGTATTTGGTGATGTCTAAAAGAGTTTGTTGTGGTTATGACTTTGAGTATGGGTACAATTGGTAAATTGATGCCAGAGATGTTATTTTAAGTATTTTTCAATTTTCAAGATAGGCCTTTGATGATGAATTATCTAGCCCAATAATGATGACATAGTAAACTGATCTGGGCAGGTGGTGCAATAGGATTGAGGTGAAAGTGCTGCTTGGAAATGGTCACCATTAAGATTCAAGAGTATTTGCCATTTATTCATGACTATGCTTCTGCTTTCAGAGTTTCATCAAAAGGGAGAGCTTGTGGCTAACTACAAACCAGACTGAATTAAAGATGAAGAGTCTGTGGAGACCATTTTAGGTAGGAAGAAAGGTGGCATGTGGAATCCTGGGCTTTCCTTGAGGCAGTCTCCAAATTATTAAATTCGGTGGATCACATACACACATAGATGATATGTAAGTTCAAGGAGTCTTGCAGGGGAGAAAGGTTTCATAAGGGCAGGGAGAAGATGAGAGGAGAATGGATGTGTGTGTGAAAAAGATTAAAATTAATTATAGAAATGCATGAATGAAACATCATAGAATTTAGAAAAGTAGACAATACACAACCTCCATGTGTGAAATTGTGTTTATTATTGCACTAATTTTCACTTTTATAGGAAATATTTCTGGTCAATGTATTCCTGTGCCTTTGCCATTGCACACTTGTCAGGCTGTAGAACTGGAAACTGAAGGGATCTAGTTCTTTCTGTCTCCATCAATACTATCTTGATATTGGACAAATGACAAGTTCTTATCTCCATCTTCACTTGTGTCTAAAGATGACATTTGCTTCATTGTTCTTGGCTAATTATAAAGAACATAGAAAAAAATGTTAAAAATATTTTGCAAATATATTCTGCTTCCTTAGTTTTTCTTCTTTGTAATCTCATTACTATAATACCCTTCTGTGTTTCATCATATTTTCTTATAAGTAATATTTTTGTTCTTCAAAGAAAATATGATTAATAACTATTTGACATATTGGAAATGTAAAATATATTTTTAATTTCATATTCATGGCACTTTGAAGAATAATATATTACAGTTGTTTTGGAATATTTTGGGACTTTCATGCAGTGGTGGCATTTTGGATAATTTAATTTACTTTATTTAATTAAATCCTAGCTTATTCACTAGGATCTTTCTAGAAAGCATTGTGCAAAGGACAAGACCTATAAGAAAATGACTCAAGTTGGATCCCTCCTGTACTCGTGGCACCTGCAATCATTTTGGATACCTTATTATTCTGAAAGACTTATAAAGAAGAAAACAGGGGTCTGTATATAGTCAAAGTCTGGTGCCCAGTTTGGTTAATAAAGTTTTGTTGGTACACAAGCAGACATTTACTTAATATGGCTGCTCTGGACCTCAGTGACAGAGTAGAGTTGAATAGTTACAAAAAAGAAGGTTTTGCGGGCAAAAATTCAAAATATTTATTGTCTGTATAAAAAAAGACAACTTTTCTGTCCTCCAATCTGCAACCATAGTTTTTGGAAATCTCTGCTTTTGCTTCTAAATATGTTGATTTACTAAATTGTGGATCTAAGAAGCAGTGTTTGGAAATAACTTATCTTCATACTAGTGCTCACCTGATTAATACCACTATATTTATATAAAGATTTATGTGTTTGAGTGTTTGTCTGCATTTACGTATGTACACATGTATGTGCTTGGTGTGTGTGGAGGCCAGTAGAGGGCAATAGATTCCCTGTAACTAAATTTATAGATGGTTGTGCCCCACTGTGTGGGTGGTGGACAATAAATCCAATCTTTTGCAAGAGCAGTAAGCTCTTAACTGATGAGCTATCTCTCCAGCTCCTACCACCATATTTATAATACAACCTAAGAAACTTTACAAGTAAAAGTGGTAGACTGCCAATATTTATTCAATTTACAGGATAATGCTAGCTCATTATAATTTTCCCATCACATATATTTTATATTTTTAATTCCAACCTGCTATTTATTGCTATTGAACAAAAGCTCTTAACGTCATTTCATTCCCTACTAGTGAAGGTCAGTTTGAACTATAATTACCCAAGATACTAGCTATTCAATTTGTCACTATCTGCAAATTAATTCAGTTTATATTATATTTCATCTCCCAAGTGACTGACTGGGATGAATTAAGTATGCATCCTCAAAATCATTTTTTAAAAAAACACTGGCATGTTAAGGTAGGGAATGACTGACTAGGTCCCACTGAACTCAGCATAAGAGCTGAACGGTGAATTCAAATATCATCAATGGCTTTAGGTGGACCCATTAAAACTTGGAAAGCTAGTGAGTGATTCCTCAAGTTCCTATTTCCTGCCTCATCAACCAGAAAAGTAGATGTTGGAAACAATGACACATTCACACATTTTTCTGAACAGGTATGAATAGATCTCCCTGTTGACATGTGGAAACATGAAACATAATGAGAAGTATACCTTTGTTCTTCTAAATCATTGAGATTTGGGGATTGCTTGTTACTCAAGCATAGTCTCATCTATCCTGCTTGATACACTTATCATATTATTTGTTCTAGTCAGTTGTATTAAAGTTAAAGGCCATTATTATTCTCTGTGCATCCTTTTTTGTATGTGTCCTGCATGGACCCCTTAAACACAAAACATGCCAATTAAATGTTTTTGGCACAGGAGTGAATTAAAAAGTATATCTTTAATTAACTGGCTATAAAATTTGGGGTTTTTCATTACTTTTTATATAATATAAAACCACTGAGTATCCAACATTTTGAGCACCACCAACTTGCTTTTTGATTGAATTGACCCTCCTTAACTATTAAAAAAATGACATCCTCATAATATGACTAACGAATTATATTTCACTCTTCTCTGGTATTTATTTGGCTCAGCTCAGGCCTACAAGGCTTAATCATGGTAACAGCAGCCTTTCATTGGCTTAAATACTTGAACCATTCTTAGTGAGAATGACAGCATGAATGGCATCCATCTAATCATATTCCTGTATTCATGTAGATCTTCCGTTTTACATTCTTGCGTTTGAGTTTCACATTGCACAGTACAGATGTAAATAGTATTTCCTTCAAGACGGCTACCTCCATGAGCAGCATATATGTAGACTGTTTAGGGTTGTTTACCTAAAATGTTGATGGGTACTTGACACTAAAAGAAGCATCAGTATAATGTGTGGACTCATTGATGTGAAATCTCATAAGGTACTTTCATAAATCTGTGAAATGTAGAACTTTCTTCTTTCATTTTGTAGGTGAGAGTCATAAATTTTAAGCAAATGGCCCAAAGTCATACATCCAAGAAGTAAACCTAGATCAGATGGATCTTCAGCCGCTGTATTTTGGGTAGAAATAGAGAGAAATTTTAGTAGAAATAGCGTTTCAGTGTCTGATGAATCAAGGTTTGAAATGGAGCTCATCGACTCATTAGATATAAATCATTGTGAATTTTGAAAATGTATCCCCCGATATTTTCCTTAGACCACAATGGTGTTTTCTGTACTTCTAGTAAGTCCCGTATTTTATTTAGTTTCCCATAAATGAGGTTTTGTTTTATTTTTTTTGGCACACTTTAATTTCTCAGCCGTAAGTACTCTCTCATTGGGGTCCTATATGGGAAGATGGAATTCATGCTACCTCATTGACACAGCTTTTCTCAAACAATTTCTTGGGGTATTCAAACTGGATTTCACAGAGAATTATGTTTGCTCTTTGAAATAAGTTACTTCAATATCCTAATTTTAAACCTTGAACTTGTAATTCAATAATTATAGTCTATAGTATTTTAACTTTGAAACCTAAACAATTGTTTATTAAGAATTTCAAAAATAAATTTGGAGGCCAACTTAAGACACTTAAAGCTTTACGCTCCCCTGGAAAAAAAATGCATTCTTTGTCTTGCAACAACATGTTAATAAATTCTAACGTTCCTGCATAAACAGAGCTTGCTTCAGCGGGAATTATGAGGATATAAAGGGTACATGATCATACATAAACTGTACTAATAAAAGCAAATACCTGGCATGACACCAAATATTAAATATTAGTGAAATCCCTATAAAGAGAACACATTAATATTCCTTCCAGTGGAGGAATCAAGATGGGGCTTAACTTGATATAGCAAAGCTGCGTATCCTGCAAACAGAAAGAATATGTGCAATACTTTCCAAGTCATATTTTTATAGTATTTTACAACCCAAATTCATATTCAATAAACAAGTACTTCTGATCTCATTTTATGCTGTTTGATATTCAAATGTAGTCATATTATCAAAAATTATTTTATAGAAAGTATTTTAGTTAGTTTGTAATTATATCTAAAAATATGAGCATATTATTATTAAAAATAAATTTGGGTATGGAAAAGTGCCATGCTAATGTTTCTCTGTGTCTTAAAACCGATTTTATTTCCAAAATGCTATTGTAGTTAAATTCTAGAATATCTGGGGAATGGGATCTCTAACAAACTGAACCTGAGATGTTGGAGGACTAATCACTTTATCTTTCTATGCCCATTTTATTATTGTGAAAAGGAAATAAAGCACACTTTACAGCATTCCTATGAAGATAAGAAGAGTGATTGACTTTGCCCAAAGTGAAATGCTTTTCAAAGTTTAGTTATTGTTCTTGACTGCGCAATTAGAGAAATTCTTTGTGATAGGTTTGCATTGGTGCTGTCTTCAATGGCATGTCAACATCCATTGTCTCTCGCTTCTGAATCAGGGAACCAAAACAGCACTAAGGAGCAGTCAGCTGGTGGACATAATAATAGCAAGTGATTCTTTTAAGGACTGCTTATACTTATTAGACAGTCTTCATCCCCATTAAGCATGGGAAAATATTACATCTAATTATGTCAACTATGTCTTACTAAGTCTTTAGTGAAATGGATTACAATGAAAAGTAATTACTACTTTACTATGATGTAGAAAAAGTATAGAGAAAGAGTGAAGTATTAGAAACTCTACATGTATTTTAAACTGTATTTCAAACTGAAGTTAACCCTTCCATCTATAGAGTTCACTTGTACATGTATTTCTTTTCTTCTTAAATCTGTGAAATTGCTTGTAAGTTTTACATGTAATAATGCAAATTCACAAATCTTATATTTCTTTTTTGAACAAATCAAATAATATGTGGGTTGGGAAAGATTATTACTGCCGTAGACATCATTAAACTGAAATTCCATCCATCAAAAATACATTAGCAATCATTGCATTGCAAAGTAAATAAACATTAAATGTTTATATTGTGTTATCTACTAAAGGCCTGGGAAAGTTTAGTAGCTTAGTTACTGTGCTCAAATAAGTCAGTTGTGCCTTGTTTCATGGAAGTTTATTCTCTTCCTATTCCCTTTCTGTCACAATTTTTGCCTCTTTGAAAATAATCTCAAAATTAATTTCCCTATTTTTGAAATCATGAAAGACAAATTAGGATATCCTATACTTTAATTTTTTCCCCTACAATGCCTTATGATAATATCATGTTGGTCACAGTGTGTGATATAAAATACTAGCTGTTAACTCTCAGTTACACTAAAAGGGCCAATTTTTGCAGACTGCTAGGATAAAGATGCTTTTAATTAAATCTCACAAATCCCTTTGTACTGCAACCAAACCCTCTGCAGGCCAACTGATTCTGAGCCCTTCTGGCATGTATAGAGTTAACCAGGTTACTGAGGGCTCCTAGTTAACTTCTTTCACCAGGAATGCAATTCATGTTTACCTATATAAGGAAACCTGTTAGGCTGACCTGAGTTTGGTATTTTTTTTTTCTTTGACTGAGAGGCATGTAAGCACACACCCTGGAGAGGGGGAGCGATTCCCAGCTGGACAGAGCAAGCTTCCTGAACGCCCCAGCCGTTCAGCTGATCCGAGGCGAAGAGCAGAGCCGGTACTTGCCCGAGCAGCCTGCTTGGAGGACCTTCAGGTTTGCCTCTTCCAGCTCTCAACTGAGGAACAAACCCCCCGATTCTGGGAAAAATGGGGAAGCCGGTGAGTCTTACTGCTCTCCCTCTCTGCTTGCTTCTGCTAAGGGGCACGCCTCGCTGCTCTCACCCAGGAAGCAGAGGGAGAGGCGTTGCTCAGCCTCTAACCCCACAGCTCCTTCCTGAACAAACACAATGCTTCGCCGTACCTCCAGCCAACTTTCTCTGTGGGTTTTGCACATTAAAAATCTACCGAGGCAATAATTCTAGCACCTTAGACATCCCAGAAAGTGTTTTTTACTGAGCAAGAGTTTCCAGACCATCGTGATGAGCAAACTTTCTCATCTTTCTTGCACTCTGAAACAGTGCAGATGAGTTTGGCGTGGGGGGGGGGTGCTTTGAGGGGAACGCTGAATCCTCAAGGAAGTAAGAGTAAATCTCAGAGGGATTCTTAAATCCACAAGCAGGGTGATAGTCTGCAGAAACAGAATTTGTCACTTTTTTTTTTAAAAGGCAGTCTGAAGCTATCATTTTTCATTCCCGAGAAGCAAAATACTTGGATCCTGTACATGTAATAAAGGACACCTTCTGAGACAGCAAGGAGAGGAAGAAGCAGAGCTAGCTCCTTTGTTCTAAACAACATATAGAAATTCACTTTTGCATTTTGACAACTAGCATGTGCTTGCTTATATATAAGCTGGGAGTGATGAATAAGGCATTATGTCAAGGGCACTGTGGTCAATTGAGTTAAAAATTGGCTGTGCACTATACATATATAAAACATTCAGTCTGAATGTAATTAAATATGGGAATGTGAAAGTGCTTAGAAAACTTAGAGGGAAATTTTGGTTATACTTGGGAACAGTCAATTAGAAAAGGCAACTGTGAAAGGAAATTTGAAAAACCAAAAACCTGTTCCCACCGAGGTCTGAGGCATACGGAGAAGTTTTGAAATGAAAGTTAGTTCTCTTAATGCTTGTCAAAGGGGATTTAAAGTAAGGTACAAATTTGTAAATTTTATTTTTGTAAGGCAAGGTGGTTTTCTGAATGGAGTTACATTGGACAGTTTTGTTAAACGGCATGGTTGCTCATCTTCCAAAGGAATACCATCCTTTTCTGTCACGCACAAACTTCATTCTAACAATTTGTGCGGCAGGGTTTTGCTACTGACTGCAACAGGTGGCAATGAGGACCAGGTTGAAGATTTGTGAGGATGAGGAGCTAATTTCCTAAATTAACATAAAGGAAAGCAATCGATGCAAACCAATTTGAAAGAAGCGCTTTCTATTGTTAATCGTAGATCATCTTCTCCTCTTCTGTTTGTAGCAAGACTATTGTTCTTAAGACAGATTGGCAGCTCGCTAGTCATAAGGACAAAAGCTCTGGCCAGTTTTACTTAGGATCCGTGACTCTAAACAGAACAACTATGCTAAGAAACACAGTTCAAATGCTGCTTGCTCACTGCCAAGAGAAAACAGTGAGAAAGCAAGGGTGTATTATATGGGAGACATTTCATTAAACAAAATTCCAGATAGCGTGAGCAGTGAGGGAACAATGCAAATGCTTAAAGTTTGTTATCGGCACACTGCTGCTAGGAAAAAATGGGAGTCTTAATATTGCGCTGCTATCAGTGGGAGTGAGTAACCCAGGAGACACAAAACACTATTTTAAAATATACCCTTAATAACAGATGGTTTAATACCAGGTTGTCTCACCATGCTGCCAATGAGATGGCCCCAAGCCAAATCAACTGGCATGTCTACCATTTTTCCTGTGAGTGGATGTGTACATTGTTATTACATAATAATTGCATTAACAGCCAAGGGAATATATAACCAGGAAAACACAAAAGTCTCTTGGGCCACAGAGAGTGGGGGTCTTTATAAGGATTTTAGATTTTACAATTAGAAACCTCCTTGCACGTGACGTTAGTTGCTGCAGATGATTGGGAGTATTATCTGTAGAATCTATGCATTCCGGGTTCCTCATGAGCTCATCTAGGGGTAACAATACTGATTATGGGATGGGATACCTTGGCATTCTCAGAGTTCCCGGTGGATTTCATCTTGAAGATTAAGTTCATTTAGTGTCCAAATTTTCCTCCAATGAAAAACAGTTAGGATGCTATATTTTTACATTAACTCTTTCAAGTCATGGTGTTATGTTCTGGTGTGAAGGGTGCCTCCATTTAACAACATCCTTAAAACTATGAGATGGTAGTAATTTTCCTGAGTTTTGAAATAAAAAAAAAAGGCTAAAAAATCCTGGTCAGGAGGAGGGATAGTTCTGATAACTTCGATAGTTCATAAATTGTAAATTCCTAAAAGAAGTGTGGTATGAATCCTACAAATTATAGTTAACTACAAACTTCTAATGGTTCATGGACTGAACCTGTTTTTGTGGGGCATCTGATTATCGCAGGGCACATACTTTAAGGAAAAAAAAACTGGCCAGTAGGTGGGCTGTCGAGCATTGCTCTTGAGTGGGTTGCACACCTGTCTATTCGTTTATACTTCTTGGCATCTTAGGCAGCAAGCTGGACTTGGATGCAGCATACCTTGAAAATGGTTTCTGGACCTCCATTTTCCTCATATACTGCATAAATTTGATCATTTTTGATACTTAATGTAATGCGGAAAAGAAAGAAAACTGTCAATAACAATTCCTGCCCATGGAACTGACTAAGCAAATTAAAATGCTACAAATTTGTTCTCCTTAGGTATATAATTTTTAATTTTTATTCTCCTTCTTGAGATCATTGGAGTTTTTAAACCCTGTCTATGTCATTTAATTTCAGATGTATGATATATATATATTATATAAAATTTCTCACTGCTGTTGTTTTAGCCTTAAAGATCTTTTGAAAAGCTAATGGCAGTTTTTGTTCTTGAAATTTTTTTGTAGCTAACATTTGGTTATTGTTTCTATTATCCTTTTTCAAGTTGGTGTTTAGTTGGGATTCTTCTGCTATCAATGTAGATTAGTCCAAGGACAATGGACATAAATAAAATATGGATTCTTAAGAAGTTCTTTATTAAATGAAATTTCCTTACTTGGACACTGTACCAAAAGCTGTCCTAAGTTCTGTTATCTTTGTAATCTTTGGTGAGTTTTCTCTCCCTACCATTTGACATTAATTAACTCTTAAAAACATTGTACATTATTAATTCCCATAACATTCATTCAGCAAATATTTATCAAACACCTTCTGAAGTCCTGTGTGATGTACTCTGAAAAAATGCATGTATATGAAAGACAGATGAACTTGAACTGTGTCTTTGTGTGAGAGATAACAACATCCCTGTAAAAAGAAAACTCATAATGTAAATGGTATGCAGCCTGTGACATGTGGTTTACTACTGAATTATCTGGTTACTCGATTTTTCTGTTGAGCCACCTTTAAATCAGAGCTTCCTATTTCAAAGGTACAACACACTGCCATGCAATGAATAGCTAAGAGACATGGTGAGATAATTCGAATAACAAAGTAAGGCACATGTAATAGGACGCCAAAGAGTCTCATGAACTGACAGAGGAAAGAAATCAATAGAATTTCCCCTCCAAATAATTCTAAAATGACAGGACTGGGTGGTACTACCTTATATTTTGTAAATGTAATTTTCAATACCACTATGTCACACTAGGGTGAGGGGTCTTTGGTAGAGTCTTTGATTAGCAAGCATGATACCCTGGATCCCATTCCCAGCATAGCAAACCAAAAAATGTCTGTTCTCTCTTGGGTTGTCAGGTATTCAGAGCAAAGAGATATTTCGAGAGCACGAAGTAGATCACGAGGTTTGGATAGTGGCTCAGCACCACTGGTAGTCCTTAAGGTAGGAGTTTCAGGTAAAGATCTCATGAAATAGACAAGAGCCACTGCCGTGGCATCTAACACAATAGAATTAATGCCTTTGATGACAAACGTTTAGATAATGCTGAAACATTTAAAAGAAAAATAAAAGTAGACTACAGTGCTCTGGAAAATAGAGCATTCTTAGATATGCCTGAAACTTAATGGCCTCATCTGCATTGAGGACGCCTTGACTTGAAGAAGTGGAAGCAGACACACTGATGGTCCACTTAACTCATTTAAAAATTGTGCTTCAGTGAAACATGAGATACCTTCTAGTGTCTGCACCAAGTTATTTTGATTCTTTGCTCTTGTTATTGTTACTTACTTATCTCCTGTGTATTGTCAGGGTTCTCAAGTGGACCAGAAATGACAGAATGAATATAGATAGATAGATAGATAGATAGATAGATAGAGAGAGAGAGAGAGAGAGAGAGAGAGAGAGATTTTTATAGTGGCTTACAAGTTGTGATCCAGCTAATCCGTCAATGGATGTCTACCAATGTAAAATTCAAGAATACAGGAGTTGTTCAGTCCAAAATGCTGTTATTCCAGCTGGTCAAAAAATCTGTATTAAAGGTGAATCTTCTCTAATATCCAGGCTATACATGAGTCTTCTGACTTCAAATGATTTAATTAAGAAAAAATCCCTCACAAGTATACCCAACTGCTTGGGTTTTAGTTAATCCCAGATGTAGTCAGAGTGTGACTAGCCATCATACTCTGTAAGGTTTAGGGTTTGACTCATTTTCTAAAGTCTTCTTTAATAGTCTATGTTATCCAAATATGGATTTCTACATTTGAAGGCTTTCTCCCAAAGTCACATATTTTATAAGCAAAGAAAAATGCTTGCTTTATCTTTATTAATTTAACACTTTGAAAACTTTACAACAACAATTACAAGAAGGACTAGGTTAGAAAATTCATTGGGAAAGAACCAACAGTTTTTTCTTAAAAACAAAAATAGAATGTCTTTCTAACTTTAGGAATGATTTTTCAGGAGTATTTAGGGTTGTCTTTTCTCATGGTATCATGCCTCCAAAGTCACTTTTAGTTCTCATACAAGACACCCCATCCTGCCAGAATGAAACATTTAATCTGATGTGACTCCCAAGGCAGAGGAATGCGTCCTATGTGCTGATACGCACTAACAAGAGTTCACTGCTTATTAAGGGAAGTGGGAATCATATGGTACTTGAGTGATGAAGTAGTACAGCTTCATCAAATGTAAATGAAGTGTCCCTATGTTAGAAATATTTTCACTGAATCGCAGACACTATCTCTTACAATTATATACCCTTTAGAAAGAAAAGAAATTGAAGCTATGGTATAATGTTTTCTAGACTGCAGTATATAAATCTACATTTATTGAAAGCACTCTTTTAGGTATATTTAGACTGAATATTTAAGATTGTATCTGCTCCATCTGCATACATAAAATGAAAATTACGGGTGAGATAAATCTCTTCAGTAGTTTCAGATTTCAAGTGCAAAGGGAATACTCAATGTCCATTTAATAATATTTACTACCTTTACAAACTAAGACCTAAGAGGAGTCTGCATTTATGTAGATAATGTTTCATTGCAAGAGATAACCATGAATAAAATATCATGAAACCAATAGTAAAGGTGCTATGAAAGAAATAAAACCTCAAATCTGAGTCATGTGTGTCATAATCACAGTAGGAAGGTTTCACTAATCAGCGGAAGTTAGGAAACGCATATATCAGAAAGGGATGTGTACATAGAGAAGTAGAAGGAAAGAACAATGTCATGGTGTTTAGAGGAAGAGAAAAAGACCAGATTTTACTAGAGAATTTTCAATAATGGCTGACACTTGTCATTGAAAAAGTCCACTTTGGCAGCAACATGGGAAACAGAAATAAGGGTTTATCAGAATTTGATTATATGGGACCAGAGAAAGCTGTCAGGCATAGAAGACATCTGCTTGTTTTTGTTCCTGGATGATAGAGGTGAAGAGAAACAGATAAATTTTCTTGATATTTTATGATCAAAATCAACAGAGGTGAATGAAAAATTGAACAGGAAAAATGGTGACTGACAAGGCTATGTCAAAGAAAGCTTTCAATACAAATTTAGCTCACATAACTATACAAATAGTGTAGTATCATTGAAGTTGGGAGTAAGGCAAGATAACCTGGTCTTGAGAACGCAGCTTAATTATTTGTAGTCTGGTGAAGCAGAAAAGGCATAAGTTTTGAGGTTGAACACCATGGTATGGTTCCATTCACAAGCTGTGTAGTTGCTCAGATAATATGGTAAAAAACTATGCCATAAACATCTGCATTAAGTGATGCTGGTACAAAGGGATGCGTGGTAATCACTTCTCTGTAAGTCTTATGCAAGTGTTAATATTAATAATCTCACAAATTCATTTCTGTTGCAAGTCGAAAAGAGATTAGTAACTTTTTGGAGGTAGAACAGGGATGGTGTTGTGTGGTGAGGTAACAGAGAACTCAACACTGTACCTTTTCCTAAGTAAAGACTTCTGCTTGTTGATAATATCCAGAGAATCTGTTACCTTTAATTGTTTGGTGAATTCCTTCCTTTTTACTCCAACTTCTCCTCTTCTTGGATTAAGGTATCCCATATAAGAACAAGCTAGACTTTTATCATTTGAGGTCCTTTATCACTCGTAAGAGGCCTGACTATAAGATTTAGGAACGTGTAATACAAGTGTTTACGCAGACTAATGGACTAGCCTCATGCTCTATGTAGGGTTTGAGTGAAGATTTTGCCATTCTGTTTTTCTAGCATTCTTTCCGCAAAAGAATTTATATATGATATGTGTGCTCCCTGTGTTTGTTCTCAGGAGATTCTTCTCTAGGTTCTAAATATTCTCTTATTAAAGGGAGTCTTCACGTGGCGAAAGCTCCAGCCAGACAGATAGAAAACCTAGAGAATGGGCATGTGATGGGGAGGAAAGGGTTAAGCTCTATAGATTTCAAGTATTAGCTTCTCTTTCTCTCTCTCTCTCTCTCTCTCTCTCTCTCTCTCTCTCTCTCTCTCTCTCCAGGTGTTCTGGCATTGTAGGACACAAGTCACTACCAATATTCTCCCACTGTCTTGCTCTGTTTATTTCCCTTTGTTCTTGGCATATGTTATTTAAGTCCCTTTTTATTGTTAGACCTCAGTGAATGCTTCCAATTTGGGGTATACTTATGTATAAATGCGGTACAAGCCACATTTATGATTCACTGGATTATTAAAATGTCTGAATTTCTCATCAAGATCCTATTCAGTTATTTTTTATGTACAACAAATGATTATTTTCATATAGAAATATGTGGTGCAGCGTAGGAGATTTTTCCATTCTGTCGTTTTATTTGTAAAGTGTTTGAGTGGAATATTGTGAGCTCTCTGAAATCCCAGGTAACTGGATGGTCCGTGGTTCTTGATTCTGGTATTTGATATGTGACTGTAGACATTCTAGCTGGGATTTGGGTGGAGGAGGGTGAGTAAGATAGTAGACTGGAAGTTGTTATCTATAATAGAAATCTCAGACATATTTGGAAAGTGTATCTTCCTCTTCCTAATCCATCCATTCCCCAGTCCTCAGTAATTTCTCCTCTATAAGACCCATTTGGTGCAAATGCATTTCAAGGTATAAGGGCATTGTAAAGCATTCATTTCAAATCTGAATAGTATCTCACAGAGAGATTGCCACTTTCACATGTTAGTGACCCACTTGGCTTTGCTGACAGTAAAGCATAAATACCCAATCCACAGAAACTTCCAGTTAGCATGTGCAATGGTAATTCACAATGCAAACAAACAAACAAACAAACAAGTAGGAAGTCAGATCTTGACAGTGTTAAATCAGAGAACGAGTTTATTTTGTCCAAGAATTCAGGTACCTGCCCATAAATCATTGGCTAGTAGACTGAAGATAATGAAGGAAGTCCCAGAATGAGACAGGGTGAAGGTCACATCAAACACTGCAATCAATGAAAAATGGTGAGAACTTCTATTTCCAGACCCCAGAGTCAAGCTCCTGCCGAGATAAAGGTGTGAGCTTTGCACAGCATCAAACCTTCTTGTCTGTTTATTCTGCTTAGAAAGAGTAAAAGTAGGGAGGAAGAAGGCCTCTGCCAACAGACTATAGGTCATAAATTAGCTAATAAAATATGTCCCAAGTTATCTCTTTAATAGCCTATTTTATATAAACTTGTCTATTTGAGTTACTTTTTTCTCCACTCACTCAAGGTTGCATTTTGGTAGCCTTAGTCAGTATATGAGTTGTAAGTTGCAAAATCATAGATAACCTACCTTGTGTTTTGAGGAAAATACTAGTGTATATGTACTTCTGTATGTGTGTGTGGTATATGTAGCTTGTTGCTATTGATCAGAAATCTAAAAGTCAACTTCAGATGTCTATATGTAACATTAGTTAGTTTGATGAAATAGGCATATTATTATAAAATATATTTAGTTTTATTAAAAGTAAATTTTAATAATGCCTCCAAGATTTTGTAGTTCTAATTTATTATTTCCACTGGTGCTAGAAAAGCCAATTCTTATTTTATCTAGTAGAGGCACAGTCAATGCTAACACAACACTACACATATTTCCATGCATTTCTGTGTACATTACACATACATGTGTGTGTGTTACATGTGATTATATAAATATATCTACATATACACACATATATATACAACTGTGTATGCCCATTTAAAATTTTCTTTGAGAGTAAAATTTCAGCCATTGTTTATTATTTTCAATGTCAGACAAATGATATAACAAGAGAAGAAAATGACATTTTTATGACTGTATATAATGGCTTAGATAATAGGTGGATAATCAAAGAGGCAGGTGGGCCAGGGGCATAAACAGGAAATTAAGAAGGGAGGTGCTAAAGCAACAGAATCTGCTCTCCCCTGCCCACCTGCTCCCACACAGAAATAAAATCCCAAACAACGAGGTACATGATGAAAGGATCCAGCAAACTGGCAAGGCATGCATTGTTAGAAAACAGAAACAACAGGAGGCAGAAAAGGAAAGAGAAAAAAGAAAGGCTATGAAAGATACTTCAGGAGAAATGCTTTCAAATTTTAAGAAATGGACAAAAAAGGTAAACAAAGGAAGAAGTGAAAAGGTAAAATTGTGGCACTATTCATTCTCATTCAAAAGTGCCTGCCCAACTGTAGGTCCCTGAGAATAATTTAATAACCCTGGCTCCATGGGATATACCCAGGGAAACTGACCTTGAAGATGATAGAACTTGTCTTACCTTCTAAGACAAGTATAAACGCAGTATGCTTAAAAAAAAATTCTCTTCCTCAAAAAGGCGTGAATGGCAGGATTCCAGGACTTTTTAGATGTGAGGTGGCACAGAGGAGACTGGCCTTTCCAGGGTTAGTAAATGGTTACTCTAGGTCAGTGAACAATAGGCCTGTGGCCTTAGGAGCTAATCCTCCACATGCCTCCCAAAGTCCGCAGTCATTCATTAAACCAGCAGCAGCACCTGGCTTAGTGTTTATAAAGTGCTTTCCACTTCTGCAGGGGAGAGGGAAGTAAAGGCTGAGATCTGTGAATGCATTTCTATTGTTAAGTGTTACCAAAGTACCAGAGCTTCAGTTGGTAACTGCTAGGGGGCTTGAGCATGAAATTTCAAATCCAACTCACTGTGATTTTGCTCACAATAACTTATGCTTATAACTCAGTGCCCCGAGGAACTGTTTATTTCAGGACAAGTGTGCATCTTATAGTATATCACACATCTCAAGGCCTGTTTCAGAAAACTGTTTCGACACAGCGTGTTAACAGTGAATTATTGATTTTTACCTGCAGCAAGGAGTAATGCTCAGAGTGGCTGGGGACAGCTTCCCAGTTGTTGGCTAGTTGTGCAGCTCTATTTAAGGCTCTAGTGGGTAATTCAGATGATGGCAAACTTCACTTTGACACAGTGCCATAGCGCTTCCATTAGTGCCCTGCGTAGAACACAAACATCTGCTTGTTTTTATGGCCCATGTGTTACTTAAGATAGTCTGTTGCTTTATGACGTAAATTGCTGGAATCTGCTGACTATTTATAAAGACTCTTTTAGTGTTTCCTTGAAATGATCACTCTTTACAGTTGTTTAAAAGATAATTGGCCTTTTAGGTACACAAAAATTAGGAAGATCATATTTTCTACTCCTCTGACCTTTTCCAGGGATGGCATTATTACTAAAGCACACCGGCTTGTTGTAAAATCCTTTGTCTTTGGGGCTTGTGTGATTCACGGGTTCACATTATCACATCAAGTCAAAAGAAACTACATTTCCAACTAATTGATCAAGGGTAACTAGCCTTTTTTTCCCCTCTCTGTCCAGAGCTTTGTGGATTTACTTATTTCAATTTGCCTTGAGAAGGTTTGCTATTGGTTCCCTTCACATTTATCTTGTCCTGGCAAGATGGCGAGCAATTTGTTTGCCTCTAGTATATTCATGTGTTCACTACAGCTAAGTTTCAAGACAGCCACGGATAGCATTTTCATTCCAATGGATTGACTGTATTCCAGGGCCCCTTTGATTGACAACTTTGTCTTACTTTTATTATACATGAAGGCCTGAAGCCATGGAACTTCTCAAGAACAAGAGGGCCATGATATGAAGGATCTAGGATATGAAAAACAAACACCATCACTTATGATCCCAAATTTGAGCAAAGATTGGCTTGAGGAGTAATGAATACTAAAATGATTCTCTTCAGCCCAGTGATTAGAGAATTTTGGGAGGACATAGCCATGCATATTGGGTCTTGTAACTTGTAAAATATTCCAAAATAATCCCTCTGGAAGAGCACTTTTATATTATGCCAGTAAATAGGGCTCTTACTCGGGTCCTGGAATGTCATGGAGCCAGGAAGTTTCCGGGAAATTCCTAGGGGAAGGATATTGGAAGATGATAATTTGAGGATCGTGAGAGTTCTTGAGACTTGCCAGAGAAAGGAGACAAGGACTAATTGGGAGGTTTTGAGAGTGCAGAAAGAATCCATGTGGACATGTGAGGTTGGAGTGATTTCTTTCCAATTGAGATCTATGTGTTTCTTGCTCTCTCTGGGTTCTGAATATTGAATTTATGAAAATGCAAAAGAGAAAAAGATTGTGTCCCAAAGGGAAACATTTAGAGAGTTGGGGAAAAAGAGCATCCGCTGCCTCATTACTGAGAAAGGAAAGAATGCAATGGAGAAATCTGGTCACTAATTGCAAATAAAATTAACAATTCCTGCGTGCTGTTAAAAACAAAAATATCATGTTCCATAAGTTACAAATAAGGGGCCATGAATAAAGAAGATTCTCAGAGTAAATTTCAGCTCAAATTCATTTCATCTGGAGACAAGAATGGCTTAGTGAGGAAAGGTACTTACCACCAAGCCTGATGATCTGACTTGGATCCTTGAACCCACATTGTGGAAAAGAACTGATTCTCCCAATTTGTCCTCTGATTTCTCCATGCTTGCCAAGGCACAATATGGTGCCCATACACATATGCATGTGCAAATGTGTGTGTGTGCATATATGTGCATACACACCACACACACACACACAGAGAGAGAGAGAGAGAGAGAGAGAGAAAAGAGAGAGAGAGAAGAGAGAGAGAGAGAGAAGAGAGAGAGAGAGAGAGAGAAAGAGAGAGAGAGAGAGACTTTCCCATTCCAGTCAAAGAAAGTATAGAAAGTAGAAAGTAAGAACTCACCTTGGCTTCTTAGTCTGTAGTTTGCCACAGCCACCATCACTAGCTGTTTAATGCCCTCTAAGGTTGAACAAAATGCACAGAAATTATTATGTCAAACTCTAGTGCTACACAAACCTAACTTAGAATCTCCACTGCAACACTTGCTAGCTGGACGACCTTCTCTTAAATTCCTTGGTTGATTTTGTCATCAGCCTTTCCAGGGCACATGGTAAGACAAGCAGGCACAGTATTCTAAGCAGAGTAAATACTTGGGAAATCCTGGCTAACATCATCCTCTCTGAACACATAGGGAGTGACGGTTCAGTGTTTGATAAATTGGTGCCCCAAGATGTTGTCATTCTGGACAAAGCATGCAAAATATGCCACCTCTAGGAGAGAAAAGCCCATTGAATTTGTTAATAGGCCTTTTACTCCAAATCACTCTGAATTGTTTAGACTTTTCAGAGACCTGTGGACTTAGGCAAGACTTAAGATGTCCATTAACATAGCGAAGGAAATGGATTGATAATGCATAGAAACAATAACTTACTAAAGGGGAAGGCAGGCAGTTGTTTTAAACCACCCTGTTCTTTTGATTCAGAATGAGCAGCTTTATACCTTCAAAGAATTTTCCTATACTAGACCTGACTAAAGTTTTGCATATGAAATGTCTTACAAATGAATTTAAGTTAATGCTACTAAAATATTTAGTGATTTCAGGCAACCATTCTAACATATGTTGGCTTAAAGCTAACTTTTAAGAGTTTTGCCTGGAGATAAATTCTCTGTTAAAAAAAAAAAAAAAACACTTGAACAAATTAAACACAAAGTAAAATTTGTTTGGAAGATGATGTTTCACCCAGTCTGATTTTGTATTTCCTCTTGGACTAGAAACATGTTAGTCATTTAAAATAATATACATGTCCTTAAGACATATTTCAATAGGGCAAAACCCCTAATCAACAACAAAACCCTATTTCTATAAATACACAAAGATCGCAGCAATGCATAATGAAATAAATTAGTGTCTGTGGCCATTTCTTCTTCCTGACACTTTAGAGGAAGTATTCTTTTGATATAAAAGAAAACCTGTTGACCTCATCTGAAAACTTAGTAACAATAGCAGTTTTGCAATGCATTACATTGCTAAAGTCTACTTTTCATAAACACACCCAATTTTGACTTTTTCATTTTCTTAGAGTCTAAAACATAATTTTTTTGTTTGTTTTACTCAAAGACAGTTATATTATCTATCTCTCTGAAATGTTTAAACAGAAAGACCGATGAAGAAAACACAATATTTTCCATCCTTCTGATAAAAATTAAGGAACATGACCTTATCTTATATTCTTGAATAGGATGTTGTATTTTCCTAATCCCACATCTGACCCTTCAATGTATTTTTCATATGTTCCAATCTCGATCCACAGATTAACCAACAGTGCAGAAAATCCTAAAAGATCAACATCAAAGGATTATGATAACCCTATTTTGACAGTTTAATTTGAATGATCTAATAAGGTCACATAATTTGATTTCTTAGAGTACAATAAATAAATAAACAAACATCTCTGTAGAAGTCAGGGCACATCTCATCACTTGAATGGGTTTCCAGTGCTGTCTTTCTCCTACATTTCCTCCTATGGGATCTTTTTGATAAGAGATGTCTCTGTAGAGATACCTGTGCTCATCTATGAATCTCCCTGAATATAGTTCAAAGTGTCATTTTCAGGTAATGATATCTGTTAAATAATATCCAACATGACACTTACTGAATTAGATTTCCCCACATTACATGGGAATAATGACCACAGTAAATTTATTTAGAATCTGTGTGATAACACCAAAGATGCAGTTTATTTAGGTATTGATATAGTATAGTTAATTATTTATTATTATTTATAATTATTAGCCTTAGTATGTTCAGGAATGTCTGGTAGCTAGTTAAATATAGTGAGAAGAATTCAGCATGAACAAAATATAATCTTCTCCAACATGAAAGTGCACTGCATATTGGATGAAGCAACTATAATACAACATATTACACTCGTTTGCTCCACAACCATTTAAAATTCATCTATTTATTAGGCTATGGGGATACACATTTCCTGCCCTCAAGGAAATTATGGTTTGATAAAGAATTTTAAATAGGTGCTAAGAGGCAGACAAAAATTTTTTATTTAAAACATAACAAATATAACATAAAGGAAGAAAGGTATGATCTATTGAATGTCCTAAGCAATAATTCTGGTTTATGCTGACATTAATATTGACCTCAAAAAGACTGCCTAATTGACAGAAAATTATGGCAATGTCTTAATGTTTGGGATTTTAAGTTTTTTGTTTTAGTTTTTATTTATTAATTGTCTTTCCTGCTTCTATGTATGTCCACCTTGTATTCTAAAAGTAAATCACCATGTGAGGGCTGGAAACTGAAGCTTGACAAGTGCCCTTAACTGCTGAGTCATCTCTCCAGTCCTGCTATTTGGACTTTATTAGTATGATTTCATGCTCTGTGATCTATATTTCTGTTGTCTACACGAAAGGTTCTAAGGTGACTGAAGACAACACTGTATCATAGTAAGCTTCAGAATTTCCAGGTAAGAACTATAGGAGAAAAGCAGACTACTGAGCCTTGTCTGCAAAAACTACTTTAACTGGTCTTGAGATGGGGTCTAAAAGTTTGCATGTCTAACATGCTTGCAGGTGATGAGGATACGGTTGATAAGAAAACTCTGTTTTGTAGCATTGGTGTCAGATATACTCACAGAGTTACAATACCTCTATGTGGAGGAGAATGAAATATGGTATACATCAACATATGATAGTATGCAGTGTAGTGACCAAACCAAGTGCCAAGTGTAAGGTAGATATTAAAAGGGTTCTTCTTTGGATCATTCAGGTAACTTCTCTAGTAAGATTAAGATTAGAGAAACTGCAATTTATCAAAACTAGCTTAACATTCTCATATGAGTACGAGCAACTTGGAACCACACAGCTGCAGAAACCCGGGGGCCTGGTGAACAATTTTAGTTTTTAGTTCCCATGGACACCCTAGAGAGCGCCAACTGAGTTTGCATGTTCACACTTTCCTGTCTCTCATCAATTGTCTTTGCAGTGAGGCAGTTTCAAAAGGCTCCATCAGGGGAGCCTGTGACAAGAACATGATTTCATAAATTCCGCAAAGCCAAGCTCCCCTTGCTTTTCCTTTCATGACGTGGAGCTATGCATTGTTGGCAGCTCTGTTGTATAGTAGTTTTATGGGTACAGCATGTTGAGATGAGAGAACAGGAAAGGCAGAAGTGATTTCTTGTCGACTCAGTTAAAACTGACCGTTCTGTCCCTGGTTACCAACTCTTTGAGGGAGCAGTTAAGTTGTTTTCCTCTAGGATTTCTGAATCTAGAAAATAAGAATGCAAAATTAAAGGGAATTTTAAAAGAATTTTTATTTTTTAGTCTGTAGTGTTTTGTGGTAATGCTTTATTAAAGCATATTAAATATATACAAAGGAATTTTTAAATAGCCATAGTTATGTACTTACATATGTACCTTAAATGTACACTTTGGCATTTATTTCAAAGAAATGAAATGGTCCCAAAACCCTGTACACAAACATTCATGCAAGCTTTATTTATGTGAGCCTGAACCTAGAAGCAGCCCAAATTTTCTCCAACAAGTAAAGCGTTAAACAAACTTTGAAACCTTTTTACTGGAGAAGTGAGAAGGAATGGATTATCCATGTCTAGAAACCTTGAGGAATATCCAGTGAATTATTCTGACTAATAAAAAGTCAATGCTGGAAGGCTACATACTCTATGATTTTCTCAATTTGATTTGGTAAGGTAAAAAAAATAAAAATAGAAAACAATTAATGGTTTCCTAGGTGTAGAGATTGGAAAAGTAAGGGAGATGGTTGTGTTTAAAGGGGTAACATAAGGGATCTGTGTAGGGATTGAGCTAAACACATGTATGTGCATATATACTCACGTATCAGTACTAGAAAACTAGGGAAATCTCAATATAACTGACAGGTTGCATCTCTTTCAGCATTCTGGTTGAAATATTGTATTATAATTTTGCAAAATAACACAAAATTGTAGAGAGAAACTGAAAGAGAAGGTGAAGGTTATTTCTATATTATTTCTTTTCTGAATTTTGAATAAATGGATCCTCCTGAAATTGAGAAGCTTCTGTAAAGCAAAGGACACAGTCAATAAGACAAAAAGGCAGCCTACTGAGTGGGAAAAGATCTTAACCAACCCCATGTCAGGCAGAGGACTGATCTCCAAAATATATAAAGAACTCAAGAAATTAGACATCAAAATACAAAGTAGCCTAATTTAAAAATGGGGTACAGAACTAAACAGAGAATTCTCAACAGAAGAATCTCAAATGGCCAAAAGCTACTTAAGAAAACGTTCAACATCCTTAGCCATCAGGGAAATGCAAATCAAAACAACTCCGAGAAATCATCTTACACCAGTCAGAATGGCTAAAATCAAAAACACCAATGATAACCTATGCTGGAGAGGGTGTGGAGCAAGGGGAACACTCCTCCATTGCTGGTGGGAATGCAAACTTGTGCAACCACTTTGGAAATCAGTTGGCGGTTTCTCAGAAAATTGGGAATCAGCCTAACTCAGGACAAAGAAATACTAATTCTGGGATATACCCAAAAGATACTCAATCATACTACAAGGACAGTTGTTCAGCTATGTTCATAACAGCATTATTTATAATAGCCAGAACCTGGAAACAACCTAGATGCCCCTCAATGGAAGAATGGATAAAGAAAATATGGCACATTTACACATTAGAGTACTATTCAGTGGTAAAAAATTAAATAAATAACATCTTGAAATTTACATGCAAATAGATGGAACTCGAAAAAACATCCTGAGTGAGGTGACCCAGACCCAGAAAAATGAACATGGCTTATACTCACTCATAAGTGATTTCTAGCTGTAAAGCAAAGAATATTGAGCTGATAGTTCATGATTCTAGAGAAGCTAAGTAACAAGGTGAACCCTAAGAAAATCATGCATAGATCTACCTTGAAAGGGGAAATAGACAAGATTGCCTGACAAAATTGGGAGCATGGGGGTGAGGAAAGTAGGGAGGGTGGAAGGGGAAGGTGAGGGGAGAAGGGAGGGGGAGCAGAACTTGAGGGAACGGAATGGTCAAGATGGAGGAAGCACAGAGAAAGATGGAGAAAGCAAGGAAAGAGATATTTTGATTGAAGGAGCCATTATAAGGCTAACAAGAAACCTGGCACTAGAGAAATTCCCAGGAATCCACAAGGATGACTCCAGTTAAAACTCCATATTATATGTTACAATTGCATATGATCAGCAATGATAACAATAAAAACTTCTCGTTAAAAGAAAGCATTCTTAGCAAAGTGGTGGTGGTGCAGCGGCACACACCTTTAATCCCCAGCACTCAGGAAGCAGAGGCAGGTGGATCTCCATGAGTTTAAGGCCAGCCTGGTCTACAGAGTGAGTTCTAGGACAGCCAGGACTACACAGAGAAACCTGGTCTGAAAAAACAAAACAAAACAAAACAATCAAATGAAAGGAAAAAAGGGAAGAGAGAGAGAGGCAGAAAGACACAGAGAGAGAGAGAGGGGGGGAGAGAAAGAGAGAGAGAGAGAGAGAGAGAGAGAGAGAGAGAGAGAAACAATCTTGTCCAGTGAGATGGTTCAGCTGTTAAAGCTGCTTGTTGCCAAACCTACACAACCTGAGCTCAATCCCCAGGAGCCACATGGTGAAAGGATAGAACTAATTCCAACCCTGTGACATACAGACACAGATACACACACAGCGACACACACACACTTACACACAACATTCAGGGGAAAAAAAAGAAATGAAATATTCTTGTAAATGTAGAAACAATTAATCTTGAGCAACCCGAGTAACCAACAGTTTGTGTTAATGTGATTTCAAGTTGCATACAGTAGTGTTTATTAAGTAGTTTCAATGCCTCTTCTACTTATGTGAGTTTTCTCAAATTAAATCATACCATACATAGGGCAAAATAAAATGCAATGTGATCCCCTACAGCAAAGATTAGCAAGCTATGACTCATGGTTAAATCAAGTTCTCTGTCTGTTTTCATGACTCTCAACCAAAAACGGTTCTTTTATTTCCAAGTTTGAAAAGCTTCAAAAGAAGAAGTACTATTTTATGACAGGTGAAAGTAATATGAATTTCCAGCTTTAGTGTTCATAAAGAGAGTGTTATGAGAACACAGCCATACCCACTGACTTTATATTATTGTCTCTGGCATTTTTCATGGCCCAACAGCAGAGCAAGGTAGTTGCAATGGGATGAAGCCAAAACTAGGGACTATCTAAGATTTTTTATAGAAAAGTTTACCTACCCTTGCACTTGGTGCATTAACTCTGGATTTTCTAGGCTAAGGTAACTCTGATAAGTGATCATCTTAGCATCATAGCATTCCATGAGGGAAATAATGTTTACAGTTTATAGCATAAAACCATAAGAAAATGTTACTGCCTGAATCAATTCTGGGAGTCTTAGATTATTCATATATTCTGTCCTTCTGGAGGAATCATAAAACCCATAAACTCAATTCATACTTAAAGAGAACAAAAGAATGTGTGTTTCTTAGGAAAAGCACAAAAAAAGAATGAGACCTCATGGAAGACATAATCAGATCAAGTTCAAGTCATCACTCTTGCATTTACCAGCTATGTAACCTGGGCAAGTCGTTCCCCTTTCTGGGCTTTATAACAATCAAGATGAATATGTCTACTCCCATGGATTTTCAGAGTGCACAACTAACCTGTACATCAAGAACCTGGAATGTTGGAGTAGGCAAATTCCTACTTATGCTCCCTCCAAGCTGTTCCAAGACAGGAATCTTTTCATTCCTCTGGTTTTGTGTCTTATTTTTCTGTGCTACCCATATCTCATTCTGACTTCAAAATCTGCAAGGAAGAGAGTTTGACTCCTTTTATAAACAGCTACCTCCGTCTCTGAAGTTTCTCTGTAAGCATCTGTGGAGGAACAACAACAACAACAACAAAACCCACCAGCCCATCTCCCTGCTGCCAAGATTTCTCTTCAGATTTCTCTCTCAGGAGACCTAAGTGGAGGCTCTGATACAATGGAATATAATCAAATCTATTTTTTCAATTAGAGGCTGAAATGTGTCTGCAGTGCTGGGGGAACCTGCAGGTAGATGTGATCACAGTAGTTTCAAATCTAGTCTCCAGTAACAGGCCAGTTGCTGTCTGAAAACATTTCTGGCCCTTTAGGTTATAAAGAAAAACTTCTTATTAAAATCCTAAAGTCAGAGGGGAAACATGAAAAGAAACTGACTTGCCTATTGATCATTGCTGAACATTCAAAGTGCTCAGTTCATGATTCTCTCTACACACTGATTCAGTGGGGACGTGGGTGTGATTGCCAGGACACTTCTTTCAGCGCATGCCAAACTGACAGCCACGAGGACTAAATTCAGTATTGTACTATTCTAGGAAAGAACACAAAATCCAGACTTAGGAGTCATGACCAATCTCGTCAGACAGAGCGAGACTGAAGTGAGCAGTGCATCCCCGAATGTGACTTGAATCCTTCTTAGTGATGCCCATAAAGGAGACTTAAGGAGTTGATATTGAGTTAGTTCCTGATCTAGAAAGACTCTTAGCATTACTGAAAGAGAAAGGGAAACAGACAGAAAAAGAAAAAACAAGTTGAATGATTTTGTTGTTGTTGATCATCAGGTCAAATGTGTTGTTTTTTTTTTAATTAGTAAATTTGTTTGAGTAGGTTCCGTGATTTAAATACTTCGTTTCCTTGTCAATCTTTTTCCAACTACATATAAAGTATAATAACATAACACTCAGTAGAATGAAAGCATATCTATGTAATAAGCCAATATGAACTTCCCCCTTTGTGTAATTCATAATTGTCTGAGAGAAAAGATGGTACACTTCTAGCACCCAACTCAAATTGCCCCCCAGTGATGTTTTAGTGATCGTTTCTTGCATGGTTGAATCCACTGTGGATGCCCTATTTCATACGACCCATCCTTTCTTCACTTAGGCAGATTAAACTGCCCTGCTCTTAGCAAAGCTTCTAGTACATTGAATTTTCTAGATGTCTCATGTAAGGATATTTTTGAAGCATAAAGTTTCTAGCACCATCTCTAAAGATGCCCCACATTAATGCTGAGATGATGGGTGATGAACCTGAGAATGCTGAGATATCACATTAATATTTGCATTAGTTTGTACGGCACAGTTTATCTTAACAGACAAATCATCTAGGTAGGTGTGACATTACCTTGTGAACCTTAAAAGCAGAGAACATTCTTTGCCTGGGACAGAAGTCAGAGAAACTGGAAGTATAAAAAATAATTTTGAGTACCACCACATTTGGCCTTAAGGATGGATAGCGTCACACCAAGGATAGGAAAGCAGCCTGCAATTGGTGAGCAATTGTCCTATGATGGAAGCATGTAAATGGAGACCTCAGTCCAACAAACTCTAAGATCCAGGGTCAACCAATGACTAGAACAACCTTGGAAGCAGATCCTTTTACAGGGACTATAGATGTGATTCCAGGCTTACCAGTGTTTTCATTTCAGCGGTGAGTCCCTGAGCGTAGAGAAAGTCAACTAGTTGAGTCTATCCCGTCTTCAAGCCTGCATCCCCATGAACTAAAAAAACATAATTACATGTATTAGCTTTTTATGATTTGTTATAAAGCAACAGAAAGCCAGTAAACTGTTCTTTGCTGCCTTTCCTTTGAAGTTCCCGGACTGATTTTTGTAATGAGTGTTCTAAGTGAATGTCTCTCTCATTTCTAAGTAGAAAATAATTCTGTCCTTCTTTCACCACTTGGATTTGAGGAAGCATTTCATTTCCTATTTCAGCTCACTGTCAGATGACTTGATGGACATATTTTTAAAATGAACTATGTTAACATTTGTAATTTCCCAAAGAAGCAGTTGTTGCTATGCTTCTTATTTGTTTCATGCAATACGATTTGATCGGTAATGTGAGGACCTTCAGTGTCATGACAGCAGTACTTTGGGCAATTGGAGCTTTAGAGCTTTAGATTCATATATTATTCCAGTTGAGAAGAATGTAATGTATTCATCAAGCTGAAATATAGTAGCATTAGACACATCTGGTTACTATTCCAACATGTAAAGAATTTAGGAGTCATGATTTCTGCTATCTCAACAAGATAAAAGAAGACCAAATAGAAAACCAACGTCTTTTCTTAAATCCACGAGAGAATTGGAGTCACAGGTCTAACACTAACCTCTAAAACCTGAGAGGCAGGAATATCTAAAGAATATAGATTATGTTCCCAGAAGCAAAAGCTGTTAGACTCAGCCGCTAGCGGGAGCCTTTAAATGGTAACTTCAATGAATTGCTGTTGGCTGGTTGTAAGATACCTTGACAGATTCAAAACTGCAGGGTGCATAGTATAACTAGGTATAATCCTTTCCCAGGTTATCCCTCGAAATTTTCTACCAGTCTTATGGTGAAGATCAGAAAAACAAAACAAAACAAAACAAAACAAAACAACAACAAAACACCTGGTGCTTGGCTAGATCAAAAGTAACCATTGTGAAATACAAACTGACTCTTACAAACAAGCCCAGAGCATCCATCAAAACAATCCTCAGCAACAAAGGGGAATAAAAGACTGCCTTATCTGACTTAGTGAGAGAAAAATCATCTATTTCTATCTGGATTTTAGATTTTCTGGCTCACCTAAAGGTGACAATATAAACTGAGAAGCACTCATGGTGGTCCACACTTCAGGGTCACAGGCAAAATCATAATCAGAGAATTACAGAGCACTTCCCCTTCACCTAACTGTATCCCCACATCATGAAGGTGGATTACAAGACATAAAATAACTTCAATGATCAAACCCTAAGAAAGAGTTTCTAGGGAAACATAGAGACCGTGATAATGAACAGCAAAGATACTTCAGGAAATTGGAACCTCTAACACTTCTACTTGTAGCAAACAGTAATGGTATCCCAACTCTTAGCCAGATCATCATATAGCCTCACGATAAAAGCCTGTCTACTTCATTTCCTAGAACACAACCCATAACGCCCAGCTTCTAACCAGAAAATTCAAGGCATTCCAAAAGAAAAGAGAAATCTCTCAACCTCAAAGACAAACAAGGCATTAGAAACAGACTCTGATATGATGGGGACATAAAGCACAGCATAATTGGTACACAAAGGTTCTATTGAGAAAAGCGAACAAGAAGTTGTCTCAGAATTTAGAGATTTAAAATACTTCACATTTATTATCTTACAGTTTTTATGAATAGTGAGTCACGGCACATCTTCACTGTGCCTACAGCTAAGGGTCTAGACATGTTCTGTGAAACCTGGGGTCTCATCTGGAGGCCCAGCTAGTAAAGAATGCCTTCCTGAGCTGACTCATGGAGTGGTTGGATGGGGTCAGTCCATTAAAAGCTTTTGATAGAGAACTCTGTTTGGTCACTGGATGTTGGTGTGGGGGCCACCCTCCTTTCCTTGCTGTGTGGACCTTTCTAACATGCCAGTTTACTTCATCTAAGCCAGCTAGGTAGAGAGTCTGCTAAGTACGATAGTTCTCATAATTTTGTTTAGACAAAACATGGAAATGATTTCTCAGTGTAGCCATATTTTGTTAGCTAAAAAGCAGTGAAAGAAGGTGAATTATAATATTGTAAATACCAGGAAAACAAGGACCATTTAAGGTTAGCTTAAGGATGTTTAGTATTATGATTATGGTCATTTAAAAGGCAATATAAACCTTAGTGTCACACAGCTTTAATCCCAGAGGCAGAGGCATGAAGATCTCTGTGAGTTTGAGGACAGCTTGGTCTACAGAGTTCCAGGACACCCAAGACTGTTATACAGAGAAACCCTGTCTCTGAAATAGGAGGAAATAAAGGAAGGATGGAAGGAAGGAAGGAAGGAAGGAAGGAAGGAAGGAAGGAAGGAAGGAAGGAAGGAAGGAAGGAAGGAAGGAAGGAAGGGGAAGGAGAAGGGAAACGAAAAGAAAGGAAAGGAACGGAAAGTGAGAGGAAGGGAGGGAGGGAGAGAGGGAAGGCGGGAGATAGGTAATATAATTAGTTAAGTGCTGTGCCCAGTTAATCAAATAGACTGAGAAAGCAAAATTAATTCTCGTCTCTTTCTTACCTTTATCCATCACCTCATCTCTTTACAAATGAAAAAGAAGATCCTGATAAACTTGGAGAAGTTAAAAATGCCCAACAGCCTATAACTTGCTAGAGACCCCAATACCAAAGTCTTTCTTCTTCATCTTTCTGAGTCTAATGCCAAAAGAAATTAAATTAACAGTAGAAACAAAGTTAAGTGAGAATAAGTGGTAAGTTGCTTTTGTTAAGTTGGATACTTAAATCAATGACATTTCAAGAATTCAGATGAAAAATTTCAGGAGACATAAAGCAAAAGAGGCGAGGGGGCAGCATGAAGCATGCCAGGAAAGGCTGCCAGACCCCGAGGCAATTCAAACTAATGAGTAGCATGCCTGCTCTTGAGTGGCTTGTTCTCTGGACAAAGCAGACTAGACTGGAGATGCTTGAATGCAAGAAGACAAGCATTATAGCATAAATATGAACCTGGTGGAAAATCAAGCAAAGAAAGGAATCATGCAGAGACATCATGGGGATAAAGAGCCTCAGAACAATTGCTCTCAAGGGCTACCACGAACTTCCCTTGCCACAGCCACAGTCACGGCTCACAAGTTCTGATAAGGAAAGCCCAACTGCCAGTGCAACCTCCTGCCTTGTCCACTCGCTCTAAGCATTAGATAACAATACAGACTCCTGTTTGTGAATGGCAATGAGAGGCTGCGGTTCACTGCTGTACTTGAAGTCACTTTCAAAGCCTTGCCCACTATGTGATACTTACCCTCTGCTTGTTTAAAGTGCTGATAGAATAAAGAACAGGTGATAAAAAGTCTACAAAGGAAAATAGGATTGCCTGGGCTGCACTGGGGAGGTTTTAAAGGAGGGCTATGTTATTTTGCATAAGTCCTTGACTTATGAGAAACACATAGGGATGACAATCATTAATAACTACTGCTGGTAACTCATGGTTCTCTTACTGTCTTGGTTTCCTATCAAACAGAAGTGTGATTTCAAATCAGGGCATAGAAAATCCTATCCAACTATTGCTGGATATGATATTTATGATCCTAGTCCCCGTGTCATCTCAAGTTAGTGGTTCTCAACCTGTGGGTCAAGACCCCTTTGGGCAAACCTCTAACTTCAAAAATATTTACATTATAATTCATAACAGTAGCAAAATTACAATTATGAAGCAACAATGAAAATAATTTTATGGTTGGGGGTCAGCACAACATGAGGAACTATATTAAAGGGTTGCAGCAATAGGATGGTTGAGAACCACTATCTCAAAATAATCCATCTAGCAACTCACAAACTAAGGAATATGTCCAGCTCTTTCAGGTACAAAGGAACATCACTTAGGCCATGTAGGTCATTTCAAGGCTGTATTGAATTGGATGGAGTTATAGCTCACTGGTAGAGGGCTTGTCTAACATGCTCAAAATTCAGAGTTCCATCCTAAGTATTGGAAACATGAAGAGGCGGGGAGAGGTTTCAAGGCCTGCTTCAATTCATTGCTGGCCACATAAATCCAGGAAATTACTTAAACTCTGAGTGAAATTGGAATTGTTTCACCTCTCCTCATGTTAAGATGAGTGGAGGGCTGAATGAAGTCATGTATACAGTAGTATTCCCTCATCATGGAGCATCTGTTTAGTAGTGTTAGTCAGTTGACATATTTCCCGGTGAGCGCTGAAGTTGTGCTGGAGATCACAGATGGACTGCAAACCTTCTGCCAGCCATTTGCAGTAGCACAACTAGGCAAGCCAAAGAGAAGTTTCAACTGGACAGGCTTAATTCATTCAGCCCCACTCTGAACATAAATCTTACTGTCTTCACAGTTCTTAAACACACTTTTGAAGCTATTTTAATCTGACCACAGATGACAAAATAGGGTCAATACCTGGCTCTCCATTACATTCATTATGTAGTAGTTCAAAATGATTAATTTATTTTCAATTGTCTTTAATTTAATAATCAAATTTTTGCAAAGAAGAAATACTGATAGGTTCATTTTTATCTAATAAGGAGAGAATACAATGATACACTTTATTCAAATGGATTTTAAGCCATGGGTTTTCCTGACTTAATAACTATAAGATGCTAGTCTCTTGTCAAGAGTTATTTTAGAAATTCCAAGTTAATTTGGAAGCATTTAGTCACTATCTCCTGAACTGAATCTGTAATGTCAACATGCCTCTAAATACCTCGTGAAGAACAGCTTCAAAGGCCCCTTCCGGCATTTGACTATATTCTGGGACTTTCCACCTACCTCACCTTCCATATTTGTGGTGAACTATGTCATTTTAAGAGAAGAATAATAAGCACACACCTACCATTGTGAATTAACCACATTTTCACCAGCAAATCACCCTGAACATGGTCTCATTTGAGTGTTTTTATGGGAAAAGCAGTATTAAGTAGATATCAAAGTGATTACTTGAGTAAGAAAGTGAAACCACAGTTTGTACCAAGATAGACTATGTCAGTTTTTTCCACTAAGGTCCCAAAACAATTTTTGTAGCTAGTTTCACACAGATAATTAATCAGGATAATAATCATCAAAAATAATACTAGTGAACTCTGTAAAAAAAACCTTTAAAAATTATATCATTTATGTCAAATAGTTACGTGGTGTAAAATAATCATAAACCTTTCAAATTGTGTTAGTTACTTTTCTCATTGTTGTGATAATATGCAAAAAAATGAATTTTTCACCTATACTTGAGAGGTTCGTGACTTAAGAGAGGATACTCCATCATGGCAAGAAAGGCATAGCAGGGTTCATGATGGCAGCAGCTTGCAGCAGCCAAACATGAAAACATGCAAAACATGAAACAGAGAGGAAACAGGAAGCAAAGCAATGCTAAAAAGCTCAAAACACAGCTATTGTAAACCACTTCCTCCATTGAGGCTTATGTTAGTCATGTCTCTGTGTTAAAGCAGTGACCAAATGCAACTAGAGGAGGAAAGGATTTATTTGGCTTATATATTCCAAGTCACTATCCATTGAGGGAGGGCAGGGCAGGAACCTGGAGACAAGAACTGAATCAGAAGTCTTGAAAGAGTGCTGCTTACTGGCTTGCTCTCCATGGCTTTGGCTTGCTTTCTTATGCAACACAGAGCTTTCTACTTAGAGACAGCACAGTTCCCAAGTAGGCTGAGTCCTCTCACATCAATCACAAAGAAACTACCCAAAAAATTTGTGTCAGGCTTTCTTGGACCACCAGCAACCAAATCATGACAATGGAGACTTATTATTATATATAAATTGTTGGCCTTAGCATATGTCTGTCCCACTAGCTCTTATAGTTTAACCTAACCTCATTTTCGTCATTTATGTTTTGCCTCAGGGCTTTTTGCCTTTTTTTCATTCTGTATGTCCTCTGTAAATGGAGACTGCAGTTTTGTTTCCCAGACACCCAGACATGAATAATCGCACAGAAACTATATTAATTGCAACACTGTTTGGCCAATGGCACAGGCATACTTCTAGCTATCTCTTACATCTCAAATTAACCCATCTCTATGAGTCTATGTATTGCCATGTAGCCCTGGAATTACCTCCTTTTCTACATGTCTTATTTCCTCAGCTGCTGGCTGGCATCTGACCTGACTTCACCATCTTTTTCCCTGCATCTCTGCTCGGAGTTCACACCTGGCTTTACTCTCCTAAGCCATTGTCCAAAGCAGCTCTATTCATTAGCCAATAAAAGCAACACATATACAGAAGGACATTCCACATCATTTCCCCTTCTCTGTCTAAATGAAAAGGAAGGTTTAAACTTTAACATAGTAAAATTATATATAACAAAAAAGTTACCAAGCCAAAATTACAGTTAAAATATTTTTAACTCTTTGTATTTGACAAAATTAAAGAAAATATTTCATCATCTATTTTATTTTGTGAGTCTAAAGTTTTATATTTAATTTATCTTTTATCATAGTTAAGGAAAACTATAACTATCTATCTTTAACTCCATCGAAGACTCCAGAAGGATATAGTATTACCTAAGTCAACTGGAAGTCCATTATAAACACCTCTAGAATTGACAGAAACATCTTGCTGCCTAGACAGTTCTTCTTTTTTAAACTTTGGGACATCGTACAGGTCCATAGTATCTGGATGACTTTTACATGAAGCAGAAAATTTGGAAGACTCTTTTACCTTTATGGGCGGTTTGCCAGTCACTTTTTTGTGTGTCCTGTAGAATGTCTGTCAGATCCTTTTATGAAGCAGGGACCCCGAAGGACTGTCTCATCTTTTTTTCTTTTTTTTTTTTTGACAAGTTTAGCAGCCATTTTTGTGTGGGTCCTGCATGTCCAGTTTATACAGCAGACCATCAAGCAGTCTAGGCAAGAGCAGTTTCTTGCCGAAATGACTAGTCTTTTTAGAACTCAAAGCAGTTCGGTTCACAGCCCCAGTGCCCATAGAGCAGAAGCACGCAGTGTTTTTCTATTGTGAGTGTTCTCCAATAAACATTTGTTATCTTTTATTGCATGCTTTTGAGGACCTCATGTAATTATGTAACAGTCCTACTTTCACTGCTGCTTCCGTGCCTGGCTGACTGGAGGCTGTCTGGCGGGTGACTGCCTGGCTAGCTGGTCCCAGGCATCACACCCCTTTTCTTCCTCATTAGCTTCTTCTTCCAACCTGGATTCTTCCTCCTATTTATTCTATCCACCCACCAGCCCACCTAGCCTATTTCTCTACTGCCTAGCTATTGGCTGTTCAGCTTTTTATTAGACCAATCATGTGCCTTACGCAAGCAAGGTAAAACAGCAACACATCATGACATCATTAAGTAAATTAAACTTTAAAAATGTACCCTATCTTTGCCTAGTTAAAGTAATATTCCACAACATAAACAAAACGTAACACATTTTTACATCGTTAAAATAATACCCATAATATTTGCCTACAGGCAGTCTGATGGAGGCATTTTCTAAAATGAGGCTCCTCTTACCAAATAACTCTATACTTGTGTCCTCCTTCTACCCCTAGAACCCTAAGAAAACCAATGAGGAGGAGGATGCTTTATTTCCTAAAAGTTCTGCTATCTCTCCAAACAGCATTACCAACATGGATCAGATATCCAAACTCAAGAGCCAATGGCAGACTTTTCATATACAAACAAAAACAAAGGATTTAGGTTGTAACTCAGTAGCAGAATCCTTGCCTAACATACCTGAGGTTCCGGGTTCAATCTTTGGAAAAAAAAAAAACAAACATGCATTACTTTGACAGTCTTTGACTGTCTGTGTGTGTGTGTGTGTGTGTGTGTGTGTGTGTGTGTGTGTGTGTGTGATACAAGAAAATGGTTAAAGCAAGCAAAAATCAAAGACCCTGTGATACTGTGACTGTGTCACAGAAGCATGTTACACTGACCAACATCCTATATGATGTCAAATAACCTATATTATTATGGACAGCTTTTAAAATTTACTATTTCAGTAATATTATTTCAGTAATGCCTGGGCAAACAGTTAAGTTTATGAAACCACTGAAGAAAAGCTTTTTCTAAATCCATGTCAGCTTTACAAGAGGAGGCCCAAGAAGATTTATGGTAGATTTCTTGTTCATTCTTTCTTCCCACCTAGTGCCTCTTGGTGAACAAACATTTAGCCTCATTCCTTTTTGGGAAAACAGTGTACGGAGATTTTGTTGATGGCCTTTCCTGAGGAGAAGCAGATAAGACATTTTATGGTAGTGAGATTTAGACTTGGAAGATTTGCTCTTGGATTGTAACCAAGACAAGAAAATGAGGCAGTTCTCCAACATGTGTTCTTTAGGTTGGCTTTATAGGTTGCTTGCTGATTAATGGACTTTGTGGAATTGTAAACTCTCATAAGGCTGATACCAAGGTTAGTTCTGCTTTTTCAGTACACTGTCATTAAGGTTGGTTGTTTTAGCAAAAGACAGAGACAAATGACTTGTTTTTTCATTGGTTTCAAACTAAAACCAGCCCTCCATTTTCTTTCCAGAAAAGAATTCTTCATACAAATATTATGATCTTCAAATGTCTAATTTGAAACTAGGTTTAAAGTTGTTCTGCCCAATTCAAAAAAATGCTCAGACTCAGAAGAGATTGCTTATGAGCACTGGTTGTTTTTATTAAAGGGTGTAATCTTGGCATACAGTACTTAATGAGTGAATCAAATTGTGCAATGACTTTCAAGAACTCTTCCTATAAGTGCAATTCTAGTCACATGTGATTTCAGTACAATAATGAACATTAACCACAACTCGCACACAACATGTTAGTTTTGGTACTACCGTGTCCTGAACAGTGGTTTCAACCAAGGGTGTTTTTATGATGGTCATTTCAGAATATCTGGAAATAGTTTTAGTTGTTCAAGCTTTGAGTACTGTTAGAATCTTATAAATAGAGACCAGAGATGCTGACAAACATCATACCAGACACAAGTTAGCTTTCATAATAAAGATTTATCTGGTTCAAAATGTCAGTAGTTCTAAGGCTTAGAAATCCTGACCTAGAATTATGGCTGAGTCTGGAGAACGTACTCATGCTGAGGTGAGGAGGAAGGGGATGTTCATTGCCTCAGCATGAGTGTGAATTGAGAAAAGGTCAAGGGCTTGACATTTTTCTCTTTTGAGTGTCTTAATGGAGCAATTGTTATTTCAAAGATTAAAGGGGGAAAACTAAGTAAATGCTGAATTTATAATGAGGTCATGTCTCTTCTTGTTTCTTGATCTGCTTCCAAAGAAAAAGAGAAAGGAATCACCCACTGACTGAAGTTACCACTTTTTAGTGCCTGGGTTAATTAAAAAGAATGGGCATTACTATCGGGGGAGAGTGATGTCTATATCTTAATTACAGATTTACCGAAATGCACAGAGCTCTCTGGGCAGAAAGTTGGTTGCTCTGAGGTACCGGGACAAACTGTCTTCTTAATCGGTGATTTATAGGGTGTGTCACTTCAGTCACTCAGTTTAAGTTCCTTAGCTGTGAGCTTGCTGGCCCGTTTCTATGCGACGGTTGCTTTTGGCTTGGGAGCAGCTGCTTTCTCTTAAATGCCTATGCCTATGTTTGCTACATTTCTATGACAATGTGTTCACACCAATATAATTATGACTGCATTAGCACTTGCCCTGTAAAGCATGTAATTCAGGGGTTTATGAGAAGGTAATAAAAACTCACTTCAAGCTTAAACTTGTCTCTGGGTGGGGGCAGTTGTAAATGGTCATTGTTGGTTAGGGCCTTCTGAAGTTTGTGGTCATTAGTCCTATTTATGGATTATTTCTTTGCAGAGCCAAAACTATGTGCTGTGGGATTTAGAGCTTTAATCATTTAGCAAAACACAGAACCCTTGCCAAATTTCATTGGCATTCATTAATTCTTTCAACAAATATTTGAGTGCTTAAAATGGGCCAGGGGCAGGTAAACAACCCTGAGTTCATGTTCTCATAGAGTTTGTATTTTACACAGGGAAAGGAAGCAAGAGGGAGAGGGGAGAAAAGAGGCCAAGGAGCAAGAAGAAATAGAAAGAAGATAGAAGTAAGAAGAGACTGGAGCAGGAAGAGAAAGAGGGAAGGGAAATATGGAGGAGTAAAAGGAAGAGGAAAGAAAGAGGGAGAAAGAATGAACGAATGAAGAGAAGAGGAGTGAAAATGGAAATGACACATGCTAAGAACTTGACAAAGTATTTAAATAGAGTGATTAGAAAAGTAGACAAAGATGGTGTCTTTAGGAGGTTTGGGAAAGCAGTCTTTTCTGCCCAAGGCATTCCAGGCTGAAGCATCATTTGGCATAAACCACCAAGGCTGTGTGGGTAGGCAGGGCCATGGGCTGGGGCAGGAAGGGCAAAGGCAGGATGTGGCAGATGTGATAGGGAGTGGAACCAGGCCAACCAAGTCCTTCTAAACTAGGATTTGGGACTTGGCTTTTAAAACAGGGGAGGAACGTGGGCTGATCTGAGTTTGAAATAGATCCTTCTGATAGTTTTGGTTTGTAGAGGGAACAGAGGACCTAGTTGGAAAATCCAGATGGTGACATTATGAACCTGTTTGCAGGGCTGCCTATGCAACCCCGTTCCAGGGGCAATCAAATGACTGAGCAATGTCCAGAGAGTGAGAATCAGGCTAACACTATTCTCTTACTGGAGTAAACTCCTGCAGGAAATCTATTAAACTAGGAAGGATTGAGGGAAAAAAATAGCCTTTGTCAATCAGTTTGTTCATCTGTAAAATGGGCTTTATAATGCATGATTTTATAGAATTGTCCTCAATTGATAATATATGAAAAGATCTTAGTTCTAGTCATATCAGTTGTTAACTCATAACCATATCAACTACCACACAGACATCGGAAGGCAAGGAATTTTCTTGTTAATCTTTTTATTTTACTTACCTATTCTTTGAGAATTTCATACACCTATTCAAAGCATGGTAATCATTTCCAATTGCTCTCAAGACACAACTAAAAGTTTTTTGTACTTTTCTTGTAAAGCAGGGGACCAACCCAGAAGCTGAAATATTTTTTCTCTATTCTTGAGTTTTGACATCTTCTTTTCCTTCTCATTTCTGTTGTGTTTTCTTATTGCCTCCAGTTGCTGTCCGGAAAGATGGCACCCATCTGAGCGTATGCACTGCCGTGGATTTCAGAGTGAAGAAAGGCTTCTGCACTCTTTACAAGCTAATAAAAATAATGTGAGAGCGAGGTGGAGGGAGGGAGGAGAGATAGAGAGTTCTGCAGCCATCACCAATGCCTAATTAAAACATTTTCCTCACTCGAAAGTGAAATCCTGTATGCATTAGCACTTCCTCCCTACCTCCCCTTCTCCACAGCCTGTGGCAACCACTAATCTGCTTCCTGTCTCTCTGCATCGGCCTCTTCTGGACTTTTTCTATCTGTGGAATCATAAACTATTTATCATTTCCTGGCCTGCTTCCTTCACTAGGCCTGATGTTTTCAAGGCTCATCCCTACTATAATTAGCCTCCTATTTCTGAGATAGATATGTATATATTTTGATCAAAATGGAAATCTTTTTGCACAGTAGTTATAGCAAATAGCAAACTATTCAAGTGCATTTTTATAATAAAGAATTTGATAAAGTGTAAGAAAAATCTGGCATAACCTATAAGAAAAAATGGATAATAAGAGTTCTGGTGTTTGTTGATGATTGCTTTTATCTTAGAATGTATCATAAATAGAATATTCTCCTTTTGATACTATTATGGTGCTGCCACAATTGTTCTACTTCTACTGCCTCTTATAAAGCTGTCTTTCTGATTTTTAGCTCACCCCACCTCCACTCTTTCCATTTCTGTAGTCTGTAACAAACCTGGCAAACTACAACCCATAAGCCAAATCTGGCTTGAAGGATACTTTTGTAATCAAATTTTTATTGGGCTATGGCCACACCCATTCATTTACATATTATCTGTGGCTGTTTTCACTTACCATAATAATGTTGAATTGTGGCAAGGGAAATCATATGGTTCACAAAATCTAAGTTATTAATTATCTGGCTCCATATGTCCCAAAAGATTACTGACCTCTGGTCTAATGAGTGAGCAAGGACAGGACCTCAGAATTTGTTTGTAACTAATCAGAATAATTTGTGGTTTACTGTGAGTTCTCTGAACTACAACAACTCATTCCCAAAACCATGAAAATGATAGAATTATTTGTAGAAATAATTTTACCTTTATATGAGGGTAAAAATATTTCAATAAAAAGTGGTGTTGGATGGGGCTGGGGAGATGGCTCAGTGGTTAAGAGCACTGTCTGCTCTTCCAGAGGACCCGGGTTCAATTCCCAGCAACCACATGGCAGCTCACAACTGTCTGTAATTCTAGCTTCAGGAGACCCAACACTCACGGCAAAAAAACACCAATGTATGTAAAATATAAATAAATAAATATTTTTAAAAAAAAGTGGTGTTGGATTATTTCTAAATATTCCAGGCTTGTTAGTAAATGTGACTGCTACCTTATGGATTACAAATGTCATGTTATAACCACATATACTCAACCCAGAGCTGCACACAAGCATATCCCACTTGACAGTATGCTTGCTATGTGTGCCTTTCTGAACATAGGAATTTTTAGGTTCCCAGAAACTCCAGTCAAAAGCTTTGAAAACTGTCTGCTTTGATCGGCTTTTATCTAAATCTGGACTCACAGATTTAGAGTCTTGTAATAAAAGCCAGGCAATTTTCATGTCCTTGCCTCTTTACCTGCCAGTACCAACTGTACCATTTTCTCTGAGCAGAGGCATTACCTCAAAGCAACCTATTTGCCTTACATGTGTCTTCCTTCCTGTCGTGCTTAAAGAGTTAATAGGGGGGCAAACAGAAACGATTATCGTTAGAGCATCTTGTTTCCTGAACAAAATCGAAATATAATCTTACTTCCAAATGTGTTCCTGATAAAGCTCATCCCTTAATAGCACTTGTCTTCTTGACCCGGTTGTACCAATGGCTCATGTTTCTCATGTGCTCCATTCTCTCTATGTTTCTATCTTATCCAATAGTCTATGAGCTTTCAAATGAAAACAGCTCTTGTTTCCGTGCTCAGTAGAGTATGGTACAAATGAGGCAGTGAACAAAAGGCAGTTGAATCACACATCCACATCTTGTTTTCACTCCAGTATACTCAACTTTAACGGCATACCTGTGTTTGCTAGCCCTCTACTGAGCGCAACTATAATATAATATAATATAATATAATATAATATAATATAATATAATATAATATAATATAAATATAAGCTGAACCAAATTCTTTTCTTGGAAATGTCAAGTATATATTCTCACAGTAGAGGAACAGAAGGAGCACATTGTGTTGACACTGGCATACACAAACCCCACAAGTTCATGGTCCGGGACTTCTGTTGTTCTCTTGGTTCTGACCAGACCTTCAGTTATTTAACAACTTTTATTTTTATTTCATACACATATCTTTTAAACCTTCAAGCATTCTCCTTCGTGTGTGTTGTATTTTTCATCTGTAAATTCCCCACATGAGCACTGTTTATTTGTTTGCTTGTTTTTAATACTGAGTCTTTCCATGTTATTCAGGCGGATGTGGAACTGACTTCGTAACCCTATCTGATGGCAAATGTTTTGCATCCCTGTGGGACTCCGGGTGTACACCACTGTGCCTGGTTAACACTGGTTTTTTGGTTCTTTGTTTGTTTGTTTGTTTTGTCATTTGGTTTGATGGGGTTTGTTTTGTTTGCTTTTGTTTTGGGCTTTTCTTTTTCTTTTTTCCCTTCCTCTCTCTCTCCCAAAGGGACAGTGGAAAGAGGCAACTCCAGGAAAGTGATGTCTGGAGCCATCTTCACACTCAGGAGGGAATGCTATGTCTCCTTCTCCTGGTCTCAAGTGCTCTACAAGTCAAGGAAACTTCTCCAGTAATGAATTATGCAAATGATCCCTGAAAGGATAGTGTTAACGTTGGTTTTTTAAATTATGATTTATTTCATGAAGTGCTCTGTTTTTTTTTAATCTACAGTGATGATTATTTTCTACCCTTAAATCCATGAATTTAATTGTCATTAGCAAATCAACTGTAGGTCCTGTGGGAGATATAAGATACTTTCAGATCAGGTGACAGGTATTAAAGTATCAAAATATGAATATTCATACATACATTTATTAAACACGATAAGATTTCAAAGAAAAATGATTGGTTGTTGTGGAGGAAATACCAGGAAGGGCAGGTGCTGTAGACTGAGGAGTACGAATGCCCAAGTGCTGACTGGACAGAAAATTCATTTCACAAGGTAAACCAAAACAAAACAAAAACTGTGCTGGTAAAGGAGCTGTTTGTAGAGATGAGGCAGAATCAAGGGAACACAGGAAACATGCTCATATGCCTGTGTGGTGGAGGGGAAGGGGAAGAGAATGTGCTGGTGCTACTGGAAAGAGGCTGGAACCAGAATGGCGCTCAAGACAGGGAGTGAAAACACGTGGATGTTTGAAACCCTTGCAGCTCTGCTTGAGGCTTTCCAGTGCCTGAGCCCAGCACAAGCCAGACAGATGGAGGGATAAAGTCACGTAGAGAGACACATGGGATTCAGGGTACAGAGAAAGATATAGGGCTAGACAATGGCTAATGAGAACAGATTGTGAAAAGAAGTGAGAGAAGACAGGGACAGCCTTTCCTGGGTGTGTTACTGAAGTGATGAGATTACCCACAAAGGTTCACTGGTCACGAGAGAAACTTTCCCGTTAGATGGAGCAAACTATGTGAGGTCTTTGAGCTAAGAAAACTCTTAGGGAACATAGTAGCTAAAGAAGAGGGCATAAGGTTGGGGGGCAAAGGGGCAGGCTTCAGGTCATGGATACCTTGACCTGAAATTTGAATGTTAGTTTGAATGTTCGTCCTAGTGATGTGGCTATCTGTTGAAAAGAATGAAGCATTCTCATTGAGGACTGCAGCAGTCTGGGAGGGAGAGAAGATGAGAGGTTATAGTCAGGCATGGGGCAGAATAATGGGCAGATATTTCACTATAAAAGATAATCTCTTTTCTCTCTGTTCTTGACTGTGATGCAGTGGGACCAGCTGTCTCAAGCTCTGACATTTGTGACTTTCTTTAAAATGGCGGGCTGTAGCTTGAAACTCTAAGTTGAAATAAAGCCTTCCTGCCTTGTGTTTCCTTAGGTCAGAGGATTTGATCACAGCACCAGAAAAGAAACTAAGACAAAATGCAACTGGAAGGTCATGAGAGTAGTGCTGACGTCAGCTGAGAGCAGAGCAGCATTGCTTTGCCTTCTGTCACATAGTACTGGTACCTTTGACTCTTTTCTCCAAGACCAGAAATGATATGCCCTTCCCTTTAACCCCGTGTTCTACACACACAATAAACAAAATAATAGCAAGTCAATACATACATAAAAAGCAAGTGAGGGAATAAAGAATGGGCCTTAAATGCGAGAGAATGTAAAGATGTGATTGGGAGACAAGGATATTTAAGTCTTTCACTCCCTCTGATGCTTTCACCACCTCAAGAAGAAATCACTAAGAAGAGTGTTGAGAGAAGTTATTTGGGACCTCTCAGACTACAAGAATATTGCTGTACATATGGTTAATGTTGCCTGTCAACTTGAAAGGGCCTAGACTCACTTAGGAAACAAGCCTCTGGGAATGCCTGTGAGGAATTTTCTAGACGTAGTTTACTGAGGTAGGAAGACCCACCCCGAATATGGGTGGTATTGCTCCTAAGGCTTTGGTGCTGGACTGCATTAAATGAGCTGAACACTAGCATTCAACATTCTTTGCTTCTTAACTCTGGAGGTAATGTGACCAGCTATCCCAGATCTTTTGGCCAGGACTTCCCCATGCTCAACCTGTCAGTCAGAGTAGACACCTCCTTTCTTAGGTTGCTTTTGCAATGTGTTCTGCAGCAATGAGAAAAGTAACTAAAACATATATAAAATTCAAATATGAACACTAGATTTTACATTAACTATGTAGATTCTCTATCCAGATTCAGCTAGTCCATTTAGGTCATCTTGATCTCCTTTAGTTGAAAGAACATTGCGTCTAGTACCTCAGCTTTGGAACCAAGAATTTTAGTCCAATTGTAGCTTTGCTGTAAACAGCCTGGGTGATACTAGCCAAGTGGCTTTAACATGCTTGAATTTCATTTTGTTCATCCATGAAATGACAATGGTGATACCCATCTCACCACCAAATTTAAAACTTGGAAAATGTATGTAAAAGTGCAACTTTAAAGCTACAAATTATTGCATAAGTCTTCATCGTCATTTATTCGTATTAACCAGATGGTATAAATAAAGCCTGATTGATTTTTATTTAATTTTATTTTTAAAATTGAAATGTAATTACATCATTTCTCCTTCCCTTTCCTTCTTCTAACCGTTTCCATTTAACCCCTTTGCTCTCTCTCAGATTCATGGCCTCTGTTTCTTTAATTGTTGTTACATATGTGTGTGTATCTGTGTGCGTTTCTAAATATATAAGTGTAATTTGCTCAGCTATTTAGTACTACTTATATGTATATATTATCAGAGGTAACCACTTGGTGTTAGATAACCAATTAGTATGTTTTTCCCTGGACAAAACTATTTCTCCCTCTCTTCCTTGGTTCATTTGTCTATGGGTGGAATCTGAGATTTTCCAGTTCCGTGTTAGCATGCTTATTGCTGTTGTTCTCATTCAGGTCATATATATTTGGGGTTTTTTTTTGAGCCAGGATTTCTCTGTAGCTTTGGAGACTGTTCTGGAACTCTCTCTGTAGACCAGGTTGACCTCAAACTCGCAGAGATTTGCTTGCTTCTGCCTCCTGAGTGCTGAGATTAAAGGTGTATGTTACCACTGCCCAGCCAGGTCTTGTGTATTTTAAAAAAATTTCTCTTATGTATGTTATTCTGAAAATCCTCAATTATAAAAGAAATGCCTTTTCTTCTTTCTTTTTGTTTTTATTATTTTATTTCCTCTTGTTTTGGTTGGTTGGTTGGTTGGTTGGTTGGTTGGTTGGTTGGTTGGTTGGTTGGTTAAAGACCTTGAAGCCCAGACTGGCCTAGAATTCTTCAGTTTATGGCAATTCTCCTGCTGCAGTCTTCTATAATGCTAAGATTATGGACATGAGCCACCACCCCTGATGAATTTTCTTCAATAGGTTGTTATTTCTCTTTCTTAAAATAATTCTTACTTTGAGATCAGAGATATAAGTCGTTCAGTTATGAGAAGTTAGCTAACCATATTTGCGGCTCAAGTTCCATCTTCAGCACTGCAAGCAATCATAACTTTACATTTGATTATCAGTAGTTCATTGAAAACATTCTTGCCAGAAATTATTGGCACTAACAAAAGTATTTAAAGCTGCTGTATAAAAATAATCTCCACATCACCCTCTCTGCCTTTGTCCTTGTTCAAGCAAAACATGTGATAGTTTGGCATTTAAGTTCTTTTTATATGGTTTCACATATATTTGCTTTATCTTATATAGTTATAATCATATATTTTGTATTATGGAATCTTTTTTCTATCTTAATATTTTATTTTACCATTTGCTCTAGTAAATGGTAGATTACTAAGATTAATAGTTTTTTCTTAGACACACCAGCATATTAGTTGTTATTTGCGCACAATACTCTTTCGCTTTTTCCAAATATTTTAGAAGAGATTAAGAGAAACATCAAATGTGTCATATGTGAATCTTCAGTACTTCTGGAATCATGATCCTATTTCATCACTGCTCTGTCGGTCAACCTAAAATTTTGGAAAATACAAATCCTCAGAGGAATTGGCACTGGGGTTAGTTGCTGAGTTCTCATAATGAAAGGCACACAACAAATTGTCAATGGGGTTTAACATTCAGTTTTTCAAATCTAATGTGAATGCTGCCATTTCCCATTGTTGAAAAATAACCCATTTCCCATTGACTTTTGTGTGGCGGTGTTGTCAAGTATGAGTTTGGGAAACTGTATTTGTGAGTCAGTGTGGGTATGCAATCCCTATAAAAGTCTAATGAGGTTGCTACATTAATGGTTGAATATACTTATTAACCAACTTAGTGTTTGGTTTGATGTGGTAATTCCCTGTATTTTAATTTTATAGCTATGTAAAAAACAGGATCAAATCTAGAACTCAGAAATAAAGCAGAGTATGTTGTATTTTTCTTCTCACTTTTTCTGTAAAAGCAAGCGTGTTTTTTCACAAAATATTGATTCATTCAGAACTCTAAAATCTTGCATGAAATTAATGTAAATCTCTGTTACACAAAGCAAAAATATGCTTCTGCCAGTAGGAGTGCCATCCGTAAAAGGCTACAAGTCTGTTTTTAATCTCACATTTAGTTAAGGAACTTTCATGATGGAGGTAAAGAATTGCCAAAGGAAAATGCTTTCCTGCTGCTGAAGAAATGATGAAACAGGCAGTGGGTTTATTTTTATAACAATGTGTTTTGATCCTGTGACAAATGTTTCACTATAGCCTTAACATTTTTCCTATTCTAAACTAAACTGTGTATGTTAACATTCTGATCTGTCTCAACTTCTAAGAATACTAAGATGGATTGTTGGTGTTGAGGACTTTTCTATCTGCTTTCCTGTAAATTTAATTCAATTACATGGTTATTGAGTGTTTCCCATTTGCAAAGTACCAGTTAGCGTACTGCCTAGTCAAAGAAAGTTGGCTAAACCAACAGCTCTTTTCTCAGGAGAAAGTGAAACTACCCCAGAGTTACTGAGGTACAAAGAAGAGGGCAATGTAATATATATATTGCTAAAAAGGAAATCAAGGAGGGAAATAAATTTAAATAAGAACAAAGACTTACATTTAAATATGGATAACTTTTGATATTTTTCTGTGGAGGTTCTGGGGCAAGAAACCATGTCTAGAAGAACTGAACAGGTTGAAATACAGCACAAATATTACACTGTGACTGTCTACTGAAGGATTTAGTACTGAGACCAGATCTGTGCTGTCCAATATGGCACTCACTAGCAACATAAAACTGTTTATATTTATATTTAAAAAATAAAATTAAATAGTCATTTCTTCAGCCACACTAGACACATATTAAGTGTTTAAAAAGCACCACCGATTGGGGGATACTGAGGGAGAGGGAATGGTAGAAAGATTGTTGTACAAATTACATGTCACATTTTTTTCATCTTCTTGGAGGGATGTTAAAACACCAATTGCTAGCACACGTCCCTAGAAATTCTTCATTAGTAGGTCTGGGGTTCAGTTTGAAGTTCTGCTTTTCTATTAAGTTTGCAAATGATGCTTATGCTGTCAGACCAGGGACCTCGTTGAGAGTAGCTCCACAGGCCATTACTACTCTACAGTTTCAATTTTATTACAGACCAATATACAAACTTTTCAGCAGTAAAAAGATTAGGACAAAAATGTCTGAAAATCATTTAAACAGTACAAAATTAAAAGCTAGTAAATCCTGTATGTGTATATTTAGAGTTCAATAACTGCAAGTAGAAAAAAAATAGTTTAAAAAAGACAGACTGTTTGGGGGGGTTCTAAATGTTCAATCTCTATGTGTGCATATGTAATGTCTCTGTGTGTGTGTGTGTGTGTGTGTGTGTGTGTGTGTGTGACAGACAGAGAAAGAGAGAGAGAGAGAGAGAGAGAGAGAGAGAGAGAGAGAGGTGCATGTGATTAGAGGTTCCCACTTGTTGCAGTGAAGGTGTGGTAATCAGATAGCAAACATAGGGATTTGTCCTTGAGTTCCACCTTATTTAAGGCAGACTTTCCTGTTTTCCCCAGTGTACACCATGGTAGATGGTCTTTGAGCTTTTCAGGGACTTTCCTGCCTCCATCTCTAATCTATTTGGAGTGCCACTTTCTATATGTTCTGGGGGTTTGAATTCAAATCTTAGCACTTGTGTAGCAGGTGCTTTACCTTCTGAGATCTCTATCCAAGAATGCTGTTTTTATTTCTTCACATCTGCCATTATAAATCTTACTAAGAGAGTCATAGGTAGCCTTGGTCTATATGCTACACTGTAGTTTGAAAATCAACTTAAAAAGTTTGCATTTCAGGCTGTTTATAATGGCAATTTCTCATGGTGTTTGAGTCATATTTAAAAAGCAATGATAAAGTCCAGAATATGAAAAAAGAAATGAAGTGGCAGTGGAGATGGTTTGATTCCCAACTAAGGAAATCGATTCCAAGGCCATGACAAAACCACGCAGAAAGAAGTAACTGTGGCAGACAGGAAAGATCAGATGCCAAGTGCGTTGAGATCATAGAGTCAACGCGAACGGCAGCTAATTGGATGTGGGGTATGAGGAAAAGATAGATTTAATGATGTTGTAAAGTTTCAGTCCTGAGTAACTGGAATGGTGGCAATGGGTGCCACCAAAATAGGAAATGCACAAGCACCTAAATTACTTTACAATGAAACACTCATACTAACCCTTTTACCTTCCCTAATAAGTACTCCACTCACCTGTGTGGTTTTTCCTGTAGGTTCTTAATAGATCTTTGTTTGAGAGATATACATAGTTATTGTACATATCAGAAAGGCATCCTGTTGGATGAGTGACTCATACACTGACTATTTGTGTGTGAGGTGGGCATTCAAAATGAAACAAGTAATATTCTACCCACTCAAAGTAATCCAGACTTCTTGAAACCCTTTGAGAGCTTTTTGAAGCAACTTAATCTCTGTGTGTTTGGAAAATGTATTTTTGTTTTATATATGCAAAATCACATCTACAAGAACAACTTATCATTCTGATAAATCTTGCATTTCTTAGTCTCACATCATCAATTACCCCAAAGATTACTATCCTCATTTAAATATTGGAGGTCATTACGTGAGAACAATTTTAAATCTACCAAAACATCTGGGGAAATTACCTTTAGATTAGCAGATGTTACAGAACATTGGAGAACTTCAGCAAAATGAATAAATCAGTGTTATGGTACACTAAAGAGGTTGTGGGAAATAGTCTTAGATACCAAACAGAAGTTGATATGTTCCTTTCTTGTTCAATATTCTCACACCTCTATCATATTTAAACACAAACAGAATCATGCAATGGTCATCTTAAGAATAGAATTTCAGAGGCCTACATGTCACAGGATATATAATATACACTACAAATGTCATTTTTCTAGGAGTTTGAGGCCAGTTCCCATAATGTCAAAGAAGCAGATTTTTTATGTATGTTTTACTCCTCATGATTTTTAAACAGTTGAAAATAAATTATTTAATTCTTATATGTTTCCAAATTCATATGTTCAGAAACTAATACTTTGCTGGGGTTTCTTGAGATTTGATATACTGATAAAGTCTCACCAACATAACTGCCCAAATATGAGCTGAACAAAGACAACGCTATTAGACATGCCAAAGTGGACAGGAAAAATCCACAAGGCCTCAAGCCTATCTAAAGAACTACAGGCAACTAAAGAATGCTGAGAAATAGTACTCAGGGCACAGCACATCCAATACTGCATAGTGAGCCCTAAAAACATACATACAAGTAACACTGTACAAACTAATCAGGCTACATTTATGAGTATATGTATGTGTATATTACAGATGTAGAATGCTTATACATATATGCATGTAATAACAATTAGTGCAAAAAGAGGCCATGAATTTGAAGGAGAGGTGTATGGGGTACATGGGAGATTTCAGAGGAAGGAAAGGAAAGGGAGAAATGTAATGATTGGTGACTTCTTCATTAATATATTTCTCCATATAATTGTTCCTTGTGAATTAGCAAATATCTCTTCTCTAATAGGAAGAAAGTCATTTTTACAAATAGTATTTTCCCTAATAAAACAGAAGTTTTTCTTACAAAAAAAAATGTTAACGTATCTTCTTTTCAAAGGTTCCCCTATATCTGATGCTTCTCAAAGTAGTCGTTCCAAAGGAATTTTGAAGCCATTTGGCATGGCATATTCTGGTCTCCTATGGTCAGTTTTTGAGGTGGTATATTTTGATCTCCGAAAATAACATGATCACAATTTTCAGGGATTAGAACATGAACATCATGCCAGGCAGTGATGGCATACACCTTCAATCCCAGCACTCTGGAGGCAGAGGCAAGGAGATCTCTGTGAATTCGAGGCCAGTCTTGTCTACAGAGTGAGTTCCAGGACTGCCAGAGCTACACAGAGAAACCCTGTATAAAAATGGGAAAAAAAAAGACCTGGACATCATTGAGGGGCACTGCTCTGCCTGTTATACCTTGAACCATTCCTCCCTATCTCAGCAGTGCTTCATCATCCATCCAAGCAATAAAAAATGGAAGTTCCAAGCTACCTTCCCTGTCTCTTTTTCTTTCCTACTCTACACGGATAATTTTCTAGGTCCTATAGCTTCAGCGCTGTAAACTTTTCATCAAATTACAGTCTCTTCACTTCATGATCATGGTCTTGATTTGGGCCTTTTATTTTTCCTACCCTGATTCCCCAAGCTATGAATTTGTCTTCCTAAATCCTCTCCTAGTCACCTAGTTGACCACATTTCTGATTGTGTTTCCAAACTCTGTGCCTTCCTGCTTCACAATCCCAGTGTTCACCCATGTTCCTGTTATGATGCCTTTTATTCTATGTTCCTATATGCCAGAAAAGTCTTTCTTCTTTATTTGTCTAGTAGATTCCAACTGATGTTCAGAATCCTTCTGCTACCTCAGTTCTCAACACGATACATTTCCTTGCATAACGGCTCCTGTGGTGTCACTAGAAGATACAACTTTCCTCTCTGCTAGTATGATCTCGTTTTTCCATTTATTTGCCCCACAAGTAGTATCACTACATGATATAAATAATTGGAAATAAAGACATTATCTGATAAAGTAATTGCCACATTCTCCACCTTGAAAAAAACCAGCTATTTAATTGTTTGTTTTCTTATTTCCAAGACCGACAAGAACCTTAAAATTTGAGTTTTCTGTCTCATTCACTGTGCCCTCACCATCAGAATAGAATCTAGAGCGCAAGAAGTGTGTAATAACTGTGTGTAGTTGAGTTAGGTAGACTGTTTGATCACTGTTGCAATAATTTATTCAGTGAACAAATACAGGAAACTTAATTTTCATGGAAATTCGGGAATTGAGTATTCTGACATCATGTCTGCTAGAATAGACATCAAAACTTCTAAGCTCTGTCTGGATTCTATAACTAATTTGTTCTCCATGCTATGAGACTGATCAGCTGACCATTAAGAACATTTGTGAGTTCATTTTTAGGAATTACTTTACAGAAGTACATAAAGAAATGCACAAAGCACTCTGCAAGTACAGTTTGTCACTGTGATTCAACATTGTGCAAAATGACATTTTGCTAGATTTTGTGAATTAAAACTGTTAAAAAGTTTTCTTCCTTCTGATGGAGATGGGGTGAAAGCAGGCCTTCAGGTCTTTGGGTAATTTGGACAGCTACTACAGGGAGGTACCTCTTTTCTCCCATCAGTTCTCCTACTGCATAATTAAGCTCTAAAGCAGAACAGAATTCCTCCATTATTACTTGACATGAGTTGTTCCTTTAGGAACCTGAAGTTTCAGAATCCTTGAAGCTGTCACCGATTAAGTGAATGAAAGAACTGTCATTCTTCTAGAAGCCACCTGGTTTTCAATGAACCTTAATATACTTGTTGATATCCTCCGGTCATTTTTCTCACAACATAAAACCCATGGGATTGCCAGTTTTAAATAAGGCAAAACTAGCTTGTAGAGCAGTACCTATCACAATCCCTTGACAAGTAGAAACAAATATGTAACATCTCTGCCAGACACAGTGGTTTTCCTAATGACTGCATAATTCTATAGTGTCTGATGCTATGCTGCCATCATGAAAGTTCTCAATGTAACATATGGAAATAATTCAACCATAGCAATTAATGAATGTTACACTTGACCAGAATATAAAAATCCTTCCAACTGTCTCTTTGCCTCCTTTCACCTTTTCTCTTCAGTACTTTGGAGAAACTAAAACTAATTTAGGCTCTATGGTTTCTGTGTTTAGTGTGGAAACATTTCTAAAGGGAACTTTCTCAAACCAGTTTATTTACCTTTCTCTTTCTTTCCAATCTCCCTTTCTCACTCTTCCTCATCCAATTTCCATTTTCCTTTCATTTTCATTCTTTTTTATAGGGTCTCATATATTTCAGGCTGGCCTGGAACTTGCTATATAGCTGAAAATGGCCTCAAACTTCTAATCTTGTTTGCCTTCACTTCCAGAGTGCTGCAATTACAGACATTACCATCAGGGACTCATATGCTAAGCAAGCACTGTATTGACTGAGATATCTCTAGACCTCAAATTGGCCCTTTTTGTGTCTTGATTCACCATACCCTATTCTTATATGTGGCCTCTGTAATCCTCCTTCTCTAATTTTCCTAATGCCTGATGACGCCAGTCAAACTTTTATCTTTCTCAGTCTTTCTATCTTTATTTGTCTCTTCTCAACTTTATCCTTTCCTCCTGCCCCACCTCCAAGTGCCATTCCCCCCGCAATTTTCATCATGTTATTTGCTTCTTAGTACAAAAAATACCATTGCAGAACAAAAGGAAGAGTCTCCCACTCCAGCAAACAAAAAAGAGCTTCAATTATGTTTTATTAGCAAAGAAAACAGTGCTATTGAAATGTAAAATAGATTTAACAATAACAAAGAACCAAATATACTCCTCTGCAACACCCTTGAACGTGCTGAGAAACCCCCTTCTGTATTTTACAAAAGGCTTTTATCACATCTATATTCTGTTCAAATTATAGCATCTGATCAAGTGTATCAAAGGTAAATTAACTTTAGAAACTTTTCCGGATAAAGTGCAATTTTCCATTTTGTACTATTTTCTCACAGATAGTCACTAATACTGCATTTCTTATGTATTATTTTCTCAAAGATAGTAAGACTGCATTTCTTATTATTTGTAAAATTACTCTGAAGGAACTTTGAAAATGACTCCAAAACTCCTGAAAAGGTCCAGCTTAATTGGAATTTGCATTTAGATTTCCAAGATAACCCTTCCAAAGAACCAGTGGTTCTTGAGAGGTGTGGGTTCCAATGCGTGCATTAATAATCACTCTGGAGTTCTGTGAGTTTATTCTTTTTAAAGATTTGTTTCTTTATTATGTATACAGAGTTCTATCAGCATACATGCCTGCACACCAGAAGAAGGCATCAGATCTCGTTGTAGATGGTTTTAAGTCGCCGTGTGGTTCCTAGGAATTGAACTCAAGACCTCTGAAAGAACTGGAAATCCTTTTAACCTCTGAACTATCTCTTTCGCTCTATGTTTCTTCTTACTTTTGTCTATTGTGGCACATGCTCTCTGCTCTAGATGACCAGCATCAGCACAGCTTTCATTCTTTGCCCTGCTGCAGTCCGTATCCACTGCAGACTCTGACTTATTTTTGCGACAGTTACTAAGAGTTTATGTCTTCATGCCTTCTGTGAGGCCAAAGAAGGTCTAGTAAATCAGATAGGGAGATACAGGGAGTAGAGCAGGGCAGATGTGATCAAGAAAGGTGAGAAGGGGAATAAACGTGGGCATGTTTTCATGGTATGCTTTTCGAGAAAGAGTTAATCCTGGAGTGCCATTTATTATAACATTACATTTTAGACAGTTTACTTAATCTCCCCAAACCTTGGCTTCCTTGTCCAGAAAAATGAAGTAGAAAATAAGTAATCAACACAGTACAGTAGTCCTGTTAAAATGAACGGAGATAGATTACCTAACATGGTGCTTGCTTTCCTTTAGGGACATAGTGTCTAATGTTAGTCTGAGAAGGAAGAGGAGAGGGCCTTCAAAGACATCTGTATAATATGCTCCAATATGTTTGTGCTGTCATTTACTCAATAAGCTATAATATATCTTTTGTTTCTGATATCTAAAAACAGTTTTTAATTTTTTGATTGTCATTTTGAATACCATTACTTCTTGCGATTTTCCTACTTTAGATATTGTTGTCATACATTGATACTATTGATTGACTTAAAACTAACTCTTAACTCACCTTTTCACAACTCTAAGACTAGCTTTCCAAGTCTGACACCTTTTGAATTTTCTAGATAGAATTTTGATTTTCTGTGAAATGTTTGAAAGTTCTTTTTAGGATTTATTTGGGGGGGGGGAGGGGTGTTGAGGCAGGGTTTCTCTGTAGCTTTGGAGCCTGTCCTGGAACTAGCTCTTATAGACCAGGCTGGCCTTGAACTCACGAAGATCTGCTTGCCTCTATCTTACGAGTGTGCCACCACTGCCCGGCTAGGGATATTTCATTCACGTTGCTACCACGTTGCCTTTATTCACTCATCCACCCTTGAGATACCAGATTGATTCCTCATCTCAGGTGTTGCGAATAGCACTGTGATAAGCAAGGCAGTGCAACTATCTCTCTGGCATACTGATCCCATGATTTTTTAGACACATACCCAGAAGTGGAGATTAAAAACTAAAATCTGATCTGGATGTTGAACAATGATTAGAAGATGAGTAAAGGGAGACTGTATTTGATCAGTGCACCTTGAATGTATGTATTGAAATGTTATACTGAACTTCAGAGACCCTTACAATTTATATTTATCAAAAAGCTAAAAGAAATAATGTCATAAAAGTTACAGATGGATATGTATATATATATACATATACATATATCTTCTTAGAAATTGGTTCTCAAAAAGTAGTAAGACGTTAATAATAATGTTTAAAATGACCACCTTGAATTTGAAAACAGAATTACTAAGGGACTGGGCTGTACCATACAGGTATAGATTTTTAAGCTTTATGTATATGAATATTTTGCCTGTATATATATGTGTGCACGACACGTATGCCTGATACATGCAGACATCAGAAGAGTGATATATTCCTCTGGAATTGACATTAAGAATGGTTGTGAACCACCACATGAGTACTTGTAACTGAGTCTGGATCGACTGCAAGAGCAATGCCTGCTTGTATCTGAGCCCGCTTCACAATGCCATAAGTGACTTTTGAAATTTAGATGAATAAAATCTAAAGCCCACTTCTGCAGACACACCAGCTATATGTCAAGTGCTCTCTTGCTTTATGTGGTCAGCACCTGCTGTATGGAACAACCCAGATGAAGACCATTTCTCTCACCATAGAAAGTTGTACTGGGAAACCCTCCCTGTTCTAAAGCATCTCTGTAGGCTTTCAGTCCCAGATAAGTGCTCACATGATGACACGCTAGTGGGTACTAGCTAGTCTTTATTTTTAGGAGTATTATTTTCATATGCTTTTTAAAAGTTTGTAATTTTTGAGAATTGGACATATGAATACTGTATTGACATCATTTACCCCCTCGAACTCCCCCATGCCCCTACTCCTCAATTTGATGGTTTATTATTCTTTATTATTATGCACACACAGAAGTATAAACATAACCTACTTAATTCGTTTAGTGTTGCTTATAAGCCTATGTGTTTAGTGCTGACCACTTGGGCTCCAAGGAGTCTCCTCTCTGCAGAAAACTGACTCTCTCTCAACAGCCATGAGTTTCTTATTACTCTTCATGTAGGAGTGTGGCCCTGTACTGGCTGGTTTGGGGTGTCAACTTGACACAAGCTAGAGTCATCAGAGGAAGGATTCACAGTTGAGGAAATGCCTCCATAAGACCCAACTGTAAAGCATTTTCTCAGTGATCAATGGGGAGGGCCCAGCCCATGGTGGGTTGTGCCATCCCTAGGCTGGTGATCCTGAGTTCTATAAGAAAGCAGACTGATAGAGCAATCCTGATGTGTCAGAGGCTAATATGTAAAGCTAAGATGTCGAGCAGATTGAGCTGCTACCTGTGGCCATGTCTGGGTTCATGGCCCACCCGCAGCTGAGGTCTGTATTGAAGCATATGGCCCACGTTGCCACTAGAGCCCATACAGAGACCCAGAATCTAGAAAGAACCTGAAGCTTGGTAGGAGTCTGGAGGCCACATCACAGCAGGGGCCATAAATATATGGGTGGTCTATGCTGCCAACCAGAGTCATGTGTCATCTGGGGCCATAGTATCATCTGGGCCCAGGCTGCTGCTGAGGGCCATATCTAGCTCCATGGCACTATAGCAACCAGAGTCTGGATTGTCAGATGTGTCTTATGTTGCCACCGAATGCCATGAGGATGCCAAGTGTCAGATCAGCCACCCGAGTCAAGGTTGGTGTCCGAGGACCAGGATCCATGCAGAACTGAGTGACCTGCACTGCTATTCAATGTCATGGTGAGGTCCAGGCCAGAGCTGCAGCTGAGAGCTATGTCAAGGTCCGTGGTCCTACTGCAGCCAGGGTCTGTGATGATGTCCTATGCTCCTTTTTCCATCGAAGGCCATGTAAACACCAGAGATAGAGGAACATGTTGGTGTCTGAGGGCCATACTCCTGCTGGGACAGTAGTGACATCCGACCCAGCTGCTGCCAAGGACCATGCCGGGGTCTGTGGTCCCACCACTGCTAGAGTATGTGCTGAAGTCCAGGTCCTGTATTGCAACCAAAGGTCACATAGAGTCCCAGGCTTGGAGTTGCAACCTGAGACCTTGGTGATGTCTGGTAGCCGTGTATTTGCCAGAACCATTCTCACCTAAGTGATCATTTCTTCCACCCAGAGCCAAGATATCATCCAGGCCAAAGCTGCTGCCGAGGGCCATGTCTGGGTCCGTGGTCCAGCTGCAGTTGGGGTCTGCATTAATGTCTGTGGCCTGTGCCACCTCAAGAGGCCTTAGGAACCATACAAAATGAAATCAGAGGGCCTTGCTAAGCCAGCCCCATACTTTGTTGGTCCTGGAAAAGCTGACCTTGTCTCTTGCCAGACACCACAGCAAAAGAGCTGGCCCTTGCACTTAGGAAAGATGGTCCACACCCCTTACCACAGGCGAGGGTGAACGGATCCTGAGGACAGGGATATAGGGGAGCTAACTCCACGCCCTTCCCGGAGTTGGGAGGCCCCAGTTGCCCAGACTAACCAGCTCAGCTACCCCCAGGCTCACAGCTTGTCCTTGGGTTGGCCTACCTACCCCATATCCCCATGTAAATGGCGATATGGACCTGCTGGATCTTGTGAAGGGATTGGTCTTGTGGAACGCTACTCGCAGGATCTCCAAGACTCAGGGCAGCCACAGGATATCCAAGAAAAATTCTGGTGAGGATGTAGTGATGATGTGTACCACAACAAAGCAGAGGCCTTGAATATCAGACTAGTGACTCATTGCAATGAACATTTGCTAGTAAAGCTGATGGGACAAAGCGGTATTCTATGTAACACACTGAGGCCCACAAAGCAACCAGGACGAATGAAGAGGTGTTGGAGAGGCAGGAACAAAGAGATTTGTTTTGTTGTTGTTGCTTTGGTTTGGTTTTGCGGGGGAAGGTGGGAGAGACTTGTTTGCTTGTATACTTTGTTTTGTTTTCTTTTGGGGGGTTGTGGCAGGAGTGATGGGAGGATATGGGGGGACCAGGAGGAGAGCAGAATTGGGGGACATGATGTGAAACTCACAAAGAGTCAGTAAAGAAACTAAACTTAAAAAAAAAAAGAAAGAAATCAGGCTAAGCAAGTCATGGGAAGCAAGCCAGTATGCAGCACCCTTTTATGACTTCCACATCAGCTCCTGTCTCCAGGATCTTGCCTTGATTGAGTTCCTGTCTGACTTCCTTCAATGATAAACATCAATATGGAAGTGTAAGCCAGATAAACTCCCAACTTGCTTTTTGATCATGGTGCTTTATCAAAGCAATAGAAATCCTAACACGGGCCTTGAGAGAGTTTTCTATCCATGTTGGCATGTCAAATAGTGTTGGCATTAAGCAGGTCTGACTTAGGCTATCATATTGTTGCAATTGCATGGGTGAAGCCCCTTGAAGACACTATTCCACACCAGCTGTCTTCTTCCCCTGACGCTACAGTCTTTCCACCCCTACTTCAGCGACCTATTCTGAGCCTTACTTGTAGAGGTTGAGTTGTGGTTGCATCAGTTGAGGAAGGGCACCCTACAGTCAGTTGTTTTCTGGTTTTTTGATCAGTTGTGGCTTTTTGTACAGGTCTCTTTCTATGGAAATAGAAGCTTCTTATTTATTAATGTCAATTAGCTACTTTGAATTAAAATGTTTGTGTTGTTTCCTTAGCATGATGTACAATGCTATATTTGGCTACCTTTTTACTGAGCCATTCATATATTTCTGAAATAAATCATACTGGGTTTGTGACTAATTTTTAAAGGTTTATTACATTCTGTTTAATACTTTATTTGAGGATTTAGTTTTCAAATTCACTAAAACTTAATTTTTTTCTTGTTCAATTTATCAAAATTTTGAAATAGAGACAATAGTCGTGTCCTAACATGGTTTTGTCGACATGGAGACTACTCAGGGACTCCTGAAGAACTCTGCAGTAAAGCAGTAATTTCTGGGTATCTATTAGATTTCTGAAATTGAGATAGGAATGTTTCGTCTCTTCAACAGTTGGTGCTTTTTCCTCTTTATTATCCAACTTTCTATTATTACTTTTTCAATTGTGATGAGTTATCAGTACACTGAGCATAAATAAAACTGAAATAAGCCTACAACCCCAATAAAATCTAATTTTAAGTTTTTGTTATTTTACCTAAACATTAAGTATTTGATTATGGTGATAGTTACAGCTAAGGTATTTATAAAATTCATGGTAATGAGGATATGCTTTATATATAATTATCTGCTTCTACTAAGAGGAATAATTTTTATCAGATATTTTTCATTTTGGTTTTTAAATAATTTGGCATCATTTGTGGATTAATTAAGATTTTGACAAAATGTTGTTTGTAAGTACATTATTCTTTCATTTCAGTGATTTGATTTTAGACACATAATGTTAAAATATGAAAATATTAATTGGAAAGATTTCAATAAAAAGAATCTTAGGACATTGAAGATTTACTCCTCCTGAGCATAGGGCAACTTGAATGGATGAGCACATGGTGAATTTCACAGCTATCTCCTTGGTTTCATAAGAAATTTCTAATAAAGCAGAACATAGTTTATTAACACTCAGCAAACAATTAAATCTAGTGTTTAAAGCAAGACAAAATGTGACTAGAATACAAAAAGATTAACTACCCACCTGCAGATTCAGGAGAATATGGATTCACTTCAGTTCTAGTAAATAGTATTTGGGAGCTTCAGTTAACTAAAAACTCTAAAATAAAGAAGAAACCAAACAATGCACTCAGATTCTTAGTTGATAAATCACAAAATCTGCAGAGCAAGTCATTAGAGCTGCTCTTTTCTGCATTGGTTAGAACACAATGACTGAGAAATAAGAAATGTACAGATTTAAAGCACACACATGCACATGTATATGCACACACATACACAATAGCTATACCAATTCACCAAACATAAGCTAATTTTCCCTATTTATTTATTTTAGTATATTATGTGTCAGGTTGTTTTCTCCACATTAATGTCTGTGTACCATGTGAACACAGTGCTAGATAAAAACATCATATCACCTTGAACTGGAGCTACAAATGGTTGGAAACCACTATTTGGGTGTTAAAAATCCATCCTGGGTCATCTGGAAGACCAACCAGTGCTCTTAACCACTGAGCAATCTCTGCAGCTCCTCCCTGTTTATTTTAAAAGATGGCTATACGGCCATACTTAGCATTTCTATAATCCTAGCATTCAGGAAGCTGAGGCAGGGCTTCCAAATGTCCAAATGTAGACAAGCTGGGCTACAGAGTACGCCTTTGTTTCAAAAACAAAACCATTAAAGTGGTTATATTCACAATAGGTAAATTCAGTAAATTTACTCTTTTTGGAAAATTAGCACCTGTTTAATTGGCCTCCTTTCTTGAAGATAGAGACTCAAGTTTATGAAGCTTATAAAGTGTAGAAAGGATCTTTTTAAAAATTTGGAACCTGATTGTTGGAGCTGGTAGGAGACAGGGCAGCTCTCCAGTTCCTAGGTACTCAGGGCCAGCTCTCCCACCTGCCTCAGGCATTGATGAGCTTGGGAGACATCTCTCCCTGTCTGTGTTGCCACATGACAGATGAGTAATGGGGACAGCTCTTCCATGTTCACATCTTTGTGGCTGGCTCACCCTCACCTGTGCCAACAGGAATGGCTCTATTATGCTGCCCATGGGAGACAGAGGACCTGCTTTCCTGGGTGTTGCAGTTGGTGGGAGACAGGAGCAGCTTTCTTCGCTCTTATGACCTCAGGGTCAGCTCTTCCACCTGCCTCTGCCTCAGGTCACCATAAGGCAGATGAGGGGTGGGGCTAGGTCTCGCATGTTCACGTTCTTGAGGAGGTTCACCTGGTCCCTCTCCTGCACCAGCACCACATGGCAGACAAGGAGGGTGTGACCAGCTAGCCCACTCTCACACCCTCAAGGCCTTCTCACCCACTCATTTGCCCGCAGAGTCAGCTCGACTGTGCTGCCCAGACAAGGAACAGGGCCCGCTTTCCTGAGCACTGAAACTGGTAAGGGGAAGGGTCAGCCCACTTGTCTGTCATAGGTGATGATGGGTGAGGGATAAGAGGTGATTATCTCCCCTGCCCACATTGTCACATGAAAGACAGTCATGGGGACATCTCTGCTACTCTCACAGCTTTGGAACTGGCTCAGCCACACCTCCACCAACAGGCTTGGCTCTATTGTGCTGCCCAGGTGAGGTGCAGGGCCTGCTCTCCCAAGTGTTGCTTGGGGGGGGGGGCAGGGACAGCTCTCCCACTCCTATGACTCCAGGACAGGTTCTCCCTCCTGTCTTGGGCATTAGGGTGGTGGTGGGGAGAGAACATCTCTGCCCAGCCCATGCTGCCATATCAGTCCATGCTGCCATATGACAGAAGAGGGATGGGGCCAGGTCTCTCATGTTCACATTCCCAGGGCTGGCTAATCTGTGCCATATCAACAGGATCCCCTTTGCTGTACTGCCCAGATGAGATGCAGGGCCCATTTTCCCAAATTTTGCAGCTGGAAAAGGGGACAGCTCTCTCAACAGCTGGAGGTGGTGGAGAGAGAGGGAAAGCCATCTTTCCCTCGATGTGGGTACCAGCTATGCCCCTTTCACACATTCAGGGCTGGCTCACTCCCACCACTCTCTAGAGGGTTGACTTTACTATGCGCCCAGGCAAGGCAGAGGGTCTGTTCTCCTGAGTACTGCAGCTGCTGAAGGATTGGGTCAAATCTCCCACCTGCTGCAGGTGCTGAGGAGTGAGAGGAGACATCTTTCCCTCACCACATGCAGATATCTGCCATTTCCCTCCCTCAGGGCCAGCTCACTCTAGTTCCCTGCAGACAGAGTCAGCTCTATTGTGCTTCCCAGATGAGGTGTAGGAACCTTTCCTCAGAGTGCTTCAGCTGGTGAGGGGCAAGACCAATTCTCCCTAGTGTTGTAGCCAGTGAGGCGATGGGGCCAACTCTGTACAGCACTCTCTTCTCAGCCTTTGGTGGCGTCAGAAGCTGTGAACATCAAAACAGACAATGGTTGCATCAGGGCCATGAACCTAGACATGCACTCAAAGCAGTCAAGTCAATCCTATTGGCAGAGGTGGGGGCAAACCATCCCAGAAGCTATGTGCATAGGAGAGCTATCCTCAATACTCATTTTTCATGTGGCAATGTGGGCAGAAAGAGTTGCTCTCCCCCACCACATCCCCAACAATCAATGCCTGAGGAAGGTGGGAGAACTAGCCCTAGGATCATATGAGTGGGAGAGCTGCCCCTGGCCCCCCACCAGTTGCTACACTAGGGAGAGCAGGACCCGCACATCCCCTGGGCAGCACAGTAGAGCCAACACCATTGGCGGAAGTGTGGGTGAGCCAGTCCTGAAGTTGTGAGCTATCACCATTACCCATCTATCATGTGGCAGCATGGGTGGGGGAGAGAGGCCTTCCCCCCACTGCACTTGTACCCAGCAATGCCTGAGGCAGGTGCAAGAGCTGGCCTTGAGGCCCTAAGAGCAGGAGAACTGCCACTGTACCTCATCAGCTGCAGCACTGGAGAGTGGCCCCTATACCATGCCTTGGCAACACATGAGAGCTGCCCTTGAAGGTGTAGGTGTGGGAGAACCAACCCTGAGGATGTGAGAGTAGGAGAACTGGCCCTGCCCCTTGCTCATTGTTGCAAGGGGGAACAGCTGGGGCAATGTAGGAGAGCTCACCCTGGTGGTAAGCACAGGGGAGAACTAGAGAGCTGACCAACCCAGCAACTACCCAGCCCCAGAACCAAGGTTATGAGTTGGCCCATCCCAACATCCACACCATCTGGGATCTACTTGAGTATGTGAAGGGGAAGATCCTGCAGAGCCAAAGCTGCAAAATCTCCATGACACAGGACAACAAGGGGAGTTCCACAAAGGGCTGACTATCAATGGTGTAGCAGAAACCAGCGGCCACAACCCAGTTATTCTTTGCAATACCATGTGTAAGTAAAGCTATGAGGATAAAAAGGTTTATTGCATGACTCCCTATGTCACAGTATAACTTCTCTAACGAGATTGACCTTTCCCCTTTTCTTTTTTCTCTTAAATTTTATTTTATTTTATTTGGGGGACAGGTTGCAAGGGCAGAGGGCAGATCTGAAAGGATAGGGTAATGAATGGGATGGAAATGCATGATATGAAAGACACAAAAAATAAATAAAAAAGTTTTCAAAAAGTTCAGAACCATTTTGAACCATTGTAAGAGTAGATAGAAGTTGTTAATTAGGATAAAGTGAGAGATATAAAGATATAAAGCTTTGCAGATTAATTTTTCTCTCATAAGGAAAGGCAATATCAGACATATAACTGATGAAAGGGACATTTTCCCCTGGGACTTCAAATTAATTGACTGCCTGCATAAATACTAGCATTGAAACACTCCATCAAAGAGCTGTATCATAGCTATCCATGTGTGATCTTCCAATGACAAGAGAATCTTCTGCACACCTATTTAAATATGGTCGAAAATTAGTCCCTTGGTATATGCACTAACCTCACCTCTGCTTTGTATCTCCTCTGAAGTTTACCCAGTTCTAGGATTCCAGGTGCAAATGCTCACTGTCATCTCCCAGAACAAAGAGCTCTACAACATAGTATCCTCTGACAGTGAAGGAGCCAGTGAGAGAAACCCATTGTATGAAGCAAGGACCCAGGAGCTAATTAGATTTGGAAAAGAAAACAAAAAAAAAATCTAGGAGAGGGGCATACATGAATGGCTTCAGTCTTAAGACCCTTCTTCACTGCCCTAAGCTAGCTGTTTTTCTTGTGTTTGCCACATTAATTCATTAGCAATGACAAGTCTGAGGAAAGAGATGAGGGCAGACCTGGGCTGACACGTTGCCATAGTGATGATATTTGAGCTTCTTTGGAGTGGTGAATCTGATTAGGCAGTTCAGCATTTTTCATCATTTCACTTCATTTGATAAGGAAAGAAGCCCCTAGAGTGACTGTTTCATGTGTGTTTATATTACATTTAAAATATAAATATATTTCATACATGCTTATCAACAGAAACAACAAAACAGTTAAAAATTCAGTTTTATCATCTCAGCTGGCTTTATAAAAATCAGTTGCTCTAATGCCATAATGAATTGCAACATGAAGCCAGTGAGTAGAAAGAAATAGCATGCTTCATGCTCAATTATTTTTTTCTTCCTTCTAAGTTTTATGGAGCTCCATCGAAAGATTCAAAGTCTCTGTGTACTTGTCTTGATTCATTGGCAAGCTTGTAGTTAATCTCTTTATTGGAAAGAACATGAGTGGGAAAAGAAGATGAAGGAGTTGAACTTGATCTTTGTTTAGAAATGTCGTTTGTTGAAAGCCAAGCCAAATAGAAAGCATCTTTGGTTCATACCGTGCTTCTTTAAAAGAAAGGGAAAGCCAGGTCATCCTTGAAATGGAAGAAATTTATTGTTGAAGAAAGCCTTATCACTTCCGAATTTTAGAAGGCAGGCACGTGGCAGGGAGTGTCAGGGACAAAGGAAATCTCAGACACAAAGGACAGAGCTTGCTTCTCCCTTATCTCAGTATCGAATGGCTTTGTTAGGAGATTCTACTTGTAGGGCACATATAATCAAACAGCCAATAGATGGCACTAGGTAGTTTCATGCTAAGTGGAGAGTGGGCAGAGTCCCAGTTTTTCATTATTATTATTATTATTATTACTGCAAGATTGAAGAAGGGTTAACTCTTTACTTTTCCTATCCTATCATGCAGATTGCTGAAAATACCAATTCTAGCTGTTGTAAAGTTCCATTTTAGGCCATTTAGATACATTTTGAAAATGGGCAGAGCAGAAAAGGAAAATAAAATAATTCTAGATAGTACAGGCTTGGTATTATTTAAAAATAGTAGAAAATTATGGGGAAAAGTAGATTCCCTATACTAATGGTTCCCTGAAAATGTCTTCTCTATATACACTTTGTTTCATGGTACTTTGGTGCTATTGTGCTCTACTGGCAAAAGATTCCATTGAGGTTTCTCATTATAAAAATTGGCAAATATTGTGAAATGATCCCTAATGAAGTAAGAGTAAGGAAGGGACGTGTGAGTAACCCTGCTGTAAGCATCCTCTAACTTGATGCTCTAGAAGAAGACTTGGCATCCCTCCCAGGGATCAGTCCCAGCCACACCTCCTCTCCAGGAAAAAGGTTTGTCATTTGGAAAAAAGGAGAGGAGAATTAGTGTGATCATTGCTAAGGATTCATCCACAACTAGCATTTCTAGAATGTCCATAATGGCGGCTGAGTTCCACGAAAACAGGACCATAGTAAGAACCATTGTGTATCTGCCTAGAGTCAAGAAGTGCTCTCTTGTTTCCTAGAGGTAAGTTGTGAACACAAAGTAGGCTGCAGACACCATGTCGCTTTTGGGGCCAGTAACACAGGATAACAAGTTGTGCATGATCTGTGTCCTCCCTCAACTGTCCTACAGTGTGCGTATTTAAAGTGGCACATCCCCCCTTTTCAGTAAAAACGTTATTTCATGATTGTTGAAAAATATGTTTGGTTGTTACTGGTGATTTTTCAGTATCATGCTGGGTATTTTTCTATTTGTTCATTTTTTTTTCTTTTTATAGAAAGGGCTCTTTGTGTTAATGTAAGCTTTAAATAGATATTACCCTATTAACATTATAAAATCAGAATATTCTTCGAACTTTTAGACTCGGCTTAAAAGTCTCATTTTCTGCTTATAGCTTTATTACTTTTTAGTTTTATAATAAGGATAGATGTTTTCACCAAGGGTTTGGATTAGGATTCAATTTGAGTTAATCTGAATTCAAACAGTTGTTCTATTTTATAAATTGAATTAGCTAAAACTTCTTATACATTCTGTCTACAATGATAAGGACACTATATTCAGTTTTTGTCCAAACACTCAAGTCCGTATCAAATTGGGTAAATATAATTTCAATTTACAAATTTTCTTTAAAAACTTTAGCAGTCTTTATAAATTTAACAAACATGTTTATTCATTAAATAAATGTGTGCATTTAATCTGATTAGTACTTAAAATTTACATGTTTCAACTTATTACCATTAAGATTTTCAAATTTTTATTTTGCCATTTAAACTTTCAAGCATTCTCACATAATAAATATTCTAAATATCCAAGGTTATTTAGAGAATTGAAAGGTGACCTAAAGAGTCTAATATTATTTACCGAACAGTCAAATTCTCTTATACTTTTCAACTTAAAATCATAAATCTAAGACAAATTTCATATTTAGAATCACTATCAAAAATATAATAGACTTTATCATTTGAGAAATATTTATTGACTAAGCAGATATGCCCATTTTCTACTGTGACAGAGTCTCTTAAGCATTAAAAGTATTTCAGTCACATACCTAAATTGTCCCTATGTTTACTAAATATATTCATAAACTTAAAACAAAAGAACTAACTGAAGTTAATAGATAAAATTAATAAATGAATGCAGTTAATAAGTGAAGTCTGTTTATTATCCACAGTGAGTTTCCCTGGTAGGCTAACTGAGGACACCTTTGGGTTGTAAGTTTTGACTGAAGGTACAGGGTGGGAAGACCATTGTCACCCAAGGTGTGTACCCTGAACCCCAAGAGGCATCTGTTTCTTATAGTCATTGTGTCAGCTTTACACTCCAAATGTGTTTCTGTACATAATGTTTTAATCTGATTGAGACTAGAAAAAGTCCCTTTTCTTTGTTTTGCTTTCCTGGGGTGGGGGGAACCACTGAAGATATTTGAGTTCTTCTCTACTGGTTGTAAAGATAACCCAACATCATTCATTCCATTGTAACCAAGTCTCTGGTTCAGTTCCTGCATGCAGGCTTTCCCCAGGGCCACATCAGCTGTTGTCTGAGAATTACTGAGAATTACTTGTTCTTATAGAGTAGAGCTGTTCTGCAGCTCATCATAGATCTACAAATAGTTCCTCAGTCCTGGGCCAGGCTTGACACTTGCACTTGTCCTGTGCTCAGTAGGAAGGATCTGTAGTAGACTCCAGTACCTCTTCAATCCACTGGATAACATATTACCTTCTCAAGTTGTGACAAACAAAATGTTTCTAAGCAGGGCCTGGTGGTATGCACATATAATCTCAGCACTCAGGAGGCTGAGACAGGAGGATCATGAGTTCTAGGCCAGCCTGGGCTATATAGTGTGAACCTATCTCAAAAATACAATCTCTGTAGGCACTGAAAAATATCATATGATATTTCACTGTTTTACAATTATATATGCATAAATGTTGAAAGCCACTCATTTGGAATGGCTACCTTACCACCCAAGGCAAAAAACGTAATTGTTGGTTCTTTTTCTTACATCTCTTTCTGTCTTCTGCCTGTCTCCCCTGAACATTGGAAAGTGTGTGAGAGCAAGCCCTGCTCTGACCCTAAGGCAGTATTCTCGGTTTCTAGGAATTGAACATTGACTATTTTTGTGTTCTTCATCTTTTAGAATTCATTACATTAGACAGTCCACTTCCTAGATGAAGATATTCTTTATCAGCTTTTAGGCTTTTTATAAATAATTGTTACACAAACACTAATTTTAAGATATTTTTATTTGTATTCACTTGTATATATGTATATGTGTATTATGTATATATATATTTGTATGTACTTGTGGATTTGTTTATATGAGTGCAGATGCTTTCAGATGCCAGAAGAGGGTGCCAGATCTCAGGACCTGTTGTGTGTAGCTCAACATTGGTGCTGGGAATTGAACATGGGTCCTCTGAAATATCAGAAAGCTTTCTTAACAACTGAGCCATCTCTCTAGGCCATAAATTTTGCTTTTAAAACATTCACTTATTGCCATATGATGTGAGAGAATTAAAATGTAAAAAACAATGCTTATTGTTCAAATCAGGACTTCAGTTTCATATAAATTTCTTGTCTCTATATAATATTTACATTAAGAGTGATGAATTAGAATTTTTAAAGCTCAAATTGACAACATTTTTATCTATAATGGTTTAAAACAATAAACAATCAAAATCTTTCAGTAAAAGAAAATATTGCCTTAAAACTGAGAGTATTGGGCTGGAGAGATGACTCAGAGGTTAAGACACTCCTCTTCCAGAGGTCTTGAGTTCAATTCCCATAAACCACATGGTGGTTCACAACCACCTGTAATGAGATCTGGTGCCTTCTTCTACCCTGCAGGGAAACATGCATGAAGAACACTGTATATACAATAAATAAATAAATAAATAAATAAATAAATAAATAAATAAATCTTTTTTAAAAAAATTCCTGGGGGTATAGTCAGGCTCAGAAATGAAAGGATACCCTATGGCTTGATCAATCACGTACTACTTAATAATTTCTCCTTGTGGCTATTATATGGAAACAGGCAACACCTGTATTTTACCTTGCAAGAAGAATCAACTGGGCAGCTTCACTGTCTCTCAGAGTACCACTGTTAGAAATCAAGAACTGTAGACTGAAGATTCAGTCCTGCCCAGTTCCCACAGTCATTAACTCCCAAAGAAATCACACAGAAGTCTACATTAGTTATAAACTGATTGACCTATTAGCTCAGGCTTCTTAGCTCTTATAACTTATATTAGCCCATTATTCTTGTCTATGCTAGCCACCTGGCTCGGTACTTTATTCACCGAGGCAGTCACATCTTGCTTCTTCTGTGGCTGGGTCAGGACTGCAGACCAAGCTTTCCTCTTCCCAGAATTCTCCTGTTCTTTTTGACTCGCCTCTATTTCCTGTTTGATTGTCCCTCCTATACTTCCTTCCTGGCTACTGGTCAATCAGTGTTTATTTAAAATACAATTGACAGAATACAGACCATTGTCTCACACCACTTCCCCCTCTTTAAAAAAAATGACAAGGGAGCTGGAGAGATGGCTCAGAGGTTAAGAGCATTGCCTGCTCTTCCAAAGGTCTTGAGTTCAATTCCCAACAACCACATGGTGGCTCATAACCATTGGTAATGGGGTCTGGTGCCCTCTTCTGGCTACAAGCATACACACAGACAAAATATTGTATACATAATAAATAAATAAATATTAAAAAAACAAGAACTCTGAATCTAATATCCTTTGTCTAGCTTTTCTCCTGACCATTAGCCATAACAACTTGTGATCAACATTCTAAACAAAGGAAAATATCTATCCATTTTGGGGGGGAATGTATGCTTAGTTTTTCAGGCTACTTCCTGCTGGTTGGGGGGCACGGATAATCTTATGGGGACCTAAAGAAAATTTAGAATTACGATCAAGTCCCAACTGGAGTATCCTGTGAGGCTTGATCATCTCAGGCAGCATCTTGAATCTGTTCTGGATGTAGAACTCAGACATCTGGGCCATCTGTTCCTATTGGAGATTTCTCAGGTGCTCTTCCTTGATCAAACCTGATTTTTCTAAACTCAGAATAAATCCATAGCTTCTCATTTTTCTGTGGAAATAAAAGCAAAACCTCTTCTCCTGTAATATGAAGGGCTGGCTTGTTGGGATTTTCTGTCCTGCCTGGTTCTCACAGCTGGCAAGTCCCAGAGAAAATCACACAGAGATCTCTATCAGTTATACAGCTGATTGGCCCATTAGCTCAAGCTTCTTATTAGTTCTTGTAACTTATATTAACCCATTATTCTGATCTATTTTAGCCATATGGCTTGGTACCTTTTTCAGCTGGCAGGTCACATCCTGCTTCCTCAGTGATCTGGGCTGGACTGGAAGGAATCAACTTCCTCCTTCCCAGAATTCTCCTGTTCTCATTGCATCATTTCTACTTCCTGTCTGATTTTCCCACATATACTTTCTGACTGGCCAATCAACATTTATTTAAAACATGATTGACAGAATACAGACAATTTTCCCTCATGATTCTCCAAAGTAACACATTTTTTTTTAACTTTAATTTTGAAGTCAAGGTATTTTTCAAAATACCTATCTTGGATTAATTCAACAGCATTTATAAGCAAATATTTTTAGCAGCTGTTGCTCCTTCTTCAGCATTCAAACAATTCAAAGAGAACAGAATAACATACAGTATCCAGACTCTGTGTATTTTTTCATGTTTATATGGCTTTATTTTAACCACTATTTTGTTTATTTTTAATATTTGGCTTTTTGAGACAGGTTCTCTGTGTATCTTTGGCTTTCCTGGATATCCGTCTGTAGACCAGGCTGTTCTTGAACTCACAGAGATTCACCGGCCTCTGTCTCCCAAGTTCTAGGATTAAAGACATGTGCCACCACACCTTGAACTCACAGAGGTCTGTCTACCTCTGCCACCCAAGTGTTGGGATTAAAGGTTTGTGCCACCACACCCAACTGCTCTCTATTTTTTTCCTTTTTTCTCCCAAGCCTACATATATTTTTAAACACAGTAAACCATTGAGGGGGTCTTTTCATCTTTGAATCTATCTTTACTGTATCTCTCTCTCTTTTTCTGATAACACGAGTCTATAATTTGCTAAATAATATGGATAGATTGAAAGCTGTGGCTCTGATGGCTGGATCCAGCCCATTCTTCAGCTTTCTGAGATTTCAGCCTCATGGTGAAGGTGCCAGCTGGAGCCATGTTTATTGCCACAACTTTATGGCATTTCAAGGTCCCTGCCAGCAAGCAAGCGGCAACAGTGTGCTCACAAGCCACACTCAAATGCTACTTATTTTAAGTCTTGTTTTACATATGTACACACTGAAACTATAAACATGGAGGAAGCTTTCCCTCTATTGCTATTATAATTCTCTTGGGATTATATTACATAATATGAATGTGATGTTGGGTCAAATTTAAAAGTAATCTCAGGAAATGGATTGCTATCAATCATTGATGCAAAACAAACAAATCATAACAGTGATTTAAGGACATACCAGCTAGCATATGCCACAAAAGTAGACACCTCGCCCCTTCAGTGACTTACAGACAACCATCATTTTGCATCTCTGAAATCTGCCAATCAACCCCCTGAGAGTAAGTTAATTCATGCTTGGCTTTGGGAGGGCTTTGCTCTAAATGCCTGTCATTTTCCCCTGCATAACTACTGGCAAGCAAGTTCAGACAGACACTCCTCATGGCAATAGTAGAATTAAAAGCAGGGGAGAACATATAAGACCTTGAAGCCTGGGTTCCTGACTGGCACATTGTCATTTCTGCATCATTTCATGAGCCAAAAAGTCATATGCTCAGGTCAAGAGACAATGAAGTTCACCTTATCCACCCAGGGTTCTGGATCAGAAAAAGAGAAAAGTCTGGGGCAAATATTTCACTCCTTGATTTGATTGAAATTTAAAATATTTTATTATGAGTGCTGAAATTTGGGGGTTATCTGAAAGCCAGACCCAGAACTATGTGCATCTTCTACTGAAATTGCTTTGCAACAATAGAACTAGCCAATTACTTTTATCAACAAAGACTTGAATATTCATATGAAAGTTTTATGTGTCCAGTTAGGTATTTGCAGGCCTGGGGGGCATTAGAGCTAAACTATTCCTTCACCATCAATATTCTGTGAAGTCAAAAACTACAATTATTGGTCAGATGGATCGAAAAATAGGAGCTGAGTCCTTCTCTGGCCTTGAGTGGAGGGAAATGTGACATCTTGAACTGCCCAGAAGGTCATTAATAGATAACTATCTAAACCTGATTACAGGAGCCCTAAGTCTTACAAGATTCCTGTCTAGCAGGAGGCTTTATGATAAAGAACAAAGGCATACCACTGCCCCCTCTGTAGCAGTTAAGCCAAACAAGGCTGTCAATCACTTGAATGGGACAAAGTCCCTTAGGAAAAGCTGTTTGTTCTAGCAGCTTTAGAAATAGTCTAAATCCTTCCTAAAATATATGTCTTTGCAGTAGTCTTTTTGGCTCGAATTTACACTGTAATAATCTCTGTCTTCTACATTATGCTCTGTGTAGCTTATCTGCATATCTTGTCCTGAACACAAGGACTCGGGTGAAGGGGAGAGTCCATAGTGAAATCCTGAAAGACTGCCTCACAAAGAGTTTCTTGGACTCTGAACTACCATCTGATTCCTGTTTTATTCTAAACATTGCCCTAACAATAGCCAGTACTCTCATGCATTTGGTGAGAGAATAAAACACTGTGGGTACCTGATTTTCACTGGTTAAATAAAAAATTTGTTATCAGGGAAAGCAGCATGTATGTCTTTATAGCTAACTCAGTGCACAAGAATGTGTGTGTGTGTGTGTGTGTGTGTGTGTGTTCATAAAAAAATAAAGAAACTGAACACAGGATCTACAATTTTAGAGTCCTATAACAATTTACTTAAAAATATTAGTCTACATTTTTGTAAAAAGGAATCATTTCTTTGCTGTCTGCTCTGCAGAATGAGAGATAATGATCTCAGCTGTGTGATAAGATAATAACGTCCTGCCGCTCTCAGGCACTTATATGGTCATTAATAGAAAATAAACGTGATAGCGAAGCTGAGACAATTTGCTTCAAGGCAGGAGGTATTGATTGGTGAAAATATTCTATGGATCCTACTGATGCTAGAGGAAAAAGTAGGCAATTATTGACTTTCCAATCATTAACAGGCACTTAGGGCAAGGAAAACAGTTTCTGCAAAATAGTGCAATCTTTTTGTTTTGGGTTGTTTTGTTTCACAAGACAAAGGCAACTCCATATTTACATCCTCCTTTCCAAATAATGCAGCTGAAAGAACCCATATTTGAGTTGTTTGTGGAGACGGTATAAAAAGAAATGTCAAAATTTTGTTGGGTTTTTTTTTTGATACTCAGGGCATGTCCAAGAAAATAAAAACCATTTTCCAGTATTTGACCAAAGAATATAAGTGATTTTGTATTCTTCTATTTATACTGCAGAGATCTTTACTAAGCACAGCAGCAGAAGGAAGGGAGTGAGTGCAATATGTGCAGCCACTATTGCAGAATGGTGTAACCCCGTATTTCTCAAAGACAGTGTGCGCTTGTATTTTCCCATAAAGGAAACCTGCATTTCCCCCTGACTAGAATTTTATCCACACCTTGAGCATTAGTGATCTTCCAGGGCTGTCCTTGGTGGTTGACAGTTTTGTTGACACATTTGTTCCCAAAGTCAGATTGTAGGGAAAGTACTTCCCAGTTGGTCTAAGGATATCACTGTGAATCAAAGACAGATTTTGTGAAGCTGGCAGTCAGGTGACTAACCAACCTAGAGTTCATTCAAGAGGTCTCCTGTCTTTAGGAGTCCGCCAACAACTGCAGCTCACATTTTCCATCCGACCTCTCTTGCCTAATTCAGGAGGCGTTTGAATCTACTTGTTCAGAAGAATTTTTCTACCTGCACAAAAGTGATACTTTACATACCACACAGGCCCTTCTACTACAGAGGAAAACTCAAGTGCTTACTTGTCTCTGCAGAGAAGAATTGAAAATGGGGACTTGGGTTTCTGTACCAGGTGCAGAGATTTGTGAATAGAGCAGAAAGCATGGTGAAGTGAATGACCTAGATGGCTGAGGAAAACTGGAGCAGAAGGAATTGGGGGAGAAGGAAGAGCAGAGCTTTCTCCAGAGAAAGGAGAGGCTTCAAGTAGTCCAAAACGGGGTGGGGGGGGGGTGCATCCCAGGATGCAGGCAGTGAAGGGGAGGGAAGAAAGGGAAGAAGGTCAGATTACAGAAAGCACATCTGGTGTGACTATGATCCTGTTGCCAGCCCTTTCACATTGCAGGGAAAGCTCTGAGAACAGTCATTTGACCCCAGCATCATCAGCATTTCCTCTAGCTTCTTTAAATATTAAACTGTGAGGCCAAGTGGAACTACAGGTCTTGCTTAGACAGCTATATCTTCATTGTATGGGAATAACTACCGTCCAGGGGAGATGACTAAAGAGGTGATACAATTTTGGCCATACTTTCATAGGAACCAAAGTTAGCAAATTAGAATAGTGTATTCATGTGTTTCACTGGCCCTTGGAAAGAAGGGGGAGGAGAGAGGGAGACAGAGAGATAGAGAGACAGAGAGACAGAGACAGAGAGACGAGAGAGACAAAGAGAGAAAGAGACAGAGAGAGAGAGAGAGACAGAGAGAGAGAGAGAGAGAGAGAGAGAGAGAGAGAGAGAGAGAGAGAGAATATTTCTAATTTTCTAGTATCTGGGAACTCCTGAGAAGGTAAGAAATACTTTAGAAGATAAGATGGATAATGGGAAAGGTTATCTCATAGGAACATCTGTAATCATTTGCCTGTCAGTGCAAAATTAATTAACCGTGTACAGATTTTAAATAACTTGCTTCATCTGCTTGCTAGATCAATATAATTTATGACTTGCCGTCTTTAATTTTTTTTCGGCTTTTCTTAAAGCTTGAGAGCAGGATGTGAAATCTGTTTGAATTGCAGTCAGAGGAACAGTGACACATGATAGCTGTAGTTTAAAGACTGTTTTCAAGAGGATATGGAAGCACTTGGAAACCTCACAAAACTCTGTTGATGCTTTACAGGTTTAGGTGAGGGTACAGAGAAGAAAGAAACCAACCTGCAAACAAGGCTGTTGTCTGTCTTTTGTTTTGAAAGATAAACTTGTCCTGTATGCAAAGTGCAAAGAAAATTAAGATAGCAGTGGATGTAGCCTAATATGCTTTAAAGCCATTTTCCAGAACTGAAGTCAAATTTTGGAGTTGCCTTTAAAACTGTTTTGAGGGTTTTTTTGTTCTATTATATTAAGTTATGTCAAAATAGAAATTTCCTTTGTATAAATAACTGCATTTTTTGAGAATACCACACTTGAACAGAACATTTGTTTCCTTGTTTTGATAAGTTCCTTTTCCTACTAAAGGAAAATCCAAGAAGAAAAATGTCCAGTTTAAACTATGTAAAACTTTTCTGGAATGGAGAGGTGGCTCAGTGGTTAAGAGCACTGGCTACTCTTCCAGAGGACTTGGGTTCCGTTCCCAGTACACACATGGTGATTCACAATTATCTGTAGCTCCAGTTCTAGGGTGTCGGACATCTTCTTCTGGCCTCTGTGCACACTCGGCAGGCAAGTGACGCACACACATCCACGCAGGCAAAACATTCATACATAAAATATAAAAATAAACCGTGTAATACTTTTCTTTTTAAAAACTAAGAGTTCAGATGGAAAGCTTCAACAATTAAAAAGTTCTTTTCTAGTGAGATAGCTACAGAAATACTAATTTATCCAAAAATGACTTGTAAAAATTTTCCAAACTTCTTGGCACTACATGCATAAACCTCAACAATAGCAGCAATTATTCACTGTAGTTTTTTACTGCTGAAACCACTTTTGTTAGGCATTCCATCCCATTGATCTTGCATATGGAGATCATTTAAGTCTCTCTTTGGAAATTTTCTCTAATGGACACTTGTCAATATTTTCCTGATGGCAATGATTGAAACCTCACACTTTGCCACCACTGTTAGTTGCAGGTGACAAACATACACAGTCACTATAGGGTCTAAAGAAGAAAGTATCAGTTTTAGAATGGCATGGTGGCACATGCTTTTAATTCTAGCACTTGGTAGGCTGAGACCTGAGGAATATAAATTAGATTGAGGTCAGTCTGTCTGACACAGCAAGTTCTAGAACAGTCTAGGCTACACAATGATACCTTCTCTTGAAAAAAGGAAGGAAGTGATAGAAGAAGGAAGGGAAAGAGAGAGAAGGGGAGGAAAGAAAGACATTTCCTTCATTCTTCAGCTCAATAATCTAATTTCTGCACATCTAAATTGCAAATGGGCAATATGTTATATCCAGCTGTGACCTATGCACCACCAGCAGCGGCATCACCTTGACACTTGTTAGAAATGCAAATTTAGGGACCCCAGCCTCAGAGCTTCAATCTAGAAGTCTGAAGAAGGTAGGACCATCAATTTGTTTTACCATGTCCTCTAGCTGGTGCCACCAGGGGAAATGCAAGTGGGACATGGAATCTGAGTGCTTCTGTGATTCACAGCCAAAAGAGGTCAAAGGAAGGCTGATTTAAACCAGGGTAAAGTCCTGGGAAGATAGCTCAAATACCAACCTGCTCTGACTTTAGAATCCCAGAATTACACTAAAAAGCGAGACAGGGTGGTACACATCCATGACTCTGTGCTGAGAAAAAAAAAGAAACAGGCAGATTCCTGGAGTTTGCTAACTAGCTGCTCTTGCTCAATAAGGTGAGTCCCAGATCAAGTGAGGAAATCTGTCTCAAAAATAAGGTGAAAAAACAATAAAAGAAGAATTCATCTTACACCTCTAGCTGTGCCATACACACACACTTGACTATACATCTACACAGATGTGCTTCTACACACCCCACACCCACACCCACACGCCACACACAAACCAGATGAGGGTGCCTCCAGTTATTTTCTTTTTAAAAAAAATATTTATTTACTTATTTATTATGTATACAATATTCTGTCTGTGTGTATGCCTGCAGGCCAGTAGAGAGCACCAGATCTCATTACAGATGGTTGTGAGTCACCATGTGGTTGCCGGGAATTGAACTCAGGACCTTTGGAAGAGCAGGCAATGCTCTTAACCGCTGAGCCATCTCTCCAGTTATTTTCTAAGTTCAACTCAGAAATTAGCCTGACAACACTGTTGGGACCCAGTGTCCTGGCAAACTTCCAGTCACCTTTACAAGGGAATTCTTCCCCCTCTTGTTACTGTGACTTTATCCTGAAGTACATATCTTCCAACTAAGTTTTCGGGCCTCCAGAGAAAGGCGAGACGTCTCATTCGATCAATTCCTCTTCTATGCCATGTTAGTTTTCTTCTCAGAAGAAAACATATTACTGCCTGCTGCACTGGTTTGCATTTCCTTTCTTTCTCTGTATGCTTGCGTGCGTGTATATCTCTCTGTTCCAATGTACACATGCATGATTGTTCACATAGCCTTGACCCAAGCTTGTGTGCATGACTTCATGTAGTAGGAATGTCCATGATCTCAGGCTCCTGTCTGCGAAGAGGGAGCTAGACTAGATACTCCCAAAGGCCCTCTCTCTGCCTGGAAATTCTCTGAGTCTGCAAACCCTATACGATTTACTTGTCTTTTTTTAATCTACTATGTTGTTTAGCATAATAACTAGATAAAATCAATATAAATCACACAAAACATAAAATCAAATTGTTATTCTATTTTAAATGTTCTTCAGTGAATGAAAAACTGTTCATTAAATTTTACCTAGTTCCAAACAATTCCTTGATTTTTATTGCACTTATATATTACTACACTATACCTTGGAAACTTGTTTGTAAACACTTGTATAAGTAAATAGCATCGGCTTTTTTTCTTCTTCTGAAAGATATTGATTTATATGGACTATAGAAAAATCCTCTGCCATAAATGGCTATTTGTTATATAGTATTAATTTTGATTCTTTATATATAACAGGCAGTATGTGTGCATAGGTACATCTAAAAAGAAATATAATGGCATCACTTATATCCTGATAATTTGTTAGATGGTGTCATGTTATCAAGAAAACTGGCAGCAGATTCATATAATGAAAGCAAAATTTCATTCACTGGTGAATGGTTCAGTGGTTAATGGAACTAGCTGCTCTGGCAGAGGACCTGGGTTTAATTTGCAGCGATCATCTGCAACTCCAGTTGCAGGGGATCTGATGTCATCTTCTAGCCTCTTCAGGCACTACATACATGCAGTATATATACATACATGAAAGCAAAACACACACACATAGAATAAAAATAAATTATTTTTTAAATTTCAATCATTGTATATGTTTTACAAAGCATATCTACTGTCTTGCTTCCTCGTAATTTTTAAGCATGTAAATGTATGGCAAAGCATCAGCAGCAATATGCAAAACCAAGTGTGTGCCCCTTTTACCAGTTGCCCCAATTTGAAATTTTCCTTGAATTTCTTTACTTCAATAGGCCATCTCTGACATTCTGACCTATCTGGAACTCATTCTTAGTTTACCAAGCTGTTCATCATGGGTCTCTGGTTCTCTGAGAACTATAACGAGATGGGCCAGCGAGCCCCTCCCAGGCATTCACTGGGAAATTGTTGAAATTTTTTCCTGCTGAAGGAGACTGCCTTGCTCCATATTTATTAGTTCATCTGGAATTCCACAGCTGCCACCTGAGCTTTTATGTTGTTGATAAGGACCCCTGGCTTAGGGATGGTGGGAGTCTGTTTTGGCCATGCTGTGTTCTGCCTTTTACCAAACGTCTTTGCTGTGAATCAGGGGTAAATCTGTTCTTTTTCTCATGCTCCATGTGAAATGACAAAAATGCCTGCCCTGGCTACATGAAAGCATCACTTGATATTGAGATTGTGGTTTTCAAACCTCCTTTTTCCCCGATTCATTGCCAGGCTAGTAACTGTCTCCCATCATTAGCTCCGGAATAACAACAGCAAAAGAATCTGTACAATGAACAATAAAAATCTTTCAGTATTTTCCTTTTCATTTTCTACTTTTTATTAGGGCTTCACAGAGGAAAGTAAAATTTGTTTTATTGTTTTGTAGAGCAGTGAAAGGCATACTTGAATTCATATTGCTTTTTATTTTCCAAAGTATTTCTGTTTATCAACTGATAAGCAAACTTAAATCTTATAACTAAGTAAACAGAACTTACATTATAATTTTCAGTCTTACTCTCTTGTATCAAATTGCCTTTAGCATGATTCTTTCAAATGTTCCAAATTGTGTCTCTGGAACTGTACTTGTAGTATAAACAACTACCTGCTTAAAAACATCACATATCTTAAAATTAAACTTATAAGAAAAAAATAGTTTGATGTTGCATGTTTGCTGTCAGTCTCTAGACTTGGCTACCCAGAAAAAACAATAAAAATGGAAAGTATGTTTGATATGTGGTGCAGCTAAATAATGATGGATTTTGAATAATGAATCTTTTTATTTGTGACAATGTATTCTTATTTATGACAATTTGTAAGTATTCTGACAGAAATATTCTCTACACTTTAGACCAATCGTGACTATATCAATGTCATAAAAAGTGTCCCCTGGACCTTGGAGGAGGATTGAAGCGGGGAGGGGAAAGGCATGGAGGGGAGCAGAGAAAAATGTAGAGCTCAATAAAAATCAATTTAAAAAAAAGAAAGAAAAGTGGTGTAAATGGAGCGGCGGGCTGTGTCCCGCCACCTGGCTCCTGGCTAGCTTTATCCAAAATAATTACACGGAAACTGTATTCTTTTAAACACTGCTTGGCCCATTAGTTTCAGCCTCTTATTGGCTAACTCTCACATCTTGATTAACCCATTTCTAATAATCTGTGTAGCACCACGAAGTGGTGGCTTATCGGGAGGATTCTAACCTGCGGCTGTCTCAGAGAGGAGAGTCATGGCGACTGCCTCATTGCCTTCTTCCCAGCATACTGTTCTGTCTACTCCATCCACCTATGTTCTGACCTATCAGGCCAAAAAGTTTCTTTATTAATTAACCAATGAAATCAACAACTACATCAAAGTGGCCCTTGGTCCCTCAAATTAGCCTATTCACTGCTTTTGAGGGGAAAGTTTCAAGACAGGGTTTCCCTGTATGTAGCTCTGTCTGTCCTGAAACTCACTCTATAGACCAGATTGGCCTCTAACTCCCAGAGATCCACCTGCCTATGCCTTCTGAGTATTGGAATTAAAGGCCTGTGGTGTCACCACCACCCAGTTTGGCTAATCACTTCTTATGCTCTCTCCCAGTACATCTACCTTGAGAAATTAATAAATGATCCTGTGGGAGGGAAGGTTTTACTGATCTCAAGCATCTCTTCATTTGAGAACTATTTTTATTTAAAGATGAAATTTTGAGAGATAACATGAGACATAATTTAAATTTTGCATCACTCCCTGTCCTTTTCTAATAGGATAATTTCGCATAAAAAGATGTCAGAAGGCTCATTTAATACCAAAGTATGTACAGTTCACCAACAACTCTTCCTAGGAATTCAGCATAAGGGCAAATATTTCATTTGCCTTTCTAACATAAAAATGAAACAAAAACCAACTGCTCTTTTTTATACAGTTTGACAACCTAAATACCTCTTTCAAACATTCTCTGTATACTTATTCTCATTAAACTACAACTATCCCATTTGTATAGCTTTCCAGGAGATTTGTAACAGAACTAAAGAGGATTTGGATTTCTTGCTTGGGCTTTTGACAAGTCCTACTAATAATATATTGTCTAGGTTATGTGTCTTTATAGCCTAAAAATTCAAGAGGCTTTGCATAGTCAAGATTACCTAATATAGCTTCCTTTACCATATTTACAATCATGACTCTTGGAAGGTTATTAAGTTTAAAAATTCTAACATTTTTAGCACCCAATTGGTTACCTACCAAAATAGATCAGTCCATATTTTCTAAATGTATGTCTTTTGGGTCCAAATTAGAAAGAGTTTAAATATTTTTAAATTTTTTGGAAAATTCATTTTCAAGCTCTAGACACAGTAGAATGGTTCAGACTTAGTCATTGTTAGAACTTTTTGTACAGGGATATCTTTTCCCAACATGGATTGTTTTTATTCCTGTGAGATTTTAAACACCTCTCATTTAAAATGCTTTTAAAAATGTGCCCTGGATATGTCTAATGAACAGTCCTTGAAAACAGAGTCACCTTATTTATAAATTCAATTCTCTTTCCATTCATATGAGGAATTTTATCCTTCCTCAGGGCATATATTTAATAACCATTAATGAAATCTGAAATTATATATGAGTGCTGAGACCCAAATTTGCTACTCATTTTTTTTTCCAGTGGAAATTTCATAAGGGCTTTGGCATGGGAACACAGCAGACATTTAAGGCAGACAGAATAATATGGTTGGCCACAGGGCACCACAAAGGAATCCTAACAGTTTATAATCAATAATTTGCTTACTACAGAAGACAATCTTTCTGGCCAGACCAATACATAGCATCCCGTTCATTCTCTCAGTTCCATAACCAACTTCCTCCAACATTTAGCAAATCCTGTGACTCCCAGAGAGTTACCCATGGAAGCTGGGGATTTAGCACTTAGTTGTCTTTTAAGAGTTCCATTTTCATACTTCTTTCCCCACAAGAGTGTCCTATTTCTATTGCCTCTGACATCATAAAAGCCACTTAAGGAAACACTTAATAGGCACGAGAGAGAGGGACCGACCATACATAGGAAGAAAGTCCATATTGCCTGTTCTAAGCCAGACACTATCAGATAGAAAGGGGAGTTTGGGGGATGGTACAACTGTTATGATAGAGCATGTTAAAGGTAGTCCTTTGAGAATTTTCCTATGAAGAAAAAAGTGTAGTAAGTGTCAGAATTCTGAAAGGTGAGGTTAAAAAAAGAAAAAAATACCTGTTATCATTTAGCAAGCTATACTCTAGGACAACTTTCCTACTTGGGTACCAATTCCCTCAGTGATACCTGGATACCCTGAAATTTGAGGAAACTGTTCAACAATTGGTCTCTATGATTTTTCCCTACAGGACTATTTGGGGAGCAATATAGGTAGTGCTACCTTTTATCATTTATGCCTCCCAATAACTCTATGAGAAAAACATTGTGACTATTCCTATCATGTAGGTGCCAACATGAAGCATAAGAGGTGTGAGAAACTTAGCCAAGGTCTCAGAGCTTGCAAGAGGATTTGCAGTATGCAGACTATGTAAAAAATTCACTTTCAGCAAAAGCACTATTCTGGTGTTGGCATCTTTGGGGGAAAAGAGGACTATTAATTAACCCTACTGGCATGTGAAGTCACTTGCAAGTGAAGCCAAGTTGCTTTCTGCAGCTTAAGAAAAGGAATGGACAATGTGTACAGAATTGAATGCTGGTTCATAAGCTTCTGGAGAGATCAGAGATGACAAATTATGATAGTTTATCAACAATAGGCCCTGAAATTTTCTTCACTTTTTGGTTAATGAAGACTTCTAAGTAAGAAAATTATTTGTATTATATAGCATACCCTGTATTGATAGTTCACAACTTTCTGATGAGAGCATAGCATAAGCAATATGACATAGCTGAGACAATAAGGAAACAGCACTGTGCCAATCAGTGGTTTCCTGTTCAACAAATGTGGGTTAGAATATATGCTTTTAAATAAAACTTGTACTCCACCATTTTCCCCCAGAGGGTAATTCTAAAGTAAACCTGTATCTTCAACTCTTCATTGTCATTAAGTCTGAAGATGGTCATGGATTTCAAAATGAAACTAGTTACTCATGAATCATATGTTTATGCTTTTAGTCAGGAAATTACAACAGTGACATAGAACTTGTAGCAGTTTTTCCCAGGAGACATCTCCTTCTGATTAGTGTCTATTAAATTCAGTTTCTGCTTGCCACTAAGAAGGGGTTTTGTAGCCCCAACTGACATTGAACTTATGTTCATCTTGTCTCTGATTTTTTGCTGCTATTGTATGTGCCAATGCCCAACAATCAAGGAGTTTTCTAATCTCACAAAAATGTAAGGATGCCTATGAGTGCAGAAGGCAGAAGAGTAGTTGACAGGGACACAATGTGATCTAGAGTCAAGCTATTTCTAGGAGAATAATCTAAGCCTTGTTAAAAATGGATGCTGCTGGCTCCTCCCCAGCATGGTGGAAGCTTTTTGGTTGAGTGTCATCTGGAAACAGTTGTGCAAGCACTTTGAATCAGAGGCCCAACCTATTTGGGGAATGAGTGAGTAGAATATCACTCTAGAATAGTACTTGGCTAAAAGTTTTTTCTTCAATTTTTTTCATTTTTTTTATTTGGCCATATCTGTTCCTCATAGCATTTCTCCTTCTTCAAGATCAATATAAACACTGTACTGTGTGAGTGCAAAGAAGCCTGAAAAATGCAAATTCTCATGCAGTAGGCCTGAGACAGGGCTTAGGAGTCTGAATTCTACCTGACCTCCAGGAAACACCATTGCTGGAGGTCTACCCTAGGTGGGAAAATCCTGGGCTTCTCCTCACAGTCATCCTGTTGAAGTGATAACATCTGTGCTGAGATCCTTTCATATAATGTCTGAAGTTTGTCAGTGTGCTGAACTCAGTACTCTTCTAAGGAAGAATGTGCTTGATGGAAATTTCAGAGACGGTTGGAACAGACGATGGAGAAATATATGAAGAGAGGTATTTCTGGTGATGAAAATGGGTAACATGTTCCACATTACATAATGCAGCTATGCAAAAGGATGGCAGGATGGCCCTAAAACCATAAGGGATAATCCACTCTGAAGAAATGAGAACCATGCAGAGCTGACTGCTAAGTAGAAGGAAGGGTTTCTTGGAATCCTAACACAGCTTTGATTGATTCCAGTTTAAGTACTTTCAGTCAAATCCCTTACCTAGCTTATAACCCAACATCTACCGCACATTATAGATGAGGCTATTCTTTTGGATGACATCGCACATATGGCAACCAACTCATGTATCAATAACTGATAACCTTGAAGTTGGTTTTACTTTTCTCCTGAGCCTTTCTTCATTTTCTGTTCCATCGTTTGCTATAATGCTTATAGCTTACACTGACTTTAGGGGACAAATGAATTCATGACAATCTAACTTCTCAAATGGACTACCTAACATTTTGGACAATTCATGTAAAGTAAGAGAAAAGTTTATCCTAATATAAAATCAGCTATAATAAAAAGTACATACATGCTTATTCATACTTCAGACATTTTTCTAGTTGTTCGGAATTGTATCTAAAACTTTAATGCTATCAATATTGACTCACACCATCTCCATTTACTTGTTTCACTTCAAGTTCCACAAAGTGCGCCTAATAAATCAAAGGCAAGTTTTAGCATTTAATTGTATTTTGTCCCATGAGAAAGGTGACATACATTAACCACGGACCTGAGACAATGAAGTTCTGGCTGTGCTGCCCCTGCTGGTTCTGAGTCTGAGAACTGATTGTGATAGCCTACTAGATGGGTCAGGGCCAAAGAACCATGAGGCAGCTAGCAGGAGGCACTGCCAACAGCAAGCAGGAGAGAAGCCAGCTGGGTGGGAGAAGGTGGAGACAGTTGTCAGTAGAAATATATTAGTCTCAGAGCAGCAGGGCTATATAAGCTTCTAATGATTTGGGCTGCTAGGATCTCATGAACCATTATCATCTTTTGCTCACTAAATTGATCCCAGAAGCTTCAAAATTGACACACTTTAACCCCTTTTTTTTCTCTCTCTACAATACCAGGCCTAGCTTTTCTTACTTTGTGATTCTGAAAGAGAACAGATATGATATGAGGAATTTTTAGAAGAGGTGAGCAAATTTTACGTGCATGTTATAAGCACCTTACAGTAAAATAATTCCCATATTTGGGGATGGGAGCAGGGATGCATAATGTGGGGGAAGTTAATGCTAGAAAAACTTCCGTGCATGAATGAGTTTAAAGGGTAGGGAAATTTTTTTAAACATATCACACAAATAATAACATTTCAGATAAAGAGTAAATTATAACTGTAATAAATTAATAAGTCAAGACAAAGTACATTTGTTATCACAAAAGATCAACCAGGGTAGGGATTGGTGGAATTTCAAGTCCATAGCTTGGGCTTTTTACATAGTTCTAGTAACTATCCCACATATTCAAACCAGATAGACATGTGAAGAAATTACAGCCTATGGGAATGATCAAAAAGGCTTTAGAAGGTGACAGCTCCATTTGATTTTCTTATAGCCCATACCCCTTCTCGAAATTAAGAACATTTATGTAGTGCTTGAATGAGTATGGGGTTGTAGCTTTTGAAGACTTGCTGTCCTGTGAAATTCAAATGTATTTGAGTTTATAATAGGCTGTGAATATTTTTGGATGCTCTGACTTCCAAATTTCTTAAAGAATTCTTGTCCCATATGACACTACACTCACTCTTAATGTTAGGCGAGCCCCCATCAACTCTGCCCTTGCCTACCTCTTCTGATTATTCTGTAGGGGTGTAAAAAGAAAGGGAAGGTGCTAGGGATTGAATTCAGGAGTTTACCACTGAGCCACTCCTTCAGATCCCATATCCTCAACTATAGCACATCTCTCAGGAAGATCTCCCTTCGTCCAGTCTCTCCTCCTTCACACCCATCCTTCACAGCTAATGTCTAAATTGAGTGTCAAATTTCAAAGCTCAAACCTTCACGCCTCTCCTCCTCCTGCTTTGCTGCTTATCAGCAGCACTGTCAGTAAAACCTCAGCTCCCCACCAAGCCCGCCCTTCTCCCTTCCCTTCATCTATCATTCTTGCCTTAGCAACTCATGTTATTCTTATTTAGCAAATTATGGATCATTTATAGAATAATGACTTTTGTATCTAGTGTCGGAATTCTTGCTAGGGATATATTTTTAATTATATATTAAGACATGTTTGCTCGAGCAACACAAAGTTTCTAAACCTCTGGCAAGAGACAATTGAAATAATAGGTCCCATCTCTAGGTAAGTAGAAGGTGTAAGTGTCCCACTTCAGTTGGAAAGCATCCTGGCAGCTGGGAGCCAAGGAACACAAAGTTACACCACGCAACAAACCTCACACAAAAGATTTATTGGGAGGGAAGAAAACAAGAGCAGAGCTGCTTCTGCTCAGGTGAGAAACAGCGGGGAACAGAACAGAAGGCAGGATTTATAAAGAGTTTCTTAGAGGGGATTGCAACTTTTCAGGGTGAAGCTTTCCAGGGTGAGGATTGCAAGTCCAGAGCTTGGGCTCTCTGTAGGATGGGGGCAGGGTCCCACCGTTAGGGCAATTAGACTGTTCTGTGGGTGGAACCTGGCAGTTAGAGGCCCTCAGGGGAAGGACCTGCGCACTTGTGTGCCTCTAGGGGCTTATAGAAAAAACTTTTCTGTCTCATGGAGGAAGAAGATTATAACTTCCCAGAAAGCTTTGGAATGGATAAGAGAGTATGGCTAACAAGACAGTAGAATGCTGTACAGCGGAACCAATCAAAATATTCCAGAAAAGTTCCTTAAACTTAGGAATATTAAATTAGTTTTGCGAATGATTTTGTTGGAATAGAGACTGAATGGATAGAATTTTAAGCAAAATTCAATGGTCAAATGTGTAAGATCCAGGAGGTTATAAATAATAACCCACTAGAAATTCCCAAACATCTTGACTTTTGGATTTGTGCTGGTAGTGGGCATGGCCATGGTGTACCATGTCAAGTATACCAAGATCTTGAACAACACAGTAGCTTTCAGCTGTTTTGAGATGCTTCTAGCAAAGAAATAAAAGTTGCTATACTGATAGGTTGTATTAAGCTATAATTCATGAGGAAAATTATAGCATTTTGTCCATATATTCTCCAACTCTCCACAGTGTAACAAGATAAAATCATCTTACACAAGATAAAATTGATTTATGACCTTTCTCTACATGACACTTTGCCTTAAACTTGAGACAGTGACAGAAGCCCAGCCTGGGCCTAGTGTTTAATGCTTCAATTCAGTGCATTCTTTTGTCCTTAACATTGACTTTTTGGAAACTAGGAAGTCTTTTCCAGTAAGAAATAATCCATGTAGATAGAGTCTAGAACATTAGAGAAGTTAAACAAATTGCTTCAGTGAATCAGATGGCATGGGCAAGCATGATCTCTGTTATCAGTGTCACTCAGTGGCAGATCACTGCTCCAGAGTCACACAGTGTCCCTTTCCTCTATTCTGGGTAAGTCGCCTACTAGGGGGCTTAGTTAACAAATGGGTGGAGAAACATCTCTTCCAAGTACATCTTCATTCATGAATGCAGAAGGAAGCATGATTCTCCCATACTCAGCAATAATATGTAAATATGTAATTGCATCCCCTCTGCTGAACATAAATAATGTTAGAGGATTTAGATGTTCTCCTGAACTTGTTATTGAGTTCTTTGGGAGGTGATAATCAGAGTTGTCCTGAAGAACTGAGGAGGTGAAGTCAGGTATGTGAATAATGCCAAGGCATTTTTGTCTTAGCTCTGTACATCACCCACTGCCAGTGTCTTTCTCTTCTTTCTTTATATACATATCCACATGATGGGAAATGTGACTGACAGCCACTTCGCCAGCTTCACCACTGAATAAAAAGAGGGACTTTTCCTGGTCATATATGAACACAAAATAGTTTTAAAAATCCCAACAGCAGGATCTGACCAGCCTGCTCCAATCACTATACATTCTTTAGACCAATTTGTTCTCTCTCTCTCTTTCTCTCTTTGTGTGTGTGAGAGAGTGTGGGTGTGGGTGTTTCCTCTGTCTCTGTCTCTGTGTGTGTATGTGTGTTTCCTCTCTCTCTCTCTCTCTCTCTCTCTCTCTCTCTCTCTCTCTCTGTGTGTGTGTGTGTGTGTGTGTATGTGTGTGTATGTATGTGTGAATGTGTGTATATGTGTGTGCCCGTGTGTTGGGATTTTGATCAGTAGAATATTCTAGAGGCTGTCATAGGTTAGCATTTTCTCCAGAATAAAACAAGATGACTTGAAGAAAAAAAAGGTATAACCTACAAACAGTTATCAAGGCTACATGACTCTGCCCTTACAAAATACAAAACACAGTAAATACTTCAAGACATAGGGAGAGGATATGACTTACCTAAAGTAACCAAGTGAAAGTATCAGGACTTGCACCTAGATTGTCCCGACATGGAAATTGTACTGTGAATTTCCTGGTTGTAGCTGTGAAGCCTGTGGCTGTTCTATGACTGCTTGGGGGTCACATAGTTCAGCTGATCAAAGCTCAAGTCTTTTTCTTTGATGGAGCTTATTAAGCTAGAAACAGTAGTTGACTCATTGAGCTCTGATTAATGAAACCACAGGATCTAGGTCTTTAAAAGAGACAGCTGTTACTACCAGGTGAGCAAATAGCAAACTGTGAGTCATTCCTAATCCCATCCACCATCCCTACTACTGAACTAACCCAAAACAAGGCTTCCCTGCAGGGTGCTCATAATGCTGCTGTCTCAGTGTAGGATGGACCACAGCCTTTCATTTCCCTGTCCAGCTCTTCTTTCATTTGTCCTAACAAGACCACTTTTCTTTTCATTTTATCCTCAGCAGTGGTCCCTGCTGAGCCAGGAGAGAGAGCTATCATGGCTGATGATATCGCAGCTCATACCCCCTCTGGCTATTCTTAAGTGGCAACCTGTGTTCTGTTGCATGTTTCTTAGCAACCACCATACGCCATGTACTCTCCTTTCATTTGTGTCTTCCTTCTTCAACCTACGGAGCAAATTTACTATGAAATGAACCCCTGCCTGCTCAGAATTCTAAACCATGAAAACCAGAAAATTGACAATGATTGCATCTTTAATCTCCTAAAATGATAACCAAGTTTAGGTGCTTGGTAGGGGGGACAGAATCCTTTTCTCACACATGGGCCATGGCTTTGTAAAGTGTGTGTGATTTACAGCCTATATAAACTCATGTTGGGGGAAATTGATTTTAACTGTGATTCTTCATATGATCAAACATGTCTACTGTATTGTAACTTGCTGAAGTGCTAGACATGCATTTAAGCCTAAACATTGAAAAATGTAGGGATTGCTTTCTTGTAAGTTTCTATTAGAAACAACCGGTCCCCCTAGGTGACTTGCTTGCATATGGTATGCACTCAGTGTGGTTTTGTTTGTTAGGAAGTTTCCCAAGACAGATGCTTCAATTTTTTTTCATAGACAGCCAATAGTTTGTTCTTACTCCATGTACATGTGAATAAGTGACTCCACACCCTTTACCATAAATACAGTTGTTAGTATCCTTGGACCATGGAACAAAGGCGAAAATTCCTTCTTCACAGAGTTTGGACTCTTAACTCTAATTTATATTAATCTGGTTTTGTTTGTTTGCTTTTATTTTGCATTTTTAATGCTGCTGTTTCATATTTATCTTTGGCAAATGTGTTTTTCTCTATCACCACCACATTGCTGTAATTCAGTCTCAGCTTATAGCTATGGCCACTGTGATTGTTCACATCTACACACATGTGGAAAACTAGAAAATAGTTTTTCACATGATGTTCCCAGCGCAGCCCACACCAACGGTCACCCAGCCGAAGAAGCAGCCTCTCTGTAACACATCATGTTCCTTCTAAACCACAATGGTATTCCTCTGTCTAGACAGTCTGTTCTCTAGAACAGACGCATGTAATTGAATATGTCAGTTTTCAGGAAAGACTTTATTCTAATAAGCTTTTAATTCTAAGTAATAAACTTTAGCAAAATGCAAAGATGGTATATTGTTTAAAGAAAACGTTAGGGGTGGATATTTTTGGCTTGGCACTAGTAAACTGTTGTGTAACCATGGTTTTTTTTTTCTGGATGTAAACAGGAAAGTACCAGAAAAGTCAAGTCCATGTCATTTGTTTGAATGCACCCAATAAGTTTATCTGGAGACCAAATATTCAAGCATATTCCGTTTGCATTTATTTGATAAGTTGGTGTTAAATCATTAGTCATAGGAATTGCCAAAGTCAACCAATTGTCCCAGGGACTGGAGATTTGAAATATAACAGGGACACTTATGTTTGAATGGGGGCATGAAAATCTCAACTTGTAAGAAAAATGTGAATTATTTTTTTCTACTGAGAGCAATTTGTAACTTCAATAAAATCAGGAAATTGAGGATAAGGTATCTTGCCCTCTGGATGTTGAACCTATAAGCAATTTTTCTTTTTATAACTGAAAGTTATTTTTAAAATACTAACAAAGAAAATTCACAAGGTAGGTTTTCTTTAAATCTCCCTTGTAGGGCCAGGGACTTCCCTTGCTCCTTGGGATGCAAATCAAGGACTGTTTTGGCTAACCAGCTAAGCTTCCTGCTAAGTTCTGTGCTCTGCCCTGCTAGCCTGGTGAATTAGCTGCAGGACTTGTTCTATCTTTGGTGTGGTAATTTCCAACTTGCCTGGGAGAGCTCACGGCACCGAGGTCCCTCTTCCCTGTCTGTCACAGCCCTCTGCCCCTCGCCCACCTGCCTGCGGAGGAGTTCCCATACAGCGCCAGTTCCCCCAACCCCCTCTGGCTGGGAGGGGTTTTCTCTTCTGGGGCCAAAGTATATTAACTCTGGATAAAGCCAAATAAATTGGCATTCACCTCTTGGCGAATGACCCGGACTCTCTATGTGTGTGTCTTGTGTTTAACCCCTAGGCCCTTGCCCGAGCTCATGGTGGTATGGAGCTGCGGTCCATACCCGGAGGGTGATGATGCAGACCTCGGGTGAATCCCACTCTCCCTCCTTGTTTTTTTTTTCTATTTGAGAAAAATAGATTTTGTTTGATTGGTTGTTAGAAGAGCTAAACTGTATCTTCCAAAACAAATTCATAGAGCTTTTTTACCATTTATGCTACACACACGTAGAAAGGGGCGTTTTAAATGGAGTATGCTGGAGCTGGAGAGGTGGCTCAGAGGTTAAGAGCACCGACCGCTCTTCCAGAAGTCCTGAGTTCAATTCCCAGCAACCACATGGTGGCTCACAGTCATCTATAATGAGATTTGGTGCCCTCTTCTGGTGTGCAAGCATACATGGAAGGAATGTTATATACATAATAAATAAATAAAAATCTAAAAAAAAAGAAATTAAAAAAAAACAAAAAAAACAAAAAAAAAATAAATGGAGTATGCTTTCATTAAGGTTGTTTTTTGTCTTTTCTTCCTCAAACTCTTTTCTGTTTTGACACTGCATGGCCACAGTCTTGAATGTCCTGTGAGCTCATTCACTTAGTTCCACTCTTTGATCTCTATTAACATGTACTTCTAGGAAGAGGGGGGTAAGGTATGATCATTCTATAGCAATCGCCATGACTTTAAGTGCTGGAGTTTCAGGCTCTTATCTGAGACCAAGAATTTGTAAGAGAGAGTCTTTACAGAGTGGAGAAATGTAGTCACAGAGTTAGAGAGAGAGGCGGGATAAAAGAGAATCTAACAGTAGCACTCTGAACCGAAGAGAGAATAAAGTTGAAAGATTAGGGCCTTCGTAGCAAATTCTTCTTATTTTCAAGTGTTTCCTAGAATTGCTTGTTCCTGCTGCTTTTTGTTATCAAGAGATTTATAGGAGTGTAACTTGTTACCTTTAGTTCCTTAAAACTAGCCACTCCTACTTCCATACATGTCATTCGGTTGTAGCCTTGAGTATCATTTATTCATTCAGAATGTACTTTTCCAAAAATGACAAAGCCCCCCATTTCTTCAGTTGTATATTGCTTATTATCTCTTTTCATCTTAAACTGCTCTTTTTCAGGTGACATGATTTTCCATCACTCACTGTACAAGTTGCTTCTTTGGTACATTATCTCCATACCTTCACTGTAAAATTACCACTGCTTGCTTGTATTTTATAGTGTTCCTGTAACAAGCTCAGGTAATGATGAACAGTTGGAACAACTGCCTTTGTTCTCTAGGTTTTCAATAGTGTAAAGAGAACAAAGATTGTTTTCAAAGGTTGATTTTTTTTAACCTGAGAAAAGAATGCATTGAAAATGGAAATGAAAAAGAAAGCATGTCCTCACTACATTGTTAGCACGGCCATTACTCCAGGGTTCAGCTGAGGTCTCCAGGCTACTGTCTTGATCAGTATTTCCTGTTACACACAGATCCCTAGTGGGCAGGTCAATCACAATCTTTAAACACATCCAGAATTCCTCATTTCTCTGATCCTCTCAGTGTGGAAATTGTTCATCTTATTTTACTTCCAAAGTCAGTGTTTTTTCACCAAATTAAAGTACCAAGGAATGCTTCACCTTTTCTATCCTATCAAGAAAATCCAAATTTTTATAGTCTAAGGCTATTGTTTAAGCTTTAAAAAATGTGGAAACATTTAGATGAAGTTGATGTTGACATAGTACAGAACCCCCTTTATGGAATCACAATGAGCTTGCTCTTTTGTGTGCATTACTTGCAAGCAAAGCTTTATCACTTGCTAATATGCCTGGAACCACATCTCACATTTGTCTTCTGATTGTTTTGCCTGGTTCTCAAGAGTGGTTATGAGATGTTTATATGGATTTGTTTTATTAGATTTTATAAGAAGTTATTTCTGGTGATATTCTCAGACACCGGTCCTTTCAAAAAGCATGAGTCTCTCAGAGTAAGCTCAAGCAATGTTCAAGGCTGATGTTCAAGTCAACACTGAAGAAGCATTCTAGCATACTTATAGAGAAAACAATACTCAAAACCCTAAGTTTAGAAGGAGCACTGAGTGTGCTAAGAGCTTTAGTTGTCCAAATTTAGTTGATCTTTTCAACCATGTGAAAAATATATTATTTTAATCAGATTGAACAGCTAAAAAACCAAGGGTGAGAAAGGGTAAAATCTCTGCAAAAGTTATACAGGTAAATGAAGACCAGGGACTTGATTTCACAACTCAATAAACATATTTTTTCCCCCACTTCATTAACTACTGTAAATTGTCAGGGAACAATTTGAGGTCATAAAGATTGATGAATTTTGTATCAGGCATATAGTATTATGGAATGCACCTCCAGCAGGGTGAAGAAAGCATGGAAGAATTGGAAGTCCTGATACTATGTTAGTCCCTGACTGGGTCTACACTTACTGAGTTACTGTTTCCTTGCCTTTAAAATGCCATCAATAATTCCTACCTCATAGCAATGCTGAGAGGATTCCAAGTGAACATGCAGGGAACCCTAAATCAGAGTTGTCACATAAATGTAATGTAACGGCTGTCTCTGGATTGGATTTTCTCCATTTTGTACTCTACATGTCATGTTGCATCCCAGCTCTCAAAAGTAAAGGAAAAGAATGTGATGATGGCATAGTTCTCAATTATTTTTAACTATATGCCAAAGGTATCAATGATGTATTTTAAAGTATGTAAGCATTTATATAAACATCTTCCACATCTATACATCCCATTGGGTTACAGTTCACAGCCCTCTCTGACAGGAGGTCAATACCCAGTGTTAAAAGGATTCAAAGCAGATGCGGCCCACTCTCTAAAGCTTAGTCTGTGGCCAATGCTTCCCAAGTTGTAAAAGGTTTGCTGTATACTCAGAAAAGAGAGCATACAGTTGGGTAGATGGAGAGCATATACAATGCACTTTAAATTAAACAATGTCCCATCCATTTGAATTTAGTTTCAGTTTTTCGACAGTGTCAGAATGCTCTTTGCCCCAATTATTTTTTTCTGATGTTCTTTATTTTATACTTCACCTCTTTATTTGATACAGTTCTATGAATTTATCTATTGGTAACCTCCATATTCCACCCAACTCACTGGTACTTCTTCAAGAGATGATTGACTCATTCCAAAGTTCAACTAGAGCCCTGATAAAATGTTTAGCTTGATCAATTTATTTTAAATCACAAGTTCCCTACTCTAATTCCTTCTGATGGAAGATATAATACAATGATAACAGTCTATGAGAGACCATTTCATTGCCTTTGGAGAGATGGTTGCTAAAATTAAATAGGGATTTTTTTAATTAATACAAGAAAATGTTTAAGTTTGATGACATCTTAGAAGTAGGTATATTGTTCTCATTTACCACTCCTCCAGAAAGCAGTAATATAGCTCTTTGTGAACATTTTCAAAGACAAAAGATCAAATCAATGCTACTCACACAGTAAAACACGGTATAACTAATTGTAGAATCCTTTCTCCTCAACTACTACTCCCCAATTTTATTTATGCTCTCTAGATGCTTGCTCAGCAATTTGTCCAACCAAAGGACCCCTTTTTCTACACATATTGATTTTTTTTGCCTTTTGGAGAAGTGAATGCATTGCTTTCCTCCTGAGAAATATCAATTGAATCAAGAAAATTGCTTTAGTGAACAGTAAAAGAAAATAAATGATAATACATATAATAAGCGCTTAGATTTAAAATTATTTTTAATTTTTTTCATGTTTTGTAAGTGCCATGTTAAAATCGTATCTATTGAGATCTATCTTTTCCATTAAAATTGACTCTAAGGGAATTTGTTTAAAGCAAAGTTTTCTTGGCATTGATTTCCACTTTAAAAATTAAGACTTTCATTTTCAAATAGTCAGGGCCACATTTTTGTCAGCAAAGGAATGAAAATTCTGACCATCTGTTTGGGTGATGAAGGCAACTGAAGCTAGGATTTGTGGAGAGAGTTCTTGGCCTTACCAGGGTTTTCTTTCCAGGCCAGAAATCCCTAACTGCCCTGCCAGTTACACAGCTTTTCCTATGCCTGTGGATCCTTAGAGCCGTGATACCCAAGTTTCTATTCAGTACAGTCTTCTGCATTTTATTAAGATAGTCGTGGGCATGTGTTTGCATGTGTTCCAGTCTTAATATTTTAAGTCTGAGGCATCATTTACTTGAAATGCGTTTTTTTATACTATGTTTGCATTTGTGTATCTTGACTGTAAAGACAAAAAATAACTAGGTAATTAATTTACTGTCAAGTGTTAAAAAATGAAAGCTTAGGAATCTTCTGCATTTAATGGATAATTGCTTTGTTATTTATAAGCATGAAGTTTCATATTCATTATTAATAGACAGGAAAGGGATACATGATAAGGTAAAATTAATGAAAATACATTAAAATAATAACATGGGATAGACAAGTAGGCCGGAAACTAGAGTTGGTAGATTGTATATATATGTGATACTCTTTTTAATTGGTAATTCAGGTAAAAAGTTCATTATTTTTAAAAAGATTTATTTACCTATGCATATGAGTACTCTGTTTGCATGTATGCCTGCATGACAGAGCAGAGCATCAGTTCCCATTGTAGATGGTTGTGAGCCACCGTGTTGCTGGGAATTGAACTCAGGATCTCTGGAAGAGCAGGAAGTGCTCTTAACTGCTAAACCATCTCTCCTGTCCCTATTTTTATATTTATTTTAATTTTCTTTGCATTGTTTTGTCTGCATGTGTGTCTGTATGAGGGGAGTGCGTTGGATGCCCTGGAACTCCAGTTCCAGTTGTGAGCTGCCTAGTAGGTGCTAGGAATGGAACCTGGGTCCTTTGGAAGACTGCTGAGCCATCTCTCTAGTCCCAACTAATTCATTTTTAATACTTGTATGTCCTGAAGATTTTGTTCATTTCTGTCTCTTCAAGAAGATCTGTATCTCTTCTCTCTCTTCACAATTTTGCCACCCTCCCTTTTGCTTATTTTGGAATTCATGAGGTACATTTCTATTCGACTGCCTAATACAAAAGGTAGTGAGGCGCAGATGGATAGTATAAATGACAAACAATAAAAACATCTTATTTGAAATAAACAAAAAGGCTTATACAGATTTTGTTTGCAAACTCTTGCTTGACTGGATTACTTAGCCAGAACAAAGCGGAATAAAAACAGTCTTCCGTTTGACTTGTATGTGGTGATAAGTGGGAAGACAATCTTGAGTTTTTGTTTGTTTGTTTTAAAAAACTGACCTTCTTGTAAGATCTGATCATAGAAGTGTAAATAATGTAAATGAATCTGCAGTTGTCAATTGTTATGACTCACATACCCACCAATATACCTGGGAAGGTTGCTATAACACAGTCACCTATGAGTTCTTGGTGGGTAGGGTGATAGAGGAAGAGTAATTTGGAATGGGTTTTACACCCTTGTTTAGAAGAGAGCATAGAATTCTCTGAAATACCAAACTACAATAGTAAGACACTGCCTGGGAGTTCTCCTTTTCTGGTTTCTAAATGCCATGGGTATTTGATTCATCTGTTTATAGAACAATCCTAGCAAAGAACATGAAAGCACAGATACCTATTGTTCCTTTAATGTCTGCATTATTCAAGTTTTATACTCTACTGCATCAACAGTATGTCAGCAGTTCTTGAATATTAAACAGAGACATAAATGGATGAACCACTTCTAAAATACTGATGTTTTTAGCTACAATGGAACTAGATGGGAGGAGACGACTAAGGAATGAAAATAAGCAAATGTTTATGTGCAGGACATGTGGTTCATGTCTTTGTGTTTAAAATAAGTCCCCAGACAAGCTGATGCCATGGAATTTCCAGGAAACTCCTTTTGCCTCCCAACATGGACAAGAAAAATCCTAATCCAAATGTCTGAAAACTATAGTTATACTATGCTATAAACAAGGTAGAAGAAGAAAAGGTGTACCATATACTTAGCTACAGTTTGTAGTGTAAACTCTTTAGCAGTTGGTGGATCAGTAAAAGCCACTGAAGTACTGAAAGTACCTTAAAACATAGGGATAAAAAGGAATGAGTGGCTTATCTATATAAACCAGTACCAGAACTTCATGTCTAGGAAATTTTCTAAAGAATAAAATGACTTCAGGGAAGATCTCCTTGGTATTAAATGTAGCAGATTAACAAAAAGACTCACAAATATATAAATATAAGATAACCTAAAACTACAAGGAAGAGAACACACAAAAGAATTAAAACAGTGCTATAGGTTCAGTAGTATCTCATGAAACAAGAAGATCTCTTAACTTCCTTAATCAAAGTATCACTCTCATTTGTTTATTACTTACTTATTGTATGAGCACACCCTCTTGGGCCTTCCCCACCCACGTACTGGAGACTCCTACAGTCAGCCTTTAAGCATGTTAAAGTTCTTTGTCGATCTTGGTAAGTAGCTTGTTGCAGCCAATATTGGTATAAGTACTTGGAAACTTTCCGCACAGGGCTTTGAACATTGTACGAGCCATTGTTTGATAGTTGTCGTTAACTGCTGCCTGTTACCCTGTTTCTGCGCTCTCTATGATCTTGATTAAACTCCTTGGTAGCTTGAACTTCATTGAAGACAGTCATTGACTCTTGTATATCTTTATGGCTAATCAGCTGGACCTTGCCATTTTCATAATAATGTAGGTGGGCCTGGAGTACTCCAACTACCTGGGCTTTTGGTAGTATGATGGTAAGCTGCCATTCTGATCGCCAATATCCATTCCAAAAGTATTGAGGCTGAAACTGGTGAATTGCAATGCATGTAATAATGGTCTTTTGCCCATGTATAATTTTAGCGTAAACTGCACTAAAGCCAATAAAATAATACTGTTTTATATAGGTTTTTAAAGCCCCTTCACAGGAATCTCTCCAAGAGTTTAAACCTTCATCTACAATCTTTGGCTGGGGGGGGGGGGGTCAAGTGCTTCTATTCATAAGTGATCTCACTTAAAAGAAATTTTGTTTCTTGGATCTAAAAAGCTGTTGTTACCTAGAGCACCATGTTCTGTGACTAAGACCTGGTCCTCACAGCCTTGTATCTTCACAGGTGTGAATCGATTCATGTTATATTGGGCAATTGCCTGTGCTACCCTTCCCTGAGAATATTGTCATTATTACGCAGCAGACGAACATCGTTGAGGACTTCCTTAAACTCCCCTGGAGGTGCCTGGATGATGAATTTTGAAGCATTGCATACCCTTTCCTCATCAGACAGCTGATCCCAGAAGTCGGTCATTTTGTCTTCTCACTTTAGCTCTGTTTTCAAAGTACTTTGTTTCTCGCTTCCTCTCTCTGTTGGAATATGGATAGCTTTAGAAAGTATTTGTTCTGCTATGGTTTGTCTGAAATTCAAATCCCACTAGGTACCAGTGTGTTTGCTATGCCTAAGATACTTAAAGACTGGAGAAAAACAGCACAGAAGCCTGTGTTTTGCTTTTCTGTTCTTGGTCCTGCTAATTCTTGGGCATGGCCTCCCTCTTCTTACAGAGGATCTGGTTGTGATAACCAAAGCCCTCCCTTAATTTGAGGAGAGCGGGAAGAACTACGTACCTCCAGTGGTTTGACTTAAGGATTGCAACTTCTGCTTCTAGTGCACAGCCACCTTTCTTTTACTGTGACATTTCTCACTTGGCAAGCCTTCCTTATTTTGAAAACCGGATCCCTAATGGATCAGGAAAATATAATGCCTTTTAGAATTCATCAAAGAAACCAGGAAGTCGCTGCTACTCTACTAAGATTAGGACACCTACCTAATGGCTAGAGCAGGGCACCTACCTGATGAGCAGTACACCTACCTACCTAATGGTTAGGTCAGAACACCTGGTGATAAGCAGGGCATCTACCTGATTGTTAGAGCAGACTATCTCATTGGGATGGTTAGAGCAGGAACCTACCTGATTGTTACAGCGGTGACTGCCAAGTTTCCCAGCTGTGTCCTCAGAACGTGGCATTTCACTATTGGCAGCTCCAGGGACGATTTCAAGAAGGTTTTACCCACATGGTAGCTAGACTATACATCACAATGATGCTGCCCAGCAGAGGCCTACCTATACCATGGCCAACATGGCTTTGAGTAGCCTCCCTTCCTCTTCCTTTCTCTATCCTTGTCTTCACCTTATCTCTGCTTCTCTCTCTCTCTCTCTCTCTCTCTCTCTCTCTCTCTCTCTCTCTTGTCCTCCTCTTTTTTCTTTACAGCCAGGTCTCACTTTGTAAACATGATAGGCCTAGAACTTGCTATGTATACCAGGCTGCCCTTGAACTCATAGAGCTCTGTCTGCTGTTGCCTCCCTAGTGCTAAGATTAAATCATCATCATTATCATCATCATCACTTTTTTCTATCAGTCTCTTTCTAAATCTGCCATCCTGCATTTCTTCCTTTCTATTCTTTTGTCAATGTTGATGCCCCTTGTTTTTCTTCTAAGCCTTGACTTTCCTCTATCTGACCCATGCTATCTACTCTGTTTTTCCCCTGTTCCTCTTTGTGTAAACGGTACAGCTCAGATGGAAAGGCATCCTGACAGTCAGGAGCCAAGGAATACAACAAAGTCACAAAGCTCAACAAACTTCACACAAGAGATTTATTGGGAGGAAAAAAAAAAACATGAGGGTGGCTGACACTGCAAGGCAAGAAACAGCAGAGAACTGAGCAGAAGACAGGCTTTATATAGCTTTTCTTGGGGAATGCAGTGGGGCAGAGCTTTCAAGAGTGAAGCTTCCAAGGATAGGGATTGGTGGAACTTCAAGTACAGAGCTTGAACTTTTTATTCTGGAGGATGGGGGCAAGTGAAAGCCATTGGGGCCTGTAGAATTATCTATGGGTGGAGCTGGCAGTTAGATCCACAAGGCAGGGGCCTGGACACTCGTGTGCCTTGAGGAGATTTCCTTTGCTTCTTCCTGTCATTTTCATCTTCTCTTCTTTTGCGGTGTCTCCTTCCAGCACCATCCCATGCTCACCTTTTCTTCTTCTCTTGCTGCCTGCCCCACACATTTTCATGGACATCTACTCTGAGAATCTTCTCAGCGGCAGCTACCGAGATGATGGCAGCTACCTGCTGGTGATCTTTGCCCTTCCCGGCTCTGCCAATGTCTACAGTGACATCTTTAACCTTGTGTTGGCTCATGTGTACACATCAAAACTGCTTAATTAGACACCAAAATTCACCTTGAGTGCAGGAGACTTAAGGATTAAAAAAAAAGAATTTCAATACATACATTGAGTATTAGTATTATCTGTGTACAAGGGTCCTGTCGTGTATGTTGATGAATTTTCTGGGTTCAGTAGAAACCAGTCTTTCAAGATTTCTAAGAAAGTCTGTCAAATAACTCTTATCCTTGGAGCTTATGTTTGAAGGGATCAAAATACAGTTTCCATTAGCATTTTTCAACTTCTTTGTTAAGAAATGAAAAACAATATTCTAACACTCCTTGTTTCCCCAATCCAGAGGGGAAATCAGGCACAAATTTGAAATAAGGGTATGTATGATACACACTTGTGTGATGATACACACTTGGTATAAATATAACTGTGAATGTGCTTCATCAAAATAATTTTCATATACATAAATACTTTCTCAATAGGACTTGCTTTCGTATATATAGACACAAATCCTCTAGAGGAGTCATTCTCAACCTTCCTAATGCTTTGACCCTTTAATGCAGTTCCTTGTGTTGTGCTGATCCCCAACATGAAATTATTTTTGTTGCTACTTCATAATGATAGGTTTTCTACCTACTTTGTGTTAAGCATTTAGCTTATATGCTGCTCGTGGGTATTGTGAATTCAAATGTTTAAAAACATTTGTGAACAAGTTTCTGTGGGGATCCTTACCTGAAGCAAATACTTGGGAGTGAAATTTCCCATCACAGAGCGTATTTACTTAAATATGCAAGAAGCTACTAACTATTGTTTCTTATACACTCAGTGGCAATGTGTTACTCCACATCTTGCTATTCCACCGAGTATGAAGTCGTATTTGTTTTCACTTTCATTTATATTTGCCTGATGCCAATGATACTGAAATACGCATCACTGTACTTACTGGCAACTCATATGCCTTTGGCAGTAACATGTCTGTTTGCATGTTTTGCTCATTTTTGTTGGGTTGACAGCCTTCATAATACGAAAGTATAGGGATGTTTTGTATATTCTAGATCCATATCTTGTATCAGCTATGTATGTGTTTGATGAGAAGAGGAACAGATAGGTGTAAGTCACCATGTGGGTGCTGGGAACTGAGCTCCAGTCCTCTGCAAAGACAGCAAGTACTCTTAACCACTGATCCATCTCTCCAGTACCTGAAGGTCTACTTTAGATGTCCTTTATCACTTTAATAAATGTGCCTCCAATTCTTAATTTACAGAGAGCTCTACTTTGTTGAGTGAATGAGAAAATTTATAAGATTATCTTTCTGTCTTTAAAAAAATGATCATCTGGTTTTCTTCCTTCTGCAAATGTTACAAACTGGTTATGCAAATATTACAAATTTGGTTAGTTTTGCAGGTTAAACTAAACTTACATCCCTGACCATGATGTATTTGGCTTTTTACATGCTTCTGGACTCAGTTTACTCGTATTTCAAGTTTTTAATGTCTATTTTCATGAGTGATGTCAATTCATGATTTTATTTTCTTATTCTCTGTTTTATCAGATTTACTCGGCTTTATGTCACCTTCATAAGTCAGGGAAACAGTTCTTCCTCCCATGTTCTCAGAAAGTTTATATAAAATGAGTACTATTTCTACCTTCTTTCAATCAGTAGTGAAACTCCCTGAAATTCTTTTTTTTATTATTACCTTAATTTGAGATTATAATATAATGGCATCATTTCCTTCTTCTCTTTCCTCCCTTCAAACCACCCTGTATTCCTCTCCTTGCTCTCTTCCAAATTCATGGCCTGTATTTTTCTAGGGAAATAATTTTTATTTCATTGCAATTTCTTTACTAGATATACAAAAGTAGCAAGATTACCTTATTTTCCCTTGTATCTGTTTCTAACGTTTGTGATTCTTCACATTTATCTCTCTCAACTACATTGTTGATATCATTAGTACTAAATTGCAATTTTATCCTTTCATTGAAGTGCATGGAATCTTGAAGAATATGCTACCACTTATTTATTATAAAACTGATTTGAGCTTTCTCTCTTCTTCCATGATAAGTACTGCTAAGAATTCATCCATTTCTTTAAAAAAATAAGTTTCAGGAATCAACTTTTAAAAGCTTTAAGAATTGCATTCATCATTATCATTGTATGGGCATGTGTTTGTGTATGTAGGGGATAGGGGATGTGTAGGGGATAGGGCGAAGGACAACCTTCAGTAGTTAGTTCTCTCCTACTGTGGTTCTTCTCTCTGGTCTTCACTCTTTTTTTGTGTTTTTTTGTTTGTTTTTTGTGCCATAAATTCTTAACTGTGTTAAATATTTGAATTGTCATCTTTTATTTATTGCCTGTATTCTTGTTTTTCCATTTCTTTCTATAACTCTAAGTTTGATTTATACTATTTTACTGAGTTAACTAAGATGGGAATGTACATCATTGATTGTGCTTTTTTTAAAAAAATATTTTTTGAGACAGGGTTTCTCCGTAGCTTTGGAGCCTGTCCTGGCACTCACTCTGTTGTCCAGGCTGGCCTCGAATTCACAAAGATTCGCCTGCTAAGTGCTGGGGTTAAAGGCATGTGCCACCACTGCCCGGCTTTTTGTAGCCATTTGACTCTAGGGATTTACAATCGGTGACTCAAAGTACATCTCATAAATTTTGGCATACTGTGAAAGTTTAAACATTTTCTAAATTTTCTTGTCATTCTTCTATTTATTGCTTACCTGGCAGTGGGTTATTTCATTTTTCAAGTGTTTAATGGCTTTTTTTATGTTTTAATTTTTGTTTGTTTGTTTTTTGAGACAGGGCTTCACTGTGTAGCCCTAGCTGTCCTGTAACTAGCTCTTGTAAACCAGGCTGCCTCGAACTCACAGAGATCTGCCTGCCTCCTGAGTGCTGTGATTAAAGGCGTGCACCACCACCACCCAGTCTGTTTTAATTTTTTTTTAAATATTTATTTATTTATTTACTTATTTATTATGTATATAATATTCTGTCTACATGCATGCCTGAAGAGGGCACCAGGCCTCATTACAGATGGTTGTGAGCCACCATGTGGTTGCTGGGAATTGAACTCAGGACCTTTGGAAGAGCAGGCAATGCTCTTAACCGCTGAGCCATCTCTCCAGCCCTCTGTTTTAATTTTTTGCATTTATTTAATTACTGTGTGCACAAGACGTGTGTGTGTGTGTACACATGTATGTGTATGGGGGTATGCCGTGACATACATGTGGAGGTCAACTAACTTGCAGGAGTTAATTCTCTCCTTCCATAATAAGGATTCAGATATCGAACTCAGGTCTTCAGGCTTGGTGGCAAATGCCTTCACCTGTTAAACCATTTTGGCAGCCCTACTTGGGTTTTTCTTAATACCCTTAAACTTTTTGGCAAAATTATTTAATTTGTTACTGGTAAGAAAGTATAGATATTTAAAACTATGATCATGGATTTGTCTTTTTAATCTCCTTAGTTATGCACAGATATATCATTATTGACTTATCTTCTAATAATTTCCCTTTTGTGATTATTAAATGCTAACTTTAGTAGCTCTCCCAGCTTTTTCATTTCGACTATTAGCATGACTGTATATATGTATATGTGTATGTGTGTAAACAAAGTCTAATGCTAAAGAGCAGTAACGATAGTAGAGTAATTGTCATTCTTACTTCAACCATATCTGAAATTTTTTACATTTCACTTAGGTGTGATTTCATCTCTGAAGTTTTTTAATGCGAGAGATCAGTTGTTTGGAAATGGTTCTAATCTTTAACCATCAAATGTTTTAGTTTGGTTATCTTCTTATAAAAGCATAGCAGTAACGTTTTAGATTAAATCTAAATTATTATTCTATTTACTTACATATCCTCTTATGTAATTTTCTTGTTCAGAATTTAGATATCAAATAAAAAAGAGTTCAATGAAAATAGAAGAGGAGTGAAAGCAAGTGCTAGATGAAGGGGTGGAAATGACCAAAATACATTAAATATATGTATGAAATTGGATGGATAATGAATAGATAAATAATTAATGGGCATGTAAGAAAAAGGTTAGCTGTCCAAGATTATATGTAAATCTACACTCTCCTTTCACATCAAATATGTAGCATGTGTTACTATATACATTAAACTATTATATATAATCTGTATATTGCTAGCTGTCACATATAAGCTTTTTTATCTTTTAAAAAATGTAGAATCTCTAATGTGCCATGTCTATAAATGAAAAAGATATTATCATAAAATCCACTTTGATTATTTCAAAGAGTTCACGTCCAAGTAAAGTCCTACATCATTTCAAACTGTGTTTTGAAATTAGCAACTGGAAGTCAACACTCAAGAGTTTTATAAGAGCCCCGTTATTTTATTGATAATCATAAATACTTTTTGTAAAGTGGATTATTGACATTCCACTTTTATAGGTGCAGTTATAAGATTCAAAGTTTAAATATTTCATTTTTAAGGAAAAAATATTTTTACCTAAAAAGTCAGGGGTTAGCATTAATTTAGATATACATAATAATCGCTTTACTTTTGAAGTTAATTTTGCAGTTTATTTTCCCTTTATACTCATGACTTAAGCAAGGATTAGCATTCAGTAACTAAGGTTTAAGAATGCACTGTTGATCCACTGGGGCAGACATGGTTTTGGAATTTTAATTTGGGCAGCCTCTGCTTTGGCTGGACAAAGAACACAGAAGGTGATAGCATGTCTCAAGCTTGCTGCCGCTGGAAACATGACCCTGCTCTTTTGAACAGTCCCTAGTTTCTCTGCAGAAATAAGCCTTCATGACACAGGAGAGCGGTCAGGAGAGGACAGGGAGTGAACATGGATGACAGAAGTGTCTGTGTCACCCATTCATTAGGGACTCACAAAGGGGTATAGAAATTCTGAGCTTTTGTAGGGATTGAGAGCTCCATATCAAATGTCTATGGAGTAATTTAATTACATGGGTATGGTAGGAATGACACAGTGGTTACATTAATAAACTGAAGCATTAAAGAATAATAGCCCAGTTATTGCTGAATTATGGGAAACACGCTGCCTATTCATTCCTGGTGATATTAGAAGGGAGAAGGAGAGGGCTTACTTACCACTTTACACCCCCAATGCATAAAGAAACAGTCTCTTGCTTCTCCAGACCTGTGGAAAACCGGGTGCAGTGGAAGACCCAAAGTCACGCCCAATAGCATAAATCTCACTTTGTGTAAGATGCTTAAAATATCATACGCTAAGTCTGTTTTTATGGTGCTGAATAAAATTGACGTGGGCCAGACGTAGTAATGAGCATATGCTACATAAACATCTCTAAAGAACCTTTTCACAGATCTCAGAGATGGTAATCCCTGTTCATTGTCCTGGGCCCTATTATTAATAGAGTCCACTTGACACACTCATGGGCCTCTAGATTACTAGCTGAAAAGAAATAGTCTATTATTTAATAGAAGCTAAAGTAATGTCTCATTTTTATCCATCCCTATGGACAACTAGAAAAAAAATATCCTCTACCCTTTGCAGGAGGAGGGGAAAAGGAACTCACATTTGATTTCATATCATTTACCAAGAAACACGTATTGCATGGTGCCAACACTTCCAAGAGCAGTACTGCAGGAGAAGAGAGGAGCTATATAAAATATGGTCTCCACTGTCAGATTCCAGTGGGGGGATTCGGAGATTAGCTAGCCTCCTCCTTTCACGAAATTCCTGAGAGTCTCTCTGTAAATTCTTGTACACACCATCTTTTCATTGGCATTTCTTCATGGGTGAAAATATGGCTAATGATTAGAAAATCCACCTTGTCTCTGAAATCTTTTGACACTATGAAGGCAGGAAAAGTTATCTCAAAGAGACAATAAACGTCTCGTTTTCACAGAAGCCCACCACAATATCCAAAAACGACCTCAGGAACCACTAATGGTACAGATTAATATCAATATGCATCTAATAAAATAAATTATATGTTGCGCTTTGAACTTTTAGGAATGTCTTCTGAAATTCAAATTTGAAAAACTCCAATAATGGAATTTGAAGAAACCGAGAACTGACTTTCTTCAGCTAAAGCAGACTAATATGAGTTCATGGGCAAAGTACAAAGTTGTAGTACTTCTTTTGACATATATTTCCCATAGGGGTCCAGTGCTGCTCATTGTCCCAGAATCACCTCCACAGAAACTCTTTACATCAGTGCCCAAGTTGAACAGGCAAGAGTATCACATGGGAAACTTGTTAAAACAGGTTGCGGGGCCCAGTCACATAGCTCTGATTCAGCAGGACTGGGTTGGAGCCAGAGAGTCTGCATTTCTGCCTGTTTCCCTCCTCCCTTCTGCTGGGGCCAATGATCCAGGGACCAGTCTGAGAACCACTGCTTTAGGTATTAGAAAGACAATGCCCTCCGGAGCCTTGAGAGAAATTGCAAAATCCTCTTTAACTTGGCAGTTAAGGCCAATTTTCTTTCATGTTGTATTGACAGACATCCTTGACGAGGTAGTCCTTGATAATTCAAAGGGCAGAGTTTAGAAATACTAAAGAGGAAATGGAAACAGCGTAGCTTTTCCTTGTGTCACTTAACAGGCGTTACATAAACAGACATTCTCCTGCAGACTTGCTTCTTTACTTCAGCTCTTCAGAGCATTCCACTGGGATCAAAGTGTAGCGGGGTAACCCTGGCTAATTGCAAGCCTTTCCAGGCCCGCTTCATCATGTGCTCTGGGCAACGTAGATGAGTCCAACCATTGCCCACAGGTTCCTGTGTAGCCCACAAGTTCCAGAAAAGGATTAGTCAGCAGTTTCTGGTTCTCCTGCCCACACTAACCACAGTTTGGCCACCAAAAATGTGGGTCAGCACATTGCCAAAGTACCGAAGCATGGTGGTTACAAGGACCAGAAAGCTCAACTTCAAAACATGTGAGTTCGTTGCTGTTCAGAACGTGGAGGAGGGCAAAGGTCAGCCCTGCTGTTCTTGGACCCGATCCTGTTATGCCATCTTTTTGTGAAGCCAAGTGCTGCTCACACGATTGTATGTTTCTCTTACAAATTCTGCCAGACAGTGGTTTAATTCAACGAGGCTTGTCTGTAATATTTAGTCAGATGTACTCTATTTTTTTCTCATAGAAAGAAACACTTGACTAAAATTTATACTGCAGACTGAATGCAGAAAATCAGCAGCCTTCACTCCTACCCAGATTCATAAAGCCACACTATTAGAAACACCTCCTTTCTGTTTTGATTGTGCTACAAGTACATAATCGACTTGAAAAATTCTCCCCTTTTGCCTTCATAGAGAGCTATAGTGTTGGCTTCTTGGGAGATTGCTTTTTTATACTAGATTATTCATTTGTAAAGAATGAGAGTGCTTCTCAGTCATTATGTAGATGCTATCAACTTGCCGGTTCTGATCTAGTGAGAAATCTGCCTTAAGGTTTGGCTGAAACAAAATCCTCAAGACCTATAATTTGTTATTTGCCTTCTCCCTTACACAGCTTTAGCCACAAGGAGAAGCTTAACAATATGTAGCAGAGGGCTGGACAGATGGCTCAGATAAAGTGCTTGTTGATCAAGCATGAGGACCTTAGATGGATCCCCAGAATCCATGTACAACTTGGTGACGTGTTTCTGTAATCCTGGTGCTAAAGAGGTAGAGAGACAGTAGCAACTGTGGTGTTTGATAGCCAGTCAGTCTGGTTGAAGCAAAACGCTTCGGGTCAAGTGAGAGTCCCTGTCTCAAAAATAAGGTGTAACATGATTAAGGAAGAAATCCAGCCTCAGCATCTGACTTGCTCATGCTCCTCTACTATACACACACACACACACACACACACACACACACACACAAACACACACACAAACACACACATGAATATACACAGAAAAAAAATCCAGAATGGATTTTAAAGTTTTATTTTGCTGCATTAAAAATTAAAGAGACGAAGTCCTAGAAACAGAATATACTAAAAGAAACCACGAGATGGGGCAGAATTAGAAACATAGTTGGTTACTCTGCTAAGCTCCTTGGCTATTTTATTTCTTTTGTACAGCAGTTATTTTTCTAAGTACATTGATAGTGAGGACAACACAGCTCTTATTTAATAAGGCACACTGATTTTTAAGAAATTCATTGCAATAGACAGAAGAAATGGCTCAGCAGTTAACAGCACTTGTTTAGAAATCATGAGAAGCAGAGTTCAGGTTCCATTTAACAAGTCAAGTATCCAGCTCTTTGGTATCTGATATCCTCTTCTGGCTGTGTTCAAAGTTGCAGGCAAAGCCACATGCTTGTACATACTTACTCACATATATACAGGTATACTTAATGCAGAAATATACATACATATACATTAATAAATTTTCTAAAAGTTCACTATTATTTCAATATGAAATATTTTACATGAACAATATATCTTAAGATTTTTAGATTTATTTTATTAATTCATATGTATGCATGTTTTTTTCTGTGTGTACATCTATGTAACATATGTGTCTCTCATGCCCAAGGCCTTCATATGAGTGTTGGGAATAAAATCTGGGCCCTTTGCAACAACAAGAAGTACTCTTAATCACTGAGCCAAATGAATAAAGAAATGGCACCTTAAATGAATTGTTTTTTTTTTAAAAAAATTACATATATGGAGGCTGGAGAGATGGCTCAGCGGTTAAGAGCACTGACTGTTCTTCCAGAGGACCTGGGTTCAATTTCCAGCACTCACATGGCATCTCACAACTGTTTATAACTCCAAGATCAGACAAACATGCAGGCAAAACACCAATGCACATAAAATAAAAAATAAATAAATTTAAAAAATAGATATATGTAGCTTTTCCCCTCATGAATTGAATATATCTGCAACTTTCACATCAGATCGTATTTTGTCCTTCATTTTTTACTTCCTTAAAACAATCTCCAAAGTGGACTGTTTTCTGGATAAGACAGTGTGAATATGGAGAAATGAGTTCATGACCTCGGGATATAAAGAACTGAAGATTTTGGTTAGCTACAGCCTGATTTTCTTCTTTGAGTTTCTTTGGCGATCCAATAGACACAGCTGGACTTCTTAATAGAGCCTTGCCACCTTCTGTGTCTCAGTGAGGTTATCAGAGAGGGGAAGAGAGGGGGAGAGAGAGAGAGTGAGAAGGAGGAGGAGGAGGAGGAGGGGGAGGGACAGAGGGAGAGAACGCTGATTTTTTTTCTGTATTCAGATGTGAATGACTCTGTGAGAAAATGTGCCCTGACTTGCTTATGTGATGGTATGGATTTAGAGTTCACAGGCATTGTTTAATCACAATGAAGCTGTAACATAACGGACCGACACCATTAGACAATAAGTAGCCCCAATGAAGCATTGTCATGTCTTCCCATGAGAGCTTGGATGCAGCTATGCAGTTTGCAACAGGCATGTGAACTCAAGCTCTCTCCTCCTTTGTGTTTTTTTTTAATTCTCCACGTTAGGATCAAAAGCATCATTGAAATACAGTGCACAAATCAATCCTTAAGCGTGCATGGTGGGATATGTATATGAATAAAAAAAAAATCACTGGGATCATGTGATGACCTCTTCAAATCCAGCTAACATGACTGAGAACAGTGAAAGCACACGATGGACTAGCTAGAAAAAAGGAGAAACACATCTATGTATTTTACATGCTTTTCTATTTTGTGACAGAGCAATAAGCATTAAATAGCATTTCTAAAAGTGCTGACTCTGGTGACACATCATATATGAGACATTTATGAAATTTCCCACTAGGAAAAGATTTTGCCATTATCTTCTGAGCTAAAGCCCATCTAGGCCCTTTTACTGAACTGTTATTGGACATATATTTTTCACGTGTCTTTCATGGATGTCTTACCTCATTTCTTGGAGTGTGCGTAAGGATCAGACTACAGACATTAATGCAAGGCCACCATCTTATGAACCACTCAAAAGCAACATGTTCAATCAGTGTATGTAGAAGACACCGTATGTAATTTCTAGAATCTAGTGAAAACAATCAAAATTCAGTGCCCTTTAAAATATAATAAGAATTCCAACATGGTGATCGCAGAGCATGAAATGGAGTTCAGGGCTCTTCATGAAGCCTGGTGCAACTTTATAGTGGTGGCATCTGTAAAGCTCACCCCTCATATAAACAGCAAATGAATGACTTATTTCATCGTTCACCTAACCAACCAAAGGCATAGTCTGGGGCTGTATAATATGGTTTGAATTTTTAACTGACTTACCAAAGAAGATACGTTTTGAGGTCATTTTTAAATTCCTTCAGCCAACTTATTTTCGCCCTATTTTAATTATTGCTTTTATTTAAATGGGTGTTTCCTTAACATACTACAAGTTAGTGGACACCATTGACGACTGCCCAGCCAACAGTAAACCTGTTACAGAAGTCTGATCACCGTGCCTTGCGTCTACAGCCCCCATTTTACTGGAACGTAGACACCACGTTACAAGTGCTTAAGGATTTCTGTTGTGCATCCAGCACTGAGGCAAATGGATAATAGCACCTTAAATGAAATAGCACAATTCTCCAAAATATTCGCAAATCACATTTTAAAATCAAATTATGTCATTACCATACATTTTTAGGGAGGCTGGGGGGGATGTCAGTGAGATGTGTGCTTTTTGTGACAAATTTCCCACACGATTTTTTTTTTTTTTAATGAGAAAGGAGTGTCACATGGGGACATTCTCAACCAAGGCTTGCTTTTGCAAGTTGGAGGGAATAGAGCTCTACAAAAGGCAAACAAGAGAGCAAATTCTTCCCTGGAAAAATTCAGCCACTGGAAATGTGGTCTTGTCCAGATAGTGAGAAAATAATTGTCTCCAGGTTTGATGAAGGGTTTATAGCACTAACGTTTTAGGATGAAATACAGCTGGTTTCAGATTCCACTGTCAACTCAAAATCAAGCTAATTTCATGTGGTTTGGGGTTTTGCAACTATTTTTTTTTTGTAGAGTACTTGTAGGGACTTTTTGTTCCAGACACACATCCCTGGGAATACCCTACCCCACCCCCACCCCTACAGTTACTCCAACTCCAACGGAAAATGTACAGGGAATCATTACTGATTCTTCCCAGCAGAGGGCACCGTTATACCTCCATCGGTTCTGGATGTAGCCACAACTTCAGCAAATCCCTCAACACATGTTGTTTACATCCTCAGCCTGAACACATAATCCTCAAAGAGAAGAAAAAAATGAGAATAAATCTAATCGGAAAAAAACACAGTTCTCCAGAGCTGCAGCTTCTGTAGTTCTAAGAGGGAGTTCTTTGTGTCAGTCGTGGTGGTAGGGGAATTTTGTCTTACAAACTTAATTCCAAGATAGGTTTGGGACTGGCCTTCTCATGGCCTTGCTTCTCTTTGTTCCTGTACTTTTTATGAGTTGTTTTCCATTCATCTCAAAAACTGCTTTTTTCATAGAACTTATATAAACATAAACTAGCAAAATAAGGTAAATGTTATTTTTCCCTTTGAAGGCTGGTAACATGTGAACCTAGTATTTGGAATGATGGGACATTGAAATGTATTTTTTTGCTGTTTTCATAACCAGTTTGATAGAGGAAAACAGCTCACTAATTCATATTTGTATGATATTACTCAGATGTGCATATGGCATTGTATTAATTACTACTTAATTCACCCTTGAGAGCACTGTTCTATTATAGAAAAATAGGTCTACCCTCATGCAAAAAATTGGACAGGAAATATCCTAATTAGCACAAAAAAAAACCTTTAACACCCAACTTGATTTTTGAGAAAAGATCAGCTTTATAATCATACAAAATAAATCATTGTTTTCTAAATGGCAACATGTACAGTATACAAAACAGAATATTATGTCTTGATTTAGTTGAAATTGGAACAATAAACATTTTTTGAAGTTGTCATATGTTAGTGTTAAAATTTTTAAAAGAAGCTTGGCATTCTACATATTTGTCATTACTTGCTTTAGTAGCCTTTTCCCCCTTTTGTCTGATGATATTGTTCCCTTATGTTAACGTTTTGGCAGACTCCTTGGATGTGAAATATTTTTCAAACCCAAGTAGGTATTGTTTCATTTTTTGTTCTCTTTTCATTATGTTTGGAGTATTATCAAAAGAGGCTATTGACATTTTACATGCAGCCTACTTTTATCCATTCTATCTGTAAGCATGAGATACAAATAAATTAGTAACACTACTAATTCAACTGAAGAAAAAAAAACCTATGGTAGAAAACTCCAGACTTGATTAACAAAAATGTATCGAGCACAAATAGAATCTGTGATACCTACATAACATAAAATGCATCTGCGCTATTTCTCATAAAATTATTGATTTGGGACTAAGGTTCTATAAGATGTATTGGTCTCAAGGTTCAGCAGACACAGAAGTTGGAACAAAGTCTTGGAACAAAGACTTAATGTTGGCTCTTGTCTGGCTTCAACCAGGGCTCAATTTTCATCTGTGCCCCCAGGAAGACATGTTGCTTCCAGGGTTGTCTAGGACTCTGAAAAGAAGCACAAAAGCAGATTTCCTCCCCCATTCTTCTATTGTGTTCTAAGTTTTCTTTAAGAATAGATGTTTCAAAATGGAGTGAAGAAGCATCTTGCTATGGAGCCGGTGAATGGGACATTACTAGGATGTAAAATTCCAAGTTTCTAAATCCCCACTCAGATTTGTGCAATAGTGGTAATTAGATGTGTGATTTCCTATGTTCTTTCCATCAGTTTTCCAAGGTACATAAAGGATGACTTTGCACAAGGCTGCACATTCACAGCCTGAGATTGTGCTGAGCTCACTGGTAACAAAAACGATCTACTGTTCTCTTTATAACCAAAAGAATGGCTGTGCTGAAAATATTTCAAAAACAGGCATACAACCTTCCCTAGACTAAATGGCAGCATTTAGATTCTGTAGATTTTCGGATCATCTTAACTAGTGGTCCTGAACTTTACACATTTAGGATATCATTGCCAATCCTAGAATCAAGATATGAAGCAAAAATTCCTGTCACAAATATTATATTTAATCTGTCAATGTTATGAAATTATCTTGCTATTCTTTACCTTTTAAAAATTGCATTTATTTATTTTGTCGATACAAGTGGGCCACAACACACATGGAAGGGTTAAGAGTATAACTTGTAAAAGTCGGTTCTCTTCTTCCATCATGTAGGTCTCAGGAATTGAACTCAGGTTCTCAGGTTTGGCAGAAAGTGCATCTAGTCACCAATCTACCTCAACGGCTGTTGTCTGAGGTTTCTGTCCAGCCTGGTTCCCACAGTCGTTAAGTCCCAAAGAAATCACACAGAGGTCTACAATAATCATAAACTGATTGGCCCATTAGCTCAGGCTTCTTATTTACTCTTATAACTTACATTAGCCCATTATTCTTATCTGTGTTAGCCACATGGCTCAGTACCTTTTTCAGCAGCATAGTCACATCTTGCTTCTTCTGTGTCTGGACAGGACTGCAGAGGGAGCTTTTGACCCGCTTTTACTTCCATCTGGTTGTCCCGCCTATACTTCCTGCCTGGCTACTGGCCAATCAGCATTTATTTAAAACATAATTGACAAAATATAGACAATTGTCCCACACCAAATGACCCTATTTTGATGTTCTTGGGTCATTCAAACTTAACAGTTCCTGAAGAAACATTTGCTGCCTGTCCCTCTCTGTTCCTTTCCATAACTCTTTAGCTAGAGGGACAGTTTTAAATTTAACCATGATGTAGTATTACCTGAGAACACAATCAGTCCCTTTCTGATTTCTCAGGTCAAGCTAGAACGTGGTTCCATATTTTCCACTTTCAGTGAGTTCTCAGGTGATGAAGATGGTGGTAATGAACTTTCTGATGAAAAGATGATATTCAGAGGATAACTAAACCACACTCTGGAGATACAGCAGCCTCTTCTTCCTTTGAGGCCTTGTTGAAGATTGAAATATCCCTGAGGCACTGCACCTCTTCTAGAAATCCCTTACTCTGAAAATGAAGGCATCTATCTATCTTTAAGCTAAGGGAGACTTCAGTCTTATTAAGATCTCATGTCGTCATGCCTGATAATGTTTGAAATAATTACTCTAATTTTGAATCCAACAAATTGAATTTGATGTACATCAACTCAAAGTCTCTATCTGGGCATTATTGGCAATCAGATCTGCTTATTCTTTAGTGTGCAAAGTTGTCCTGCATATTGTATAAGAGCATCCCTAGCTTGTGAATGCCAGACACCAACAGCATCACAATATGCATACTCAGATTGTGATAGCCAAAATTATTCTAGACATTGCCAAATATCACCTGAAAGGGGAAAATACTCCCTGGTTGAGAACAGCTATGCTATGTTATTTTCAAGTTCATTAAAATGTGAGAAATGATTGCAGGGTGCAATCATTTGAACAGGCCACTGTAACTCACTTGAGCTTCCCTTTCAACATTTAACTGGTACAAACCTTCATATTCTGCCAAGCACATCTTAGTCCTTTGGCTCATCTATTCATGTTGCTACCATTTGTTCCTACTCTTTATTGCCTAGAGGTGAAATCTTTAGGACATCATGAATTTCTAATATATCTATTCTGTAGAGATTCCTTGTAACTTGAGTACTTTAATCATGTTTTGCATCTTGTATGCCATGACATGTTTTATTAGTTTAAAAATATTGCAGTGATTTTTGTTAAACTTCAGTAAGCAAGGAAAAGGCCCAAATATTTAAAGGGCTTCAAACAAACAAGCAAAAGCCTCATGAGATGCTGTGGCAAAAGATCAAGATCAGGTTGGTCTATGTAGTGACTTCTTGCCTGACCTTGTCTTAAAACAGAGAAGAGTCTGGTGAACAATTTGAAATGCATTCAAATGTTCTGGGCCAAGAGTGAATTCTGAAGATTTTCCTAGTAATTGAAAAGCTATTTGGAAGCATTTTTACTTAAAACACTACAGAAAAGGGATCCATTTATTGGCTATCACATTCCTTAACAAAAGACCACAGCTCATCTGGCTTCTTAGATTTCCATGAGTAGAGCCCATTAATAGAATGTGGTATTTTGTAAGGGACTAATGAAAACCCTGACAGGATCCACTGCATGGCCTATGGTGCACTCTTGTCTTCCCACTGCTAGGGCTGAGAAAGTAGGATGTGAAGGGGGCACTATGTGCCATGACTGAGGAATCAAAAATAGGAAGCATTACTTATGAGCTCACCAGTTAGTCTGAAGACTGGACATGGCTGGTTTCTGTCTCACACAGTTATAGTGACAATATTTCCAGAGCAAAGGAGCATAGTCTGACACAAGAATTTGGGTTACGTCCAGATGTAAAAAGCATCTGGAAAAAAGAGAATGGAAGTTAGTATGTTGAAACATCCCATGATATTTTATGTAGGTTGTGTAAAAGGAAAAAAGAAAAAAAAGACTGCAATATGGAATCCTTATCTTCCCCTACATGCTACTAATGTGGTCAGAGACTATATGTCTAATGCCAGAATGGGATTCGTCAAGGTATATCATCAGAATGTGAGAAGGAGAAAGAAGAGGAGGCAGGGAATAGAAGGAAGAACAAAAGACCAAAATAGAGAAACATATTCTTCTCTTCTGCAATGTAAAGGATGATCTGGCTGAAAACTATTAAAATGGATGAACAACTCTCATGTGTTTTGTGGAATGGTAAATAGATTCAAGTTTTAAGAAAAGTAATTTCATAATCTTAAGAAAGATAAAGCCATGTGTTATAATTAATTAATTAATTCTACTTCTAGAAATGCACTTATGGAAACTCTTGAATAGCTAAGCTAATGTGGCAATAAATTAAAGTTGATAACAATGTTGTATGTTAGATTTATAAAACTGTAAATGATCAAAAAGCCAACCTAAGTAGCTAAAATTCTATGTGCCCTATCCATATCATGAAATGTTATATAACAGTCACAATAAGAATGCTAATTAAAAAACTGTAGAGTGCTATATATAAAATTGCTCTACTTTAAAATATATTTGTTACGTTTACATGAGGACAATTTTGGAATCTTGAACCATAAAGTGTCACCTGTGATTGATTTCTGTACATGTACTAGGTCCAAGATTGTTTTATTTTCCTGAGTTTCTAATAGTTCAACAAGGCACAGGCAATTTTTATTTTACTTCAACTAAAAATAAAGAATGAAAGATCTATGTGATATGAAGAAAAATCACAGTATCGAAGTCAGTTTGAAGGAATAAGATGTATGTAAAAGGTGATTGAGTATGTGTGCCTGATCACAAGCCGGATAATACAGTAGCTGCCATTTCTTAGGAATTACTTTAAAGAGCATATGTGTTTGTCAGCTTTTAGTTAGTTAATACATGAGATTTTCTTGAAAGGACAAAAGTGCTGCCCAGTAGCTAATTCAATCACTAACTTATAGACTGCATAATTATGGAACTGATTAATATAAGACGGTATAATATTACCACTGCAGAAAGAGGAAAGAACATTAATTAGTGCATTTTTTGTTTACCCCTCTTGGAAAAATAAAGGCAGGAGAGATATAAAACACATCATGCATTTCTATAAAGAGAGAAATAACAAAAATTTGCATTATGCCAAACTACAGAACAAAACAGACCAATTCCAGTAGCTCCTAAACCCCCACTAGCAGCAAAGACTTTTGGCTCCCTCCTGACCTACCTATCAATGAAACAGCCACTATCTGCATTCCTGCCCTAGCAAGTTCTCATTGCCAGCAACACATCCCTACACCTGTAATAACAATTGACTGTGAATGTTGGACCGCCAGGTAGCTTCTTTTCCCCAGAGGACCCAGACACATAATCTTCCCCAACAGTTAGACCCATAAATTTAAAGCTGTCTCATTTAGAAGTGAAAAATCCTTTTTTTTTAAAAAAAAAAAGAAGAATCTGCTGTCTTCTACTGTCTCTACGTCCTACCCACATTCCCTCCTCCAACCTTATCCAGACTTTCTGACTTTTTCACTTCCTTTTCTGAAGTTTGTCTTTGTGAATCAAAGTCGTCATTGCAATTAAAAATGATCACACTGTGTTAGAACAAAATAAGAAAGTTTTAACTGGCTCTTATAACCTGTCACAAGGGGATTACAGCTTCCAAAATGTCATGCCATCCAAAAATGTACAGGCTTCAGAAGAAAGGACCCAGTGATAGTTAAAACATAGCATGTGAATTCTGCAGTATGTAAGTGAATCCACTTGTATAAATTTGGAATTGAGTTTCAATTTCAATGGGTGACAACTATGATGGTGGTCAGAATTTGCTAACTGCCTCTGGCTGCCTTCACTCAAATCATTTTCATTCACTTCTAGGAACTTTTCAAGTCACCAGGTCTTTTTTTTTCTTAGATAAATGAACCAGAAAGGGCCCAAATCGCCTGCTGTTCTGTGTTTCTCAGATATAAAAATGTCTGGAATGCTACATTATCTACTGTGCAGCTCAGCAAACAGACCTGTCATTTTGGTTATTGCTGTTGTCCCATATTCCCCAATCCACCACTTAATCATTGCACAATGTCAGATCTTACTACTACTACTACTACTACTACTACTACTACTACTACTACTACTACTACTAATAATAATAATAATAATAATGTCCTCATGCCTAAAAAGTATTGATGCCAGAATTTTGGAGATTTTGAATTACCTGGAAGTAATGTCTTTTGAATTAGTGCTCTTCATTAACCTGCCACACAGACTTATTGTAGATCATTTTAAACATATTATATTTTAGTTTTTAGAAAGAATACATACTCAGCAAGATCTTAAGGTTAAACTTTAAAGCAGCAACAACAAAAAACTGCCATTTTCTGAGGTCTTCAAAAATGGTCAACTATTAACAGTTTCACATAGTTCAGCTTCAATGTGGGAAACTAATTTTTATAAGTCAAAGTGTCTTTCACTGACTCTAGGGAAAATAGTCTAGTTCAACGTGTTTTACAATAAATAGCAAGTAAAGAGTGAATTCTCTTTGTAAAGCTGAAAACCATCAGTGCATTTGCCCTTATGTTTCCATGCTCTCTTTGCTTAAAGTGGGAATTCCACAGCCACTGAGATTCAGCTAAGCAGAGAAAAGGAATGCCAGTTATCAGCCTGTAAAAGCCAAAGCTTGCAGGTTCTCACTTCTAAAATACACTCAAGATTTCCTGGGAAGGGCCGACCCCTTTTGTTGCACTTTTGTCTTGTAGTCCCCTCACCCCCAGAACTTCTATTTCCTCTAATAAGAGGCAGGATTTCACTTAAGTAGTTTAGAGAGAAATTAATGGGTGATTTGCCTTTTCCTCTGTGACCAGCTCGCCATTCTTTTCTGCTCTGAACGTCCATCCTGCTTGGAAGGAATTGATTCATAACCTGAATTATGCAGAATGAACTCTGACTGATGAGAAGCAGGAGTTATTTTGTTGCCATTTAGTTAATTTTTCAAACTTAATTGGTTTTTTTTAAAAAAAAACATGAATTATTTATACATGTCTGAATGACAGGTTCACATTTTGCTCCCAAAATAAAATTAGTTTCACAGAATATACACTTTAAATATCTAATAAATGTTAAGTTGTTGGCATGGAATGCCCATTCGTTTTTCTGATTTGAATAAATATTAGAAAATCATAACCTAATTTATTCTTCCATATCAGAAAAATGATCAGATAACTTCTACTAACCATTTTCCTGTTAGGTGATTTATGGTTATATCTCTTTATTCAATAGCAAGGTCTTGACATTGAAAGATCATTCACATAGCTCTAGCAACATCATGCATTTATTTAAACCACACTTGACTAGCGGTATATAAATAATCTCTCCTAAACCATATTGATTTCCCAAAGGGAATATTAAATGCTAAATAACTTCACAGATTGGAAGTAGTCTTGTCTCTGCCCTCATTGTTGATATAATCAAAAATAATGATATTGTACCTAGCTTATTTTTAATAATTCATGCATTGAGAGCAAAAGAAAATATTACGCCATTGCTGGGGGACATGAACTCTGAACTGCACAGCACATGCTCCTTTTCTTAATAAATGATAATTGTCTAACCGCTGAATGATGTCTACCATGGATTAAGAATGTGTACCTTTATAATGGTGCTATAAATTAACACAGAGTATTATTTTCCAGACATCAGATATACACATAGCACAAATCTTTAGGAATGTAGCTTGCACATCTTTCATTAGTCCTCACAGAATTGTGCTGAAGTTTATAATACTCTGATTTTATATATCACAAAATTGGACAATGATTGGCTCTTGAGCATAGAAAATAATTTGAAGCATGTTGATAAAATATGTTTATGTGTTCATCAAACAGGCCTCAATTCCTTGTTAGTCATACAGTTAGATTCTGTTAGCCAGGTTCCCTACTACTTATTGATAGTCATGTGACTGTAAGTTCATACTGTTAGTGTCTATAATATTGCTAGTCACGGGGTTTAAAATATCATTACAGTTAGCAGAACTATTAGTGATTATTAGAATATTAGTGGTGGTTGGGTTCTTGAGTCGGAGTAGTAGGGAACATCTCAGAAGACATAAAAACTCAATGGAGTATAGGTGGGACAGAGACACATGCAAGAAATAAATCTACATTGTGTACATTTTGCATTATAACTAGGTACCTACAAATGTAATAAGTCTGCTAATATTCAATGTAGCACTCCTTGATTCTAACCTCCTTTTAATCAAAGCTTTTCCCAACTACTCAAGTATAAGGTTACAATTAATATCAACTATATTAAGAGATACTATGTCTCTATAATCATTTATTCTTTGAGAACAGTGTAGTCTATTTCAGATAGAATGACTATAAAGTATACTTTATAAAAAAATTTTGGTCACTTTTTTTTTATTATTACTTCCAAACTAGGAGAGTTCTACCAAGAACATGTTGGTACAAAACTGTGAGTATTTTGGGGAAGTGATAGTTTTTAATCACGCTCTACAGCATATGCAATTTGAATGATTTTTTTTGTTTTAGGAAGAAATTGTATGTTTAGAAAACATCATCCTGGGTAAGGTTTTATTAGTTTTGTCTACGCAGGACTCTATTTTTATCTTTTGTTTCAGACAGAGTAACAATATGTAGCCCAGACTGGCTTGCAATTTGCAATCCTGCCTCAGTCTTCCTCCAAAATTCTGGGAATACAGATGTGCATTTAATGTGGGATTCACAAAAGTGGTGGTTCTCTTTGCACTGGCCAAGAAATTTTGACATTTCACATTTTTACAGACAAAGTGAGGGAAGGAAACCTACTGGCACCTAGAAGCCAGAGTTGCTGGGAAGTATCCTACATTATGCAGTCCTAAAATGGCCGTAGCACTGAAATTGGAAGAAAAAAAAAACCTGGGTTAAGTATGTGAGGCTAAGAGTGAGAACCATGTCTGTTTTAATCATTAATTTATGGTTAGCAAGTGATAAAGTGCCTGAAATCCCAGTGAACACGCAACGGAATTTGTTCCATGAATAAATGGTCCAAGAATATCTTGTATAACAGATCAAAGGGAGCATACTTGGACAAGGGGCAAAATGAGATTTGAAGATGGATTCTTAGTTTTATGGCTCAGTAAACAGACATTAATGATTAAAAACCTCCAAAATTTTAGTCTCCTCATTTGTAAATTGGGGGTAAGAGTACCCCCAAAATTGATATTATAAATATTAAATAAGATTAAGCATGTGGAATGCTGAGCATGGTACCTGAGGTGCCCTCAATAAAGACTGACCCTTATTTTTCCAAAAAGAACCAGAGTCAGTACTTCCTGGGTTTACTTATGGGCCAAGCACAAAATTAAGGAAGTTCATAATTGGGGGCTGGAGAGGTGAATCAGTGAGTAAGAGCACTTGCTGCTCTCGCAGAAGACCCAGGCGTAGTTCCTAACACAAGGTTGCTCACAACTGCCTGTAACTCCAGTTATAGGGAACCTGATGCTCTCTTCCAGCCTCAGCAGACAACAGGCACAATGTGGTCCACATATATACAAGCAGGCAAGCAAATATAAAAAACAATGCCCATATTTAAAGAAAAATAAAAAAGAAACTGTGTACTAAAGAGGATCACTAACCTGCCCCCCAAACATGTAGCTGTTGAAAGGCACTCAGACAAAGCAGGAATTATAAGACCCCAAACTCTGCATTCTCTCCATTATAGTATATTGGCTTCTTCATGAAACTGAGAACTTGTCCATAAACTGGGAGGTGTGAAGGCCTCTATCTTTAATTATACTTTACTCTTATGTGGTATTGAACATGTCCATTGAGCAAGATGTCATTATCTCACCTTTCTGGAACCAGGATTGTGATATATTTTGGATGAAATTCAAAAGCTTACCAAATCAGAGGTCCCGGATATATAACTGCAAATAGATTTATTTAAAAAAAGAAGTGTGCCTATATTTCCTATATTTGTCACTATGTGGTGCCTTCTCTGTTTTGTATTCTGATGTCAAATTTCTTCCAGTGATTTATTATATGATGCTTCTTTTATAGAAATACCTGACCTATAGCTCAAAACCCGGCAGGATTTCATCAAGTTATCTTGCTCCCATGCTACAGTAGGGATCCTGGGAAAAAGAAGCTTACTTAGGTACTGATTTTATAGTTATCTCAATTTCCAAGATGCAAACCTATAACCTCAGAGTATCATAAATCTTTCGTTGACATCATGGTAACAATGAGATTTAATAAAGTCTTAAATTTCCTAGTAAAGCTTATCTAATATTCATCTCGTAGTTAACAAGATTTAGAAAATTAGGTCTAACAGTGTTTAGCAAATGAAAACAAAATGAAATAATAAAGGAAAGAAGGCTAGGTGATCCTAATCTTTCAGTTTCTTTTCTTCCTTTCCTGTTCTCCGAGTTTAATATTTCTCAGCTCATCTTGTTCTGACATTTTTTATCAGTAGAATGGCATTTGGATTTGTTTTGAGTTTTATTGATATTTCACATCCTACACCAACTTGATGGAGGCATTACTGGGTTCAAAATGAACAAATTTCAATAGCATTTCAAATTGCTTAGGGGCTCCTAAAGGCTAAGGAAGCAGAACTCACAGTGTTGTGGGGGTGGGAGACCACTTTGACTCAGGCCTCTTCTTTTGATGCCTTGACAATAACCATCACACAGTAGCAACTCAATGATCCCTTGCCTCTCATTGAACTGTAGTTTTCTTTGAAAAAAATCATAGGGAAACTTTCATCTGCTAATGACACAAATACACATTAAGGCTAAATGCGCCTTTAAAAATGTCAGGATTAAGTAGAAGACATAAAGTACAAACAGAAAGACTTTATAACCATTTCAAAAAGTGAGATGATTGATAGAAGGGTCAATGTGCCTGCTGAACAAAACACGTGGGCTACATACCTCACTGGGCACTAATTTGAAAATGTCATTTACATCTTATGTCTTATGAGGAGACAGCCATCATACGGTCTTTGCTCTGAAGAAGAGGCAAAACCTAGTTTACCAAAACTACGTTATAGCAGTTCTCTGATAATTTTGGCAATGAATTTGGTTTAGTAATTTCTTTTAGACTAAACCTCATTGCTGTTCCTAGAGCTAGAACATGAAGCACAACTGGTAATTAGTCACTGTGTGTTGATTTTGACAGAAGGGGAAACTATTCTGGACTTCGGGGCTGGCTTCATGGTCCTCTCCCTTCTACTTCCTTTTTAAGGTCTTTTTCAGATTTAAGAGGAGAAAATTATATAGGAATGAGGGATTCAGAGAACCTCTAAAACTCTGTTTATACCTTACTTTATTTTACGAGTTGTCAAGTTCTCTTTTGGCACAGAACTGTAACATTTATCAAGAAGTAGTAGTAATATTTAAAAATGAAACATGCTGCTAGGTTTGGGGTGCTTTCTCTCCTTGAATGCCAACAAATTTCATGCTTGATTCTGAAACACCAATGACATAACAGTTTCTGACAAATCATTCATGAGATAGACCTTGCTAAGTTGTCTTATTTATTAAATTAGTCTTACTTGGACTACCACAGCAAGATATCATAAATGGAATGACTCAAAATGTAGTCACTTAGCAGTTCTAGACTCTGATAGATCCAAGATGAATCTGTATCCTCCTCATACCCTTGCATGCTCTTTTATTCTCTGTGCCTCCTGAAAACAAGACTACTTAATCTTAGTTCTCTTTTCATGAGGTCACAAATACCACTGGATATGTTTCACCCCCTTATCCTCACTTAACCTTAATAATTTCACTATGCTACTGCTTTCAAATTTAGTCACATTAAGAGTTAGGGTTTTAACACATGAGGGGTACATTCAATGTACAATATCAATTGCAAAAATAGTGAACTTCCTAATAATTTTTTATAACTATAAACTAACTTTCTTGGTGATTAAATGATCATTGCATTTGACCTAACCTGGGTTTGATGGCAAAAAGCACAGTGGTGCCTCTTCAGCTTGCTCATGGGTTCTGATAACTATGTACATACATGACAAATAAGCAGGATAATTTAAATGCCTAGATTCATGGGGGATCAAAATTAGTAAAAAAGAAAAAAAAACTTTCGCATGACCTTCACTTTGTCTAATAAAGCTGTTCACCAGACTCAGTTGGAAGAAGATTCTTTCTAAACAGATTCTCCACAATTTTTGAAGACATACTACATAAACATTCTTCTCAGAAAAATCATTTCAGTGTAGGACTCTTGACAGCTTCATTTTTCAGACCAGTCAGCTAGGTTGAAAATTGAGCTGCCCAAAGAGAGTTGGCAAAATAGTTTACTCCCTGTAATTAAAATAGGGGGAAGTTTCTAAACCACAGTCATCTCTAATGCTAATTTGAACAATCAAATGTTATTTCCAGTAGAGTTTTAAAAAATTTCCTCCTTCTTGGCAAGCGGGTACAGCTCTGTACTGTGGGAAATCAGATAATTTCCCCATTAAGATAGGAATGTTCCTTATGTCAAATGCAGAGTGTTACAGTTATCCTGTATTTTCATTGCATGAATACATTCCTTGGATCCAAATTCAGTAATTTTGAATGTGAACACTTAACTATACACCTTTAATTTTGAAGAAAAAAATGTTGAAACTATGGCGTTTAAGCAGAATATTTCACAGGGACCATTTGGTTTCCTTAGACAACTTGAAAATATCTTGTTTTTAGCCATGTTGAAAATTTATGCCAAGGTATGAGCTTTTCTTAAATGAGATTTTTTTCCTTTATGTGCATAGGTAACTTCCTTTTTGAAGATTTTATTTCGTTCTGCTCAATGGCACAATGTGGCTTCAAAGACCTATTTGAAACCTATTTCAATATTTCTAGAAATTCCTATTTCTAGAAAAATGGAAACTTTGGATTATAGATCCTTGTAAAATATAATTATTGTAGAAGTATAATTACTATCATACTTATAATAGTAAGAAATAAGCTGTAATAAACAATCAATATCCACTTCACTGAAGTATTAAAGTCATTATAGCACCTAGGTATTGGGTATATGAGGAAGTCATTGATGACTTCCAGATGTTTCTATTTTTAAACTGCTGCCACATCTCTCTTTCCCCTGCCTTTGTCTTCTTTAAATATAAAAAAGTTTAAACTGTAATCTCCCCAACAAAATGTTCCCAATAGCTCCATCACTATTTTGCCAACCATAGAATAGCATCACGGTGCGTTTGGAAAGCCAATAGGAATCTCAAGGGATGCTGGGAAAACAGACAAGGCCAGCTCCCTATCGTGTGAATGTTAAGGAGAGATTTTGCACATTTTAGCCATTGCCTGTTGTGTATATATGTGTCAACATCTCAAATGAAACTTAGCATGCTTTTTGAGTGGCTTCACTGATTTTGTCTATCTCCATGGGTCTTAGTTTCCAACAAGTCTTGAGCTGCAAATGGAGATACATCCTAAATCTTTTCTCACTAAGACGTAAGGACCTAAGGAGGGAATAGCACTTCATCACTATTGGGATTCACACTTTGTTAGAAAATCGCCTTGTTGCTCTAACCTTTGCTTGCATCAACAGCTGCTGCTTTGAGACACATATTTGCTTTCTTTCCCTCTTGCCTGTGACGTTATATTCATTTCTCTTTCTAGCTTGGTAGTCTGCCCCTTCTGGAATTATGTTTTCTCTTTTTTTTTGGAATTTGATGTTCGTTTTATTATTATTATTTTTTAAATTTATTTATTTATTAAAAATTTCCACCTTCTCCCACTCCTCCCACTCCCCCCACTCCCCCTCCTTCTGCAGTCCCAAGAGAAGTCAGGGTGCCCTGCCCTGTGGGAAGTCCAAGGTCCTCCCCACTCCATTCAGGTCTAGGAAGGTGTGCATTCAAACAGACTAGGCTCCCAAAAAGCCAGTACATGCAGTAGAATCAAAACCCAGTGCCATTATCATTGGCTTCTCAGTCAGCCCTCATTGTTAGCCACATTCAGAGAGTCTGGTCTGATCACATGCTCCATCAGTCCCAGTCCAGCTGGCCTTGGTGAGCTCCCCTTAGATCAGTCACACCATCTCAGTGGGTGGATGCACTCCTCGCGGTCCTGACTTCCTTGCTCATGTTCTCCCTCCTTCTGCTCTTCATCTGGACCTTGGGAGCTCATTCGAGTGCTCCAATGTGGGTGTCTGTCTCTACCTTCATCCATCACCGGATGAAGGTGATATGCAAGATATTCATCAGTGTGGGTATGGGATAAGGCCAGTTCAGGCACACTCTTCTCTGCTGTCCAAGGACCTAGCTGGGGACATTTCAGTGGACACCTGGGAACCCCTCTAGAGTCAAGTCTCTTGCCAACCCTAAAATGGCTCCCTTAATTAAGATATCTACTTCCCTGCTCCCATATCCAACCTTCCTCCACCCCAACCATCCCATTCCCCCAAGCTCTCCCGAATCCTTCCCTTCTTCCTTTTCTCTCCCCATGTCCCCTTCCTCCCACCCCATCTCCCCTTCCTCCCACCCCATCCCCACCCCTGTGCTCCCAACTTTTGCTTTGCAATCTTATCTACTTTCAATATCCAGGAGGATAAGCATATGTTTTTCTCTGGGTTTACCTTCTTATTTAGTTTCTCTAGAATCATGAATTACAGGTTCAATGTCCTTTGTTTATGGCTAGAATCCACTTATGAGTACATACCATATTCATCTTTTTGGGTCTGGGTTATCTCACTCAGTAAAGTGTTTTCTATTTCCATCCATTTGCATGCAAAGTTCAAATGGATGGAAAATTGTTTTTTACCGCTGAGTAGAACTCTAATGTGTATATGTGCCACACCTTCTTTATCCATTCTTCTATTAAGGGGCACCTAGGTTGTTTCCAGATTCTGGCTATTACAAATAGTGCTTCTGTAAAGCAAAGGACACTGTCATTAAGACAAAAAGGCTACCTACTGAATGGGAGAAGATCGTCCCCAACCCTGCATCAGACAAAGGTCTGATCTCCAAAATACATAAAGAACTCAAGAAACTAGACATTGAAACTCTAATTAACCCAATTTTTGCAACATCAGAAAATAACTTTTTCTCTTTTCAATTACTTTTTTACACTTACTTATTTTGTATATATTTCTACATGTACATGTATGTGGTCATGGTGTGCATGTGGAGATCAGAGAAAAGCTGCAGTAGTCAGTTCTTCCCTTCTAACATGTGGGCCCCAGGAACTGAGCTCTGGTTTGGTGGCAAGCACCTTTACCCACAGAGCTACCTCACCAGCCCAACTTTACTTTCAAACACATTATAGTAAAACTTCACTAAAGTACTAAGCTGGCTACTTTCCCCAATCTGCACACAAGTTTTTCCTGCATATTTCATGCTAGGAAAGAATCTAGGCGGTTTCTTAACATACTCCTAGATTATAATTGTACTCTTCTGCTAAAACTGTAGCCTAAGTGTGGGTAGTTATGTTGCCTCACAAATACTGAAGGAGACACTAACTGCAAGTACAACCTCATTTTTTCTGAAAGAAGGGGAGACTCAAGTAACTGTTATGGGGGAAAGAATAGCCACCTCGATTAAAACAAGGCAAGGGAATATTCAAGCACAGCCATAAGGGCAAAGCTCCCAGCTGTAGTTTTTTTGTAGAGGATGAATAGAGGGGTACCTCTTCTTTAAATTATTGTCATGTATAGATATTTGTACATGTGTATGTGCAAATACATCCTGCTGAGTCCATTTAGTGTTTTTAGTTTTGCTTCTATATGTATTTGTTTGGAAATGAAGGTATGGGATTGTGTAACCTGTTAGGAGGCTCATCCCTGTAAAATACTGATTCTGCTTAAGCAGTCCTTAATTGCCTGTAGGTCTTCATCTAGGGGTGCCTTGTGAGATTTCCTGTATCTACTCTGGGATGTCAACTGATATTCTCATTGTGCAGGTCTTGTCTAGGTGGTCAGATTGTTGAGATTTCATGAATACAGCTTTCCTGTATATAGAAGATACTTACTATCTTACTGCAGACTTCCTGGTCCTCTGACTCTTCTAACCTTTCTGCTCCCTCTTCATGAACACTCGCATAAGCTGTGCATTTAAATGGGACAATTTTTTTTTGAAAAAAGGACAGAAGTCATCATTTACATTTTATTTACTTTAAGATGGAAAGTATGTGGGTGTCGGCCGACTGTTCCATATCCTCTGTTGCTCATGGGTGCCTCAGGAATTTGAGTTGGTGTCATCACATTAGTATGTGACAAGAGTTTGCTCACTAAATGCTCCTTCCTGAGCTTGGCTGATGTCTCAGCCTGCCTCACTGAGACATTGAGTCTGCATGGCTCAATGGAAAAATGTATTCTCTTGGTCAGTATCCATCTTGCTAGAATACATTCTGAAACACACAAACAAGGACAGAGGGATAAGAAACAGCCAGGAAAAAAAACCCCACATCAATGTGTTGAAGTCCATACTTCTAAATATAACATATTTCAAGAAATTACATCAATGGTTCTCAAATAGGTAAGGCGTGAGAATAATTTTGCCAATCGGAAATATTTGGCAAAATCTAGAGATATTTACGTTTTTGTTCTCTACAAGTGGAAATATGAATAATGCCATGGGCCTCTAGTTGGGTATACTCCAGGGACGCTGCTAAACTTCCTGTAATACACAGGGAAAAAATCCTGGTTTTGATGACCCTGTACCATATGTTAGTGCATAGCCACCCTCTGCTTCTTGACCACAGCTCCAAAAACAAACCACTATTGTCAGTGCCACCACAGACACCAAGCTGGATGTTAAGAATGAGACCACAACCTTCAATCAACTCATCAGAATCTTAAATGTTTTGAAACAACCACATTGAATCCTGAACAAAGATATTTGAGCTGCGCTTTTTTTTTTCACTCCTTTGCATGGAGTTTTCAAGGAAAAAGATATTATCTGAGATGAGTGAACTCAGGCATTCACGTGTAAATCATCTCCCTCTCTTTTTATTCTGAGAATTCCTGGCTAATTGGGAAATTTCCCATCCTCCTTTTGCCTGCTCCAGGCTTCCTTTGGTGTCTCTTGATATTTCTTTTGGTTTTATTTGGCCTACTTTGGGCTTCAGAAACATTCCCTGAGGCACCCCCAGATCCTGAGTTTTTAGTGTTGATTCTTGTGCAGATCATTAAAGAGCTATTAGTAGTTGGTCATAGTGTCCCTTAATAGAATAAAGTAAGTATTTTGCCCGTTGAAAGGAGCCCTGTGAATCCTCTGTGTTTTTTACTTTTAAAGAAAGTAGCAGATTTTTATGACTGAAAAAACAAAAATCTACTGGTAGTTTTCTGAATGAAAAGGAGTCTCCAACCTTTCAACTCACAAGTGACACAAATGGTACTGGGATCCTAGTGTCTTCCTATATCCTGCGCTGATTTTTGCTTATTTAGCATTTTATTTATTTGAGTTTTTCTTTTGTAAGATAGCATATTTCTGTAAAGCCATGGCTAGTCTCAAACTGGTAATCTTTCTGTGCCAGACTCCCAAGCACTCGGATTGAAGGTTTATAAAGCTGTGTGCCTCTGTGCTCTACCCCTATTAAAATAAATGATTAAATCAATGTTGACTTAAAAAAAGAAATTAAAGATTTCTTACTACAGGTTAAAAATGCCCTAAGAGTGACTTTCAAAAAGTCAGTTTTTAAAGACCTGCCAAGATACAGAGCAAAATTTGTTCAACAGAAATACAATCCAAGCTACATTCTTTTGTAACTGTACTGCCAGTTTTTCTTAGCTAAGTCTCACATATTCCTCAAGAAAACTTGTCTGGAAAACTGCTGAAGAGGCTGCACTTGATCTCTCTCTCTCTCTCTCTCTCTCTCTCTCTCTCACACACACACACACACACACACACACACACACACACACACACACACACACACAAAACCCTTTAATCTTAACCCTCAAGTAGCAGAGACAAGAGGATTGCTAGTTTGAGGCTCAGTTGATCTGCATGTGGAGATTACACACCAAAACAATGGGTTTTAAGCAAAAACTTTTACTTTCTTGTTTAAAAAATTAAATCTTCATCATGTACTCCCAAATGCACATTGCATGTATAAATAAATTGTCCCTTTTCATGGTAATCCACTTAGTTTAAATTTGCAGCCTCCAGGGAGCTGGAGAGATTGCTCAGTGGTTAAGAGCATTGCCTGCTCTTCTAAAGGTCCTGAGTTCAATTCCTGGCAACCACATGGTGGCTCACAACCATCTGTAATGAGGTCTGGTACTCTTTTCCGGCCTGCAGACATACACACAGACAAAATATTGTATACATAATAAATAAATAAATATTAAAAAAATTGCAGCCTCCATTCACGGACTACAAGAAAGCAATTTTGGGGCTGAGGAGATGTCACAGTGGTTAAGAGCTTTTCTCTTCAAGAGATCCAGGCTTCAATTTCTAGCACCCACATGCACACAACCACTTACAACACCAGTCCTGGGGGATCCAGTGCCTTCTTCTGACCTCTGTGGACACTGAGTGAACATTGTACCCAGATATATATGCAGGCAAAAAGCCCATGTATATAAAATAAATGATGATTAAGACTAAGACAGGGCTCAGCATGATTTTCTATAAAGAGAGGGTCAATATTTCTAGGTTTTTAGGCTATATGATCTCTGTTGGAACAAGTCAACTATTCCAGTGTAGTGCAAGACTCCTATATAAAACCCCTATAGAAAGCATGTCAATAAATTAGCCGGATTACATTTCAGTGAACGTTTATTTACAAAACAAGTGGTGAGCCAGATGGTGAACATTGGATATAATCTGCCAACTATTTGTCTGGGTTCTTATGTGCCAGTGTAGAAAGAAGCAGTTTGCCTTCATATATGCCATGTTTTCCTCCAATAATATATGAAGTTAATATAATACAGTATCAGATTATTTGACAAATGGTTACCAAAAAATTGGCTTTGTGAGAAAATATTGACTCTCAATTAATTCAATAAACCAACTAAAGATGAAACCAGTGACTAAATAGAAAAAATATGTAAAAGAACAAAAATTGATTTAGACACTTTTTGGTCACTAAATATTGAAGGATGATGAAAGTAAAAGGAAAAAAGGAAAAAAGCAAAATAATTGATATTTGTGAACAAGCGTTCTGTCTTCCGAAAATTCAAAACTGTCAAGGACAAAGCAAAAAATGTAACTCTCAAGAAGAACAAAACTACATCTAAGAAATACTGAAAAGGAAGCTGGATCATCCCAGCACTTGGATGGCAGAGGCAGGTGGATCTCTGAGTTCAAGGCCAGCCTGGTCTACTGAGCAAGTTCTAGGACAGCCAGGGCTCCTACACAGAGAAACCTTATCTCAAAATAAGCAATATATATATATATATATATATATATATATATATATATATATATATATATATACCAAACTAGTATGAAAAGTACCCAAGTTTTAATTGTAGAACTAGGAAAGTGATTTAAATAAACAATTAAGACAAAAGCAAAAACCTCTTGTTACCAAAGTTTCTCAGTTAAAGAAAACAGATGGTTTTCTTCTTTCTCCTAAAAAGAGCTATTTAAAAATATTTAATGATAGCCTAGTTTGGTATGAATCTTATGCTCTACTGATTGAAATAAAAATTTGGAAAACCTTCTCTAAATACATTGCAATAACTTCAGGAGTATTTTGACTCAGCATTCCCACTTGGATTCAGTTTTAAACAAATACTGAAAATGTACATCTAATTTATATTCCAAGACGTTTGATATATTGTACCAGACAGGATTTCACTTGGATGCATGTAACAGAAACCCCAACTGGTATAGTACATTAAGCAGATGGGGAAAGAGGCAATTCGCAAACAACAAGAAACTAGATAATAGTCTGTCTCAAGTTTCACAGTTGTTTGAGAAGGATAGCCATGTAGCCTCTTGTTCTATCTTCCTCAGGTTGTGAATTTTGTTTTCAAAGACTCCATTTCAGCCTGGGAGAAAGAACAGTAAAAGAAATATTGCTTTACCTCTAAAGGTTTTGTCTTTTTATCCAGAAAATGATACTATCTCTGAAATCTTCCCCTCCCCATCTCTCTCTCTCTCTCTCTCTCTCTCTCTCTCTCTCTCTCTCTCTCTCTCTCTCTGTGTGTGTGTGTGTGTGTTCCATTAGGCTACCTGGTCCTTCCATCTTTGAAGTAGGCCTGAGCAGAGAATAATTTTAAAGAAGCACATGAGCTGATCGAGGTGTCACATACCAGCAATCCTTCAGCAATCCTCCAGCACTCCAGACATTGAGCCAGGATAACTATGGGTTTGATAGGATATACAAAGAGTGTAAAGAAGCACATAAGCTGAGCAAAGGGGTACATACCTGAAGCTCCAATTCAAGGCTAGTATGGGCACTTAGTGAGGCCCTGACTTGATCAAAGAAAAAAATATAAAAAAAAAGAGCACATGGGGTCTGGAGAGATGGTTCAGCAGTAAAGAGCACTGACTGCTCTTCCAAAAGACAGTAGGCAGAATTTTTCTGTCCCAGGAGCTTCTTCCAAATAATGAAGATAGAGGCTTAGAATTACTTATAAATACTCAGCAGATAGCTCAGGCTTGTTACTAGCCTACTCTTACACTTAAATTCACCCATATATCTTATCTGTGTTTTGACACATGGCTCATGACTTTTACCTCATTTTCTATACATCCTGTTTGTTTGGCAGTTGGCTGGCTGGCGTCTCACCTGACTCCACCCTTCCTCCTCCCAGAGTCCTCAGTGTCTGACAGTCCCACCTATACTTCTTGTCTGGCTACTGGCTTTTTATTAATCAACAAGAATAACACATATTCACAGTGTATACAGGATTATTCCACAGCAAGACCTAGGTTCAATTCCCACCACCCAAATAACAGCTTACAACTGTATGTAACTTGAGCTCTAGGGAATTTGACACCCTCACACAGACATGCATGGAGACAAAACAGCAATACATATAAACTAAAAATAAATAAATCATTTAAAAAGGAGCACATAGCAGCTGAAATAGAAATTGGGGTCCTGTTTATGAAAATAAAGTAAGAGATGGATATTGATCAGTGATTCTGTGGATACTGCCCAAATGTCCCCACGATAGAAGAACTGATTGTATGGGTTACAAATTGCAGTTCAGGGTCTGTCCAACTGTGGAAAGTCATCTCACTCAAAAACCTCTTCCTCCCTGAATGGTCTAGATTTGGCATCTGGATTAGACAGGGATGTGAAAGTTAAGTGTTTTCATCCCACAGACGTTAGTGCTTCTATCCACTTTCTCGGGTTATCTAAGGATTTGTCAAAACTTCTTTGTCTATGAAGTCCCGCTTCTGTATCTTCATTTCACACTTGTGGGTCCCTAATAGGCAACTTCATTCTAAATCCCATCACAGCATGTTTTCAGAAAACCTAATCTGCAACAATATAGTATTATTTGTGATAAGGAATATATAGCAATACAGAGGATGAGTAATAAATTATACTGTAAGGAACAGTTATGGCCACTGAAATGGAGATTGACCTGAAAATTTAATGCTGAAATACTGGTGGCACTATTTAGTTAAAAAAAAAAAAAAACAAAAACAAGGGAAAAATTGTGGCACATCTCAAAAAGAAAATATGATTTAGCAAAAAACAATGATCCATGTTACTCTGTGAAAAACATTCAAACATAGTTCATTACATGAAAAAGACAAACACATATCACCGTGCATTGTTTAATTCCAATATGAAATATCAAAAAACCCAAATGTATAAAAGCAGGAGAGAATTGCCTGGAACTGAGAGTAGGAAGGCTATAACTGAGCATAAAGGATCTTGGGGTGAGGAAAATGGTCTAAACCTAAATTTCTCTATTGTTTGCATAATTTGGTAAATTTACCAAAAGTTATTTAAAATAGGGGAAACTCATGAGATGTAACTGTGTGTGTGTGTATGTGTGTGTGTGTGTGTGTGTGTGTGTAAATTCAAGCTACTGACAACACTTAGTGTTGCTCCTACATATATGTATTGGAACTGGATAATAGATAAAGGGATTCATCCTTGTGGAAGACTGCTTATCCCTCTCTTAGAATCCATTAAGTACCTGTAGCTCTTTATCTAAGTGTGAGGCCTCTACCGTCCACGTTGGCATGTTAACTGGTCTTGTTATTGTGCTGGTCTTGTATAGATGACTATATTGTTAAGAGTTCCTGAGTGCATCTCCCTGTTACATATCAAAACACTATCTCAGGAAAGTTTATGGTACATAACCTTTTTGGTTGTTGTGCAGATGCTGTCGTTTTTAGCACAAATGATTAGTCTTGCTTATGTTAGGCATCTACTCTACCATTGAACTCCATTCTCAGTCCATCCCTTCCATTTCATTTCATGACAGGGTCTCCCCAACTTACTCAGCTGTCCTTAAACCCATGATCTTCTTCATCTATCTTCTGAGTCCCGTCATGTGCAATCAGGTGTAACTGTGAAGTTTATCTTAATAAAATTGTTAGATTCCAAAGTAATTATACACAAACATCTTATATCTTTATGTATATGCAATTATGATATGAACACATCTTGATGAACTTTATCTCTTTCTGTTTATCCAAATGTTTATCAGAGGGCTAATAATATCACTTTATTTTTTAATAATGGGTAATTTTTATTATTAGACTTTTTGTTTGCTTTTTTCAAGACAGAGTTTCTCTGTGTAAAAGTCCTGACTGTCCTAGAATTTTCTCTGTAGACCAGGCTGCCCCTGAACTCACAGAAAGTTACCCTGCCTCTGCCTCCTGAGTGTTGAGATAAAAGGTATGTGCCACCACTACCTGGCTTGGTATTAGACATTTTAATATTCACATTTTCTACTTGAGCACTTATTTCATAAATCATAAAATTACAAATGGAAAACAAACTTTTGGAATGAAGAAATGTAGTTCCTTGTAGGAAAAACATCTCCTGGCCTTCACATCTTTGTGATCAGCTCTCCAGTGAGCATACGCCATAACGTAGAGTATTTGCTTGTGTCAAGTTGTATTTTCAAATGAATAATTGATGTTTTAGTTGAATAAAGTTGCGTGTGTTTGTTTCAAAAAATTCTTTAAAAAGGATCCAAATTCAGAGGACTATTTCTAGTCTTATCTTGTCTTGCGGAACATGAAGAACTGTATTTATTTGTGATGATAATGATTCTGTCTTTACAAGCTACTAGAAACATTCGAAGTGGAGCTTGCTTTGTTTCTTGAAAATCAAGATTTGATTCATTCATACATTCTTTCACAGGAATGACCTTTCAAGGGGTCAAGTAATACTTTAGCTTAAAGTCTTTAACATGGTCAAAGACAACAAAATGGCTGCAAGTAAATTCAACTTGCCAATGTTGTCCAAAATATGAATAGTGCTAAACTAACTTAAATATTTCTTTAAAACATATTTTAGAGCATTTTACTGATGATTCTTATTATTCTGAATTATTTGTTCTGTCTCCTCCCATAAATGCTCGAAATTTGATCCTCTTGTTACAGGTTGCTCTCTGGCCACAACATAATCCTACACTCAAATTTGCCTAAGTATTGTTCCTAACATTGTTCAACATCACTTTCAAAGAGAAAGTTTGCCTCCAAGCACAAGTTATACTTTAATGTTTTTGTAAAATATTAATGTCCATGGAAAAGATGAGCTAGTAAAATTTATTTCATTATATAATTACCACACTTCTTTTCTATTATGTAGGCCTCTGTAGAATTACATTAAACTAATTCACCGATTCAGATATGAGTTTCCTTTTACTATTGTCCTCTCCTGAGTGGGATACAAAAACCAAATAGTGTGGTAATCATTATTAGCACTTAGTTATATGTATGGAGAAATAGGTAGTTAATGATAAAGTTCATGAAGTGCGGTCATAGCATAGCATATATATTTTTATATTACATCGTTATGTACCAGTGCTTTGGAATCTAACAATTTTATTATGGTAAGATTTACAGAAGGCCTGGTGGCAAATGACTTGATTCTCAGCTACTTAAAGGATAGCATATGCCAATTTAGAGGCAAAACGTTTTAGTGAGATTATCCTCTTTTATTTACCTATTTACTTGCTTATGTATTCATTTATTATTTTTTGAGACAGGTTCATGTCATGTCAGACAAGCTGGCCTCAAGCTCCTGAATGTCCTGTCTCAGAAATTATAAGGGAACATCATCACTTTTCTTTTCTTTATAATGTTCTTTTATATTGAAATTGCCCCTTTGTTCTCAGGAATGAAAAAGAAAAGTCTTCTGTTCCTACTTTAGATATTTCACATCCATCAGCTAACTCAACAAAAATTTCTTCCAACAAGTAGAGGAAAGAAAATGTGCTTTGTTACAGAGTGTGCTAATTAGCTTTTAATCAGCTAAAAAAAGAATTAGGTCAACCTGTTTGAAACTCAGGTTATTGTCCTTTGAGGTTCATCTTAAAATATGTTTTAATACTCTGCGCATGTTCATTGTAAAGATTTTATGAACTTGCTCATTTAAAAAGTTCAATTGTAAGCCAGGCATGTGGCTCACACCTTCAATCCCAGCTCTTGGGAGACAGAGTCAGGTGAATTTCTGAGTTAAAGATCAACCTGGTCCAGGAGGTAAGTTCCAGGACAGTCAGGGCTACACAGAAAAATCCTTGCTTCAGAAAACAACAGCAAGTTGTCTTCATAGAACTAATACCAATATTAACATTTCGATGTAACCTCTCATAGGATGTTTTCAATATTAAAGTAACCACAAATATTTATTCATATGCTTGCTTAGTGTCTATTAAAAAAACCAAGGTTACCTCTGGAAAATAGCAGCATGTTTGCTTATGTGCTAACTCCATGTTTACTGTCATTTGAATGTCCTTAATGTCACCCAATTTGTATCTGCAATACCAATTTGTTTTAGTGGGTGTTTCCTCTGCTCCAACCTGTGTCTGTGTGTGTGTGTGTGTGTGTGTGTGTGTGCGTGTGCGTGTGTGCGTGTGCGTGTGTGTGTATATATATGTGTGTATATATATATTAATGTGGGTATATACATATGTGCTTGTAGATATGTGTGCGCACATATGTTATGGAGGCTAGAGGTTAATGCCAGGTGTCTTTGACTCTGTCTGTACCTTAGTTTCTGAGACAGTGTATATCGCTGAACCTAGAGCTCACTGATCTGCAAGCTTGGTTGGCTAGTGAACGCCAGGAATCCTTCCACCTCAGCTTCCACCATAGCATTGGGATTGTGGGTATGTACTACAATACCTGGAGTTTGCCTTTGTGCTGGGGATCTGAACTCAGGTCTTCAGACTTATGCAGTAAACACTTTACTTACTGAGCCATCTCTCCAGCCCTGTTTTAGTGTTTTTGATATAAGGTCTTGCTATATAGCCCAGACAAGCCTTAGACAGAGGGTTGTGATTACAGATATGTGTAGCTATGCTCAGCTTGCTATATTATGTTATTAAAGAGGGTATTATTTTTATAGATTCACTTTCAAAAAAGTGGCATCAAAACTTCACGTTCACCTTATGTATGTTTCAAACCTTGGCACACCTATCAAAAGAAAGACTCTAGTCTATGTTACTTTTCCTTGGACCTGGGTGAAATTTCGTGAGTGCCTCATTTGACAGATGTAACACCAGATAATATGGTCCCTTCCTAGCCCTCTCTTGAGACTCGCCTTCTTGAAACCCAGTCAGACTGCTATGAGAAAACCCAAACCACATACAGAAGCTGGGTGCAGCTGTTACAGCCGACAAACCCAGCGGAAGTCTCAGGCAAAAGCCAACATCAAATGTCAGCATGTGAAGAGCAACTCCTCAGATAATTCCAGTGTCTAGACTTCGAACTACAGCAGTCAACAAAATAGAGAATAGAAGCAGTTGTACCCACTGAACCTTTCCCAAATCCCAGATTTGTGAGTCAATTACATGTGGCTTGCTTTAAGTCATCAGGTATCCAGGCGGTTTGTTACACAGCCATGGACAATATCAACAATATGTTTGAATGACTATATCACATTTTTTAGGCAGTTGTTTACTTTTAGAAATACATATTATTGTGAGGTTCTTCTGATGATAAATATTATCATGGAGGAGTTTTTTTTTGCTTATACAAATACCGCTTAAATATATATCACACTGTTTACTAGATATTAATTTCCTAGAAGTAGAAATGAAAGTAGAGGAATATACACATCTTAGAGAATGTTAATATGGGTTTTAGCAGTTCAATTTGATGTAGTTAGACAGTACAAAATGTGCGTGATTTAGAAAGAGTTATACTTAAGGGTGTCAGGAGGTGGCTGAGTTGATAAAATCCTTGCTGCGCATGTGTTACAACTGGAGTTTTGTTCTTAAGCCCCCACATAGAATGCCAAGTAGATATGGCAAACCCACCAGAGGCAGAATCTGGTTAGGTAGACTAGCCCAGTCAACAAGCTAGCCCAAGTTCAGCAAAAGCTTCTGCCTCAAAAAAGTATGGTGAAGATTAACTGAGAAAGGCATCCTGTCTTTAACTTCTGAAATGCTTATACAGGTGCACCTGTATAGTTGTACATGCATATTCATACACCCACACACATAAGAGCATGCACATGGACACACACACACACACAGAGAGAGAGAGAGAGAGAGAGAGAGAGAGAGAGAGAGAGAGAGATGCAAAAAATAATTTTATTTAAGACAAGCATAGTGACATATGTTTGTAATCCTGGCGCTTTACGAGGCTGGAGGTGCTAGAGGATTGAAATTTTGAAGCTAAACTGGGTTACAAGGTGAGACCCTAATTGTCAAAAGAAAGAAGAAAAACAAACAAAATGATACAGTACACCTAAAATGGTTTGCTAAATAAATCTTTGTAAACTCAATAAAATGAAAGGTCCCTGTACATAGAAAAACCGCTGTGAAAAAAAGACTTTCACTTGTTCATCAAAGAGAATACTTTGAAATATTTCAAATGACAAAAGTGATCATACAAATATGAATTTTGAAGGTGTCTTAATTCAGTTGTGATTCTGTCCTACCACAATCCTTGGGGAGACCCCAAATTCACTTGGTTACTTACTATGCCACTGCTCCTGGTATAGGAACCCTCACTGATGAATTTAAACTGCTAGAACGTAAAGGTTTCCTCTCATCTAGGAATTCTCAGTGTTTTTTATATAGGCCAGGCAATCTTTTTTTCCTTAAAAGCATCATATTATTAATATTTTAAAAATGAAAGATAACTAAAAGTCATCTAAGTCCTTTTAGTTTTATAAGCCTGAGGGAAACAAAAAGTTTTAAAAAAAATCTTTTTAAAATGTTTCCTGAGGGAATAAAAAATGTAATCAAGTGTATCTTATATTAGATATGTGACAATTATAATTTGCCACTATAATATTTGACACTGTTAACAGTCATTACATCCTCAAACTGTTGGCCATTGTCTAGTTTGAATTTCTACTTTTAACTGTCGTGTGTGTGTGTGTGTGTGTGTGTGTGTGTGTTTAAAACCCAATTTCACATAGCTCCTAGCTGGCCTTGAACTCCTTGAGCTGTCTTTGAACTCCTGACCTTTCTGCCTCCACTTCCCTAGTACTGGAATTACAGGATTCTACCACCATGACAGGCCAGACAATTTTACTGAATCTAAGGACATTGTCCTAAGTAGGAATTGACTCTTAATCCATATGGTCAGATGAGCAGATGTAAAGACCTCAACTGGTTGTAGAGAACAGTCAAGAACTGAGTTACCTAAGAATGTCAAGTGAAACTTGAAAGACAATGTTTTCATGGTAATTGCCACAAATTTTTTAAAGTGCTATGACTATGCTAATGTCAACTGCTTTTACTAATTATGTATGTTAATCACCTTCCCATTTCATTCATCACATTTACAATACTGATATCTGAAGGTGGACAATGTAGCTTACAAAATGCTTGAGCATTTTTGTTCATTGTTTAACCTAATCTTTCAAACAAAACAAAGTGATCAATAATGCTTTCTAAAATCACTTTATTAATGAAGAAAGTATGTCCAAGAAAGTGAAGACACAGACAGTGATAACCAGAACTTGAAAACAAATGTATTATCATCTCACCATGAGCCCTTTGAAAGTAGAGACCAGGGAGGCCTACCCTTTCCCCTAAGTTTGTCGCTTGTATTGTGCTAAAATTATACCACCCAGAGTAATAGTAAACAAATCTTTTCAGTAAGGACCAAATGATAGACAATCTCAATTTGGTGAACCATCTGGTTAACCATCACCGCTACTTACCTCTGCCACTGGAGCACATAAGCAGTCACGGCTGTCTACTATACCCATTCATATATAGGTATATGGGTAAACTCTTTTTGTTATATTGAATATCCTTCAGTTCTGTCTCTTTGTCCCTCTGTCTCTTTTTCTCTGTCTCTGTCTTCTCTCTCTCCCTGTGTACTTCTGTCCCCACTTCACCTTGTATACCTTCCTTATTTCCCTGAACCCTGTACCATCTCTGGAGGTCACTTGATTTTCATTTCTTTTAATTTGACTCTTCTGTTTTATTACCATAATTTTTAAATATGCAGATATATTTATTGATTAAAAATAGATGTAAATATAGATGTAGCTTTATAGATAAAAATAAGGACATAGATACGTGCAGTGGATATAAATACCTACGTATTTTTTACCTCCATGTGTGAACATCTGAGATGAATATCAGGTGAAAATAACAAAGGGTCAGTCGGGTAACTTTCATGAAAAGGCACTTGCTGCCAAGCCTGACAACCTGAATTTGATCCCTGGGACTCACCTGGTGGAAAGGGAAAACCAGCTCCTGAAAACTGGCCCCTCACTTCCATGCACATGCCTGGAATGAGTGTGCCCACACATGTACATAAAATCAGTAAATCAAGTGTTATTTAAAAGTTAAAACTTACAAGAAAATAATAAAGACAGTGGTGAAAGTTAGAAAAATATTGTAGTTTCTTTGGAAAAAAGTTCCTATCAGAAGTTCTGGTGGAGCTGCCGAGTGTTACTTTAAATGTTAACACCAGTGCTATACAATGAAAAGCTATGACATGGAATGGAGCCCGATGGCCAAGATTCTTTGAAGAGCTATGCTGTACTTTATACAATACCAGATGGGAAATGTTTTCCTTCTTTTGTTATTTTCTTGTTTCTTTATTCCTAGATGAAGCCTCACGCAGCTCAGGCTAAACCTTATAGATAGCCTAGAGTGATCCTCCCACCTTTGCCTCCTGAGTCCTGCAATGACAAGCCTGTGCCGTCATGCCAGAGTACAAAAATATTTCTAATCAATACAAATAAATGCGATACTCAAGGAGTTCCAGTAAGTCTGAGACTCTTTATTCAAATCGTTTATCTTTGCAGCTGTTTTGCACCTCATTTAATTGTAAGATCTGTTAAATCGCATGTTACCGAGGACAGTCGTACAAGTGCCCAAGTGCTCAGTAGAGCTAAGAAAACCAAAATGGTTTTGAAAATGCCCCTTTGGTGGTAATTATTCTGCTATCAGATCACAAACTTTTAGAATATCATATTCTGTGATCTTGTTTTGTTACCTAAATTCTCTTCTCAACCCATTCATACCTCACCCTCTTTTCATTTTCCCAGCAAAGGGGAGTCAGAAAATTGAAGTTGAAGGCAGATAAGGTAGAGTATATGCTTTGCACTCTAGCCTTATTTTTGCTATTGAGTTGGCATCATCACCAAGCAGAGGATTTTTTTTTCTTTTCAGGGAGAAGAGGCAGGATTGGGGCCTGGGGTGGGGGTATAACTAGAACTGTGATGTCACAGATTGCTTTGTCTCTTGGGAAACTCATCCATCAAAGCGTCACCTCGGATTCTGCAGAGGGTCACTACAGAAAGAGGCAGCGTGCCTTAGTTTAGGCATGCTGAAGTGCCAGTCTGTAGTGGGCCTGCTGGTGTGAAGGCGATTCATTTCATTTCAAAGGCCCAGTGGCATGCTGCCCAACACAGGCACAAGCACAGCGCGCTCCTTAGAAATAATGACTCCAAACAGCCTTCGCTGTGAAATGTAGAAATGTGCCATCTGCCTGTCTCCTCGGTGATTTATTCTCTTCAGGCTTTTAAATGATGTAGTGAAAAGGTAAGTCCTCTCTTTAAAAAAAAAATGTCTGTAGCGTATTTCTCTTGAGTTATATGGAGATTTGAATTTATAGTATAAAAGAATTTTATAGTGTAAGTGTGGCTGTCCTGGGAATTACAAGGTCAACTTTTGTCTGTTTTAGAAAAATACAGGTCATGTCTTACAACTTAGCAATTTGAGTTTCTTTAATAAAGATCCTTTTTTTAAAAAAAAACCATTTTTGTAAAACAGTTTAGTAATCTTCAGTACGTTTGATGATGCAAATAAATCCCTACTCCTGTGTTTGGTACTCTATCTTCCCTTGCTATTTTCATTTCATTTCCAGTTGGGGATGAATTAAAAACAAATGGCCACTATACATTGCAAGGGCTCTTTCTGGTCCAGCCCGATGTAGGCAGCTTCTAGTTGTTTGCTCCTTAACTACGCGGAAGTCTTTCTGTTCAGGAAGGAAACATAGAGCTATAAAACTCAAAGGAAGTTTGAAGCTGAGGCGTTCCCTGGGAGACAGCAGAGCTTCTGGCAGCCGCAGAAAGGAGCCAAGGCTCACCTGCGTGCCTGTCGCCTGTCTTAGCCTGTCATATTCCTGCACTTGTTCTTGCTGTGTGTGCTGCTCACAGAGGGGTGGGTGCAAAGGGCTGGGTTCGAGACCTCACAGGACGGGCCTGGAAGAAATCAGGAGCAAGCACCCGGCTTGCGCGCTGCCTTTCCTCTTTCCCCAAGAGAGACGCTTCTGCAGAAGTCATTTGGTGTGTGTGCTGCTTTTCCTTGTGAAAGGATTAGAGAATTAGAAGAGGGCTTTGTGAGAAAAATCCTGGGAGAGGTTGCAGGGATGAAAGCAAACAGAGGAGGATGATTTCAGCTCTCCTAGTCCCCTCAGTCAAGTGACTCTGAGAACCTCAGTTGCTTGGCCTCCAGCAACCAGGGATTTTCTTCCATTTACATTGGAGACACCGGTAAGGCATTTTCCCCCCTCTTCTACAGTAGGAAGCTATTGCAGACGTTTGCCTTTTGAAGTACCGGGTGGAGGGGCTGGGGGTGGGGGGTGGGGTCCTAAGGAAGGAAGTTGGTTAATGATTCTGGGGACATCCTGTATTGTCTCTGGCTAGTGTACGAGAAAGTCGCTGTTAACTGCACAAAGGGCTTGTGGCCAGAGAACAATTTTACTTCTACCAGATTTGATCAGCATCACTTTTGAGTAGCGGACTGAAACAAAATGGGTGCACGTGAAGACGCTAGGGCCCATACTGGAATGCTCTTATCTACAAGATAAGCACATCTTAAAGCGTTTTTATCTAAATTTGAACAGTTTGGGAGGATATCACTACAGGAATTGGTGGTGGTGGTTGAGGGGGGTGGGTCAGAACTTTCCAGAAAATTCTCAGTTATTTATATTCCTGGGAAATATGCATTTTACTGCTGTGTGTTGCTGCCTTGGTGACTAGAGCTGTGTGGAACAGAATTGTTGCGAATAACCCAAGTATTGCCAAGGGTAAGTTCCATGCAGAATGAGAACAGGGCAGAACATTTTCAATGAATAGGGGGAAAATGGAATTTGGTCTTCCCTGTGCAGAACATCCTATTTTACATGAAGGGAAGAAAGGACCAGCCTGCCATTAGGGTCAGAAGGAATAGGTAGCACCCCCCTTAGCACATCATCCAGTTTTATTTGGCAGCTGATGGTATTCCCTAATTCCACTCTGTTATTTGGAAGTTGATTTCGTTGTTTGTATGAAGATGCAAATATACATTATTTACATGCCTTGTAAATACTGTTTAAATGCATGGATACACATATATCCTTTTAGGACCTCCTCAGAGAGACACTAACGCCTAAAGAGTTCACAAATGCATTTATTTTGTTTGACCCCAAGTGTCCCATAAGCAATATACTGAGGGGCATATTCAAAAACTGAGGGTGTGTATAGAGAAGCAGTGGCAGATTAACTAGTTTAGAAGTCTCTCCTAGTTGCTACAGCCATATTCCTAAAATCCATCTCTGCCCCTCCCTCACCATAAGAACAGCATGATAATCTTTGTTGTTGATTCTTTGAGAAACTTTTACTGCTGCGTAATGAAGGGGGCTTCCTCCCTTTCTCCCTGCTTGTTAATATCAAACTAAAACCCTTGCTGTATGAAATGGTCTGGTGGTAAATATTCATTTTATAATGTTTTTGTGTCATGCAGTTAATGATCATTCTGGTTGACTCTGCTCACTTGAAAATACTGATCAAGTAAAACGATCCCTCCACTAATTACACAGCTCCACAACTTTGGCTTTAGTTGGAAACTAGGTCCACAGAATTTTTTTTTCTACATAAATTGCAGTCGTAAGATGACCTGATTATTAAAGTATTCAAAATTGAAAATCTGTGTCATTTATTTGATCACACTCAGGGGTTTTTAAAAGTATATATCTAAATAATTTCTCTACATATGTGAACGTGAGAACTCAAAAGTATGGTCTCTTTAAAATGAGCTAATTCTTTGCTGACAAATAAGTCAATTTCCTTTCAGTTTTAGGTTTTCCCTCTTTTATCAGCTAAAACTGTTAGTTCAACTAAATAGTCTTATCTTCCACCGTTTAGGAGTTGTTTGCAGAACTTTGGCAGTTAATTGGGGGAGGGGTGGAGCGTGAGATAACAGCAAATCTATCTGTGGACCGTGAGGATGCCTGGGAGGTTTGCAGGTTTTGATCGAAGTCGTTCGCTATTCTCTGCCGCCTACTCATTCTACCCTCAAAGACTATTTACTTTCATCATATTTGAGCCTGAGTGCATGGAGCTTATTAGAATTGATTTTCTTTCCAGGTTGATATTTTAAAATACTTCGGCTGGTCATTTTTCACTATGGCCTTCTGAGATTCTTATTCATCTGGCACGTATTGAGTGTCTGTTGTCACCAAGGCAACCCTTGTTTGCTGTGAGACATGAAGACATTGTTTTGGTAGGGCGGGGAGGGGGGAGTTGCTGCAGAGGTAGCTAAGTCCAGGGGCAGAAAGACCATCTCTTGATGTTCTAATGATGATTTGTCCCCTCACGTGGCTCCACTGCAAATGTGTTTTCAGTAATAACACAAAACACTAATTCTACTGAATTATTGATACATTAAACTATAATAGTGATTACTAAGAACCTAGAAGTGAAGCTGATCAATAATCTTCCAACATTGCCCAGGACCCTCTGTGTGTTGTTCTCAATGATGGGCAGTTAAATAATTAAAAAAAATAAGATTTCTTCTGAATTAATCTGTTCAGTGAACTAGTTAGGGAAATAAAGACCAAATTTGTTTGGTAAATTTAATCTTAACAGCTTATACATTATTATTCTTTCTCATTTTTCTTTGCTATGTTTCGTGTTAGATGATTTTTGTTTAAGTGTGAGGATGTTTCTCAAGAATATATATAATTTGTAAACATACCTATAAAAATAAGAATTATGATAGGTAAATAAATAAATGCTTCTTGGATCTACCATGTACCAGATACTTCCCAGACTCCTTTGCAAGCATGTTCCCACCTACTCTTCTCAACAACACTGAAAACTAGACACAATACCCATTTTCAAGATAAGGGAATTTAGGCCCTGAGAATGTAAGAATGAAGTAGGTTGTGCCAAATGATTACTAAGGTAGTGGATGAGGACTTGTTATCTCTTCCACCAAACCTCTTTTGAGTTCATTTCTCACCCCTCAGGTCTTTCTACTCAGATTCAGATCCATCAGTTAATTTCGACAGCTTACTTCAGATACTCTCTCCGTTTGCCCCTTTCCCTGAATTTCTTTATGAGCAGATATGTGTAACTATGGACAAAGCAGGCCCTACACATATTTATATATGAAAAGTGCTTTATTAATAAAAAGATTTATTTATTTATTATATTACAGTGTTCTGCCGGCATGTTTACCTCAGGCCAGAAGAGGGCACCAGATCTCATTATGGATGGTTGTGAGCCACTGTGTGCTTGCTGGGAATTGAACTCAGGACCTTTGGAAGAGTAGTCTGTGCTCTTAACCTCTGAACCATTTTGAGCTAAGTGTGGTGCTTAATGCACAGAACTTGGGAGTCTGAGGCAGGAGATTGCCCCAAGTTTGAGGCATACAGAAGGAGTTCTTTAGTCCAGCCTAAGCAGCAGAGTGAGAACTTGTTTTTCAAAAGCAGTGGGGAAAACAACCTTTTGAACTTTTGAAGAAGAAACAATTTAAAAAAAAAAAAAAAAGAATCAGTGTATTAGACCAGCATGTAGAGTGCATTGGCTTTACTTTGCTAAGAGGAATGAGAGGTTAACTTGGATTTTGACTATGCGTACCCGGGATTCTACAGGTTATCTGGTGAGTGACACTAGTCCACATATATACTAGAATGTGGATATGTCTTCTCTGTATAAAGAGCTCTATACAGAGCTCACTTTCTTCCTCCTCCAGAATATGAATAGAGGAAAGGATGACATTGTTGAACCCTCAAAAATACATCCTCTGTTCGCATCTGAAGTTACTATTTCAAAAATCAAAATCATATCAGACTATTAGAAAAATATGATTTCTAAGTGGCCTGATAATCTTGTATATTCATAGTTGAGTCATTAATTTACCTCCACATGCTTACCTACTATCCAAATGCTCTGTATAGCAACAAATCAGCTATACAATATATTAAAAAATTAAAACATAAATGTATTATATTCTTGAAGGTCTGAAGCTTCAAATAGGTGTAAAATCAAGGCGAATCATCAGCAGAGCAATATTACTTCTGGAAAGTCTCAAACAAAATTTAGTTCATTTTCTCTGCCTCAGTACACCACCAACATTCCTTCTATGGTCCGGCATCACTTTGAGCCCTATTCCAGAAAATCATTTTCTTTGACTCTGAGCCTTCAGCCTCCTTCTTCCATTATAAGAGTTATTACATCAAGACCACCAAGCAGATGGAAGAAATTGTCCCATTTTGATACCAAAGAGTTGGTCATTTCAGTGTGTGTACCTTTGTAGGGTACATTATTTTCATTACCACACATTTTAAATGTAGGTGATATTTATTCTGTGATCTTATAGACAGTGGCCAGCTATGGATATATTGTAAGAAATGAAGGCGCCACGTTTCCACAGTAGAAAATTCACTGACAGAAACTTTGGAAGGTGGAGGCCAGTGAAGTTGGAGTGCGGGAGAGGAGTTTAGAGCATAACATCTCAGAGTCTACTGAGAACATAAGAAAGACTTTGAGAGACATTATAGATAAGGCTTTCACAGAATAGCTGTATAGTTCAGATAATTTAGGTAAATAATGGGGAGGGAGAAGTCATCGATGATTCTAAAAGTTGTATGTATGCTGCTGTAAGAGCTGGTGATATAAAACTATCTAGAAATACCTCTTCTTTCTTGTGTCTCAAATTCCATCTGTGAAGATACTGATCGTGATAACATATTTATTCAGTGTTTCACCTTATTTCAAGTATAATACAATGAATCTTCATACCAATCCTCTTAGATAAGTACCTCTATTATTATCATCATATTTTCAGATTAAAAAAATAGGTTTGCCCTGGATTGCAAATTATCCAAGGGGAGAGAAAGAATTTGAGGGCTCATATCCTGGCTCCAGGGTCCATAGTTTTAATTCCTATGACTGACTGCCTTGTTATACTACCAATTATAGTTTTATGCAGTTTTTCCTATGAGAATTATCTGTACATTTCCAAGATGGGGGCAGAAAAATGGCAGTTACTGCTATCATGATGAATTGAGGTATGTTGGTTTCTTTTACTTAGGAAAATTCCTCTGGGGTCCTGGTCATCAGAAGGGTGTGATTCATAGTGAAATGGAACAGTAAGATTGGACTGAAGGGAAGAGCAGAAATATTCTACTCTCCTTGCTCTCTAAGAATTAATATCAGTACTGAAAAAAACACATATTGTACTCATGAAAAATAGACTTTTGAAAAGTAAATGCCTCCAAGACCCTCTGGGTAATTCTGAAGTTAGCATGCAATCTTTTATATAAGGACATGGACAGAGCAATGGGAAGTTGAGTGGGTGGGATGTGTGGGCACTTTCTTCAATTTTTGAGTGTGACACAATGTGCTATACATTTTCTAAAAATTATCCTGACAAATGTTTACAACGATGATGAAAGACTATATAGCAAAGTTTGAATCCCCAAGGTCTTTTCCTCTGCTATGTGTGTGTCTCAAAATATTGGATCTAACATTATAGACACAACCCAATTAAATATAATTTTTAAATACATCAGGAATCTTGGGATGATTTGTAATATTCTGGTCTCTGACCTGACTCTTCTTTATTATCTTTATTATCGACTGGCTATGAGAATCTGAGCATCACTCCATGTAGGTGGTCCTTTAAAAAATAATCCTTGCCAAGAAAACAGAGTGTAATCTTCTTCTACATTTTTATCTTTGTCAAACTATTCTACAATCTCTTTGGAAGCTTTAATGTTAAATTATAAAACATGTGTCCCTGAGATCTATAAAAATTCCTACTGTGATTATTAGGGGAAAAAGACTCCTCCCCAAGAGATATTACTGATGATAATGTGGGTTTTTTTGTTGTTGTTCCTTATTGTTAGGTAACCAGGATTATGAGTTCGTGCCAATTAAATCTGCTGTGGATATTTTTAACAAAAAGATCTGGCTTAACGTTTTCCACTCTTCGGGTATTTAATGAATGGTTGTTTGATATCTATTGCTATGGAGCCCACATTTGATTGTTGCTTGTCATTCTGATTAAGAAAGCTCTTTCTACAGTTAAAGAAGGGTCACATGAAGGGTCACATAGTCATACTTGAACTCATTGTTTCTGCCCCATTGGCCCAGAAACCCGGCTCCCATGCCAACTTAACTGCTGGGGAAGGATTCCATGATCTTTCTCATCTGGAACAGCAAACCTGGAGATTGTGCCTATAGTGTCATGATCATATTTTGGGGTAGTCATATCTGTACTATCTAAACCAATATTATTATCAAGGTAGTCTTCAGCTTGATTTAATCATAGAGTTTCAAAGTCTCTTTGTTCAACATTACTCTCTGAAATTCTAATTTATCTGTGAGTGAGAATTTCCATAACTTTGAGGTTTACTCAGTAGTTTGTTAGCCAAGCCCTGAGAAACTCACATTCAAGAAGATACCTTTTCAAGCTTAACCCTGCTTACCTATGAGAGCAGACCACTTTGGGGGAACCCTCCATTAACTTGTCCTGAAATGCATATCAAGAAAGGGACAGAGTTGAATTGATCACTCTAGAATGTCTGACCCTTTGTTCACTACTTAGAGGAGAGTATCATTAGTTAGTTTCAAATAACTACAAATTGGTGCCTTTGGACATGGGCAAATGGCATTGAAAATAATGCTTTGGGTGATGTATTGTGTGATGTCATCATTCAGCTCATCAGAGCTTGAGACTGCTGAAAACCCAAGCTTGTCCACTGAGTTTAACTTGCTGATCTTTTTTCCTGTGGCATAAACAAGAGCAAATAGTCTAAATCACCTTGTAATAAAAGGAAACTACCTATCTTCGTTAAGTACATGAACTTTCCCTTAATGGCAATGCTTGAAGTTGAGAACTGAGTAGCGGCATGTGTCCCTGAGATCTATAAAAATTCCTATAGTGATTATTAGGGGAAAAAGACTCCTCCCCAAGAGATATTACTGATGATAATATGGTTTTTTTGTTGTTGTTGTTCCTTATTGTTTGGTAACCAGGATTATGAATTCTTGGCAATTAAATTTATGAGCAGATATGTGTAACTATGTAGGGGAAGTTTGTTCAGATGTGTATGTACACCAGTGGGGAATGAGACATTTCCTGGACTATCTTACATTTCTTAAGAATAATGAAAGAAGAAACTCCACTGTTGAAACCTAAGTAAATGAAGTTACCAATATACTAAAAACATCAGCAAAGAAAAATAGCATGAGTTCTCAAAAATTACTTGAAACTGATTTCTAATGCAAAGTTTGAATACCCTTACGTTGAAACCCCACTATTATTCTTCCCTAAACATCCACACTGCAAGTGTCAATTAATAGTTGCTTTTTGGATAATTTGTGTTAGGGTGTTCACCAACCTTAAATCCAATATACAGGTCTAACTCTAAATGCACTGGGACTTGGAATGACTGAAAACACAAGCTTTTCCCCTGAATTTCACTTACTGATATCTTTGTTTGTGACATATAACAGAAGCAAATAGTCTAAAATATCTTATAATAAAAGGAAACTTGTGAACTTTCCCTCAACTGGGATATAATATAAAGGATCAAGAAAAGCATAGAAACTGGAATATATTTGGGACACAATAAGCATTGAAGTAAACTGTCCTAAATTTAACAAACATGATATACAAGTAGATTTATGTACTAAATATAGGTAGAGGGTCTAAAAGATACCAATATATGTTAGAAATAAATAAATATAAGTGCAAGTTATCTCATACTGTATGCCCTAGTAAAGATTTATTGCTTACCTACAAGTCTTCCAATGATGTCATAGCAACATAGACAGATATAGGTAACAATTACAACTCTGTTTAAAATTCTGTTTGTAGATCTTTATAAACTACTTTTCAAAAGGGTGGGGCCACACAACGATGTAATAAATAATTTTCGAGTCATTTCTGACCCAGCATGTTCATTCATTGGATTTCAGAGCTCAAGCTGCTTTTCTCCAAAACCACATGCAAAATGCACTCTAGCTTTGGGATTTCACTTATCACGTTCTAATTTATAAATGCCATGATTTCTACATTGAGGAATAACCTTAGTCAAGAACACCGTATTTTAGTGGCTTAATTTCCTCTGAATATCATCGGCCTGCTGTCTTTAATTCCATTTGAATGCATATTACCAGAAGAGTCCCTCTCTGAGTTCCTGGTGGCTAGGTTATTCTTCATGGACCAGTTCCAGTTCTTTTGGTGATAGAACTAAAAGCTCACAAGATGCTGTGTATCAGCAATGAAACAATTAGTCTTTGAGAAGCTTTGGGGGAAATTTCTTAAGCAGTGAATTAATCAGTCTGATTCTGGTCCCCGTTCACAAATGCCAGTTCTCCAAAAGCTCTTCCCCTACCCACCCTTCCTCCTGGTCTTCTTATTAAAGGTGTAAAACTTCATAAACCTTTAGGAAAACATTATGAAATCTTTTTTTGTGCATTACAACTGGTATTTTTTGCAGACATGTATTTCCATAATTAAACATCCTAAAATATAAATCCCATTATTATTTGTTATGTCTAGTCAGTAATTAGACCTCAGCTGGTAGGGCAATTTCAGAACAGAGTTTACCAATTTACATACTAATCCAGCAGAGTCTGGTGGGACATGATTAGCATAGATTCAGTCAACATCTTAATTAGCCTTCATCCCAGCATGCACTCTGAGGTGCCTCACCCCACCCCCACCAAGTGGGTCTTGTTTAGCTTCTTTTTTCTCCAGCAGATTCCCACTCTTCAAATCATTTTTTCCAGAGCTCTTTTTCGAAGATGGAATGGTTCAGACTCAAAACGGTTGGCAAGTAAAAGACTTTCATGGAAAGCCCTGGAAATGGGTGAACTCTGACTACGAGTGACACAAGACCAAAGTTACAGAGTGGATCCTTGTAGAACGTGGGACCGTACCACTCTCCCATGTGAGCCCCAGTTCCAGATAGCAAGGTCGTCTATAAAGTCATTCAGAATCTGTGGAACTGTTGCCTATTTTTAAAGTCCATCGGAAAAAGAAATTATTTCTTCCTACCCATAAACAGAAAGCTATTGCGTTATTTACCAACTACAGTGGCAGGAAATTTCTGACACCCAAGTGAAATCTTCCACACTAGGTAAAGACCCCTGCCTTTCTGTCCATTCATAGACAGGTAGATGTTAGGAATACCTATGAAAAATTCTTCACTGAGCTGAAAACGGTAATTAAATTATCTCCCCAATATTCTCTACTTTATATTAGGTGCTTCTAGCTTCCTGACTCCCTCTGGGATCCTTTTGCTTCAACCCTTTGATCTTCTTTCCGGTTTTCCTCTGAGCTCTTTCCAAGTTCTCTACACTGCTCTTTAATTGTGCACTCAGAACTAAGAAGAGAACCTTTGAAGTTGTTTGAATGGCCAGATTCTCTGAGGATAAATTCCCAATACTTTTGTGTATTTCCATATTCAATTTACTTTTGGATGCAATGCTTTTTATTAGCTAGCTGTCTTGGCTTATTCCTCTTCTATTAAAAAGATAATAATGTGAGTGTTCCATTTGTGTGCCATTTCATATCCAAGAGGATATTTATTTGCTCTGCAGATATTTTGCATATTATCAGAGGCATTTAGAGTTTCAATTTCGTTTTTGCAAAACTATAAAATCCTGATATCTGATGCTAAGGTTTGAAGCCATTTGTCAACCTAGTTCTAGTATCACAACAAAGTATTGCACTTCCCAAGGGAATGAAGTCCAGGGCACCCCTGAGAATCCCAGGAGAATATCACTTGCTGAACACCTTCAACCCATGGACTCATTTCTTGTGTTATCCTATTTTCTGCCATGCTACCCTCTTTCAATTTTTCTTTTAAGATACTATCTTCTTCACTTATTTGTCTTCTTTCCTCCTCCCACACATTCTTTCTCTCATTTTCATTCAGTACCTTCCAGATACCCATGCTTGCCATTTTTCCTCATAAGGAAGATTTGTATAATCGTAGAATTTAATAGTAACTCAAGGAGAGACAATAGCAGAAAATAAACACTCCCATGCAATGTGCCTTTCTTAGTTGAAATTGGGTTACACACAATTCACAGATAAGGACAATTCAAAAGTATTGACTGATGGGTATTATAAAACTTAGAGTGAAGAAGGAAAAATGGTCACTGCTGCACACAGGTCTAATAGAACCAGGTCAGGAAATACTTATTTTCCTATGTCATCCAGAAAATATAAAAAGATGTAGTCATAGTGTTCCTAGCTATGTGTGTGAATGAACCACTCAAGCTCAGTTTCAGACTTTTTCTTGATGTGTCAGAGACAAAACTCACGTTTTAATTCCAGACTATACCCAGCTTGCCTTAAAGCTAAGGTGTATATCGATATGAACTTAAAGAATCCTTAAGATCATATGGGTTTATTCAAATGTCTTTGGGAATTAAAATTAAAAAGAATAATTGTGCACGTGTGAGTAAGAAGCAACTGTGAGGGCTCCCACAGGGATTTCTTTATAGAGAAAAACATCTCTCACTGTTCAGAACTCTAAGAACAGTTCATATGTCTCTCACATCTTTAGGAGCTATTGATGAAGGACTGCATGCAAGGTTGATACTGGGAGATTCCCTAGTTGGTTGTCTGATGTTGTGTGCTGTTATTTTTGAATGGCTAATCAAACTGGTACATGTATTTGCTACAATGTGAGATTTAAATTTTCTTCACCATAGTAGGTATAGAATTTATGAGCACATTCTGGATGCCCTTGTTTCCCATTATAATTCTGGGTGGCTTTTCTGATATCTCGGTGAAACAACTGCACTTTCCTTCATATTACCTGGTCAGACTCAGAAGTGTATGAAAGAAAGAGCCATGCAGCTTAGAACACGTCAGCAGTCATTAGAATAGCTCAGGTTAAGAATAGGGAGTTTGGGAAGGAATGTAAGATGTTAGAGCCACATTGAAAATAGTCAGCACATTTTTCAAATATTTTTTTTAAAAAAAAAAAAACGTATCACATGAGCCACCAAGAATAAAAATAGAGGGGCTGGAGAGGTAGCTCAGTGAGTAAGAACGCTTGCTGCACAAGTGCTAGGGCCTGAGTTCAAATCCCCAGCACCCAGGTTAAAAACCAGGCATGTCTGTGGAAACACCTGTAACCCTTCTGCTGTTAATGACACAGACAAGAGGGTAGCTTGGTCTTCCTGGCTGCCAAGCTAGTTCCACTTTCTTTGAGAGACCCTGTATCAAAGGAATAATGTGGAGAATCATAGCAAAGACATCTGAAGATCTTCTCTGATCTCCACATGCTTGGGCATCTATACACACACACAATAATAATAATAATAATAATAACAACAACAATAATAATAAGCACACACTTAGATATAAAAACATTTCTTTGTTGTGAGAAAAAGCATAGCATAATAGCTAAAAAGATGTCAACTTCCCAAATTTCCATGAACTGATGAAAGCATGAAAAAAATATAGTAGTCAAGCAGTGGAATATTAGCCAATCAAAAAATCATAGCCTACTGATAGAGGTTGTGTTCTACAGTATCACATATTTTTATGAAATTGTTTGTATGAAATGTTGAGAGATGGTATACTTCGAGTCACAGAAAGGTTAGTGCTCACTGGAGCAATGGGTGGAAAGTAGAGGAAAATGGACTGACTGCTAACAGACATGATATTATTTCTTCTACAAGGGCGGAAACTCTTCTAAAATTAGGTTATAATGATGGTTATAGCTCTGTGAATACATTAATAATTATTCAGCGATATATATTAACTTGGTGGCTTTTCTTACATATGAATTGTCAACTGGGCTTTTGTTTCAGAAAGTCATAATCAGAGACAAGTGTGCCTAGACTATTCACAAAACATACACAATTGCTTCAGTTTTAGAAAAAAGTAACATCTAGACCACTCCTAAGTGTGACACTACTGGAGATAGCCTAAAAGATAATGTAAGTTGTATCACCTGTGTCTGTGTTACTCTCTGGGTACAGTTCGTGCGCCACTGCCACTGTACCATACACGAGCCAGGCAAGGGCCTGGAGATTGAAAGAACACAAGAGACCTGGGTCATTTGAAAGGAGATCGTCTGAGTGCTGTTTATTCAAATTTAGGGAATACCTTAAATACCTAGCTGATGCACAATGGAACACACCCCCCCCCAGGCAAGCGGGGGAAATTACCACGCCCAAGGTGGAGTCAACAATGCCCTACAGCTAATCACCAGGAGGGGCAAATGGAGCACAGGAACCAACAGGAAATACTGGCTGGCCATAGACTGTACTCAAAATGAACCCCGGGAGCAGGGTTAGACCCATGGGCCCTACAGTAAGTGTAGATTTGTAACTGTAGATTAGGGGCAAGAATGAGAAACCAAGATCCAGGATGAAATGTATATTTGTAGCCCCATCCTCAACATTTTCTTGCAGTGGAAGACTTGGCCAAAGGCAAACTCACAGAAATACATCAGAATACAATTAGATGTCTGCTCTGATGAACTCTAAAGATTATTATGCAAGTGCATGGAAATATTATATCATCACTAGTATATAATATAAAATTAAACATATATGGACTTATATGATAATATTAAGACTGAACTAGAAGATTTCTATGGTTCTACACACAAACACACACACACATATATATATATATATATATATATATATATATATATCAACAAAAGGAAATACACATTTCTTATAGTCATGTTTTTCATTTTCATTGAGACAGAGTCTCATTATGTAGCTCTGGCTGCCTTGATACTTACCATGTCGCTCAGAGTGGACTCAAACTCTTGGTAATGATCCTGACTCAGCTTCCTTAGTGCTAGGATTGCAAGCATATGACTTGAAATGTTTTATGTCATTTAGTTATCTATTAGGGACAGGGTCTTAGGTAACGCAGGCTGACCTCAAACTCCTTATGTAGTTGAGATTGATACTCCTGTCTCTCCTGTCCAGTGCTAGGATTAGAGGTGTGTACCCACCACACCAAGTACATGCAGTGTTGGAGATGGAAACTCCAATACTTCATACATGATGGGCAAGTAGTCTGTCAATTTCTGTATCCCCCTACCTTATATTTTTAACAAAAGAAAAGGATTTTAAGAGAGGGGCATTTAGGAATAGGAGAGTGCACACCCAAGATAAGGACACTGGCTTCTCGAGAGAGTCATTCCTATACTGGTTTCAAATATTTGAAATTTTCTTCAGATAGGGAGAGGAGGAGTGGGCAGCTATGGTTTTAACTGTAGAGAATTTAAAAATAGAGAATTAAATGTCAGATTATGCCTTAAAATTTAGAGAAATTGTAAATACTGTTTAAATAATTCCTAGAAGAACATTTTAATTAATAAAACTAAAGAGAGCTTGCTAATTGTTTACAGAATTTTATTCTGAATGGATGTGAAATTCTGGATAAACACATTTTTACTGAGATTTTATTGTCCTAAGCTCTTTTGACTCCAGAGGCTTAGACTAATAGCATATGGCTATGTGACAGTAATTCTTTGTGCTTTCTCGAGATGGTCCATTCCTATACAAGTAGGAAAAAATGCATTTTATTATGAATCAAAATGCATTGAAAAATAACAAAACCATTTTAAAGGTTATGATCCAAGAGGTTTTGCAAAGGGAAAGCAGAGTTCTTGTGTATCATCTATGCAATGTCCCCAAGTGATAAACTCTGCCAGTGATACAATCCGTTGTAATCACAGTAAAGTGTCAAAACACAGAAAGTGACATTGACACATGTTATCAAAATTGCAGGTTTTCATAGTGCTGATAATTTCCTCTCAAAATTGAGCTACAAATGAGCACAGCATTTCAAATGTCAAGTCCCAAAATCCAAAGTGTTTTCACTGGGAAGATGTTTTTATTGTTTAAAGCTAGAGTTCAATTCTTCATTTAAGTAATAATTTAAAAATTAGAAACACTGAATCTTAAATAATAGTATATTTTTAATTGCATTGTTCAATCCAAAAATAAGCTCCACTTGATATATTACTAGTAAGCTCCATTTAAGATATATTACTATTTTTTTTAATTCGACATTGCTTTCAAACAATGCCTTAGATCATTAAATTAGATCCTCATTGTTTCCTTAGAGATGGTGTTATTATTAAAAGGTATTCTGCATATTTTGTTTCTATAATTATGTCTAATCAGTGTGAATTGGTGCTGTAGTAAAATACTTGATTAAAAACACATATTTGAGATATAAGTGGGTAACAAAGGAACATCTGTCCTAGTTTCCTTTAAGGTTCAAAAACAGAAAGAAAACTGTGATATTAGACAAGATCAGCAGTCTGGAGTAAAACACAAAACCTTCATAGAAATATCCTGTCCTTAAAATAGAGGAAAGGGCTTTGTCATTGTGTAGTTTTCCCCCTGCAGAATTGATTCTGAAAGAGGTGGAGATTTCATAAATGTCTCCAAAGGCTAGTTCGAAGCACCCAGGGAGTAAGGTTTTCAGGGGTGGGGGAGCCTTCCCATGCTGTGTAAATGGCATATGTCAAGGGAGAAAGACCTCAGCATAGCAGTGATGGAGCAGGGGCTGCCTGGGCTGCTTCCTTTGTATCCTGATCATTTACATGACTTAAACACAACAATGTGCTCCCTACTCAATAGCCCAAGACGCTTTGCCATAGCAACAGTTGCAGAATGTGCCACAGCCTCCCTGGTGTCCCTGTGACACAGAAAAGTTTCATAAAGAACCACTCCTTATGAATATGCTCAGAGGTTTCTTTCTCTTTACTAGTGCTTTTTCAGATTGCACTGAGTTTAGGTTTAATTTATGGGGCCCATCTTTTCTCTGTTGCAAGAGAAGAAGGGGCATAGAAATTAAGAGAGGCATTGCTGAGGGGTCAGGGGATGTGAATACATACTTGGCTGTGATGGAAATGGAATTCTTGAGAACATTCTCAGAAAAATATTAACATTGTTCAGGAACTCTTGTAAAACTCTGGAATGTATTATACATCCTGAAGTCATTGTGAGTTTCCTTGACGGCATGTAATAAATGGGCTTTTTGGTCTTTGCACTTTTTGCTTCTTCCTATCATAGCTCATCATGTGCATCTATCATAATACACTTTGGACATAAAAAGAAATGAACTTTACATTCAATGCTTATATTCAAAGGATGAATGTTAGCAAATCTGCAATTAAATACCAATACTTGCTTTCTCTTTTCTGGTCATTTTTTAGCAATTTACAATTTTTCTGGTGGTGGAAGGAAATGTCCTCTTTCTGTTCTTCACCATTTTTAGAAACAATAGCATCTCTTTGAAAGTGCAAATGTAACACAGTTAGTCTAGTTTTAAAAAAAATGCTGCCAAAGCCATAGCAGAAAAGCAAAACAAAATAACAACTGTTTGATGACAGTTGATTATAGTTTGCTATGCTTTATATTAGGGAGTTTTACTTTTAGGAAATAATTGGAACCTTTTTTAGTTTATCTGACTGAAGGGAAAGAAAAGGAAATTTGGGGTTTTGATATGCTTGTGCTGCTGCTATGCCTTCTATAGCACCTGTGAGAAATCATCCCCTTTCCTTACCTCTGGTATCTTCCATTGATTTCTGGTAAGTAGTGATCTCTTAATATTGGAGCTGCCCATAGTGATAGATGAGACTCTGAACCTGTGCACCTGACTCCATAGTAATCTATAAATTAGTGATGAAGTTGTAATAAAATATCCTAAATGTTCCTGCTTCTCAGAGAGCCAAAGACCCCAACAAAGACAAGCCACAAAAGATCAAACTGGGCTCCCCAGTGAAAACACAATTAATTATTTATACACATCAGCATTTGACATTGGTATCACTTCAATAAGGAGACCCTTTGTTTGCTACATTGCTGTGCTGATTTTTGCTCATGAGATGCTCGGTTTCGTCATACCCTTGCTCAGGCCAAGTAGAGATGAATGGTGAGCTTTGGGTGTCAAAACGCATGCACACACGGGTGTAAAGAAAGTGGTGTTTGCTGTTACACTCATATTAGAAAGCAGTTGGAAGACATGAAGGTAGTGAACGGCTGCAGAATGGAAGGCAAGATGGCTAGAAAAGCAGTTGGCAGTTGCTCACTCCAGACTGATGAAGACAAACTACATTATTAAGAACTAGGAGAAATGTCAAGAGAGTTCTCCACAGAATACCAATGGAGAAATTGCAGTGACACCATAAAAAAATGGCTTTTGTTCTTGTGTCATGGTTACTTTGCCATCCTCTAAAAATGATTTGCTGTCTATCACAGGTGTTAAGTTTCCTATTGTGAGAATAAAGAATATCTTCTTAGGTGGTATGCTTTTCAGCTACTCAAAGGGTAGGGAAAGACCCCCCCCCATCAGAGTGGGCGAAATAAAAATCTTTATTTTTGTATGTTCTGCAATTTTCAAGGCTTTTTAAAATAACAGTCAAAAGAACTGCCATTTGAATGCTGTGGATTTGGTGGGCGACTGCTCAACAATGAGGAAATTTCATTAAGCTTAGCCAAAGCTAATTTTGAAGCCATTCTAAGACATTTCCTATTAAGTAGAGAGGATTTGATTCCCTACCCTTCCTTTCATGCTTGAGGAATCTCAGAATCCTTGACAAAGCGATGACTGCAATACTGGCTGCAAGTAAAGGACGCCTTATTCAAATGGTTACCAGTGTCTCTCGGTTGCCAAAATTACTATTTTTTTCCTTATAGAATTCATCATTTAGAACTATTAAGTATTTTCTAGTCTTTGTTAGATGAATTGGTCATAGATCCATTAAGAGGCCTTTCCCCAATCAATCTGAGGCCCAGACTGCTTACTGTTCCAAGAACTAGAGAATAAACATGAGTAATATTTAGTTTGTATGCACAAGTAAAGACTCATAATTTTCTGGACCACACAGAATCTCTGTACAACTTTGGATGTAATCTCTGTTTTTGTACCAGTTCCAAAAAAGTCAATGCAGTCTGAAGGCATTTGGCAATAAAAGTGGCTTCTTTTAACTCTGTAGTTTAACCTGTAACCAAACAGCCAATATTTCATAAACATTTAAATATATTTATTTGAATACCCTCTAATTATGTTTTGAAGTTATACATGTGTTTAGATAAATGACCATATCAGAGCATCATTCTCCTAAAAAATATTTTTTTTAAAAAAAGTTTAAATAGCCTCACAATGGAAGAAATTAAATCCTTTAAGTTTAATGTTCAGTGACTATTGGACAAAATGATCGATGTCCATGCTGTAGATGAGCTAGATTATGACCCCATATTATCCACATAATCATCATTGATTCCATCATTATGAGGAAAGAGTCCCTGAGGGTCAATTAGGCTCAGACGCAGCTCTTAACCTATTCACCACCATAAGTCTGGTCCTTTGTTTTTTATTATGGTGTATAGGGGTAGGGAAGTGCAAGTGATATGATACTCTGTGAAAATCAGAGTATTTGGATGCAGTCTTTTCCTTCCACCTTTGTATGGGTCCTGGGTTCTCAATTCATCAGCCTTTACTCAAAGTATTTTACCGTCTGAGCCACCTTACTGGCTTTCAAATCTTGTTCTTTCCACCATCCTTATAAAGCTGTTGTTCTTACTAAATAGTTGTTAACAACTTTTAGAGATTCAGCTCCTGTTCTATAATGTACTATATGAGGAGGTCATTTTTTCTACTTGTGTTATTACTTGGTTACAGAACTTAGAATGGAATTTTAATAGCTACCTATTAAGAAGTGAGAGACAGGGAAGTAATAAGTTACCGAAATTTCTGTACACCATGAGAACCAATGAAAAGTGTACTCCTCAGATCTGTTACATCTGGTGTATCTTTCCACCCACTTTGATTTATCATTAATATAATGAATAATTTATCATTAATATAATGAATAGGGAGTCAAATTCTCTAGCGCTTCTAGTCAAGCACATGCAAGCAAACTTGGCTATAGCTGAAGAGAATGCTCTTTAAAGAAAGATACAGTACTGGACAGTCAGATGTCAGACTATGAAGCATAGAAATAGAAAGGCCTAAGGGAATATGAGCATTAGCTATCTGGGCTTGAAACTGTAAACACCCAATTGCATTATGTAGAGCCCCGAGGCCAACAAACACACCCCACAGTCCTTGTGACAGCTTTGCTAATGTTCTTCCAACAGAAACAGGCATAATTTCCATATGACTTGTCTTTTTTTAAAAAAAAAAACTGCCATGTAATTTTGATGTGTACATTTTGTCACTGGGTTGAGAGCTCAAAGACGTCCACCCATCTTCACAGTGCCACCTCTGTCTTTAGCAGAGGATAAATGCAAAAGCAAGTATATAGGATTCAAAGCCTAAGGAGTAGATCAACCCAGATAAAGGTCAGGTCCCAAGAGGAAATTCACCTTTGACCTTTGGTAAGAAGACAGCTCTTCTCTGTGGAATAGAAAACCTATACAGACTTGTAAGGAAGGGTAGCAAATAGCAAGTAATGGATGGAGAATCAGATTGTTAAACTTTTATCATTTAGAAAAGATGGTGAGAATGTGTGAGGGTCCTACCTGATACCTATTGGCATGAAGAGAAGCCATGTCCTTTGGCAATTTGTGAAAATAAAGCTTAAATGGATAAGGCAAAGCTATGGAGTTGAAAGGAGAAGCTTGGAATTCGAGGGCATAGATGAAGGTACATGATATTGATGAACAGAAGCAATGACACTAGTACATGAAACTCTGCTTTTGGTTAAGAATCCTTTTAATTATAAATGGCAAAAAAAAAGTCTATTGCAGTGTAGTAGTAAATGGAAAAAGTTTTGGGTTTGGTGTGTATGTCAGTTATCCATTGCTGTATAATGAGACATTCTAAATCTTGTGGCTTGAAACAGTTTTCAACTCATGCTGACTCTGGTAGTATGTAGTAAGGAGGATGCTTTTTCGTTTCCTGACTGCCCAGACTCCGGAAATAACCACACAGAAACTGTATTTTTAAATGCCTGCTTTCCCAATTACTTAAGCATATTGCTAGCTAGCTCTTACATCTAGAATTAACCCATCTCCATTATTTTATATTTTACCAAGAGGCCTACTGACAAGGTTTCATGTCTGTCTCTGGTGGTGGCTCCACGGCTTCTCCTTGACTCCGACTCCTTTCTCCCAGCATTCAGTTTAGTTTTCTCTGCCTAGCTCTACCCTATCACAGGCCCAAAACAGCTTCTTTATTAACCGATAGTATTCACAGCATACAGAGGGGCATCCCACATCAGTAGTGTTTACTTGTCATACTCAGGAGACAGAGGCAGGAGTGTCTTAAGCCCCGTGCCAACCAGGAGTAAAGAGAAGATATGGACACTGTCTCAAAGAAACAAAGTCTCTAATCATAATTATGCAGGTTGGACATTAGCTAGACTGACCATGACGATTGTTTTGCTCATCCCTACAAAGGTCACTTGCATGTCTGGAGTGAGGTAGCAGGCCAGTTGAGGGATGATTTGGTCCAGGATTGCCTGAGGTCTTCCACAAGATCTACATGATCTTAGTTCTGACTAGTCACTAATTTTCCAGCTGACCAGACTGTCCTTCATATGTTCATAAAAAAAGCTCTGGACAGCACCAAAGAGTAAGCTCCAAAGCAAGACCACTAACATCTTTTTTGCTGTTTTCTTTAAGACAGTCTAGCTACATAGCCCAGGCTGGCCTTCAACTCACCATCTTTCTGCATCCTTTTACTGAGTACCAGAATTGTGAGTGTACATCACCATGCTCAGCAAGCAGTAATACTTTTTAAGTCTAAACATATTTAATTAATCTTTGCTAATGTCTCATTGGTCAATAGAAGTCATATGGAAAAATGAGATGACTTATTTTTGGAATCTCTATATGAAGACTGCTGTATGAAGTACACGATAATAAAATGACATTTCTGATTAACTGGGTTTCCCTGTCCTTTCATTGTCAACTTCCATGTCTTGAAGCACTTGACAAGTGGCTCTGGTGACTTTCAGGTCCTCACTCTATCATAAATTGAGATAAGAGGGGGTTTGTTGTTGTTGTTGTTGTTGTTGCTCTCTCTCTCTCTCTCTCTCTCTCTCTCTCTCTCTCTTTCTCTCTCTCTTTCTCTCTTGCCCAATTGGGTAAATTCTGAGAATAAAGCTGTTTGGCCTGGCTTTTATGTTAGGGAATGCGATGAGTAATGCTTATTCAATCCACATGATGAGAAGGGAGGCCAGAAGGAATGCTCATCAAGTGTTTCCTGTGTCTCCAGTTTAATTTCCATGTTTTCTAGATTCCATCTCTTCTTGTAGTTTTCTCTCATGTGTTTTATTTTCTGACCACATACTCAGAAATGCTACTCGGAAAGTAAGATTTGAGCTCTTGCATATGCATTCTTCTCCCTTCCAATCTGAAGAGAGGCTTATGTGAGTATTCAATTCTGAAACATTTGCCTCAATTTTAGTTTTCAACTTTCATTTCCTTATAAATAAATTCAATTTTCACCTTTTTAACTTAAAGGAATCCTTTCTGGTTTATTGAAGCATATTCTTCATCTGCCACCCTGATCCTGTTTCATGGAATATTTTCTCTTATGTCTTACTCTGAAAACATGAACTTTAATATGTATCAAGATTTTCGTTGGCAGTCAGTGAGTTTCTTCTGACTTTATTATATTTGTATTTGTGGTATATAGATTTCATTATCCCTTTCTTTAAAAAGAACAAGAAAACTTATATTTTGTACCTATTAATTTCATGTAATTTCAGACACATTGCTTTCAAACATAGTACATAGAAGCCCATCCTATCCTTTAACTACAGCTAGTAGCCTTTTCTTTCACGTGATTTCTCATTCTATGTCAAAAATAGACATTTTTCTGAACTCTTTGAGATAAAGAGATTAATATGTATTTCTTAAAAACAAAGGTATTCACTTTTAGAACTATAGTGCAACTTATCAAGATCAACATGTTTGATGTTGTATTCATGAAACATCTCAATGGTTGAGCCTGCCTCAACCAAGTTCCAAATTCCATTTCAAGCACCATGAAAAAAGAATTTAGCTGGCCAAATAGTATTACCTAATTTAATACTCATTCAAATTCGTTGCCTCATTTATGTTCACTTATAAATATTACCTGCCACCTCATTCTGTCTTTTTAATATCTAGAATATGCCATATATCCTTAGCTATTTTGTGTGTTTTGATCTTAATATTAAAAGAAAAAAGAGTACAAGCAAGTTTGAAACTGTCTGGGGTCTCATTAGATTCAAGTTAAGTCATGTCAGCAGAAGAACCGTCATCTGAAAACAGCTAAAGTGTAAGGCTGAGATTTTCAGATCAGCTAGAAAACTACTTACATAGGAAATCTTGATGTATTATGGGCTGTCCAATGGGATATTTGACAGGAACTGGCCTTGTTATGAGCTAATTAGATGTCACTTTTGCTTGTTTCTGTTTTCTTTGGGGTTAGATTGAGGGTACTTCGTCTTGCATACACTTCTAACTGATTTCATTGTAGCCTGAACTCATAGTACAAGTCACAATAATTAGCTAGTAGTGACTTACATCAACCAAAGCGATTTTACTTATCATCAGGGCCTGCATTATTTTTTACAATTCCAAAATTTTGTGAGTAAGTTCCTGTCTACTTTTCTACCACTGTTTCTGCCCTCTCTTTGTAGAAATATGTCCCCAGTGTCCTATTCCTGTCATTTTGGGCAGTTTGAAGAGAGGAGTAAACAGGTATTTAATCTACACACATCAATGTAAGTTTTTGTTTAGTGCTGCTGGATAATTAAAATGGTCCAGAGACACATCAGGACCTTAGATCTCACCCTGGGAGGATGACTGTTAGAACACACATTGGCTGGTCATATAGTCATGCCTACCTTGTGGCACTTGACTTGAAACAGGCCCAGGATCTAAATTTACTGAGTACCTAGTGCTACTAAACACACACAAAAAGAGGAGAATAATTTGAATCTCTCTAGCGACTTTCTTTTCAGTATCGAGATTGGAACCTAGGACCTTGCACATGCTAGGCAGGTGTTCTTCCACTGGGCTGCACATACTTTCACCTAGGAATTTATTATGGAAATGAAACTGTTCCATTTTGTCCAGGGGTGGAATTTACGCCCAGACCATCAAATAACATGAAACAGGTTTCTAATCCAGGCAGTTAAACTGTAACTAAGGTGTTTCCTCCAAAGCTATATTGCATGAATTGAGAGACATGTGTATCCTTTTCCTAAAACACCTTTTGTCAGTTCTCATATGAGCTAAAAATTATACTTTGTCCAAGTTCTCTTATCACCTTTTTCCATTGCCCCCACAGGCCACGTCTATGGGGGAAATTAAGGTGTTATATAATTCTGTCTTTTCTTATTTCTGCTAGTCCCTTCTCCTGATAGAGAAACACATGAAAGGAGAAGTTTTGTCTTTTTTTGTCCCTCATATGTCTTGAGCTTCTAGACCGTACCATGTGCATAGCAGGTACTTAATAAATAAAAATCCTTTAAAATTAAAATAAAATTTTGTGTATATCTATGTATTTGCCACATTGTGCATCTGAAAGTTAGAGGGCAACTTAATAAAGTCAGTCTCTCCTTTCGCCATGTGAGTGAGTCTCAGGCATGGACCTCAAGCTGTTAGTGGTAAGTGCCATTTTCTGCTGAGTCATCCCGCCAGACTCTGATAAACAGTTCTGGACTGACTCCACAATTTAGGTAGTCTTTTGTTGCACATGTTCCTATTGTCACCGTTTACCTGTGTCTTTGTTCTCAGTTGCACTATGAGTTTGGATGATTGTCTACATTTTCACATCTTTTGTGCCCTGGCAACCTTGGCATGTGCAGGAGCTTCATAAGCTATTCTTTATGAGGTAGGGATAGAGCTAATGCAATCGCGAGGGTGTATTAATCAGGTTTCTCTAGAGTCACAGAACTCATAGATTGAATTCCTCCCCGTGTGTGTGTGTGTGTGTGTGTGTGTGTGTGTGTATGAAGGGAATTTACTGCAATGACTTACAAGTGGCAGTTCAACAAATCCAACAATGGGAAGTTGTGAACAAAAAGTCTAAGAATCTAATCCCATAAGGCTGGGCATCTCAGCTGGTCTTATATACATGCCAGAATCTCAAAGAAGTAGGCTCCCATGCCAGTGAAACAATGAATGTCCTAGCAGGTCAATAAGGCAAAGTAGCATTTGGGAAATGGAGGTAAGAGTATCAACAGCTCAAAGTCAAACCTGGCTAACATGGTAAGATCCTGTTTCAAGTAACCAAGGAGGACTTGCCTAGCATGCACAAACCCATGGTTTGATCCCAGTGCTGCCTCCCACAAAGTGTTTTCTCTAGGATTTAAATTCCCAAGATCAAGGAATACATGAACGAATTTATTATATAAAATAAGAACAAATTATTTTTTCTTACTGCCATATTGACATCTATTTATAACTATAACTTTTTTGTAGTTTTTCAAGACAAGATTTCTCTGTAGCTTTGGAGCCTGTTCTGGAACTAGCTCTTGTAGACCAGGCTGGCCCCAAACTCACAGAGATTCACCTGCCTCTGCCTCGAGAGTGCTGGGATTAAAGGTGTGCCCCACCACTGCCTGACAACTATAACTTTATTCATGTCTATATATAGATACCCTAAAGATTTGGTTGACCTAGTTGAAATTATGTCCTTACCAGAGCTTTCTTTGCCATGAATAATCTTTTTTTCTCCCTTTAGTTCTCTATATTAATCATAGTTTTCATAAACATTTGTTGTATGAACATAGAAACAGTACACTGATTGTTTTCTTATTTAAGTAAAATGCTTAGCAGGATCCAATTATCTAATATAAATTTCTTACAAACTGAACTTTTCATTGCTGTGAATTAAAACCTTGAAAGGTTTTACTGGAAAACATTTTATCTTTGCTTTTGGAAAATAGTTTACACAAAGCCACTAAAATTTATCCACATCTAAAAACTTCTATTAGCAATTTGCTATGTTTTCCAATTTAAAGGATATTTTTTGAAAATTTCCCTTATAGTGTTTCAACTGTTTGATTTTTTTTAATTAGAAAAATAGCATTTTTCTTTTCTTTAAAAATGAAGATTTTCATTTTGACCTTTTTGCTTAAGAGAGTAGAATATGCTTTATTTGTAGTGATGTAGAGCAAATATTTTCGAAGAAGCACCAGTAATGACAGTATCTTGGTGGAACTGTAGGTACTGCACAAGAGTTGATTTATAAGTCAGTAGGTAGAATGAACTATGAGATATAAAAAATGCAGATTGGTTATCTAGGGTACCTAGCTAGTCACAATTAAGCTTACATTTTATTCAGGAACTTACACATTTGAAGTATAATAAAGAAAAGTAAGAACCTGCAAGGTACGTGTGGTAAAAACTCGAGTTTGTGTGAGTTCCTTCTGTGTAGAGTGTAGGAAGTTCTGAGGAAGTATGTGAAACAGAAAGGTGAGGCAGGAAAGCTTCCATCATTTTCTAGTCGATCTTTACTGAATGCCAGCAACACATCTGATGTTACATAAAGCAACTAAACAACCCCTTGTTGTCATTCAGCTTAAATTTTGATGCAAAGAGATGGCTAGGGACCTCAGGGAGGGTACCAGCCATGCAATTGCCCTTTCATCCTATTGATTTGGAAGGCCTTTTCTTATAAATACAAAAATTGAGTAGAGACCTGGAAAACCTCACAGAGCAAACTGTGCTGTGATCCTGGGAGCAGGAACTCCAGGAAGGAAGAATATCAAGGATGAAGGTGATGAGGTGAGCCTGCAAGAGACCAACAGGTTCTAGAGTGGCTAAAACAGTATGGTTCAGGGGAGACTTGGGCAAAGACAGCCACAACAGGGATAGACAGCATCATAGATCTTTGAAGTATTACAGGGACTTCGGCTTTTACTCTGTGAGGCAGGAACCACTGAAGAACTTGGAGCAAAGAAAATAGATGAAAAGAAATCTTTTAAGCAGTCTGGGTGGAGGACTCAAGGGGAATGCAGGCTAGAAGACATGCCATAGTAAGCAATAGCGATGATGCATAAGGTTATGGTGGCTTGGATCAGTGCAGTTTCTGTATTCTCTACAATTTATCATATCTATCTATTTCTTTTTAAATAAATAGTATATACCAGAGACTGGGAGTTTGACTCAGTCCATAAAACATTTGCTGGGCAAGTGTAAGAACTGGAGCTCAAATCCCCAGAAACCAAATAAATAGGGGACGGTTGCATGCATCTGCGATTCCAGTGCTCAAACAGGAGGTGAGAGGTAGAAACAGAAGAAGCCCTGAAAGTCTGCAGACCACCTAGCCTGACAAATGTAGCAACAAACTGCCAAAAGGAGACCCTGTCTTAAACAAGGCTGAAAGTGAGGATTGACAACCAAGGTTGTCCTCTGACCTTACTATGTGCTACACACACACACACACACACACACACACACACACACACACACACACATATTGCTACTAGGGATGACTTTTTCTTTTAAATCTTCATGTAGATGTTCAAAAGCTACTACTTTCAAAATTATTTCAAAGCCATACTGTAATTAATCAATTCACAAACATTATTTCAAGTAAATTACAAAATCACACTTCAAGGAAGCACATGTGTCATTTTATTTTTATGGAGCTAAAGTCCAAAGTATCATTTCCTGTGTCAATTCAATAGTATTTCACATTGCATGCTTTATATTAAAAATTATAGTGGCCTGAGCAGGCCATAGTGGTGAACACCTGTAACCCAAGCAGTTTGAAAGCTGAGGAAAGAAGAACGTGATTTCAGTGCCAGTCTGGACTCTATTGCCACACCCATGTTTGAAAAACAGTATTACAATGACAGCTAGAAATCTTAGAAAACTAGAGTCTTCTGCACCTTTTAGATTGCTTGTAAGAAATTATTCTCATGGATTTAAAAAAATCCCTATTATTGTGCGTGCTTGTAATATGAAGACATTGCTCTAAATATAGTGTGACTCACAAACCGACAGCTATGTCGACATTAGTGGGCACACAGGTTTATGAAAACTTTCTCATGTCTTACAATATGATCCAACTACTAAAGATAGACTTCTCCTCCAGCATTTCCCCTTACCACCACATTTTCTTTTAAGACAGAGCTCTGTCATCTAGAATGGATATGTAGAGACCTTATTAAAAGTCACAGGAAGAGATATGATGTCAAGGACACAAATGAAGTGAGCATAAAGACAAATAAAACCCCACTACAAAGATGTCTTGATATATCATTTTCTTTCCAGAAGGCAGCTATTCTCTTTGGTAGATGTTTAAGGATAAATTATCCGTGTTTACATGTACCTATTTAGATAGCTACACGGTGTTTTGACACCCTAGAAGAATTTTCTCAGAGTGTAACCTCTGTTTCTTTTATTTTTTACTTTTACTTTTTGAGACAGGTTCTCTGTATATCTTTGTCCTGGAATAACTCTGTAGACCAGGCTGTTCTTTAACTCACAGAGATCCGTCTGTCTCTGCCTCCCCAGGCAAATCCTACCGGCATTTGCCACCACAACCGGCTATTCTCTTTCTTTCTTTATTTCTTTTTTCTTACTTTGAGAACTTTAACCTTTAGCCTGAATATATTTTAACACACTGTAAAACATTTAGAGGTTTTCTTCCTCTTTGAATCTCTCTTTATTGTATATCTTTCTTTTTCTGACCACATGGGTCTTTAATTTGCTAAGGAATATGGAGAAGTTTTTTTTGCCACAACTCTATGGAGTTTCAAGGTCCTTGCCGGGAAGCAAGCTGCAACAGTGTATCCATCGGGACTGCCTGCTTGAAAGAGTCAAGAGTTTTCCCTGGCAGGACGGCCCAGAAAACTGGCATTTTATTTTTTTTTTATTATTATTTTTTTTAGTAAATTTTATTAAATTATAAAAGTTTCCATTTCCGCCCCCCCTCCCAACACCCTCCCACTCCCCCCACTCCCCCCCTCCTTCCCCTCCGTCCCCCAGGGCAGTCAGGGTTTCCTGCCCTGTGGGAAGCTCCAGCTCCCTCCCCCTCCCTCCAGGTCCAGGAAGGCGAGCGTCCAAACAGACTGGATCCCCAAAATCCAGCATATGCAGTGTCATAGTCAATGGCTTTTCAGAAAGACCCCGGGCCAGCCACAGTCAGAGAATCCGGCCAAATTCCGAGAATCTGGCTAGATCAAGTCCTCGTTCAGTCCCAGTCCGACTGGCCCTGGTAAACTCTCATCAGATCCGTTCCCTTGTATCAGTGGGTGATAGCATCCCTCGCAGTACTGATTTCGTCTTTCATGTTCCTCCTCCTTCCGCTTCCCCTCCGGACCTCGGGGGGCTCAATCCGGTGCTCCAATGTGGGCCTCCGACTGCATAGCCGTCCTTCGCCAGACGAAGGATCTGGGTCCCAAAACTGGCATTTTAAAACAGCGTAGCTTTTTTCCTGCTAGGGCTGAAAACCGAAATGCTTTACTCTAGTCTTTACCAAGCTTTCTCAGGCTTTCTGTGGATGCAGTTATCCACATGGGCGCCATTCTGTAACATGAAGTGGACTGCCTGCTTGCTTGTGTTTTCTGTCCTGCCCAGTTCCCACAGCTGTTTAGCCCCAAAGAAAATCACACAGAGATCTCTATAAATTATAAAGCTGATTGGCCCATTAGGTCAGGCTTCTTATTAGTTCTTGTAACTTATATTAAACCATTATTCTGAACTATTTTAGCCATATGGCTCTGTACCTTTTTCAGCTGGCAAGTCACATCCTGCTGCTTCCGTGATCTGGGCAGGAGTGGGAGGAATTAACTTCTTCCTTCCCAGAATTCTCCTGTTCTCATTGCATCATTTCTACTTCCTGTCTGGTTTTCCCGCCTATATTTCCTGCCTGGCCAATCAGCGTTTATTTAAAACATGATTGACAGAATACAGACAATTCTCCTGCACCAAACTTTATCAGATAATTTAAAGCTATTTTCCTATGTGTGTTTTAATATAGAGATAGAACTGATTTTTCTTTCTAAAAATACTATTATTTTATGTGCACGAGTGTTTTGGCTACATGTATGTCTGTGCACCACACGTGTCCCTGGTGTCTGTAAAGGCCGGAAGAGGGCCTGGAATTATAGATGGTTATGAGCCACCATGTAGGTGGGTGAAGGGAAGCAATTCTGGGTTCTTACTCTGTAAGAACAACTAATGCTCTTAACTGCTGACCATTTCTCTAGTTTCTTCGAGCTAGTGTTCTTAATTATTAATTTAAATATCCCTCTTTAAATGGAAAACAGGAACCATGCCTGAAAAACATAGTTAAAATTTAAGTAAATCTTTTAAAATATTTAATTAGTAAATTTATTTTTAATATATTTAAAAATATAATTTCATCACTTCCCCCATCCCTCTCCTCCTTCCAATGCTTTCCATGTTCTCCCTCTTCTTCTCTAATTGATGACCTCTTTTTCTTTGTTACTAATAACACACACACACAAACACAATTGCAGAGTCAATTGTAATTGCTGGTATGTATATGCTTTCAGTGGTGACCACTTAATAATGGGTAACATGATTACATATTATAATCTATTGATTTGAACAACATAGACTTTCTTCTTGTTGTTTCAAAAAAAAATACTCCCTCACCCAAATATCCAAACACAATGTGTTACAGGATTAGTTAGTACCTTGGTATAACAATGTCACTGACAATACTCGTATTTTTTTCCACCTTCTTCTCTGCTAGCTTCAGCATATCGGCTTACATCACAATTGGCTAGAAGGTAATTGTCCAGCTTCATACATTATCTCCTAACTAACTACATATGAGAACAAGAAGTAAAGTCCCCTACCTGTTCCACACACATACTCCATTACTGCCTTAAAAGCTTAACCAGCTCTCTTAGTGTCCTTATTGTTGTCTAAATTCTCTGGGATTGTGGTTAGATACAATCTATGTGGGAAGTAGAAAAAGACTAGATCTCCTGAGTAAATTGGGAGCATGGGGACCTTGTGGGAGGGTTGAAGGGGGAGGGGAGAGGTAGGGAGGGAAGCAGAGAAAAATGTAGAGCTCAATAAAAATCAATAAATAAACTTAATCAGCTATCAAAACTTTTTGTAGAAACATACTAGCAGATTATCCTTTTTATGTCATTGGTTGGAATTGATTCTCACGCCAGTCCTTGAAGTAATTGCTGGTAAAGTCAACAATTCCCAAATTAGTTGGCCAATAACATAGGAAAGTTAAATGATTTTGATAAGCCCCTTTCCGGGTTATACTGTACCATATGATAGTCTAGAAAGCATTTATTTGAACCAAAGGATAATAAAGCTCAAAAAATCCTTAAAAATGATTTCCCTCAATCCTCTCACTTTACAGATGGGTAAATTGAGTCTCAAACTAATGTTTTATTGGGTTATATAGCTAGATAAATGCAGAGGTAGAACTGGAAGTAACTTTTTTTGTGTGAGGACCAGTTCAGTGTGTACCTACAATATGATAATATGATAGATACTTCTTACCTGGGAATTGGTTTGTATGACCTCTCTCTCTCTCTCTCTCTCTCTCTCTCTCTCTCTGTCTCTCTCTCTCTCTGTCTCTCTCTCTCTGTCTCTGTGTGTGTGTGTGTGTGTGTACACGTGTGTGTATGCTCACACAGAGACACAGGCATGCACATGCAGAGGCCAGAGAAGGACACCAAATAGCTTCCTTAATCACACTCCACTTTGTTTTATTACAGAAATTTATTACAGAAATTATGGTCTCTTTAAGTAAAAAGGACATCTTATTGTGTTTTCACTGGTGCTAACACAATGTGGTGTGTGTGTATGTGTGTCTGTGTGCAAATTTCATTTTATAGGGTAATGCTGAGGAAATACCACATTGCTAAGTAAAGATGGTAAAAAAAAATAATTTCTTTGCCGGGCAGTGGTGGTGCAAGCCTTTATTCCCAGCACTTCAGAGGCAGAGGTAGGTGGATCTCTGTGAGTTCAAGGCCAGCCTGATCTACTAGTACTAGTTCCAGGACAGCCTCCAGAGCTACAGAGAAACCCTGTCTCAAAACACACACACACACACACACACACACACACACACACACACACACACACACCTTTATAGAATGGTATACTCAATGAATAAAAATAAATGCAAAAATCTAAATGTGATGATAGTAAAAATATATGTTATACATGGGGAACTAGAAAATACAGATCTTTAGATCAACATTTGCCAACATTTAAATGGGGATTCCTGTTATATACCTACTTTCAAGAATTCTTCTTTAGATTGAAGGGTGTGGGTGATGTAGGAAAATGTCAGGGAAACCTTAATTCACCATCAAACATTAAGTTCTATGTATATCTTATCCAATAATACTAAGTCAGGGACATAGTGATTGAAGCTACCTCAAGTACAGACCTATTAGTATATCTTCCAATTAAAAAATTATTCAAAAAATTTCAAGTTGTAACCAAATACAATGGATTTCCCTAGCAGTGAAGGTAAAGTCAAAACAAGCACAACTAAGAAGTAAAAGAATGGAAAAATTCATTACCTGCAATAGGTAAGGAGAACATGAAAGTTATTTCCAAAATGATGGCCTTCCTGAATAAAGGAAGAACAGAATTTATTCACAGACTCTGCGAATATAGAAAAATCATATAGGAAAAATCTTTGTATGTGGGCACATTCCTGATCCTGCACAATTAAGGACTATAGCCCAAGCATTCTCAATTTGAACTCATAGTTCAAGAAGGGAAGAAGGCCCACACATTTCGGAGCATACCGAGCATACATAACTCCCGACAAGGTATTAAATTTATGTCTAAGACAAGAGCTGTCTTATAAATGATTATTTGCTATGGTAAAGATGACAGGCAGGAACACCTCTAGCCATGTCCATCTTTGTCCATGTACAAGAAATGAAAAGGGTACTTTGAAGCTGCATAATTTAGGAGCTTCTTCCGTAAGGAGCCTACATGGCTTAGTGGCTGACAAATTTATGAAAAGAAAAATGGAAGAGAATATGCCATATTATTCCTCTAATGAAATTTGAGACATCCACATATTCTTGTTCTATAGAATGACCTATGGAGCAAGGTAGGGTGGCATAGCCTTGTAAACCTGGCACTCAGAATGAAGGTGGCTCATTTCAAGGTCATTCTCAGCTCTATAGAATGTTTCAAATAAGGCTGGATTACATGAAATCTTGTCTCAATCAATAAATGAACAAAAAAATCTATATGGATAAATAAATGAGTTATATGGTACTTTCCGAACAGCCCTTTCAAAGAATTGCTATATGTTATTTTAAAGCAGTTGCTCTCACACACAGAATCAACTAACCTGGGCTTATAAGGGCTCAAAGAGATTGAACCAACAACCAGGGAGCCTTCATGGGACTCATGGGACTGACCTTGGCCCTTTGCACATATGTTACGGTTGTGTAGCTTGGTCCTCTTACGGGACGCCTAATAGTGGGAGCAGGGACTGTCTCTGACTCTTTTACAGCTTCTTGGGACCCTATTCCTCATAATGGGTTGTAATACAAGAGAAGGTGCGTAGTCTTACTGCAAGCTGATATGCTATGTTTTATTGATATACATGGGAAGACTGACCTTTTCTGGATAAAAAAGGAGGAGGAGTGGATGGAGGAAGGGACTGGGAGGAGAAGGACGAGAGGAAACTGGCAGGGATGTAGAATGAATGAACAAACGAATGAACAAATGAATGAATGAACAGGAAAAAAAGGTGGTGATTCTCAACATTCTTAATGCTGCAACCCTTTAGTACAGTTCCTCATGTTGTGGTGACACCAACCATAAAATTCTTTAGTTTCTGCTTCCTAACTGTAATTTTGCTACTGCTGTGAATCATAACATAAATACCTGTTCTGAAGACTATATGTTGTCCCAGTGAAAGGCTACAGGCTGAGAGCCACTTTTTTATTCTTCATCCATGCAGTTTTCCTGATTGTCAGCTCTACCTCTGTGAGCTCCTATGAGTCTAAGTTAGTTGATTCTGTGGGTTTTCTTGGAGAACAACTATTTTAAAGGTGTGTGGAAGTGTTGACATTTGTTAAGAATCTTTAATTTATTTACCAAGCTTAATCATCAACAACAAAAAAGAACAACAACAACAACAACAACAAAACCCAACCTTTTCCCCACCAACTTTTCTAGAAGGAAGAATGAAATACTTCTCTTGTTTTGGGCAACTCACAAACATGTACTTTTCTGAAATTTTTCTCGTGAACTTTAAAACTTCTGTTTCGAGTAGAAAACTGGGCTGAAAAGCATTCCCCTTACGTTTTCCTTGATACCTGGGAATGGGGAAAGAGGGGTTTGTGCATTTGTTTAAGCATTTCTGCTTAAATTATGCAGTGTGAAATTTCCTTTCCATTTCTATTAGGTTGCCGTGTTATATAGTTAAATATTCCCTGGGCCTGTGTCAGACCCTTATACACACTGGCCTCTTGAAGCCAGTCAAAAAGCTGGAAGTAATTTTCTGTGTTCCTGACCACTCAGTCCTTCCAAGCTTGTTCTTATTACAAGGACCACTGGGCAGACTTGAACTCTGCCAGCACACAATTGTAGAACCATCATCATTTGGAGCAGGAAAGGATGAGACTATCTGATACAGAATAGAAGCTTGGCTTAGTCTCACATGCACATGCCCTCCCTTGCAGATCCTGAAGCAAATCTTTTTTAGAGCAAGGGTGCAGGCAAAGTGGTCTCAGGGATCAACTGTATGACCGGGGCTTTAGTGTTAAATCAGATACACCTGGAAAGCCAGGTAGAGAGCATTATCATGTTGCACCCCTCCCCCATACCTAAGGTGTTCACCTTCGGAAGTGTTCTGGGAAACTTAGAAAAATCCATCTCTAAATTTTCCAGTTCTGAAAGATAGCAAGTTCCTGTATCTTGACAGTAATGGCTCTGTGAGAATCAAGTCCCTGTTTTGGGATTGTGAATCCAAGAGTATCTCTACCTGAAAAGCCCCTATGTAGAAATGGGGAAGTCTTTGTGTATCCAAAAGCAAGACATCCAAGTTGAACCGGAGCACAAGTGTTGAAATCCATGGAGAAAAAATGGTCACGGTGACAGTGACTAGCAGAAGAGGTCTGTGATGTGGTCCTTTGACAGAATTCGATTTGGAGCTCAAAAAATTCCCATTACCAGGGTCTAAGGGTTTACCAGAGAAATTTCCAGTTACTGCCTTGCTGAGGAATTAAATGGTTATCCCAGAACACAAAGGTTTTTGGTGGTAGAGAGAATGGAAGCCAGCCCTTCTGATTGATTTCTTGTTTCTTTGGAACTTCAGGCCATTAAACTGCCCCAGCCAAAGGTTATACCTACCCTTACCGTGGTACCAAATCGTGAAAGCAAGATGCCATGCTGTCATAGTCACAAAGTTTGGACAGAACTTGAGATGTGTCTGGTATGTGTAATAGTAATAACAGAGCAAATGCATTATAAAACAAAGTTGATAATGAAAGGAATGGCAGCAGCTTGGTGGAATTAACAAGAAGCTGAGAGACACTTAAATGAGATTGGGGTTTTGATGTCTATGTTTTACTCTTGTAATCGTGGCTTCTTTCACTTCCTCAGTTGGAAGGGTACATGCTTGGAAGTTGGTCTGCGTAGCTGTCATCATGGGAACTTTAGAGCCTGTTTTTACTCTCTCTCTCTCTCTCTCTCTCTCTCTCTCTCTATATATATATATATATATATATATGTATGTATATATATATATATATATAGTGTTTCTTTGAGACATGGTTTCTCTGTGTAACAGTCCTAGCTGTCCTGGAGTCCTGGAACTAGCTCTTGTAGACCAGGCTGGCCTTGAACTCACAGGGATTCACCTGCCTCTGCCTCCCGAGTGCTGGGATTAAAGGCATGTGCCACCACTGCCCAGCCTCTCTAACAATATTTGGGGTAGTAATGAAGGTGTGCTAAAGAATGGATTAAATCCAATGGGCCTTTGTGGCCACACTAAGTGCTACTATATGCAGGGCTTTTTATGTTACTACTGGTGCTTCCATTGTGCCTGGTTCTCCCATGTAGTGGAAAATAGGGAAATAGTTAAGCAAAAGGAGAAATGATGGTTTTGTAAAAATTTAAGTATCACGGTTCTGGAATTTTTCTTAGTAACTGGTTTATTTTGTCAACATTCCTTTCTCAGTGCACTGAGAGAGCACTATTTATTCAGGAGCGAGTTGACACAGAGCCTCACTTTGTAGCCCAGACTGACCTCAAACTCATGGCAAATTTCCTGTCTCAGCCTCCCAAGTGCTTGGAGTACAGAACTCAGCCACCCCATCCAGAACCATTTTAATGAGGTAATAGTAATATGCACAGATAGGTGCAAAATGCAAAACATACAATAAATTTTTCCATAAGAGAATCCTCTCTATCTTTTCCTCTTCCTTGAATTTTAATCGCCATATTAATCTTTCCATTTTTCATTTTACAAAAGGAAAGTTTTGATTTGAGAACTTTTCTATGATTTGTAGAAACTAATGGAGCGAGTACCAAAAGGGTCTCAGCTGTCCATGCTCCACCATGTGAACACTACCCATGACCACGGCACATTTGTCACGATTAAGGCACAATGCTGCTATATTATTCTTGACTCTGTAGTTTCAAGTAACTGTTGTCTCTTTCCTGGAAATGAAACAAGAACCCAGGTCGCCCCAATACGAACATTTCTCTGAACTAGAATCCTTCTTTCTATATGAATGAGCACTAACTCAACACGGAACATACAGAGATTACCAAGACTCTTTGATCCAATTGATGTGGTCCTATCAGAATTGTATCAGCCCCAAGATCTGCAGGTTTATTACTCCAACTAAATGCAGATGAGCTCTATTGAAGTCAGTTTTAAAACATGTGTTTATGTGTTCACAAACTTACCTTTACTCAGTCTGAAATTCCCAAGTCGTCTCTAAAGATGTAGAATATCTGGTTTTGAGCTGAGCATTCTAACCTGATTTGTAAAGATATGTCGTCAGAAACAGGAGGTGGAAGACTGCAGCACTCTTTAGAACATGACAGTTGACACAGATAAGATGATTCAATTTTGAATATCTTAGACAAAATGTCTCAATGGAAATACTATCCATTGGAATTTGTAGTGCTCTGTCCTAAACAGATGTTTCCCAGCTGAGTGAGTTGTAACAACAACAAAAATTGCACCCAAATCCTGCTAATGAACAGACCTCTGAATTCAGACTTCTAAGAGTTTAAAATATTAAGAATATTTAAAAATTTTCAGGGCTTAAAAATGAAAATTCCAGGTGTCAGTGACTACTAGTTGACCATCTATTTGAAATCCTTGGAGAATTGGAGACAGTTCTTTATTTGGCACATTTCACCAATGAATAGGTGTAAAGAAAATGCAATCCATGGCTAGAATGAGCCAATTTATCAGAATTCAATCCCCATTCCATCTGTGATTGGCCTTGAGACTGATGAATTCACTTTCATTCCAACTAAATCAAGGCCTGGTTCCTTCTTTGAAGTCTTATGAGTAGTTGCTTTTATTTTGGTCAAATCTTCTGACTGTGGAGCACAGAGGTCAAGAGATCACCAAGAAACAGACCTCTGTCTTCTTGAGTTTTTGACATTCAACCACCAGAGGCTGCTCTGACACTGTTACTGTCTTTTCACTCAGAGTTCAAATTTCACTGGTGAGGCTTGTACAGACTGATTTCCCTTCTGTTGCTTTGACTTGTCCCTGCTCAACACAGTTCCCTGGTGGTCTGCTGTTTGGAGTGGATGATTAATTATAGCTAAAAAGGAACTGCTGAAAGAAAAAAAAAAACGATAGATCACTGTTTTGCCTTCCTCTCTATTTTCAAATTCTTAATCTTGTTCAATTTCTTTTAATTAAACGAGAATTAGCTGGAGTAGAAAGAGGGGTGTAATTTCCTACTGGCACTGGCTAATATTCATTGTTTTTTTCTCCATGTTAATGCACTTTCAAAGAACATTTCTGATGGTTTTTATTTAAAAAAAAAATAAGAGAAAAAAGAAAAAAGAAACCAAAATCTTTTATTCCACAGTACTTCCACATCACTTGTAGTCTTCCGTATTTCACCAGCATTTTATTTTTGCTTTCATTCCATTCATTCTGTTTTATATTTTTGAATTTTTTCTCTGCTTTTGTAGGTCATTCTCTTTATCTAACAAAACAAGCCCAAAATTAGTGGAAGGAATAACTATAGCTAAGTAAAAAGGGGATTACAGATGATATTTATGCATATTGAGCAGCTAAAGACCAATTAAAATTATTCATTTAAAAAGTAAACCAGTTTCTGTATGTGAAAGCACTTTCTGTTTTCTGAAGCACAAACATGAATGTGATTGACAAGGATCAGCTATCTGTTTTAAGTTGAATAGGAATGGACCACATAGGCTCATAGATTTTGAATGCTTGATCACCAGGAAGTGACCTTAATTAGGAGATGTAAATTTGTTGGGGGAAGTGTGTCCCTGGAGGTGGGCTTTGAGATTTTCAAAAGTTTAAGCCAGGCCCAGTAACCCTGTCTTCCTGCTGCCTGCTAGAACTCTTAGCTACTTCTTCAGCACCATGTCTCCTGTCTATCACCATGTTCTCCACCATGATGATAATGCATTTACCTTCCAAGCTAGCACCAGTTAAAGCTGCTGTGATCCTGGTGTCTCTTCTAATCCCAGCCCTGGAGAAATAGATCAGAAGTTCAAGGTCATCCTGGTCTAGGTAGTAAGTTTCAGCCTAGACTGAGCTACCTGAAACTCTGCTTCCAACAAAAAGAAGGAAAAGAGCATACAGTTTGGAAGCCATAGAAGATTCTACATTAATGAATGCTTCTCTCTTTCTCTCTCTCTCTCTCTCTTTCTCTCTCTCTCTCTCTTTCCTTCTCTCTTTCCTCCTCCCTTTCTTCCTTTTCTTGCAATACACTGTACAGATGACTTGGAGACTCTCATCATTGCAATTCTTTTTTTCCCCAAATTCTACATCAAATTGAATAAGACATAAATGTATGTCTACTTTAGATTTTCAACTGAACTGAGATGAAATTTTCCTATTAATTTCTCTTTATAGTAAAAAGGTTTTAAAATTATGTATTTTTCTTTGTAATGAAGTTCTTGAGAGACCATGAATCATTTTAAAAAATTGTTATCATTATGTCTCCAGACAGAAATTATGACTAAAACTTTTAAAATTGATTTGTGTCTTAATATTGCACCCAGTCATAATAATCAAGATCAATAATTTGCATGACTAAAAGGATACCTAGTAGCTTATATCTTCAAATAGGAAAATGTAGCCATACTATGCTCTTGGAACATATTTCACTAAGTGCTTTGACAGAAGTGGAATTCCAGTAAAAGTGCTGAATCTCTTCTCTGCAACACGTTATGCTTTTCAAGTTGTCCCAATGGAAGAAAGAATACCAGAAGCCATTTGTCCATGAGTAATACCTTATTAAACCATCATGATTTAACGTGATATATTTTTCTGTCAATTCGCATGCCTGACAGTCGACTTCCTGAATATCACATGAAAACTGAGCCACAGAAGAAAAATAAGCCCACTGAAGAAGCATTAGGTCAGATTTGTGGGATGCATTGGCAACCTGTCTGAACAAAAACAGGGGACTTAGGCACAGAAAATCACAACATGGCCCTGGGCCCTGGGAAGTGGCCCTCTCACCTTCCAAATGCATTGTATAACTCATTATTAAACATGCCAGGAACAGACAAATTTCAGGCAAGGGGAACATGCACTGATTGAACTGCATTTAGGCATGTGAGAATTGTCTTACTTTGCTTTTCCTTAAGGAGCTCTCATGCCATTTTTAACTGCTTGTGAATACCATGTGTCAAATGCGCAAAGCAATTGAATGAAGATAAAACTGTTAGATTTAAAGACAAGTGGTTAAATTAATATAACCCTTAGACCAAGTATACTTTACTAAATTGCACAGACTTTAAACTACCACCTCTCAGTTAAAAAAAAATTGTTTCCATAACAACCCCTTTGTTAAGGGCATAGGATTCAAAAGGACACTCATCTAGAGATGGAATAATACTCATAAACTATGGATGATATTACGTGGACTTAAATATAACTAAGATTTAAGAAAAGGGATTTTTATGAAACGTATAGCTTATGCGCTCATTTCTAGTAAGATGATTCCACATCTTTATTAGCAGTATGTGTTTACATGTGGGACTTGTCCCTTTTTTTAAAAAATTGTAACAGGGTCTTGCTCAAATTCTCAAATTCTTGATCCTCTTGCCTTAACTTACAAAGTTTCGAAGTTCTGGAGTTATATGCATATGCCACTATACCCAGTGTATGGAACACACACACACACACACACACACACACACACAGAGAGAGAGAGAGAGAGAGAGAGAGAGAGAGAGAGAGAGAGACAAAGACAGAGAGAGAGACAAAGACAAAGACAAAGAGAGACAGAGAGAGGTCAAAGTGCATGATATATTTGAATAATCTTAGGTTTCAAATATTTAGAATAAGTATCAGTCTTCTTTTCTTCCTCCCCACATTATGCCTACCATTTTTTAGAAAAAGCCTTCATTTTTATATATGAGTCATTAACGGTCATTTTATGAAGAACTTGGAAGGAAGGGATGCTAACCAGAAAGGATAAATTATCATATAATATTGCGCAGCCCTTCTGTTGTGAGGTCAGCTGAGAGAAGTCAGCCTGTTTTCCAAGAGACTGTCTCTAATGAGGTAGCTTTTTTTATGGCCATGTCATCTGACATGGGCTAAAAGCAAAAATCAGGAGAGGGGAATTTTGTGTATAGTTGGCAAATTGAGGTAAGATGAAAGGGTACCTTAGGAACCTACCTGTTAGGAATTTTTTCTAATGCGAGCTCTCTGCCAACGCGAAAATCCCAATCAAGCCAAATCACAACAAGCCAAATTAAAAATATGCAGGTTTAATGGGATTCCTGCACTCTCGGGTGGCCCCTAGGGGAAACCTGCAAATGTGACCACAGTTGGGGGGGCACAACGTGTTTCTCTTTTGGGAGCTCCCTCAAATACCCTGTGGTCAGGACCTGGCATTCTGGGATTTGGAGTTCAGACCAAAATAACTCCCAGGCCTGGGGGCTGGGATGGATGCGGAGGGGGGCTGGGGGATATGCTCACAACTTAACACTACCCTCTTTACTTTCTCACTGTTACTGTTAGGAGACATTTTTTCTCTTATGTTATTAGCAAGGGGATCTTGTAAATTAAACCAACAAAATATAGAATATCAGGAGGAAAAGAGTACCATTTTATAAAAATTTATATTCACAATATTTTACAGAAAAAATAATGAAACTTGAAAGGATAGTTATATTTGGGAGACTTCTATACCCATTTAACAAAAGAAAGAAACATTAAATTGTGGGACACTCACGAAGAACTATTTGAAGAAACTAGTGACTGGTGACTATTCTTAGCCATGCAAGGAGAGAGTGCCCAGCCTGCACACAGAGAGTTTAAGCTACTAACTCAAGATACACAGGTAAAAAAATAGATGTGACTTAGTATACTTATATTTTGAAGTATTGATGATAGTTAAAATACTGGTCATAATCTGGATTTATTAGAAACTTTAGGGGTCAGGTTATTTTTGTTGTTGTTGTTTTTTTCAAGACAGAGTTTCTCTGTAGCTTTGGAGCCTGTCCTGAAACTAACTCTTGTAGACCAGTCTGGCCTCGAACTCACAGAGAGATTCGCTTGTCTCTGCCTCCTGAGTGCTGGGATTAAATGCATGTGCCACCACCACCTGGCCAGGTTATCCATTATATACCACTGATTAACTGAAAAACACATCTGGAAACATGTCCCAAATACAATCAAAGCTAGGTTTGAAAGCACATAGACAATGCAACCATAACCAGGATAAATGCAAAGCAGAGACTCGACTCAAAAGTATCTGTAGAAGGAGTGGCAGGCTGCGTTCCCACCTAGCTCCCGCATGGCTAGCTTTACACCCAGAAATAACAACACACAAACTGTATTCATTTAAACACTGCCTGGCCCATTAGTTTCAGCCTCTTATTGGCTAATTCTCACATCTTGCTTTAACCCATAGTTAGTAATCTGTATAGCAGGCTTACCGGGAAAGATCCTAACCTGCGTCTGTCTTGGAGAGGAGAGTCATGGCGACTGCCTCACTGCCTTCTTCCTCCCAGCATTCTGTTCTGTTTACTCCGCCTACCTAATTTTCTGTCCTATCAAAGGGCCAAGGCAGTTTCTTTATTAACCAATGAAAGTAACACATAGACAGATGACCCTCCTCTATCAAGTATCCCATCTGAAAACATTTTGGACTTAAGAACTTGGAAGGGAGGGAAGCTAACTTCAGGCTTTGTTGCCGGCCCTGGATCTCCCTTTGAGTATATCTGAGCAATTGCTTCTTGTTCCAGATCCAGAAGGTTGGTAAATGTGTTGCTGTCTTAAATGTCATTGCCCATGGTTTCAGAAAGAACAGTTAGCATTTGAGTCTGTGTGGTAGATTTTTCTCACTCTCAAGTAATTTTAAAAGGAACTTTCTTTTTTTATATAAAAGTTTATTAATTTATAAAAGTTTCCATTTCCGCCCCTCCTCCCAACACCCTCCCACTCCCCCTACTCCCTCTCCTCCTCCCTCTCCATCCCTAAGAGCAGTCAGGGTTTCCTGCCCTGTGGGAAGTTCAAGTTCCTCCCCCCTCCCTCCAGGTCCAGGAAGGTGAGCATCCAAGCAGACTGGATCCCAAAAATCCAGTATATGCAGAGGAAACAAGTCCCAGTGTCATTGTCAATGGCTTTTCAGAAAGACCCCGAGCCAGCCACATTCGTAGCATGAAGGCTGGCTAGCTTGTTAGGATTTCCGTCCCCCCCCCCCCCCCCCCGTACTCCATGACCGACAAATTTCAAAGAAAATCACACAGAGGTCCCTATATGTTATAAAACTGATTAGCCCATTAGCTCAGTCTTCTTGTTAACGAATTCTTACATCTTATGGCAACCCATAATTCTTGTCTGTGTTAGCCATGTGGCTCAGTACCTTTTCCTGCAGGGCAGGTTACATCTTGCTTCTCTGTGGTCTGGGCAGGAATGGAGAATGGACTTCCTCCTTCCTAGCCTTCTCCTGTTCTCATTGCCCCATCTCTACTTCCTGTCTGGTTGACCCGCCTATACTTCCTGCCTGGCCAATCAGCATTTTATTAAAATACATGATTGACAGAATACAAATAATTCTCCCGCACCATCTAATGATGAATTCTTCATTATGATTTTCTCAGAAAAGGCTTCACCACATCAGTCATGACATGTAACACAATTGACACGTGTACCAAGGCTGTTTCCAGAATCAAGGCTGCGTATACAAGCTACAATGCTGTATATCCAGGGGAAGGGGAAATCAAGTACTTGTTGCCAATGTCTCCCCAGCACGCCATGAGTGGTACAAAGTTTTGCAGTCTATCCACTTATCTATAGCCCCTATTTTTATGTAGATGATTAGAGCATGCCTCCAGATTCCCCAACCCACAGGAGCCTGAAGCAAGATGGTGGCTTTTCCTGTCAATGGCTCTTCCTGTATTTAACCCTGCTTCTGTAAATGTCAATTCCATCATTCGAGCTGTTTCAACAGAGAATCGTGGAAGGCACCCTGACTTTCTCTTTCTTTATGAGACTCTTCCATGCTGTTACTAAATCATACTATAGTCAGAAACCCACAAGTCACCTGACCTTCAGTGCCGCCCGTGTGTAATTTCTCCCCTTCCTTCCCACTCCCTCCTTCCTCCCTCTCTCTGTTCTTTCCTTCCCTCCTCTCCCTTCCTTGATTTTTTTCCTCTCCTTACATCCAGCTCCCCTTTATTTTTAGAACAGGCTATTCTGGATCATCATCCTGCCTGTAATGATCCACTCTGTTCCTTTAAGAGACAAGTCAAGCCCACTCCCTCCCCCCTCCCCTGAGGCAAGCCTGAGTCCCTTCCTTTCTGTCTCCCTGTGGAAGAGGCAGCTTCTGTCTCTCCCTTCTCCCCACTTCTCCCCACATCTTCCTCCCCCCCTCTTCTCCTCTTTCCCCTTCATAACCCACTAAATAAAATTTCCAACCTCACTCGCATAGCTGTCTCTCACCCACCACATGGCTCCCTGCCTGGGACTCACTGCCCTTCATGGCCCACTGCAGCCACTTAGGGAACTGCACCCAGGAACTGGCTGCTCTTGGGACTTGCAGCCCATTGCCTGACACAATTTCAGGGACCTGCAGCGTGGTCTCGGGACCCTCTGCCTGCTGCAGTCACTTGGGGATCCACAGCATTCTACTGCCTCCATGTCCCATGTACTAAAATTTTATTTGCATACAACTATACTTGATGACATCCCGACTATCTCCTACCTACTTGGGAAGAGAGCCTCCCCAGTCTTTTTTATCTTGCCTTGCCAGCTACTGTCTCATAGAAGTCCCACTTAGCAAAAAGTGCCAATTAGATATTATCCCTAAGCTCTGAATCTTCTATGTTCCCTTGTTTTGTTGCACCCAAAGCACACCAGTATCCCAGCACCCCAATTCTGGTGATTTAAGACCCCTACTGGATGTGCAAACTATCCCTCACATCCCTCACGTTCACACACATATACACACACACACACACACACACACATGCACACACACACACACACACACACACACACACACACAGAGAGAGAGAGAGAGAGGGAGAGAGAGAGAGAGAGAGAGAGGAGTATGCATGGGAGAGGAATACACAGCAAAGCATTCCTGAATCCCTAGCTTCTATACACACTCTTCCAAATAGGACAGGCTTTTTAAATTATTCTGTTTAACCTAGACTGGCAAATTCTGCCGCTCCCTTTTACTCTGTTAAAAGAGTTGAAAGTCTTGCTTCCACATTTCCTTAGGGCTCTGTTGAAATGTTACCTTAAAACACTTACCCATCCCACTAGAACTTGTTATATCACTTATATCATCCCTATCTCTATGAGACCAATTTTGATCTATTTGTTGATTTATATTTCTACCTCTTTCTATTCATGAGAGCAGTTTTAGCTTATTGATATCTTCCTACATCACTAGCTCATACAACAAAATGCATGCAGGTGTCGAGGGGGGGGCGGTGGTGGCGCACACTTTTAATCCCAGCATTCAGGAAGCAGAGGCAGGTGGATCTCTATGGGTTTGAGGCCAGCCTGGTCTACAAGAGTTAGTTCCAGGACAGGCTCCAAAGCTACAGAGAAACCCTGTCTCGAAAACCAAAAAAATGAAAAAAAAATGCATGCAGGAGATGCTCAATAATATTTTATAAAATGAAGAATTGTTCATTCTTGTATAAGGAAAAGTTTGTTGCTGCATTTTGTTAGTTAAGACGGGAGAGTTTTCCCAGATCTTTTTGTTCTCCCCATCTTGATGGGGTCTCCCCATGTAGCCCATGCTTAAATAGAATTCATTCATGGTTTTCTTGCTTCTGCCTCTCAAGTGTTGTGATCACACAGCTAAGACTCCAGATTTCCTCCAGCTTCTCCTCTGTCTCCTCCTCCTCTTCCCCCACCCCTCCTTTTTTCTCCTGTGTCTTCTTCTACTTCCTCTTCTTCATTGTTTTTATGAGATAAGGTCTCACTGTATCTCATGCTGGCCTGGAACTCACGGCTATTTTCGTACCTCTCTTTCCCAAGTGCTGAGGCTACAGGTATGAGCCACTTTGCCCAGCCAGGTTTCCTTATAGGAGGCATTTGTTTCCGTACTAGAGATCTTGCATGTCCTGGGAACAATGCAAATTGCTTCATACAGATCTGCAAGTCTTTATATACTGCTAATGAAATCGATGGCTAAAACCACTTGTGAACCAATTAATGAGTAAGGACAAAGCTCCAAAGCTGTTGTTCTTAACTGTGAAAACGAATCACAAAGCTGTATTCTATTGGGAAAGCCATTTAAAAATTCTGAATAGTGAAAGAAAACCTTATTCACAGTTCTCAAAAAATAGCCCCTAAAATTCACATCCTGTCTTGACTAACACAAGAAGGACATCTTTCCCAGAAATACTTCCCTTTCAATAGGCACTTGAATTATTTCTTTCTCACCTAACAAGGACTGCATGAGTACAGCCCAAATGTGGTGAACCATTTAAAATAAATAAAAATTACTAAAGTGCTTCAGCTTGTTTTCAAAGTAAAATGGCAAACTCCTGGCTTATCTTGATGCAGTATGAAAGACTTTTGCAGGTAGACTGAGGTTGGGGATTCCACAGCCATGTCAGAATCTAAGTGTCAAATCGTATCACCCTAACACAAGACACAGGAGATGAGGGGTTGGGGACCAGTTATGGGTGCTCTGCAATTTAGTTCCTGATTGTGAAAAGGAGCGCATCTTCACTAGGGTGGTTGTACCAGTGCTAGAAAGAACACAGGCTCCAGAGACCAATTTCCCAAGGAGCAGCTGTGCACCTGTTGCAGCTTTGATGGCGGTGGTGGGGGGCTAGTGCATAACTGGTCCATAATAGAGATCTCCCTCTCACTCATTGCTTTCATTTGAATTAAGAATAAATATATCCTGAAGTTTTTATTTTACTAAGTAATATTTCTCTCTGTTGTTGTTCTCCACATTTCAATTTCACCAGGCCTATTATAATATACTAAGTCAGGTGATTTTGAAACCCCTTAACTATGCTTATTAACTCCAGCAAATTGAGGGTGAGTTCATTTATGTGACAATTGGTTGGTTTCTAAAGGTGAACTTAACAATATTATCCTCCTTCCATAAATATAGTTTAGAAGAAATACCAGAAACAATTTTGGTTCACCTTAGATAATGGCTCAAATATGAATAGAGTTATTTTTAACTATATTCAAGTTACTTGGATTATTCACATTAAAATAATTTCAAGCCAGATGGTGATGGCACACACACTTTAATCCCAGCACTCAGGAGGCAGACGCAGATGGATCTCTGTGAGTTCAAGGCCAGCCTGGTCTATAGAGTGAGTTTCAGGGCAGCCAGAACTACCCAGAGAGACCCTGCCTCAAAAGACATAAACAAACAAACAAACAAACAAATAAATATTTCAAGCTCTTTCACTATGCAATCTATCAGAATTAAAAAGCACTTAACTTTTGTAAATTAATAATTTAAGAGAGAGTAAAGTAAAGCTTCATTTGATAAAGTTTCTCAGACATTTGAACCTCTAATGCATATTGCATTTCTTCTCATGAAACAATTTGGTATATTTATCTTTTACAGAGATACAATACAGGAAAAGATGTCTCAGTATGTGTGAATTTTCATGACTGGTTCTCAGCAGAGAAAAAGCTATCCAATTATAAATAAATGAGAGCAAATATTATTTCCTTAGCCATTAAGTTCAAATGACAAGGAACTTTGTTTCTAACAAAGGAAAGAGATGAGTAAATCCTTACTCATAAGCATTCTGTATCTTTTCCTTTATTTTAAACCTAATCATAGGCACTTTGAATGAAGATGGAAAGGGAATTTGCCAGTTGTTCACAACACTGACATCCTGACAATTTTTCTGTATATTTGAGGAGTAACAGTATAAATATAAGTACTGAGTTTTCATAGGCCAGGAGTACAAATCCTGTTCAAAGCTTCTTTTCAGTAAAATTTATGTTCACCCTATGTCCACATGATTATAAATAAAGCCTCCTAATTTGCTTGTTTCCAACATAGACACCAAAAAATAAAGATATCTGATGCATGAAGGTTAATTTTTTGAGACATGATCTATGTAACTGTGGTTGGCCTGGAACTCACTCTGTAGACTAGGTTGGTCTCAAACTCACAGAGATTCTCCTGCCTCTGCTTCCAAAGTGTTGTGATTAAAAGTATGTACTGTTATGCCTATCTAAAAATAAATTTTTAAAATCACTAATATTAAGGACAAAAAACCTTTTGGGAATTAATGTATGTCTTAGTCCGTGTTCTCTTTCTGTGAAGAGAAACCATGATATGGCAACTCATAAAGAAAAGCTTATAATTGAGACTTGCTTACATTTTCAAAGGTTTAACTCCATTGTCATCTTGGTGAGATGCGTGGCTGCAAATAGGAAGAAATGTTGCTAAAGAAAAGCCTGAGAGTTCTTCTTCCAGATCCATAGGCATCAGGAGGAGGAAGATATTGGGCCTGGCTTGGACTTTTGAAACTCCAAAGCCCACCATTAGTGACATACTTCCTCCAAAGTCATACCTACTCTACACCTACTCCAACAAGGCCACAACTCCTTATGCTTTCAAACAGTGACACTCTCTAAGCATTTAAATATATCATTCACATTTATTTATTTACTCACAATATATTAAAAGTTTGAGGGGATATTCCTCTTCATATATAATGAAAGTGAGAAAGATTAAGGATAAGAATTAAAATGTCTATAATATGGACAAGATTAACCAGCTATTCCTAATCACACTTAAACCTACAACAGACCTACAGGGTTTAAGGGGAAAATGATGCCAATTAGGAATAAGATGAAAAAGGGGGTTTTAATTACTCTTACTAATTACTAAGTTATATGGGTTACAGAGTCTTCACTCTTAAAAAGCAGAAAGAATGGAATATCTAAAATAGTTTGGAGCTAATGTATGGATCTCTTGCAGCACACAGGGAATTGATCATAAATCTTGAGGAAATTAAAGCTGTGGTAGGAGAAACAGGAAATACCAATCAACTCATCTATACATGAGGTGGTAGCACTATACTGGCTAAATAATTGTGAAACATTACCAGTTTAAAGAAAGTGGATTTAAAGAAAAGAAACTGATTTAATAACTGGTCACTGTCCTTTTATCCACTGATTTAAATTTTTATCAAAGTAATGCATGACTATGTGTAAATATATTGAAAATCTCATAATGAAAAACACAATTCCTGCCCCGTGCCATTCCACCCTAAGGAAATCACTTTCAACTGTGAAATATTTCATTTGCTATGTACTTTCAAATTTCACAAAACATGCTTTTACTGCTATTTACTGACTTCTGAGTTTTAAACATTATCTTTATAATCTGTATATGATCAAAAAGGAAGTTTTCCTTTCCTGTGTTCAGGCTCTAGTACAAAAAAGGAAGGAAGGATTGAAGAAAGGAAGGCAGAATAGGAAAGTGGGAGGGGGGAGAAGGTAGGAAGGAAGAAGAGGAAGGCAAAAGAGGAGTGAAAAGAGGAAAAGGCAGATATTTGGGACTTACTGGGCAGCCCATCTTAGCCCACCTGGTATGTTCCAGGGGCAGTGATAAACCTTGTCTCAAAAAATGTAAAATGGTGGGTGCTGTCTCAGAAAGGACAGCATAGTTGTCTTCTGGTCTTCTTGTATACATGCACACACAGGCACACATGCATACATGCAGAACAAGAAAAAGTAAAAGAGAGAAAGAAAGAAACCAGAGAAATATAGGTTTGGTTTCCATATCTGTGACCCCAGCCCTCTAGATGCTGAGAGATAGGAAAATTTTATGTTTAAGGTGAGCCTGGATCACCAAGACCTTGAAAGATCTTGTATCAGACTTCACTGTCATGCTAAAGTGTTTTCTGTGACTATGCTTTTTCATTCTTTTGTTTTCTTGGAGTTATTAATAGCCACAGATTTTACTTATATTTATGGGTACTTGTTTGTCCTCAAAGGTGATCTGTCAGTGATGTTGTTTCTTTCCAGAGTCCTCTCTACTATCTCTTCCTGCTATAATTTGATTGGTATATTATTTTATAATTATTTATTTATTTTTATTTTGTGTGCCTTTTTTTGCCTGAATAAGTGTACAACTGAAGTTTTTATCCCACCTGCTCTGGCAGCTGTTCAGTCCCAAAGGAAAGCACAGAGGCTTATATTAATTATAAATTGTATGGTCTATTAGCTCAGGCTTATCAACTTGCTCTTACAACCTAAATTAGCCCATAGTTCTTGTTTATGTTTAGTCACATGACTTGGTACCTTGTCTCAGTGAGTCATTCTCATCTTGCTCCCTCTGTGTCTGGCTGGTGATTGTCTGCATTTCCTCTTCCCAGAATTCATTTAGTCTGGTCTCTCTGCCTATACTTCCTGCTTGGCTACTGACCAATTAGTATTTTATTAAACTAATATGAGTGATAATCTTTACAGTGACAAATCTTTATAGTGTATAAGAGCATTATCGCATAGCAAATGCTTATCTGTGTGAGGATGTCACAGACCCTAGAACTAAAGTTACAGACAGGTGTGAGCTACCATGTTGGTGTCAGGAATTCAATCCAGGTCCTCTGGAAGAGCAGTCCGTGTTCTTAACTACCTATTCATCTCTCCAACCCCCGACTGGGACTTTTCTTAGATGTTGTCTATTGTCCTAGACTTCTTTTGTTTCTCTTTATCATGATTATTCTGTTTGCTCAGTTTCAATGACTCCATCTTTTCTGTTTTCATTTCCTCATTTTTCTAAAACATATTTTTGAGTGATTTCTAAAGAGAGAATGTGGGTTGAAAATTTTTGAGTGTTAATGTGAAAATAATTACACATTAATCTATCCTAACATTTGATTCATAGTATGCCTTGGTGTGGAATTCTCAGAAGTCACTTAGTCTCAAACTTTTTTATTGTTTACTTTACAATTGAAAAGAATACAATAATCTATTAGAAAAAATCCATTATGTATAAAGAAGAGTATATTCAAATAATGGAGGTTTAGATTTTTGTTACTTATAACAATGTTATGGATATATATTAGATAGCTGACCATACACCCTTTGTGGTTCTTTTTACAAGAGACATATAAATATTTGAGTATGAGCCTTGTGATAGTTTGTCTTTGTCACTTTGGATAGTGGTACTTGTTGCAGGGAGCGGGCTGCTTGCTCGTCCCAGTCGCCCAGCTAGCTGAGCCCCAAAATAACCACACAGAAATTGTATTAATTAAAACACTGTTTGGCCATTAGCTCTAACTTCTTATTGGCTAACTCTTACATATTAGTTTAACCCATCTCCATTAATCTGTGTATTGCCATGTGGCAGTGTCTTACCAGAGATTCTAACTGGTGTCTGTCTCAAGCAGAGGATCCGTGGCTTCTCTCTGACTCTGCTTTCTTCCTCCCAGAATTCAGTTCTGATTTCCCTGCCTAACTAAGTCATGCCCCATCAAAAGGCCAAGGCAGTTTCTTTATTCATTAACCAATGAAAGCAACACATAAACAGAGGGGCCTCTTAAACCAGGTACTCAGTTGATCTTAGCTTGACTTGAAGCTATTTTTTAGATGTTAACATGTATAGTCAGTTGACATTAAGTGAAGGAAATTATCCTTGATAATATGGGTGAGTATCATCCAGTCAGTTGATAGTTTTTATAGTAAAGGTGAGGTTTCCCTGAAAAACAAAATCCTTTCTCAGTGTACTACAGGGTTAGCCTATGCCAACTGACCTATGGGTATTAGAACTGTTAAATCTCCGCAGTCATACAAGACTGATACAATTCTCTCTCTCTCTCTCTCTCTCTCTCTCTCTCTCTCTCTCTCTCTCTCTCTTTGATTCTATTTCTTTGGAAAGTTCAGATTGACATAGTCCTCAATTACCTCAGAAACTAGAAAGGAAATTTAATTAAAGTAAAACAACTTTTAAATAATTTTCTACTTAAAATTCTGTTATGAAATCATAGTCAAAATGTTGATGGCTAAGAAATGGTAGAAATACTCCTAAGTTGAGAAGGAGGTTGAATTGGTAGTGGACAAAAATGCTGTGAGAATATGTGGAAAAAGCCTTTGTAGGAGGTTACAATGGAGTGGCACCTATAGCAACAGAACTCAGAAGCCTGGGACAGTAGGATCCTTTGAGCTCAGGTGTTGGAGGGCAGGCTACACAGACCAGCAAGTCCCCATCTCAAGACACAGACCAAAACAAAACAAATAAAATCCCTCTCTAAATCTAAGTATAAATGGTTTACCAAATTTTTAAAATGAAGAGAATAAAGAATCAGCCACATTTGATCAATCAACAAAGAAACTGTCAAGATCTTCCAACCTCTTAAATAGACTTATTAAGTAGTAAGCCATAGTTAAACTTAAAGCCTGAAATTGTGGCATGCATCTTTAATCTCAAGATCAGGAGGCACACACACACTAAACAAATGTTAAAACATCTGAATGAAAATAAGGTGATATATTTTAGTGTTTAATTTCCAAATTATGAAACATCAACTTATTTTATTTCAAATCCTACAAGTTAGTTCTGTCTTGCCTAAAAGTCTCTCCTTGAGGCACAATGCTTTAAATTGTCTCTCCATACTTGGACTTGTTTTTTTTTTTTTTCTGGATTCAGAATACTTCCCTTTTTTCTAAACACAGCTGTCCAATGGCTGATTTTCAACCATTTTTTTACTCATGTAAACATTCATTCTGTTGACTTCCACCTAACAGGTCACAGAGAGTGAGTGACCTAGGTAGTTATCTTCCAAGGATATGTAGCAGTGCCTACCTGTGTTCTAGTGTAGCCTGTCCACTCTGGAGTCTATATGAGATATGCTTCAGAGGTATAGATATGACCAAACCCACAAAAAGAACATAGGTTATCACCAGGCATGCCCTTTTGAGGAAGATCTTTGAAGATTTAAAATGTCTCTTCAACTCATACTTGCAAACACTGTTAACCACAGGCTTGGGACTAGAACACCCTTTTCTTAGGTATCTCAACTTTCCTACTCACTTCCTTTCCTCCAATAGGCAGATGAAATTCTCACTCAGTGGACAACTCCATAGGGCTATTGATTCCATTTAAAAAATTTGAAGGTTATATTTATTTCTGGGTGAAGAGAAGAACTTTATTTCTACTGTTCACTCTCCTCTAGAGAGGTTTTTAGAACTATTTGTGATGACACTGTACTTTATGACACTATTCAGTCTACTACCAAAATACCTGATTAGTCATTTATAAACAGTGCAAGTTTGTAGTATACCGTGGCAAAGGCTGGGGACTATGAGACTTAGGCATAAATAGGCTCAATGTCTAGTGAAGGTTGACAATCTGTCTCATACAGGGTCCCTGTTGCCTGGACAAACTTTCTCAGGCTTCCTATACGCATACAAATTCCAACCTTGAGGATAGAACTGTCCTGACCTGATTACCTCCTCAAAACCTTACTATTGTATCATCTTAGATGTTAGAATTTCAACATATGGATTTGAGGACGACACAGATGTTCAAACTAGAGCAGTCACCAAATTGAGTTCTAATCTGGTACTCGGACTCTTGGTATAGCCATTTATAAAGTTGGAGTCGTGGGGCTGATGAGATGGCTCAGCAGTTAAGAGCAGTGCCATCAAAGGTCCTGAATTCAATTCCCAGCAACCACATGGTGGCTCACAACCATCTGTAATGAGGTCTGGTGCCCTTTTCTGGCCTGCAGGCATACACGCAGACAGAATATTGTATACATAATAAATTTTTTTTAAAAATTAAAATAAAAGATGGAGTCTTCATATACTTACTCTTGTCTCAGTAATCCTGCTTGTCAAAGGTGATGGTAACTTACTAGTATTTGGAAAGACATAAAGTAGTAAACATTTGTGGAATGCTGGTCAAAGTACTTAGCTCTTACTTGGTACTCATATGGGGTGTTTGTTAATGACAGAACTGTTAACATTTTTTCCTACACATGATGAGACAATTATGGAATAAACCCAAATGATAACTGATGTTCTTACTTGAAGAATCACCCTTATATAGACCTACCAGATATTATCATATATATTCTTCCAAGAGATCCTTGCTCTATAACTGAGATGATATATAGGTATATAGATGTAAAGAAATGAAACACATTGTCTCAGGAATACAATAATACAGTTGGAGTTGAAAATGAAACTCATTTCTCCTTTTTCAGTCTTAACTGTTAGTCACATGTGGGAGTATTAAGATTGAATGTGTCAGGGTTGGAAATGTGGCTTAGCAGCTAAAAGCATTTGCAACCTAGTTTTGGTTTATAGCTCCTACATAGGGGCTTGCAACCATCCAGTTCCTAGGGTCTGATGCCATCTTCTGGCCTCTGTAGACCACCACCATATACACGTACATAGAAACAGGCAAAACATTCATACATCTAATACCAAAAAAAAGTCTATAAGAAATGTAAAAGATAAGAGTGTGGGTTGTGCCTGTAGCCAGAAGTGTAGAATGGATGATAAATTATGATATTTGTGTTTATTTCTCAAGAGATTCTTTTCTATTCCTTAATGTGGCAGTGACAGGTCTCCATGGTTGTAGTAAAATTATATATATTATATATGAAATATATATATTTCATATATAATATATATAATTTTACTTTCATGCACCGAATATTTATTCATGGAAGCTGTGATGGAAGTAGCTGAGGTTGTAAAGATTAATTAGAGATCATTCCTGTCTTTAAACTCATTCTATTATAGTGAGAGATTATATGATTACAGTATAGCAAGAAAGTGAAAGGGCAGAGATGACCCATGTTTTGCTCAACTATTATGTGCTACTTTCTGACTGGGGGCAGTTCTCTTCAACTCCAAGTTCATTACCTTTCTTACTGTGGGAAAGGAGTACGGGGTCTTTACATCATTGGAATTTCAGTAGAGTACTATAAACCTTGACATTTATTTATTTACTTATTATTTACCTTTGAGAGCTGATTTTTAAACATCTACCTGCACACAACTGGATGTATTTAAACGGATGTAGGAACATAGAAGGAGGCAAGAGAACAGTTTTTGTTGGGGCTTTAGGAAAAACAAGAAAAGAATATTGGCATTTGTGGTCATAGTGTGATGGGACAGTAGATCAAAAAAGGAGAAAACCGAAAGAACTTTTGAAAAGACACAGCCCCTGAGATGCGGGGCGCCATCCTGTCCAGCAGGAATGAACCCCACCAAAAACGAGAATTCCTTCTCTGGTCACATCTTTATTTGGAGCATTCCCTTGAGGAAAATTGGGGGAAGGGACGATAGAGCAGGGACGAGAGAAAGCTTAGAGAGAGGAAGTAGGGTCCCGAGGCATCTGCTTTTAAACGGTGGAGCGGCTTGAACGCTGTCCTGATTGGTTAATGCCATTCTGCTGGTCTGAGCATGTGCAGGCAAGGGTGCAGGCAGGGGTGCTCAGCCCCACATGGCTACCTCCAAACTGCAGGACCACCTGTGCCTCCAGGTGGCTCCCAACATCTCCCCCTAATTATTGTCTTTAAGAGCAATAAGGCAAAACTATTTTCCAATCTGGTCCCCACCTAGACGCAGCATGCCAAGGATATCTCTGCTCCCACCCATTCCTAAGGAAGGAAAAGGCAAAGTAGAGTAAGAGATAAGAGGTTGCACAGGGTGTTGCTCAAGTCGATGGTGTGAAACAGCTGCTCTTGGCACCGCCCAGAAGGTCATCTCTGCTGCCTCCGCACGAATCTTCCACAGCAGGACACTCAGCATCCACTGGGTCGTCTTCTTTATCTCTCTGGTCGGTCTCGCTGGCATCCAGATGTATGTCAGCATTCCTAGAAAAACATAAACAAAACTCTCCTCCCAAATTAACATTTAAGAGTATTAAAAACTCTCAGTGTAAAAATTCAGCACAATCAGTACTGGAAGTAGGCTGGTTTTGAACTTAGAGACCTGTAGGTCTCTGCTTCAAAAAGCAAATCTTGTTTGCCTGTACCAGCAAAATTTTGAATTAAAAATTAAGTGTAAAAAGAATGCAAGAGAAATCCTTTCTCTGGGGGAAGCTGTCACTGGTAGTGTATTCCCCCTCTATTGTTTAAAAACCAAAGCAGTTGTCATTGGGAATTGAACTCATAACCTTTGGAAGAGCAGTCAGTGCTCTTAACCTCTGAGCCATCTCTCCAGCTCCCCTATTTAGATGGAAAAACCTCTAGGTAGCATTGTTTATCTCACCAGGTGCCTCAGGCAAAAGGTCCGCCTTTCTTTGTTACCTAGGATACGTTAACCAGGTAAACATGCCTTTATTATGATAATCACGACCAGTTTTTTAAGGGAGAATGGGCGTTGCTCATCAATCTGGCTACTTCCTGCTGACGAAGGGGCGATGTTTGGGGGATAAATGTTTTTATCTGACTGAATTTTTGGCGACAAATGTTTTTATCTGACTGAATTTTTAGCGACCTTGGCTGAGGGCGGCGGCAGCAGCGGACGGCGGCTGCCACAGCTCCGCCTCTGAAGCCCATTATGGCGCGCTCCGCATGGCCCAAAGGCATGGCTCCGCCCCGGGCCGTGCGCGCTCGCCGTTTATCCCGTAACTGCGAACTGTAACTCAGCCTCACCTCAGGCAATGAATTCGCACCGCCAAGCTCCGGCGAGGGGGGGCATCCGCCCACCCGTGGGGGGGCTTCTCCTGCCCGGTCCGCCCGCGCGCAGAGCCCCGTTCTCTGGGAACTCACCTCCCCGCTCGCCCATGTTGCTATGGAAACACAGTTTTTCCGCAGAGCCGATTCAGCTCCTCTCTGCTTTCTATGGCGCCGCTGCTCACCACGCAGCTTCCGCCTCAGTCAGGCGAGTCCGCTCAGGTGCTGAAAAAGTCCTCCAAAAACCATAGCCCCGCCAGAAGGCCTCTGATGTCACACGGACTTTAGCCCGCCCGCGACCTGGCTATTCGCAGGCCTCTGCGGACTCCAGCAAATTTCCCGCCAGCAACTGGTTAGCATGGCCACGCCTCCCGAACGAGCTAGCACTGGAGAGTGCAATTTTGCGTCTCCCTCCTGAGTAGCTGGGATTACAGGTGTGCACCACCGTGCCTGGCCCACTTCCGTGTTTCTAATCAGGCATTACCGCTCAAAGGCGGGCCGGCTGCCGCCAGCACTCTCAGCACGATCAAGCAGCTTGTCTTTCTCAGTCAAAAATTAAAGTTTTTTGTACGTGAGAGCCAGAGACTGAGCTCTCTTATCAAAATTAGGCGAAAATCACCTCCAAAAGCTCTGTGGCTCTTTAAGAACAGGGAAGGCAGTGATCAAGCTTGCCTCCCTACGAGACTGTTGCCTCCAGTCTCTATCAGCGAGTACGCAGGTGGACGGAGAGGGAGCGGAAGCCGCGGTCTCCCGTACCCCATCGTCCTCAAAGTCCCGCCTTAGTTACCTCGCCTTTTTTGCTGCTGTTTACATTCCTCCTGCACTGAACTTAAGGGATTTTTCTTCCCCGTTGCTTTCTGTACCTTCTTTCAGATACCTTAACTTTGATTTTTTTTTGTATTTTCTTTTCTATTTAGGCCTATCCTTTGAAATTCCTTTTTACATTTCTTTTCCTCCCCTTTCTGGGGATTCACAGACGTCACTCACCGCTCCATGTTCTCAGAGTTCTGAAATTCAAGGCTCTCTGTGCTGGTGTCTGATCTTGACTTTTTCTCCCGGGCTTTCTCAGGGTCCCCCGGCGTAGTTGTCAGGGTCCCTCAGCGTCCGGGGTTTCGAGCACCAGTTGCGGGGCGCCATCCTGTCCAGCAGGAATGAACCCCACCAAAAACGAGAATTCCTTCTCTGGTCACATCTTTATTTGGAGCATTCCCTTGAGGAAAATTGGGGGAAGGGACGATAGAGCAGGGACGAGAGAAAGCTTAGAGAGAGGAAGTAGGGTCCCGAGGCATCTGCTTTTAAACGGTGGAGCGGCTTGAACGCTGTCCTGATTGGTTAATGCCATTCTGCTGGTCTGAGCATGTGCAGGCAAGGGTGCAGGCAGGGGTGCTCAGCCCCACATGGCTACCTCCAAACTGCAGGACCACCTGTGCCTCCAGGTGGCTCCCAACACTGAGAGATGAAATTTAAGCTTGCATTTACCTATAAAGTGATGCCACTCCTCTGGGATTGGTAGTTGTGTGGTATGGCAGGAGTCTAACTCCAGTGGTGTGCAGTAGCAGTAGCAGCCCTGGGTGTCTTCTCACATCCTGGGCTCTGATATACCTAGGACCATGGTAGATGCAGGCTTCCTTAAAGTGAATCAGAGCCCCTTGGGAGTGGGAAACACGTGAATCCCTGTAGTGATATTTCATTTGTATTTTAATAAATAAAGCTTGCCTCAAGATCAGAGAGTAAAACAGCTCCACTGGTCAGCCTTACAGACCAGACAGTGGTGACACATACCTTTTACCCCAGTAGCCACACTAGTTTGCCATAGAAACCAGGTAGTATTGGTGCATGCCTTTAATACCAGCCCTAGAGAGGATATAAGACTGGAGGAGACAGCTCTCAGACACAGTCTCATTCTGAGGATTCCTGTAGGCAGGACCGTCATGTCAGACTGAGGTAGAGGTAAGACCCAGTGGCTGCCTTTTGCTTTTCTGACCTTTAGGTTGAACTCCAATATCTGTCTCTGGGTTTGTATTAATCGTGCTACAAATCCCCAGCATCCTTGGCATACCTGCCCAATCAGATTCTCTTGGACCAGGGGCCTGAGGATTCACAATTTTAACAGTCTCCCAGAGAGTATTCTGTGCTTAAATTGAGAATTGATTTTTACCAAAACTGGTTTTGCACTCTAGGGGACATTTGGTAATGTCTTCAGATATTATTGGTCAGATATTAGCTTCTAGTGGGCAGAGGCCAGGATGTTACTAAATATTTGACAATGCACTGACCATGGTGGGGAAATTATTTGGCTGCAAATGCTGTTGCTTTCAAAGTTTAGAAACTTGATCTATCAGGTGTGTCAACCCAAACCATGATCCTAAGTTTGCATGTGGCCAAGGATAACTATGAATGTGTTACAACACAAAGTTGTAAACTTATTTAAAGCATTATGAGATTTTTAAATTTGTTTTTGGTAACTTGGTGTTGTGGTATCACCATTTCAAAAGGGTAAGCAAGTTTGGGCCTAGGCCATAGTGAATGGCTGTGAAAAAAGGAAAAAGTGGATGGAGGGCAGCTGGTGTGATTAGGGGGACTCTTAAAATTTCTCAGTGGGGAGCTGAGACAGAGCTATGGACTCCCAGGTGTCATGCCCTGCTGCCAAAATCTCAGAGAACCCAGCCAAACTCACACATATTGAGCCACACCCAACAGTCCTGAAGCCACTGAATCATCATTTGCTAAGTTTTTCTTCTCTAATACTGCAAAACTGGAAATATTCATTGGATTATTCTCACAGTGTAGTCACTTGCTTGGAAAATAGATATGGTTGGCTCTACAAGAGTAGTCTTTTTCAGTTTACATTTGTCTTTACATCCAAGGGTCAGGTTTGCATAGAAATCATATTCACAGGGGCTTGCAAAAAGCTACATTCTTTATAGGGAGTTTAGAAAGAAACTTTGGAGATTTTTCCTTGTCTTGGGCTTGACCTTTCCAAGAAGTCAGCTAGTTCTGCCTTTTTTGTCTGTGTTTGTGAACTTAACAGGTTGGCATTGTTAAAGTCAACCACCGTGAGTGGTAGACACACTCATTTTAAAAATACTTTTCTTAATTAAATGTCTGTGTTTATGGTTCTTATGGGCATATCTTTATCTGATATTGTGCTTTCAGTCACTAGCGGTGAAGATGCTTCTTCACTTGCTGTCGTTCAAAATGTTTGTGTGCACAGTCACATTAAGATTTGCTTTTCATGGGTTGGATTTAGAGTTTCCATGGAGATGAGGCGGGTAACACCTTGTTTCTTGATTGTTTATTTCAGTGAAAGTGATCCTCACAACAGTGTGGCTTACCCGTTACTGCTTGCAAAATTGGGTATCTGAAGCAAGATACATTTTTAAAAATGTCCCTTGGGCCCGAGGGTTGAGGTTTTCTCTCTGAAATAATTCTGCACCTTTCAGATGCTTTAATGCTTTCAAGGGACTCTTAAAGTGCAAGGATTTAGGGCCCGGAGCTATTTAAGCTTTGAGCAGATGCAGTTTTGTTGAACAAGAATAGAACTCATCCTTTACTTTGGAAGCTCTGACACTCCATCCAGCTGCTTCCAGTCATTTGACTCCTGAAAGCTGCCCTAATCCTGGTAGAGGCAGCTTCTTCTGCTCCCAGATCCACCCCCTACTCCTGATTGGCGAGACACTCCGCGACCGGAGCCCGCCGCCTACGACGTCCCTGTGAACTGATTTGAAATAAGAGCCAGGCGGTCCTTACTAGCCTGCGCCCGACTTTTCATAGGCTGGAAAAGGAAAGGTTGAGAAACTTGACATTGTCTTGGGTAGAGTGCGTGTAGAAGCAGATCAAAGAATAAAAAGGGAGGGGGACGAAAAACGTGCTCTTTGCTGCTTGTGGGTTCCACCGAGTTGCTTTTGTCTTGTGGGCTTTTCTGCCGGCTTTGGTGTCTGCGCTTGGAAGCCTGCGAGTGCGCTTCCACGCAGCTCGCTCCCTGCCGGATGGGTCATGGAATTCCAAACATGAGGCAGGTAAGCTTGAGGGTTGTGGTTGTAGCTGCGATGGCGCCAGCCACGGGGGGAGGTATTTAGCTTGGGACCCCTGCGACCTGTTACTCCTGATTGCATGTGGAGTGATCAAATGCATGATTTCCAGCAGATTCATTAGGTGGAAAAGAGGAGCTACGTTTTCCTCTTAAGGCTACCTTTGCGAGCACATCACCTGCCGTCTCCCCACTGCCTCGTCCTTACTTACTACCCATGCCAGGTTTTGCCTCTAAGAGTGGTTGCTGATGTCAGGCGGTCTTTGTAGAAGGTTCAAAGCGGTTTGGAGAATATGCAAATCAATTCCAGTTTGCTGGCCTCTGGAATGTATTGTGCTGGATTCATCTCAAGCTTTTCTCTTCTCCCCTATTATGCTTTAGGTTAGAATAAAGACAACTGCCTAGCCTGACAAAGAATTACACGGAGACCCTTATCTTATTTTGCTTTCACATTCTGAGCACATTAGCGTGTGGTGTGTGTGTGTGTGTGTGTGTGTGTGTGTGTGTGTGTGTGTGTGTGTGTGTGAAGCTGAGAAGGCGAAACCAGTCCGGATGGAACTAGCAGCACTTCCAGCGGGGGGTGGGGGCGGAGAGGTACCGGGTGTACAGACTTTTCAAAAGACGTTCTAACAGTTTAGGAGTTGTTTTGTCCTGGACGAGAGATCACAGTCTTGGAAGAAATGAACGGAGAGTTTGGGGGTTGCTTAAGCATTTCTCTGTAAAGAATTTTAAGTCAGCAGCTTCTTCCGTCACTCTAGGGCATGGGGATAAAATTCCTTATCAACCTAGGTAGAGGTTTATGAGCTTCATAGCTTTGCCATTGAGAAAGAAAAGGAAAGATTGGATTAGAAAGTCTAGAAGAGGGTGTAATTTACAACTCTATCACGGCTGTAGTAAAAATCTTACGTAAATATTTCAATACAGAGATCTATCTATGCTCATAGACTAGAAAAGTCTTTCATTGCCTGGGAAAGGCAGACGTTACAAGGGAGGAATGCTACTTTTGCCAGAGCTGAGTAACTCCGTGTGGGAAAGTGAGCATCTGTTTTGCCACCGGAAAAGCTCTTCCTTTTTTCTTCCAGTTGGCTTGGTTATGCTCCACCCCAGAGTGCTCGCTTTAGGGGAAAGTGAGCCTTCCCGTAAGTGAGTGACTAGCCCAGGGGCTTTACAACTTTCTGTCTTTCTGCTCTAGTTTCTAGTGGTAAAGCAGAGTCCCCCACCAGAGTGGTCTGGAGCAAAGACCTGTTCAACTTTCTTGTCCCCTAACTTGCTCTTATGGGAGCAGAGCTGGCAAATTCCAGCCAGTGCAGAAAAGCACATGAAAGACCCTGTGCTTTCAGCAAATTGCCTCTGCCTAACTGGCGACCTGTGCAGAGGCTAACTTCTAAATTTTGCAGTCTCATAGACCAACCTCTTTCTTTAAATTTCTAGCACCCATATAGGATGTACAAAGGGACCAAGAAAGTTTACTGCAAAGGAGTAAGAAGGAGACTAGGCTCACAATAATATTTTTGACAAAGGTCCTAAGCCGGAACAAAGAAGTTATTTGATGCTGTGTAGAGCCACCTGTCTTGTCCTCGGTGGTGTGTGGACTCAATTTTTAGAATCTTTGTGCCCACACAGTTCCTCTGGAATGGTGACACTCCCTCTGTCTGATGCCTAAGGCAGGCTGTCCAGAGCTTGGGGTGATTTTTCCCATGTGTATCTGTGGCATTTGTGTGAAGTTGGAAAACAGCCCAGTATTGAAATTTTAAATGTACAAGTAGGTATGTGGTAACTCCTTGGTTATTTAATGAATGGACAGCTTTTCATCCCACATCTCTGGATATGTCTATAACATTTTTCTTTGACCTGTTGGATACTTAAAAAGAGGGTGGGACCGGAGGAACAGAAGCAAAATGGGTAGAGGATCATTGTTCATACAAGAAACCAGGCATGGGATGATAGCATTACTGCACCGGTGAATCTCAGCTTTGTTCTTGTTTTTCTTGGGTGAAGCCTTACTCCTTCATTCAGGCAGAGGACTCACATCTACCAACCAATTTGTCATCTTAGCCCCGCAGCCCCTAGCTGTATTTGCAGGGTTAACTATCAAACCAATCCATGTGTCATCAGCTCAGCAATGAAACACAACCTCTTTGCTGGTAAGTGATCTGTCCCTAGGGCTGCACAAATGCCGAACAGTAGTGTGGCAGCCCAGAAGAGATCCCTAGCACTAACTAGTCAGAAATTCTGGATAGCCAGAAATTGCCAATAGAATTTGAAGGCTGCCTGTTTGACTGTAAGGCTGTAAGGAGGGTTTGGGCTTTTGCCAGGTTGCCAGCAGAAGAACCGTGTAGGATAGAATTCTTTTAGGGTAAGGCCATATTAAATGAGTCCAAAAAAAAAAAAGCATAAACCTGACTTGTGTTTGTCAGGAAGTAATTTTAAACTGTGTGCCAACCTCTCTTTGCACTTTGATCATAAATGGAAAACTTTTCGAAACCCTCTTTGAGAAGGAATTTGCTAGGTTCCCAGGCAAAAGGAAAGACAGGGCCACCTGTTATAGAAGCCCAGCCAAAAACAACAGGTTTGCTTATGGCATTCCCACAACTGCAAAGATCCTCTCCAAATAGCAAGTCACATTCATTGTCCCACCACAGACTAAGAACAAATATTTCATTCTCAAGTTGGAAAAACAATATAGATTCTCCAGACAAAATTCCCTACGAGACAGATTTTGTGTTTCTAGCATCCTAATAACTTTAGAAAAATATTGTAAGAAGCTGAAACGACTTTACGTTTAGTCTCTAGGTCTCCCAGCTGCTAAATTTTTGTGAAGTTAGGATGCTGCTGATTCAAGGAAGCTGTGACTCAGTTTGATCAGCCGATTTTGCATTCTTTAGATGGGAATTAAAATGCCCAAGGACATCTGGCTCAATAATGAAAGTCTTGGTGGTAATCTTCTTCAGCGGATTAGAAAGTCCTTTCCAAACATGATCTATTTATTCTCAACCACATCCCCAGGAGAGAATGAAGGGCAACTTGATCCTCATTGAACAAATGCTGAAGTGAAGGCAAAGAAAGTTTAAGTAGAAAAAGGACAGCAAATGAGAAGCAAGTCTGGAATTCACCCACCCAGAAAAACTACCTGTGTAGGCTGAGGCCCCTAAAAGGCATTCTAGGGATGAAAACAGAACCTCTCCTTCAATTTTCCTTCTCTTCTTGTTCTGTTACCAGCACACTGTCCCAAGTATGCAGTATGATTTCCATCCTTTGAAAGTGAAGCCTTGAAAAGTATAGAAGACATTTCTGTTCTCGTTTGTCGCAACATGGAGATCAGCCAGTTTTTATGACGTCTAATAGAAAGATGCTATAAGTGGAATTTTAAATATGTATCTGAGGAATGTTCCATTTTAACAGATGTTTTAAGTTTTTGCATATGCTTTAGAGAGTTTGACATCTTCAACAGATGTTAAAATTTTAATTTTTTTCTACTATGTCGTTTTCGGGAAACATTATCATTGTAGTACTTGCTGTCAACTTCAAAATATTTGCTGGTCATTTCAAAGTAATTTTTTGAGTTGGTTGAGTTTTGTTTTTCCTTCATGTTCACTCTGACTCATGTTCTGAGTCTGTCTGGCTGTGGACCGCATAGGCTTCAAACAAATCTGTTAATTGGTAGTTGCATGTTATCCACAGACATTCCTGCAAGTTTTAAGGATAACTGTGCATGTGGATGTCTCCTGGCTTTGATCCCTTGTGTGCTGAATAGACATCCAAGGTAGCTATGGAAACCTGGGCCTTGCATTGCTGAGGGGTTTGGGGGTGGATATCTCATCAGAGAGTAATTTATTTGATTAAGGAAAGATGGGACTAAATCAGGACATTTTTAATCCGCATGATTTGAGTATCCTAGTTCATCCGAATCAGTTGGCGTTCTCTTGATAAGAAAAAAAATTAATGACTGACCACATCAGAATATTTTGTAAATGCAATTTAAATTCTTCTTAATCAACTGCTTGCTTTGTTCCAAGAGCAACTTGTAAAATGAAAGAGATGTCCAACACATGTCAATATCGTCAGCGTCCTTGTTGTACTTTGGATGAGTATTACCGTTTTCAGAACTCAAAAAGAAAGACCAGAATCTGGCTGGATTTATGTACTTCACTTATCTACCTGCAGGGGTCAGACTTGAAGTTTCCATGATTAACGTCCTGGCCTTGGACACCACTGCAGACCTCCTCAAGCAGAAACAGAAAGATTACTCTGCCAACAGAGTAATTAGTTAGCAATTCTTTAACCTTGTGACCAAATCTGCTGTGAAAACCAGTTCATTCAAGGAAGAGAACATCAAATACACTGCAATTAAAACAAGGGTAATACAGCCAGGTCAAATTGGAACCTAATCTCAGTGTAGATATGGGGAACTCTACGAGGAAGATTTTTGACTCATTCTCAGCTTCTTCCATCTGACACCAAACTCATCTTATAGGTTTTATTTTAGATTATATACAGAGTCTTGTTAACTGGCTTGCTGTAGACATTTTTTTTTAACCCAGAGGGCTCAACATTAGATGTTCATCTGAATTTAAAAGATTAGTTTTTCCGTTAGAAGAAGATATTCTTTGGTACAACCTTAAGACCCTTAATGTCCTCCAGAAGGTGATGTTAGGGAGCTCAAAATTGTGGCACCCAGACACACAAATGCCTAAAGGGAATTTTACTAAAATAAAAAGAATCAAAACTAAAAGTTTTGAAAACATATCTTCTTCATGCTTTAAAAGACAGGTCCTGAGTTAAGAAGACAAAAGCTGAAAGAGGTCATGATTGTAACTTCTAAGTGGCTGTTAAAGGTTCCATACTCAGCCAACTGTGGATGATAAATGAAATATCAAGGCTCTTCATTTCTTATCATACAGCATTTACTGAGCACTTACAAAATTAATCTGAGTTCTGATTCACTGAGTGAATTAAATTCATTCAGAAAAGCCACACAGGGAGTGACTCTTGTATTTCAGATGGCTTTTCAGTTCTAAACGTGATTTGATATGGTCCTTGTCCTCAAAGAACTACTAATCTGGTGTACAGCTTTTATACCAACAGTGTAATATAGATTGTTACATGAGAAAATGGCTGCTAGCTTGTTCTTAACTACATAGATATGTAAGGGTCAAAATCCATTTCAAAACTGATGATAGCCTAAACTTTACTGAACTTAAGGGAGCCATGAAAAGATCTGTATTTGTCACATTTAATTAATTTTCATCTCCATGTTCACTTGTACAAATTGATGATTTCTTAGTTAAAAATAATTTATCAGAGAAAAATAGGTCTCAACTATAAAAATGTTTTATGTTCCATTTTTGTATTATATATTAAGATATATTTTATTCAAAGTTAATTTTTAGCTTATCAGTGTATTTTTACTTTTTATTGATTTTTTTAGTGAGCATGCAACATAATGTATTTCACTGACATTTTATGTGTGTTGTGTTTTTTCATCTTTAAATATAAAAATTATACATATTAATGAGATCCTTGTGATGTTTCAATACATCTATATATTGTATAATCAAGTTAAATGTATCCGTCTCTTCAAATTATCAATTCTTCATGGCAAAATCATTTAATAATCTTTTCTTTTAGACCTTTGAGATGCATTTATATAAGTACTATCCAGACTCACCTAAACTTCTTTCTCCTGTCCAAGTGTTTCCTGGGAGTGTTTTTGTTTGAAGCTACAACATTTTCAAGTGAGAAACTGGAATTTCCAAACACTATTCTGAAAAGTTTGTTGAGATGGCTCAGTCCGTAAGACATTTGCTTTGTAAGCATGAGCAAGAGAGCTTGAGTGCAAGGCCCCACTTAAAAATGCTCGAAGTGGCAGTGCACTCTACTCCCAACACGGAGCAGGAAGAAATAGGAGGGTCCCTATGGCTCACTGGCAAGCCAGCCTAGTTAAATTAGTGAACTCCAAGCTCATGAAAGATTGTCTGACAGGAGGAAGATGACAGCAAAAATTCCCACAGATATGGAAAGCGGCACACCAGGTCCCTCCCCTTATCTGAGAAACTATTTGTGTATTGATGATTAGTGAGGCAGGGGGAGTTTTCTTTGGAGTGTGGCCATTGGTCGTTGCTCATGCTTCAGTGGATGGCCCCACATCCAGGTGCACATGGGCAGCACCGGAAGAATATATTGGGATTAATTTTTTTGAAAAGGACATGAAGTTTGGAGGGCGATTGTTGGGTGGGGGACTAGAGAAGTTGAAGGGAAAATATGAATGTTAATATGATCAAAATGCATTGTATATATGTGTATAGTTCTCTGGGATAAAGAAAAACAGTATTTTAAAATGAAGCTGAATGATATTCCTGAGGGTGACACCCATGCACACCCATGTGCACACCCATGTGCATATCCCATGCTCACGAATCCCCCCATACGCATACTACTCACTGTTTTGAAAATTATTCACTCTGATTCATTCATGACAAAGTTCTGAGTTTTATGAACAGGAAAAGGTGGAAACACAGAAGAGTTAATACACTAGTTGATACCAGACCTATTTTAGTAATGTTTGAAACAGAAAAACTTCACACTACTTTTCCTCCTTTCTCTCACTTCTGCTATATTCTGGTATCTCCCCATCTGGCCTAATTGACATATAGTGAATCTGTAATTGCCCATCTCTTCTCTTGCTCTGTCCACATAAAGCATTTTTTGTCTCTTTATGACAGTGGTCTTTAGGACATGTTGAGAGAGAATCTATACAGATAAGCTAAAGCCGTTTGAGCTTTTTAGTCCTTAGAATGAATCTTTAATTGGGGTTGTTCAAACAGTGAGAAATTCCAAACAATAGAGCCCAGAGCTAAAAGACACATGACTGCTTTGTCAGGAGACAATATTTAGGGACCAGGTCATATATTGTGAGACAAAATTTGCTGGAATGTCTGCCTTATACTTCAGAACTCTTCCCTTGTCCTTTCTCAGCGCCCTGCCTGAATTTCTCGACTCACTAGAGCCTTTATGCCTGAGAGCCAGAGAGCCACAGGGGAGTGAGTAGGAAGGGATGATGCTATGTGTGGTTTCAGTTGCTTGTGAGAACTTTCTTTGTATGCGGAGAAGTATCTATTTGGATTAGAATAAACAGGAGGAAATGACTGTGACACTATCTTACACACATTCATATTTGAGATAGCCTAAATAGTTTTGTTAATCCTAGCTCTGCCTATCTTGGGACTCAGGTATTTGAGAGCAAGAGTCACATCTCAAGTATCTTTGAATTCTCAGATCCAAACACAGGTACTGGAACACAGAATTATCACGTTTTATGGGAAGATGTGAGGTTTTTAGTAGGAAAGAGAATGGAAAATACTAAGGTCAAAATGGCTCTGGAGAAGAAAGGATGTTTGAAAGGTCAACTGTATAATAAAAACTAATTGATAGGTATCAAAACATCAAAATATGTGTAGCTGCTTAGCCATTCAGTTGTGTTCTGCCAAAGACCCAGCCTAGAATATGCCAAGCAGCTTACCTTATCCTCTACTTGATGGGGTACAGAAATAATTCTGATGTGGAAATGACCTCCAACTGATCAAAGCCTAAATGTCAAGATAGAATCTGCTAAACTTGTTCACAGTGAGGCTAGCTTGATGTTTTAGGTAATAGCCAAATGTGTAGTTGGTTTATTTGCCAGGTGAATGGTATTCCCTGCTCATTCAGCAACAGAGGGGGTATTTCCACAGTTCGTTCGTTTTTTTTCTTTCTTTCTTTCTTTCTTTCTTTCTTTCTTTCTTTCTTTCTTTCTTTCTTTCCTTCCTTCCTTCTTTCCTTCTTTCTTTCCTTCCTTCCTTCCTTCCTTCTTTCCTTTCTTTCTTTCATTTGTTCTTTTCTTTTCATTTTTTATTTGAGACAGCATTCCTTTACATAATGCTAACTGTCCTAAAATGCTCTAGACCAGGCTGACCATGAACTCACAGAGACCCACCTGCCTCTCCCTTCTAAGTGCCACGATTAAAGGTGTGTTCCCCGACCTTGACTCAGAAGGAGTATTTCTAAAGGGTAAAGTATTCCATCGCATACAGGTGGTGCTTGGCTTGCTTTCAATAGAGTGGTATTCAATACAACATATTTTCACTACTTCTCAGTGTGATATGTTATCTGTAAATTCTCGTTAAAAATGTGGAATTGAAATTTCAGACCCATTTGATGATTTATAGAGACAACAGCATTGACACGTTGTTTTTTTGGAGTACAGTTGGTAGACTATGTTTCCTGTCACATGTCAAATTTTAGAGTGCTGCTACAGGTACTTTGCAGATAATCTTTTTTGAGCAGAAAGAAAAGAACTGTGGACAACTGAGATTTTCTGCATATATTTTCTGACTTAATATTAATCACCTATTAGATGAATCATCAGATAAAACGAGGGAGGTAGAAATCACCACCAAACAATAATAGAAATTTGTATATTTATACAAGGTCCAGTAGATAGGAAATACACTAGGGATTCAGACAAAACATGCTAACTTGGTTAGGTGTAGTGGTACATACTTGTAGTTTTGGCAATCAGGGGGCTGAGATATGAAGATCAAGAACCTGAAGGCAATATGGGCTTCATAGGGAGACTCTACAAAAAAAAGTTAAGAAAAAAATGAATTGCTAGTCAAAAGTTTGGTTCTTGTAGGTTGAAAAGTAAAATGCTTTTTGGTTTTTCAGACATTTCATTACATATCTGTGTCTTGCCTGGAGCTCACTATTCTTCTATGGAGCTCACTATTCTTCTATGGAGATCACTATTCTTCTCTGGAGCTCACTATTCTTCTATGGAGATCACTATTCTACTACCTCAGCCTGTAAATGTCAGGGTTATAGGTGTGTACCATCACACAGGGTTTATAGTTGAGAGGTTAGCATATGGCCCAGAACGGCTCCTTTCTGTTAGGGCAGCCATTATAATGTGGAAACAGTGAATTCAAGATGAAAGTAGTTGATAGAGTCAACACCTTATCTCACCAGCACCACCACCACCAGCAGCACCAGCACAGGTGATACAGTTTAGCTCAAGAAGCACTTTAACCACACCTAGTAACAAATTTCCATCTAGAACTGGAAAATTCTGCTCCCCCATTCTGGTGTTATCTGTGGCCACTCCACATGCCTTTTTCATAAGGTATAATTCGGTTGCTTTCAGATCCCATGCTGTCATTTCATATACTAGTAGGTTTTGAGCCATTTAGAATGGGTTGTTGGTTTGTGAACAGTCAGAAAAGAATGCATTATCTTAAGACAAAAATGCCCAGTCTCTTTGGAAGAAGGGGATCAGTGGAAATAGGAGGGGGATAAGAGAGGAGAATGGAGGAATGCGCTTAAAATTCATTATATAAATGAAGATGTCCTAATGAAATCCATTATTATGTAAAGTTAACACATGATATTACACAACATTTAGAAAACACCCTTTTAGAGACCCAAGTAGTTAATATGGGCTTGTAGACTGCAACTGTAATCTTGGCATTTAGAGTTGGGCAAGAAGGTTACCACAAGTTCAAAGCAAGGCTGTGCTATATAACCTGTCCCCAGACAACCTGGGCTACAGAGTGAGAATATCTCAAATGAACAGAAAATCCCAAGTAGTCAGATGGTATTTTACTAGTGATTTAAATTGATTTAAATTTAAATTTAAATTTAAAGTGATTGTTTGTGTCACTTTGGGTATATCTTCTATGCTGTGATTTTACATTAAATATAAAAATGCCAAGTGGTAAAAATTGGAAGGACCATGTTTGTTTAGGTGGAAAGTTTATGATGTGAGATGACTTTTTTCATAAATTAAACAGTTGTTCTTTGGAGCAATAGTGCAAGAAACTGGAGCAGAACAAATAAACAGGAGGAAAAAAATGTGAGTTCTTTCAGGGCAAGTGTGATGGGAAAATTAATGTTTAAAAAGGAGGCTATTTGATGGGTGATTCGGTTGAAATTCCTTTCTATTGTCAGTGCTTAAAGTGAGTTTACAGTGAAGTTAATGCTACTGTTCTCTCTGTCTGACTAGGAGAAAAAAAAGGGAAAAAACCCTCATAGTAATTAATTGTGAAGGTCTTGATTTTTTGAGTAGATTATATAACAAACTATCAAAAATGATAATAGATCATAAAATAATGGATATTTACTGCTAAACCCTTCCATCAGAAGGAGATGCTTTGTGAACATTTCTCCTCTCCCTTACATGGAAGTTGTCAGAATTGAATAGTTCACATGTACTCTACATTGTTTTGGTTTAACTAACAAAGAGTGATAAGACATAAATTGTTTGTGACAGCTCCGAACATTGATAACAGACGACAATAATGCCTGGAGACAAAGCCTACATGGTAAAACTCTGGAAGCAAAAGTGCTTATTATGCTAGGCCCACGTGCTTTGACCTAGTTTTGTTCTTCTGCTGGAAAATTATGTCAGTATTAGTTACGTCATCCACTCGGATGAGCAATTTCACATGTTTGTTTATTTCAGGGTCATGTTATTAGCTTTGTATATTAAGTTCTGACCTTCTAAGAGCCAAACTAATCCTTATTGACTTGCATTTTCGTTTGGAAAGGAGACTTTTGGGAGACAAAGAGAGGGGATGTTGTGCATTAAGGAAACAATCTAAAATGTATCATCAAAGGCATTAATTTCTGCTTGTTCGGTAGCCACTGCCCTCTTGAAGGATCTGTGAGAACATCCATTTTTCTGCTGGTTGCAAAGTGTCTTCCTTTTTTTGGTCCTGTGGAGACATAATAAATTATGGTGCCAAGGACTGCCATAGGTGAGCAACGAAAAGTAAAACAAGGTAGAAAGGACATTTCCCAGTCCAGCATTCTTCAATTTGCCATTTTCATGCTTCTTTTTTGCTTGTTCATCCAGTAGAAACTGACTTGACATATTTTTCTTATTTAAAATTTTTACGGAATATACTTCAAAATGAATTGCTTCCCTGGTTGATTTCAAACACATTTTTCCCTGCCATTTAATACTTTCTATCATTAGAGGAGTCATTTAATTCTTTCATACATTTGTGAATTCTAATCTTCAAAGAGTGAGAGTTCTTTTAGAGATCAACTTACATCAGATTTACAAGTATAATTTGTTACCAAAAGACCCTATACAGTGTTTTTGATCCACATGTTTCTGAATTCCATATTAACAAATGCAATCAGGAAATCACACACAAGAATATGAAGTTGTGGTTCCTCTGCAAAATAAATAAATAAATAAATGATCTACCATTTGCTCTTGTTTTCTAATTAAGGGTTTGAATGTTACGAACCCCTTTGTTGTTGGCTCCTTTGCAAATTCTCTGCCTGAACTCGGAAAACTTGAGAGTGTTCCCTTCAAAGTACAACCATCTGAATTTTAGCCAGGTGAATTGCTGATTAGCTTGGAGTTCTTTGAAGAAACAGTATGTAAGCAATTGGGAGAGGCTTTAGTCCTAATTGTGTTATCCTGGGGAGTTTTGGACCTTGTTTGAAGCAGTCAAATAGTATTGCATTCTATTTCTGATCTTTATGCTAATTCACTACAATCCCAAAGACAAACTTTTTTTGAGGTCTTGAGCCTCTAATGAGTACATAAACATTGTCAACCCTAAACTGCCAAGAAGTTACAAGCTATATACATAGCACACTGTGCGTCTCCTATGGTGCCGTCTATTTCTACAATACATTTTATAATGGTTAAAGGTAGGTGTGTGTATGTGTCCCTCATCTTACACGGTGACTTTTCTGTGTGCTCTTCTGCATACCCCCACACACTGCACGATATATCCAGGAGTTATCTTAATAGCAGGACAAAGAGAGTGCTCTCCTTTTCTTTCAACAGCTGTGCAGAATTGTGCTTCCCTATCCCGCCGTTTCATTGCAACATCCTATTATGACTGACTTGACTGTGGTCCCATGGGTAGCTTCCAGTCTTTTGGTATTAAAATAGTGTATCTGGAGAAGACTCATTTTTATCACTGTGTTGCAGCCAGGTTTGTCTGTCAAATCGATCACAAGATGTGAAAGTAACTTTTCTGATTGAAGTAGGCTTTCTAATTTAGGTAAACCAATAAGCTGACCTAGCCAGCATGGATGACAGAGAGCCCTGGATGTCTGAGGAACAGAATCTCTGTTGGGTAGATTTGTACTCTTTTTGCTGGGCGGGGGGAAGGGGACAGGGTTTCGTGTATTCTAGGCTAGCTTCAAACTCATTATGTAGCAGAAAATGGCCTTAAACTCCTAATTCTTTTGTCTTACCCTCTCCAGTGTTAAGATTACAAGTGTGTGTTACCAGTACAGATTTAGGATTGTACTTTTTTTGTTTCATTTTTATTTTCTAATTCTTTTATTATTTTTATTGAGCTCTGAATTTTTCTCTGCTCCCTTCCCTACCTCTCCCAAGGTCACCATGCTCTCAATTTACTCAGGAGATCTTATTTTATCTACTTCCCATGTAGATTAGATCTATGTATGTCACTCTTAGGGTCCTCATTGTTGTCTAGGTTCTCTGGAATTGTAATTTGTGGGCTGGTTTTCTTTGCTTTATGTTTAAAAACCACTTATGAGTGAGTACATGTGATAATTGTCTTTCCGTATTTGGGTTACCTCACTCAAAATAATGCTTTCTAGCTCCATCCATTTTCCTGCAAAAATGCTACTATGAACGTAGATGAGCACATGTCCTTGTGACACGATTGAGCATCCTTTGGATATAGGCCCAAAAGTGGTATTACTGGATCTTGAGGAAGGTTGTTTACCTATTTTCTGAGAAATTGCCACACTGACATCCAAAATGCTTGTACCAGCTTGCATTTCCACCAACAATGCAAGAGTGTTCCCTTTACCTCACAACCTCTCCAGTATAAGTTGTCATCAGTACTTTTGATTTTGGCCATTCTTAGAGGTATAAGGTAGAATCTTAGAGTTGTTTTGATTTGCATTTCTCTGATGACTAAGGATGTTGAACATTTCCTTAAGTGTCTTTCAGCCATTTTAGGTTCCTCTGTTGAGAGTTCTCTGTTTAGGTCTGTACTCCATTTTTTTTTAATTGGATTATTTGTTCTTTTGATGACCAATTTCTTGAGCTGGCCTGTAAGGACAGCTCAGCTGCTAAAGGCTAGGCTCACAACCAAAAATATCAGATTGTTCTTGATAAGTATTTCTGAGCTTATCTTTATAATCACTTGTCAGAGTTGTTGACCCTCCAAAAATGAGACCCATAGAATGTAGCTGTGGTCAACAATTTTGTGTGAATGGAAGCTGGGACAGTTTGCAGCACAGATTCCTGTGAGAGGATAGGCCTTCATGCCTCCCCCGTCCTCAGCCAGTTCCTTTTTCTCTTTCACTCTCTAGTGAATGCTAAGAAGCTCAACTTTATAGCATACAAATACCCTTCAAAGTGTTGAAAATTCACTTCTGGAGATCTAATACCTAAAAGATGTTTATATTGTTAGTACTTAGTTTGTTAGAATTACAATCATTTTTCAACGTCCTAGTAAGAGGCTTCACTTAAATTACCATTGTTAAGAAAATATTGATTCCTTCAAAAACATTGTCTTCCTTATCTTCAGATACCAAATATCAGAGTGCTCCATTTATTAAAGATATTTAATGTTTATGCACATCCCTTCAGCCCTGTATCAGTCATCTTAAGACTAATGTGTTATATAAAGTGCCTAGAGAACTGATTTATGATTCAGAGTTTTCAATATATATTTATTCTTTTACTTACTTATTAATTTGTGTTCTTGCTCTATAGTTAAGGCTGGCTTACAATTCACAGTCCTTTTGCCTCAGCTTCCTGAGTGTTGAATTTCAGGCACTTGTCGCTACAACTGGCTTGTTTATTATTGTAATCATTGGAGTCATATAACGTTTAGGAATATATACATGTACTTACTGTGTTGCATTAATTATCTAGATTGTTAATCATGTATGATTGCAATCACTTCTTTAGAAGGCTGAGACTAATAAGAATAGCACTTAAATCATAAAATTTTGATGAAGATTGAGTTAATATTTGCTCACTACTTAATATAGCATGTGGTACAGATTATTTATGGAAATGTGTGTCAAGTAAATATATGTCAAATTTTAGAGGGGTAATTGTCAAGAACTTTGAAGGACCTGAGATTTTACAATACATTTCTATTAATAAGCTGTACTGCCATTGTTTCTAGGATGTTGTCAGTAGACATGAGACTCCTCCATCTGAATCAAAGAACTTTGTTATTCACAGCACAGGTAGCATGAACTTCATGCATTGCTTCTCCTTACCTGAAAGTCCCACAAGGTGTCAGGAATGAAAAAATTATTTCTTACTTCCCTTCAACGCTCTTAACTTGACTTCCCATTGTAAAAGATGGATTACTAGGAGAGAAACAAACAAAAGTTTGTGAACAAGTGCCTTTTCTATACACATGTGGAAGAAACTTAGGAGTAAATAAAGTCAAAGATGTGGCTATAATACCAATTTCAGTGAAAAGGAAAGACAGAAGGTATGTGATACACAAGTTATGGGAAAATGATTAGGAAAAGGCACAGAAACCAGAAAAAGATTGATTGTTATACACATTAAGTTCACTACTTTATTTCTACTGTAAAACAATAGTCATGAACCCTTTTATGGGAATCTCATCAACCTAGGAACATTCGCACACAGGAAAACAGACTAAAGCCTGGCCTTCAACTTTCAATGGAGCTAGGCTGTCCTTGAGCTTACAATCCTTCTGTTTCTGCCTCCTGAATGATGGGAGCATGCTTACGGTGTGCCACTCTTGGTTTTAATTTGTTTTTCTTTATTTGTTTGTTTTTATTTGAATTAATCATACATGATTACAACATTGGGGGAAAACGGAAATAGACTTGGAGAAAGTTTCCCGAACCTTCCAGTCATCCCTGCTTTTCCCCTTCCCTAACCTTTGGCAATAACTAGCCTGTTTGCCGCATATTTTGCTGCTGCAACTGCTGCTGCTGCTGCTATTACTCTTCTTATTGAAGTGCTGGAAATTGATCCTAGGCCCTTGTACCCTCCAAGAAGGTAGGTTTATCACTACAGTCTTTCCTTAACCCTCCGCCCCTATAACTTTAGGACTCCAAGAATATAATTTTAGTGTGACTGCACAGTGCATTCTTTTGAGGTTGATATTGGCTTAACACAGTGTGATTCTCCACTGTTTAAGCCAGGTTCTTGCAAGTGTCCATTGTTTGCTTTCCCCTTTTGCTACTGTCTAACACCCCATAATATGAATGTCTCACAGTTTGACCATTAACCTTGTTAATAGACATTTCGGTTGCTTCTAGATTGCTGATAATAAAATGGCTAAGAATCTTTATGTACAAGATTCTGTGTAACAGCAAGCTGTCATTTCTCTGCTTTAAATGCCCAGGAGGGCAGTTGCTGGGTTTTGTGCTAAGTTTAAACAACTTTGTAGCAAATTGCGAAACTGTATTCCACAGTGGCTAAACAGTTTTACATTCCTACAAGCAGTGCATCAGTGGTCCAGTTTCTCTCAATCTTCCCCTAACAGTTGGTTTTTACCCCCACTTCGATTTTAGGCATCTCAGTAGATGACACTTTATAATACAATATAGGTGTGAATTCGAAACCTTGCACATAAAATTCTAACACCCAAATTAGGCCTGTTGTATGACAGAATTATTCAAAATGCCTGTGGTTGTCAGATATTATCAGGTTGAATTATGGCTGATAATACTGAGAACAGAAGAGGAGCTGTGTTATACAATATATATCTTTAAGTGCTTAATTGGCCTTCAGTTACATGCTGACAAATGTAAAGACTTGATATGTGCTCAGATAAATAGATACCCACTCCATATTCTCTCCGAGGAATGGGCATACTACACATCTGTGAAAATTGCCAAACATTAAAGTCTCCATTCCAATATATTTATCTACTTTTGGATTTGCTCTACTTAAATAGAGCATGTTGATACATGTATACATACATGTATCAACATCTCCCTTGGTGATTTATGTATAGACATGAGACGTGTTGATATATGTTTAGATGCATGTCTACTCACAAAACTCTTGAAATCTTTTGGCTTGAATACCTAATATGTTCCAGCATCTGAGCTAGATTCTTCAAGGTCAGGGATGCTCAAGATCAGAACTGATTATATTTAAAGTTTAATTATGCTTTGTGGTTATGTTCTATGTTGTAGGATGTTTATCAGTAATGTTGACATTGATCCATTAAATGCCAATTGTCCTACCATCTCTCAAAGTACAACAAGATATTGTCAGATACCAACTAGCAATCAAAACCAGCTCTTAAAGGATTCCTCCTTCTAAATAGAAGAAAGGGAGTGTCTAGCTTCAGGTTACCTTGTTTCTGACAGCTATTATTATCTTTGACTTTTAAAAACGGTTTTGTATATTATAGCTACATATTTGTAGTTGGCAAAGGAAATATTAGCTCTTTTTATTTTCCTTATGGACATATATTCATGACATATGGTGCTGAGTTTCATAAGACCTGTTCAGACAAGTACATAGGGTTCTTTGACTGTGTCCCTCCTCCCATCTCTCCACCACTTCCCTTTCTCCTCTTCCTCCATCCTCTTAACCATCCATTTAATTTCAATCATTCTCCTGGACCGTTTCCTTCTACTTCTATGTTATATTTATTGATTTTGCATATCTATGTAAAATATAGGATCCACAAATGAGAGAAAATATGCTATATGTGTCAGAGTCAGACCTAATTTACTTCACATGATAATCTTCACTTGCATTCAAACATTATATGTAATGTTTCAAAATATCAATTTAACATAGGTAAATCAAGAGCAAATCTTGGTATTAGCATAGACATGTTTTACTTTGTACTTATAATGTATTGGATATTGTAGTTATTTCTATAACTTTATGAGCAAAAAAAATTCTTCAATAGGCTATATCTATATTAGGATAGGGAATTTTGTGAAGAAGTTAGCATAATTCCTGGATCTTCCTCTGATTTAATGTAAATGCTTATCTTCAGATCCACTAATAGAAAAAAATTTTAAATAGCATATAAGGAGCTTTGAGAAAAAAGTGATAGTCTTAAAGTTTAAATTGTATTTTTTGATAACAATAGTATGATCTTCAAGATCTTATATTTTTAATAGAGTTAATTTGATACATTTACATGTAACTTATTTTAATATAAGAAATATATTCTCCATTTTAGAAGTAAAATAGGATGAAAGTAGCTATTGATTGAAATACTACAGATAGTATGATCTTGTTGAAATTACAATTAAAATGTTTCATATTTGCAGATAGATTAAAATCACCTGTATAACGAGTAAATTATAACCTCCGATATAAAAAGTTCATATAATAAGTTGCTTTGTTATCTTTTGATGCTTGGAATTGAACTCAGTTCTAGTGCCTGTGCGAAGCATATTCTCTACCATTTACATCCCAAGCCCTGTGGTTGTAAATTGAAATTCTGCTTTTGCTTTTTCATCCTCCCCTCATGTTTTTCTTTTGGTAACAGAATATCCATTGTTGCAATGTACACAAAGATTCTGACAGTAGGCATCATTGATTTACTGTTATCTGTAGCTGTGCCTGAGACATATACCATGGTGTTGTATTGTAATATGAACCCCCTAGGAATGCTAAGCTAATCAAGGATGAAGCATTTCTTTCTTAGAAATAGAGATTTATAAACTGCCCAGAGGTCTAGTTATTTCAAGATGAAGGTGTGTCTTGAAGAGTTCATTTGTTTGTGATCCCAGCCGACTAAACTTAAGTGGCAGTTCAATATAGCCAAACCTCTTGGGAGTGGACGAATTTAATAAGGAAAATACCAGGAAAAAAATACTGAAACCCATGCTGACCCCCACAATAAGATAATACAGTTATAAATTTGTTTGTTTCAAAGTATGACAAATAATACTCAAAATATCTTGAAATGCTTTCCTTCTTTTACAAACATGAAAAGGCTTTGGAAGAAGAAATTTAACATTCACTGACGTTAAAAAAAAGATCATCCCTAATTTACAGGATTAAACAGAAGAATTTTTACTTTTACAGTGAGAATACAAATTATTTGCATACATTTAACTGACCCTGCTTAGAGGAATTGGTAACGTGTTCAGCATATAATTTAATTATAATTTTAGTCATCTTTTCTCTTCTTTCATTTAAGGTCTGTGTTCTAGTAGTGTCGCGAACATTTCCTTTTGTTACAGTGGAGTCATATGCTGCCTACAAACTAAAAGGTTCATTTGTTTTAGAGCTTATAGAAAGAGTTGCTAGAACTCCAAACAACATATCTACAACTTTCATTATTGCCTGCCAAGATGTTTATCGTACAAGAACAGTTTCATTCATAGACTATGTCTAACAATGTAACCTTGACCTTCAACTGTGCTAATCTTTGCCTTCTTCTTTTCTATTAATTATATGTTCAAGGACTCTTGTAGTCCCCCTCAGTATACAAACACACAGGATTGGTTACAGGACCCTTGCCAACATTTCAATTCATAGATGTCCAATCCTTATATAAAATAGCGTAATGTACTCTATATACTATGCATGTATCCTAGCATGTACTTTATACTACCTCTAGATTACTTGTAACATGGAGTACAATATAAATGCAAAGGCTTGCTTTACTCTATATTTAAAAAATAAGGAGATGTTTTTAAAAGTTGTACATGTTCACTCCATATGTAAACTTTTAAGTTTTTGAAATCCATTACTGCTTGATACAGAAGGCTGACTGTAGAAGATGACCCTTTAGTGTTGCAAAATCTTTCTGCAAACCGGTGTTGATTTGCTGAGTTCATAGCAGCAACTGAGCATTCTCTCCTGAAAAGGTTGCAACTCAACCTGACAGGCAGATTAGCACATCCATAAGATGCTAGTAGAGAAAATATGAAACTATCCCAATAGGTTGACAGTTTTCTTCAGTGACTCAGTGTCACAGAAGCCTGGTACAATGGATATTAGGAATCTTCCTCAATTTACATGACTTGAATGTGTACATCACTGAATTAATGAAAAATAAAGTTTTAAAATGTATGATGTTGATTCTTTGGATGGAAAATGATATCTCTGTGTAGTGGAACATCATCATGGAAGCTGTAGAGATTTTCCAGTGGCCTAGCCAGCATTAAATCATATCAGAATCCTTCAAGGTATAACCTAAGACACCATGTATAGTATAAGAAAATTTTCCTTGTCAGAATTACAAATGCACTTAGGAAAGACTCACTGTTCATTGCTTTTCTGACAGCAGAACTTTCTAAAAACTTTCCAAACTATATAACAGTTTTGACATCTTTGACTTTGAACCAAGGATAAAGAATACAATTTCAAGAAACACAGAGAAGACCTTCTTAGTTTAGCTGAAGGCTATGAAATCCTACTAGATTTTATATTTTGTGTTCTTAATTACTAATGCCGATAGGTTCTTAATATGGCTCCTGAGTTTTTTCTGAGAAGTATATACTGTTTTAGATTTTTTTAAAAAATTTAATCTGCTTATTTTATTAGGTGTATAGTATTCTGCCTGCCTACAAGTCTGCATGACAGAATAGGGCACCAGATCTCATTATAGAAGGCTGTGAGCCACCATGTGGTTGCTGGGAATTGAACTCAGGACCTCTGAAAGAGAAACCAGTGCCCCTAACTTCTGAACCATATCTCCAGCCCCTGTTTTATGTTTTTAAATGTCAAGTTTTATTATACAACTCAAATATAATGATGGAGCAAGCATGAATACAAGATATTCACACATATATCTCGAATATAAGATACACACACATTTATATAAAAGATATAAATTTGTTTAGTATTTCTGTGCACGTGTGTGTACAAGTGCCTGTAATGCCAAAGACATTGGGTCCACTGAAGCTGGGGTTATATGTATTTGTGAATCTTAGACATGAGATTTTGAAATGAATTCTAGTCCTCTTTCAGCAAGAACAGCATATGCTCTTAACTGCTGAGCCATCTCTTGAGCCCATATGATATTTTAAGAAATGCATTTAAAGGAATCTGTAGAGTATAATTACTTCACTAACAGTCATGTATATTAAGCACAGAGAAACTTCTTATGGCCTTTGACACAATTGTTGTTTTTTTTCTTTAAAACCATGATAGTAAATATCTGAACACATTAAGAATCTCTAACAGTCACCAATATAGATGAACAGCTGCACAAACACTTTGAAAAACATGTTCCTGCTGATGTGAAGACATTCCCAAAGCTGAGCATGGTGACACATCTGTACAACTGTAAGTCAGTAGACAGAAGGATTCCTAGGGCAGTACCGGCACGTGAGACACTATTTCAAAGCAACACATTACAAAAATATATAAAACACATGTAATTAAAAGGGTGTTTGAAGTTGTACAGCTCAGTACATGTTCACCTAGCTTGAGTTTGATTTCTACTGTCACGGAAAAGTCAATTAGATCTCAACTTTTCCACTTACAAGTTTATTAAAGTGAACTGTTTGTGTAGCTGTTTTTGAACCCCCAAATCAATTTCTTATAATCAACCTGTTACAGAATCTTTATAATTGACATTGAAAGGCCTTGAGATTATCTCTTGGGACCTTGAAAAATTCGAATTGCCACGTAACTACTAGCTCCTTTTGAATGGTCCCCAGGAAGGCTTATACAATTGGGGAATTCTCGGGAGAGCCAGTTCAATGCAGGAGTTTCACATTTGGAATGGGGGACAAACTATGTCCTTAGCTGACCCTCCTTAGCCAACATAAAACACACACAGTTATTCTACTGACAGAACACCACACACAGAGCTAACATGACATTCTTGGAACATTTGTCTAGATTATGTCTTAATACGTTTGGTTTAGAAAGTAAAAGGCAACTGGAGGAATTTTGAATCTCTCCTGTTTTTTAAATTTGTTTTTATTAGTTTGTGTGAGGCTGTAGGGTCCACTGGAATTGGAGTAGCTGTAAGTCACTATATGGGTGCTGGGAATTGAGCCTGCATTCTTTGGAAGGGAAGTCAATGCTCTTAACTACGAAACCAGGTATCCAGCTCCAAATTTGAACCTGTTATGAAATTATATTCATATAGAAGGCAGAAAAATCCATACTATGTGTTGGAAAAATAGCACAGTGTTTATTGAGGGATAAATTGATCCAGTATCTAAATGAAAAGGAAGATTATGAAGAGCTTAGATGGGAAACTTTGAGATATATTCTATTACCTATCTTGGGCCATATTTGGTGCATACCCTGTAAATATTTGTTGGGTAAATGATGGAATCAATAGTTGGGGCCTATTGATGCCCCAAGTGGAATTCTGAAACTCAGAGGCATCTTTCTGCTCAATGTTTGTGGGTTTTTATAAAAGCATTTTGTAAAACCCTAAGGATAGCATGCAATCAATTACTTTTCCAATAATGGCTTTTCCATTAAAGGCTTCATCAGTTATTTAGTTCCATATCGGAGATTTATGAAAATTTAATGTTTTTTTTTAAAAAAAATATTGAGCTAATGTCCAGAGGAAGTGTCTTCGTGGAGGCAGAACGATTAGTGGTTGCTAGGGGCTGGCTAAAAAAGGAATGCAGAGCTACAAAATTCTGCTGTTAGATTTTGGTTATGGCCACTCCACTCTGTGCATGTACTAAAAGTCACTGAATTGCATGCATGACTTGGATATTTTGACAGATAAATTATGTCTCAATGAAGTTGCTTTTAAAAGATGATGAGGACCCAGAATTTAAAATAAAAATTGGGACTTTGTGATTAAAATATCAATGACCTGTTTGATTGTTTCAAAATTTTGAAATGTCTTTTATTGTATTATTTGTGTTTGTGTGGCTATATGGTGGGCTTGTGCGGCGCACCTGCACTGAAGCACGCATATAGAAAACAGAGGACATCATGAAGTTGATTCTCTCTTTCCATCTTTATGTATTAAGATTGAACCCAGGTCGCCAGTTTTCAGAGTTATCTCGCTCTCTCTCAAACAAAGAGTGTTAACCCAAATTAAAACACTTTTATTCTGTGTCTCTAACTAGCAGAATAGCCTCACAATTATGGTGACAACTTTCTTCTTTCCCATTCAAAATACTTAGTAAATTGTCCAAGTGTGTGTGTTTGTGTGTTGGGGGGTGTCGTTTCACAAGAGTCATGTTCAAAACAGGATCATGTCATTTCTCAGATCGATAGACAACACTAGAGCATAACTGAACAAAATATGAAGCTGTTTACACCATTCTCAAGTCATATGAATCCAGGCTGCACACAGAGCCAGATAATAAATATTTGGGGCCTTCCAGTCTGTCAGATTCCTTAATTCAACCATAAACTGCATAACCACTGCATTCCATGAGAAGTTTTATGTATGGACACTGAGATTTTAAGTCTATAATTTTCGTGGGTCACAAAAATATTAAAATTTCCCCTTTAAAATTGTGAGAAACATTTTAAGCTTGTGGGCCACAGAAAGCAAGCTTTGACACACATGTCCCCTGTTGGCCAGTGTGCAGACAGACCTGCTCTAGTCACTGACTTGAAAAGGCATCTCGCTAATCAGCACATTGTTGGGACGCACGTTGGATTCCTCAAGCCAGTGGACAAAGGAAGTGAAGGGCTGCATTATTTTGAAAGACTGAGCTCTTGAGAGGTCACATTTTAACAGTCAACTTTTTAAGGAAATTATGAAAACTCAGTTATTAGAAACTTTTGAAAAGAGTATTCAGAATATAATAATGCTACTTTGTGTGTTTGGTTTTTTTTTAACTTTATTTTTAAGCCAGGGAAGCCATGAATATCTTGAACTTTGTTCATTATGAAGTGTGCCAAGATTTTGGATTTTAAAGGAATGGGAATTTTTCATTGCTTCTGGCTCTTGCATGTTAACAGCAAAGTTATTCACTAAGTCAACACTGTCAACAAGGTTTCTTTATACCAACCATATCTGCATTGGATACACTTCTATAGAGGTGATTTTCCCTTCAGCTAATGAGTGCATGTATTGTTATTTTAATGACAAATAATTTAAAGAAAGGAAAACTTTCCAAGGAAACAAGTCTCTTACATCTGGAAGTAAATGCCCCTGATTTCAAGCAGAAGGAGGACCAGTAGTTTATAAGACGACTCCTGGAAAACCAATCCCCAGGACATTGGCAATGCTTTTTGTATAATGAGACAGAAACATAAAATGGAGAAAGCTGTAGTAAATATGTTGGCCATTTCTTACACTTTGGGGTTTACTTTTAGATTTCAGCACAAGTCCAAAGTTGAAGATGAAGGTTTTTAAAGAGTATTTTTGCTATCTCTTTAACCCCCCCCCATATCTCCCTTTGTTCTGTCAGAGAATTGTTAAGATCTACAATTGGAAGAAAAACTTACAAATGTTCACTCGTAATGTCAATAAGAGAAATGCAATGTTCAACTCACCACATTTTTCAGTAAAAAAAAAATTCACATTTTACCAGTATCTCCTAAGAATACAGTTCTATGGCCACACTCATAGACTGGAGAGGAATTAAGCATGTACCCTGCTATTACCGACCTTGCCATTATTTAGCTTTTTAGAAAGTCTAACATAGATAGTCTAGCATATGTGGAAAGGGTAACTTGTCTTCCTAAGTCTAAAACTGACTTTCCTTCTTTTTTAAGCACAGCAAGGAACACAGGACTTTAATATCAAATGATCATTTCCATATCCTAAAACACTCTAATGGCCAGGTTGCCTTCAAGCACTGTAATGATACCTTTGTTCTCCTGATTATAGAAGAGGTACCCGAGAAGCTTCCTCCTCTGAAAAATTGAAAATATTTTTTGAACATGGCTCCCTCAAACTGGAGATATTTCAGTGTCTGTATATGTTGGTTACCTGCATTGGCTTTTGCCATTTTTTCTAGTTCTATGAATTAAATATTCTTATTATTCTTTTAGAGATGACCATAGTAAGGTCTGCAAAGGACACCAGAAATAATGAGGTACTGACTGGGAAAGTTTGAAATTCAGTTGAATTTGCACCTCATCCCTTCCTTCTCTTTGTAGCATAGTGTATAATTTTTTAAGCACTGCTTCATTTTTCCATCAGATAATTCAGGAACATTAACTCATGGTATTCATCATTCAGACATCATTTTATGTAATCCTTGACCAGTCCATTATAGGGAACTGGGAGTAGCGGAGATTGGAGGAAGGGAGAATAAATGTAGAAGCTACAGAAGATAAAGTTTCAGGCATGTGATAGACAGCCTTAGTGGGATACATGCTATGCACATATGAACTGAATGTACTTTGTACACCAAATGGGGAAGAGTTCTGGAAAGTTAATAATTAAGAAGAAGATGATTCACATCCTCTTATGGAACATAGCCAAAGTCTGGAGCTAGAACTTGTATGGAAAGAGTGGTTGTGGATTCTCCAAGTGTTAGAAAGTAAAGCAAAGGCCCCCAAAGGACACTTTCTTTGAACTAACTGTCACTGGCCAGATTCTCAGACGTACCTAGGAGACAAATGTTGTTTATAGAAGAAGCAAATGAAGATGTATTCGTTCACTGTCACCGTATAACAAATTAGTACACACATGTAGGTGAAACAGGTCACCCATTTTCCATTTTTTTTAAAGTTCAGGACTCAGTAAGGCAGCCTGACTATATTATTTATCCATTCTCTTACTAGACCGAAATTAAGCTGTCAGCCAAACTATGCGCTTCCCTGGAGGCCCTGGGGATGAATCTCCTGCCAAGGTTACAGTTGTGTACTGCACTCATTTTCCTGGTGTTCTAAGGCTGAACCACTTCACCACCGTTGGCTAGGATGTTGTAGGTTGTCTACACCCCCTTCTCTGTCTCTACCTTTGAAACAGCAACAGCACATTGAGTACTTTGCACAGAGAATATCTCTCTACATCTGCTATCAATGGAGAAAGCACACAGCTTTGAAAGTGTCCACATGATCAAGAAGGGCCTACTTGGATGCTTGCTTTCCCTTCTGGTACCACCTGTGCTCTGCATGACACAAACCAGAGAGTAGTATCTTGTCATAGTCGTAGGTTCTAGGGATAAGGGAGAGAGAGAACAGCACCGGGTTGCCATTTTAGAAAGCTGACCTACCATTGGGTACTTTCATCTGTTACTTTGCATCTTTATGGACAATTGGCAGAAGAGGAGCTATGTAACCCTAGCTTATTCCTTCAAGGAAAGCCATGCATTCTTGCTCTCCTTTCTTCCCTACACTGACCACCCAATAGTTCCCAACCTTCCTAATGCTGTGACCCTTTAGTACAACTCCTCATGTTGTGGTGACCCCCAATCATGAAATTATTTTGTTTCTGATTCATAACTGTATTTTTCTATATGAATTGTTATTTAAATATCTAATATGCGGGATATCTGATAGTGACCCCTGTGAAAGGGCCACTTAACCCCTAAAGGGGTCGCAGCCTGTGGGTTCAGAACCACTGCTCTACAGGTTAGATGGACCATCCATTTAGGATACCTGAAGATTTTAAGGACAAGTTGTGCACAAGAGGGCAGCGCAGAGCAAGACCTAGGAATAGTGATGCCAACTCACTTAATCTTTTGTGAAGTGGTCACCAGCATCTTATCCAACACATGGGAGACACTGGCCAGTTTGTTGATAAGGGTGTAGTGCATCATTCTACAACAGATACTTTCTACTGCTCTCACCCATCAAATGGCCTTTTCAAACCTTTCTCCATATCCCACTTTCTATGAAATTTAATAATCATAGTATATTACTTATCTTTGTATATCTATTTCTATGCTTTATATAAAAAATAAAATTACTTGCCACTAAGAACTATTTTCCACTGATAGTATATGTTGTGCTGGGTACATTGCTCACATTCTACTATTTATTAGATCTTTAGCTTAGATGGTCGTTTGGTTTCGGAAGTTGCTGTAATACTTTAGTTGTCCTAAAAGGTACTTAAGAATATTTTTGAGATGTCAGAAGATGAAAATCACCCAATATATTATATTTAAAGTGGCAACTAACAAAACAAAGGGGAATGTCTGATCCCGTTTTGTTCTTGAAATGTACAGAAAAATGACCAGAAGTATCTTTCTATGGAAAATTACTTCTTAGTGATAACTCCCTCTTTAGGTGATTTGCTTTGGGGACTGTGATGGATGAGTGCATAGTGCGTTCATGTAAAGCTAAGTACTATTAAAAAGTTAACCATTCTCTGTTTTACTTTTAACATTTAAGATGAATGGGCAAGCTAAACTCAATCATTCACATGTAGCAAAAGAACTATTTTACATGGCTCATTCATGCCTCCCTTAGATCTCTAGAGGGCAGCCTCAAAGTTTACTATTCATTCTTCTTAGTGCTGGTTGGATGCACATATGCTATTTTCTGTAAAAGAAAATACTAAGGAGTATTTCTTCTTTTATAACAAGGTTTTAGTGTCCCCCAGGCCCCCTTAGCTCTATTTACATTGGATATTTCAACAGTTACTGTAGGGCTTAACTGTGGTGAGTCTTTAAGCCCTCTTTTTAAATTCATAAACTTTTTCAAGTCTTAGAAAGATGTCAGGTTACATTTATTGAGAAGCTTGGAAAGTGGACATTTTGTAGCCCAGTTAGAGTGGAGGTTGATTCCTTTCTGAGCACCTTGTTTCAATTTATGTCAGGAGGAATCATACATAGGTCAGTGTGGAAAGTAGGTTATAATTAATGGGGTGGACACGTGGACTTTTAGTATTTCCTAAAATAAAGTGGAACTCACATGTGCTTGGAACTGTTGTGTTTTTAAATATTTATATCTATTCTAGTAAACATTAATTATTACTGATATATTTATCTTGTGAACTTGCTAACTGGGAGGTCACAAGCCATTGCTCACTGAGTGGAACGAATAGATGACTAGGTAGTTGTGTAAAAACTGAAGCACTCAGGGGATATCAGTGAATGGACTCATGGAAATAATCCAGTCTTAGGTTTTTCTCCTAAATTTTCTCATGCTTAAAGCACCCTCTTGCTGATACGATCCAGATGTCTGTCCTAAGGGAAAATGAGGAGACCTTTGCATGGGAAATACCTTAATGGTTCGCAGTGAAGAGGTGATTGGCCAGTGCTTAACTACAAGTCATTGAAAGTTAGTTTGTAAGTAGTAGAACAATGTTCTTTATACTCGTATACCAAAAATTCCTAACTGTAGGAGCAACGATTTTCATGCCTGTTAAAGATGATTATAAAAGTCGTAAAAATGGTGATTATAACAGGACCGTGCCACATGCCAACTATGTGGCTTTGGGAAAAGTCTCTTCAACTCTGAGCCTCAGTTCCCTCATCTGCAGAATGAGGGAAATGAACCTTACCGCATAGGGTTTGGGTAGGGATTAGTCAATATATATATAAAATGTTTAACAAATTTTAGTTGCTAAAGAATGCCGGCTATGGGTATATGAAAAAATGTTTCAAAACAAGAAATGCAAATTATTTCTATCAAGGCACACACACACACACACACACACACACACACACACACATTATTTGCAGTGTGTATTGAAAAATCAATTCAGTTACCTTTTTTCTTATCTACAGTACTCCCTCATGCTGCTTTTATTACTAAGACAGAAGAAAAAATGAAATTAGGCTACTTGTCCAGATGCTGCAACCCTAGACATTATACGCATTCAGTTAACCTGGAAATCACTGGGATGACAGATGTTGGAGACCAGTCAACATTGGGGACTTGGCACCCTGTTTAATTCAAGATTACAAAGTATCTTTTGGCTTCTCTAAGTGTTTAGTCTGTAAGAGTCCTTGCTGAGTTCTGAGAAAGAAAAAATGACCAGGCTTTTGGCAGCATTACATTCCTTTGGGCCATACTAAGAAGAGAGGCAGGGGAGGTGGCCAAATGGAAGGACACATTGAACAGGAAGACAGGTCATTCGTCTTGTCTTTCCAAAGTCTATACTGAGCTCTCGATTGCAATCTAAAATGTAGCTATTATGACAATGCATGCCTTTGATCCCAGCACTTAGAATTAGGAGGCAAGGGGATTGTGAAATTAAGGCCACATTAAGCAACATAATTATCAAGACTTCCCCAACACAAAATGAAATATAAAATCTTAAATGTACAATTAATACATGTCTCCTTCAAAATTCCCTATAGTTTGTCCCCAAATCATATTAGTTAATAAAATAAATATATTTGTATATTTATTTATGTCTTATAATAGAATTCTCAGTTACGATATGACAACTGTACCAGTAGCAAAATATTTATTGAGAAACACCAATACTACCACTTAATTTGACATCATCGATCTCCGTATAAGTAGACCTTTGGTCAATCTATATATGAGGTATAGATCAACTCTTCATTCAGTTTTTGTTGTTATTTATGTACATTGGTGTTTTGCCTGCATGTATATCTGTGTGAGGGTGTCAGAGAACCTGGAACTGGAGTTACAGACAGTTGTGAATTGCCATGTGAGTGCTGGGAATTGAACCTGGGTCCTCTGGAAGAACAGCCAGTGCTCTTAACCAGTGAGCCATCTCTCCAGCCTCCATTCAATTCTTTATAAAATGTTTATGAAAACGCTACTGTGTGCACTGTATTTAACAAAACTTCTGACACATTATAGAAACTAAAAAAAAAATTGCTTTGGTAATACCTACAGCCCACCCAAAAGGTCTCTATGCGTGTGTGTGTGTGTGTGTGTGTGTGCTCGCACACATGCATAAGTATATAAGAGAAGAACAAACAAGCAGAAGTGGGAAAGAGACAGAGAATGAGAGAGAGAGAGATAATAGATAATATAAGCTTCAGTTTTACTGGTCTTGTCTTTCTACATACAGTGCAAGTTACTGGGAATTGTAGAGTTGGCAGTGATCTTAGCAAACATTTTCAAAGGCATTCTCTTTTGCACTGACAGGGATTTCTTCAATAAGAATCTTTACTAAAAGATAGGAAACCTCATGCATGTTTAGAGATTTCTTCATCTTGGCAATAGTTTAGTTCAATATACTCATAGTATTTTGTAGCTCAAGATACCATAGGGTAGATTTCTGTAGAAAACTGCAATGGGGGCCCCTCAGTATACTGGTTGTAACTGCACTGTGAAAAAAGAACATCTAGGGGGCTATTCAACTGTCATTATAGTCCACCGGGAAACCTACAAACTAGCATTTTCTCAACAAGAAATAGTTTATGCTGGGCTGTGGTGGCACATGTCTTTAATCTCAGCACTTGGGAGGAAGAGGCAAGCAGATATTTTAATTTGAGGCCAGCCTGGTCTACAGAGTGAGTTGCAGAATAGCCAGGACTACTCAGAGAAACCCTGTCTCTAAAAAAAAAAAAAAAAAAAACAAAAAGAAATATGTATGGTCTGTATATATATATATATATATATATATACATATATAAACACATACTCTTTAAATATATATTTTAAAATAATATATTTTAGTATTAGTCATTAATTTGTGCTAACAAAACTGATTAGAAGTACTATATTAAAACATTATATTAAATACTTAACGTTAGTTTAAAACCTTAACTTGACTCTTTATTTTGTCAATAACTGAAACGTTTATTAAGTATCATTTCTGTGATACTTTTCTGAGACATTTGTGAAACATAAAGACAAAGAAGATGTATGATTAATGTGAAACTGGACATAGGAACAGTTATACATTCTAACCAGTCTCTGAAATTTCTCTTTATGATGAGATGAAAAAAAATATATTGATGGTGTGAAAGGAAAAATAAGATTTGAAATTACCTAAGAGCATTTAAATGAAACCCAACACTTGATTTGAAGTTGCATGAGTAAAAGTGGGTGGACTCGAGCATTTTAGACACATTTCAAAGTAGATTAAAAACAGGTTATGCTTTTGAGGTTCAGTTAACCAGAAAATCAAATTAACCAGAAGTCTTACATTTTCAGAGAATTTCAGCCAAATGAGGAGTCACTGTACTTGTCTTGTTATCTTAATTCTGATATGGAAATTAGTTCTACCTTCTGACTTATTTCTTGGAGGGTGTTTATTACCAGAGTCATTGCCTTGAATGAGAAGAACCGTAGTGCCTTTTAATTTGGGTATTAGTGATTACTACACATGAAATGCCTGTGAGAGAGAACACGTATGAACAAGAGAGAATGCGTTTGTAGAGGAGGCATTTTAAAGATGCCGAAGAGTCAGTGTTCTCAGAATGATTTGACTGCCATTTTCCTCCTCCCAGTCATTTTTCCATTAAAACCTTTGGTTTAGAATTACAAAGATTATTTTTAGAAGTGGAGCAGGGCTTTCTATGTAGGTTCCTGAAGTGCTGCACGGAAGGAAGTGCACCACAACCCATGGGATAATAATGTCTATGTAAAATAACAATGTCTTCACAGAGATAACAAGGAAGTGAGTCAAAAAGCAAACTCCAAAGTAGCACAGAAGAAGCCAGATGCTCTTGCTTTTTCTGTTTTCTTTGCTCTCTCTCTCTCTCTCTCTCTCTCTCTCTCTCTCTCTCTCTCTCTCTCTCTTTTGTCACTAAGCAACAAATTTTGCCCAATTAAGAAAAACCCATCTTGATTATCATTTGGCGATTTTGAAAGGATTTCTTTTTAATGGATGCACGCACGCACACACACACACACACACACACACACACACACACACACGAAATTTTTATTGAGGCAAATGATCATTTGTGCTATTGTAAGCAAGATTTTGCTGATGAGAATGTGAAGTCTCAACGTTAAAGAAGAAAATGGATCCCCCAAGTCTCGGTTCTAAAGGATCGTGGAATTTCCCCACTACCCTAAAGACCCTCATTACCATATCCATCATATTGTTGTAGGGTCTGGTGTTTTGTTTTGTTTTCTTTTGATAGCCTACAATCCAAGAAAGGCTGTGTAGCACAGTGGCTAACTAGGGTTTTGTGAGAGCAGGCGAGAGCCAAGAGGAGAAAATAGAGGTTTTGGAGTTCATCACCCCAGGGGGCTAATGTGCATAAAGCGACTGCTCCAAAGGACCTGAGTTTAATCCTCAGAGCTGCCACTCAGGATCAGGATGAAGAAGCACCCATGCAAAGAATTGCTTCTGGATGCTGATAGTCAGGGGGCGGGAAATGGGACCTGAGCGCCCCTCTTTGGACCACTGATGTTTTGGCAGTTTATGTTGTTGGGGGAGGTTAACTGGCTGTGGCTCAAGCACAACAAAGCTGCCTTCAGGGAAGTCACCAGCATTCCTGCCATCATGTACTGCCCTTTGTCCAGCACCCCAGGAGTGACTAATTTCCCAGTCTGTTTTCCAAGAAAGAAAATGACTGAAGTTGCAAAACCAAATATTTGTGTGCATTAAAAACTGAGAATATCTTGGAGGAATTTGGAATGGAACGCATAGATTGAGACTGTTGGCAGAACTGCTTGGATCCGGGCCTTGAATCAAGTGCCCCTTGTTGACTTAAGGAATGACAAGCGAAAGCAGCTGCTTCATAAGAGATACCTGACCGAGTTTTAACACAAAGATGATAAATTAGACATTAAAATTTTTTCACAATGCAAGGCAATTGTGTCATATTTTCGTAAGCTAACATTCACGTTTGTTAACAATAAATATAGCTTTGCCATAGTAAAGCTTAGCCACCTTGAAAGTGCACTGCTCTTAAAGCCAGCCATTTTTATAAATGACTTTTTAAGTCACAGATTACATCTCAAGGACTAAATCCTTTCAATTTCCCCTTCTTTTATTTAAAAGTCACACTCTTCTCAAGCTTGATTGAGTAAAAGAATAAAGTGTATGTGATGAAATGCATACTTAAATTGATCTCAATGAAAGGATAAAATGCTTAAAACAAAAACTTTTCCTTTAAGTCCTAAATAATTGATTAAATAAAAAAGAAAGTAAAAGTTACAACACAAGACCCATAAATTAAGTCCCTGAGATCATACCTTTAATTATGAATTGCAAATTTATTCCTTATAATTATGTTCTACAAATAATACTTGTATATAGTTCTTAAGCACTTAACAAGGAAATATCCTAATAATACAAGGAAAAAACACAAAATCTGCCTCAGGAATATGTTTCAAAACTCATTAGAATCCTCCTGAATGTTACAATTTATCCTCATAAATTGCAATTATTTTTGTGGTACTTGGGATAGAAGCTGGGAACTCATACAGGCCAGGCAAATGAATTACATCCTCAGACCTATGATTTATTTTGAAGAATGTTTTTTTAACCCAAATAAATTTCCTTCCTGGTTAGGCAAAATTGGAACCAAGCTTGGATCATGGGTTTTGGAGACCCAAATATTGCATCTCCCCCAAAACAGTTTGAATCTTAGCTTTTCGTACCAAACCTCTTTGTATTGGGGCTAATTTACTCTCAGAAGGCTGTCTGTTTTATTAAAAGGGACCTTCTCCTGCCCTAACCCTTATCGCTGGAGCAGGGAAGAAGGCCCACTGGGTAAAAAGCTTGGCTTGAGAGCATGAGGACAGCAGATCCCACATTAAAATCAGCAAATAGGATAGAACTGGCAGAACTGGTCGGGGAGGGAGGCGCTCCTCAGACAATGTGGCCTGACCAAGTAATGTAGCTGATTGGTGAACTGGAGTTCAGTGAGCTACCCTCGATAACCAAAGTAGAGAGCAATCTAGGAAGACAGCTGACATCAGCATCTGGCTTACCCCTGCGCACACACGTGCGCACACACGCGCGCATGTGCGCGCACACACACACACACACACACAGACACACACAGACACACACCTACACATATATGTGGACCCACACACAGGTGTATATATATATATATATATATATATTCATGCATACCACACACACAACCAAACACACCGAAAAAGAGAGAGAGAGACAGAGAGAGAGAGAGAGAGAGAGAGAGAGAGAGAGAAATAAACCTTGTTGCTTGCTTCAGTGTGGAAGAGGAGCAGAGTGTTTCTCAACTTTCCCAAGTATTCTGTAGGCCTATGCTGTTGAAGCAAGAGCAACCCATTTCCTCCCTTAATGAAGGCTTTGTGATCTCATTCCTTCTGGTTGATTCCTACGAAGATGGTCTCCAAAACCCATGATCCAAGCTTGGTTCCAATTTTGCCTAACCAGGAAGGAAATTTATTTGGAGATGCTATTTGTCATTGTTCCCACCATCAATCAGATTCTAACAGAACCTGTCAGACAACAGGACCTTCGGGTTGTAATACATCTTTGACATTCACAAATCTTGAGGTTCTGGTCACAGATATTCATTTCCTCCAGCATTCGCCCCACTTTCTGCATTTCCCTTCCCTATAACTGTAACTATGTGGCCACTGTTATAGTCAAATTTGAGGTAACATCCTAAGATCAAGCACACATCCAGCTAATTCAGAGTGCTGCATGGTGTGGTGTGTCTACAAAATTCACAGGCTGGAAATTTAATTCCCAATACAGTAATGTTGAGAGGTGTTCCGGTGTTCAAAGGGGGCCTGGCAGCGGTGGGTTTGGCCCTTTGTTCTTTGATATCTAAGGACACTTCATTCCTCTCCTCTGGAAGACATAGGCTTCAAGGAACAATCTTGAAAACAGAGAGCTAGGGTCCTCCACTGCACACATCTTGATCTTGAACTCCACAGGATATGCTTCAGAGCTGTGAAATATGCATTTCTATTCTTTGTATCATTGCCAGCCAGTCCCTTTGTTATAGCAAGACAAACTGGCCCAAGACACTGTGCTTTCTGCTTTCCTTACCCACTGAATCCCTGGGTCATTCCGTCAAATCACACTGCTGAAATTATATCAAACAATAGATTGTAAAGGCTGGACTTTAGTACCCTTGAGAAAGAAATCTATACTGTATATCTGAAAGCTAAACATTTAATAGTTGAAGAGATGAAATTATATCTCTCTGCCTAAATGCTGCAAAGTTTTATACTAAAATTAAAATACGTCTATGGTCATACCACTTTAAATATATCCAATCAAATCGAACGTTAAGATAGTTTTGCTTGTTTATTGGCAGGGGGAAGCCAGAATGTCAAGAAAGACTACACAGATATGAGTTGAAATTTTCCTTTTTCTAAAATAGTCTACATAGAGCTGCCAACTTTGTGTTTTGCCATCCCTTTAACTTCTTTCAATTTATATATGAGCCTTTAAAATGATTACTTTCCCCAGCTATTTGTTTTCTATTTCCTTTATTAAAATCTAAGCTCTCGAAGAGCAGGTCTTTGTTCTCATATTTACCATCACGTTGCTAGTGCTTAGAGTTGCTCCCGGCAGGTGGCAAGATAAAAAAAAATCCCAAATAAAAATCAATCCAAATTCCTGTGGAATAAAAGAACTGACTTTTATCTTCTTTTTCATTCCAAAATAAGTGAGTTTACAATTAAAAACGCTTGGTTAAAGATTCAGCCTCCTCTCCCACATGTTTATGTATGGTATATATGTGTGGTTATGTGTTCCCATACACATGCATGTAAAAGCCAGAGGAAGGAAGTCTTAGGTGTCTTCTTCTGCCAGTTTCAACCTTATTTTTTGAAATCAAGTTTCTTACTGAACGTGAAACTTGCTGTTTCAGCTAGCCTGGCTGGCAGGCCACAGAACTCCAAGGATCTCTTTGTCTCCACCTGAAATCACGTGATAACAAGCATTATGGCCAGGTGTACTTCTTGTGTGAGTGCCAGGACTTTGAACGCATGCTCTCTTCATAGCAAGTGCTCCCACCCACTTAACCATCTCCACAGACCTCTTTCCCATCTTATTTAAACTACTTTGATATGGAATAGAGAGCTGATGTTTCAGGTGAGGTCCAGGCTTATTTGAAACCATGATGCTCTTTCTTTCTTTCTTTCTTTCTTTCTTTCTTTCTTTCTTTCTTTCTTTCTTTCTTTCTTTCTTTCTCTCTCTCTCTCTCTCTCTCTCTCTCTCTCTCTCTCTCTCTCTCTCTTTAGCAGCTTTTGATTATCTGGGCAAAATCTGTAAGTAGGACTTCCTTAATCTATGCTAGTTTCCTGTAGTTGCAGCTTATTCTAAAGTGTGGTGTGGTAATGAGGTTGTTGATGCTGGTGGTAAAAACCTCATTGCTTCCTTGCAAACTTATTTTACCTCTGGACTTCCTTGACTTAACGATCATTCAATGCCAGGTGACAGTCTGCTTCTTACTGTAATTGCTAGAAAGCCCATAGGTGACCTGAATTCTCTTTGTCACTGTTAGTCAGACCCATAAGTGGGGACAGAAACTGTGCGTTGACCAGTAGGTTTCCACAGATTGCTCAAAGTTTTGCAGTTCTTGGGAGTGGGATGAATAATTGTCTTTGCTCTGGACTGTTTTTAGGGATGACTGTGTAGCAGCAGAAAGTCTCTCAGAATAGATATGATTATCTTCCTCTAAGGCTGGGGAAGCATTCTTACAGTCCACAATACAAGATTTCGATTTAAGCTTTGAGTCGCTGAGCTGTGGTATAACTGGCTGTGTGCACCAGGTGCAGTGGGTGAGTCTTGGAGGAGGACAAAGGAAAACAAAACCATTTGCTGCGCTTTGCAAACTATTTTTCATCTCGAATTCAAGACTCTTATGCCTTCTGTCAGCATCCATGTAACCTGCAAGTTGACAGATTAGTTTATAAAGAGAAAAAATTCACACAGTTCTCTGCCCTTAAATGCTCATGTACAATGTCCATGTCAAGGTCTCTTGTTTCCTGCAATGCAATGCCTCTAGCACAGTGGTTCTCAACCTTTTGGTCGCGACCCCTCTAGGACTTGCATGACCCTTTCACAGGGGTCACCTAAGGGCATTGGAATACACAGATTTACATTATGATTCATAACTGAAGCAAACGTACAGTTATGAAACCGCAATGAACATAATTTTATGGTTGAGGGTCACACAACGTGAGGAACTGTATTAAAGGGCCACGGTATTAGGAAGATTGAGAACCCCTGTTCTAGCAGATGATTCACAGGAGGCAAAGTGGCTGAGTGAGAAGCAGAGAATGCAGCCTCAGGATCTTTGTGGGAGACACAATGGTTCTGACTACAGAATTCTAGTGAAGTCTAGGAAGTATACAGGATTATCCCCATAAAAATACAATCACTAAATAGGCGTTCTTGTTAAAACAGAACTGCTAGCTTAGTGGCTTGAGAGATGTGAAGAACATTTGCAGCTTTTCCAGAGGACCCAAATTTCCATCCCAGACCCTACATCTGACAGTTGAGAGTTGCCTGTAACTTCAGTTCCAGGAGATACAGCAGCCGCTTCTATCTTCCTTAGACTACCCCTTCCCCCTTTGGCATAAGCACACAATAACAAATGAATAACTCAATTGTTTTAAAGAAGAAATGTTAAGTCACATTACTAGTCTTATAGTGTCCCTTCACATAACCTGTTCCATGAAGACTGTGAAATAACGAAATGATATCCTTCCTGCTTCCTAAAATAAGAAATAAATCCAGATAATGAAACTATTTAGTCAAGAGGTAATTCAGGACAAGAAGGGACAAAGGACAAGAAAATGGCAATTTTGCCTGGCACTTTGGAAACCTGGCCTCACTTGATCCTCAAGGGAGTGTGATATTTCTCTCATCTTCATTTACAAAGGAGGGAACTGTGTATAAGATATGGAGAGTGTCTGTGAGTTTGAGAGACGTAGAGTATCAGGTCCTTATCTGCCTTTGCAAGGAAATGTCAGAGTCCAGGCCTGAACTCAGTATTATCTGCTTTCAAGCTATGCATCCTTTAGTATGGTATGACGTTGATGGGATTGGCTCAAAAGTAGACTAAGGGCACCTGGGCCTTCTAAGTTCAAGGTTTAGCTCTAAGTTTTCTTGACAGCACACCAGAGATAAAACAGTTTATCAGTCATCTGAAATAGAAAGGACAGAGAGGACAAGAGAAACAAGGAGAACAACAGCAGAATCTAGACAGAGAAAAAAAGATAGAAATTTCTAATGCCATGCAAAACATAGTACTTACTTTTCAGAGCCCATTAAGCTTAGAGACTGCAGTGCTAATAATAATGAATTATATGTTAAGTTTGATAAGCTAGATGAACTTGCATTATGCCTTATTAAATGACTCATCACACTGACAGCTTTCGGAGAGTTTGCAGCACTTTGATTTGATAAAACCAATATACTGTATTAGTTGCTTTGATTGTTTCTCCACAAAGTGCTCATTATATGGCTTCTCTGGGAATTCTAAAAGGGTATGTGTAAAGTTTAAGTTAAGGGGCTGAGGAGACAGATCAGTTGTCAAAATCCTTGTTGTATAAGCGTGATGACCTGAGTTTGGTTCCCCAGAAGCCACATAAAAACACATCTATAATCCCTGTGCGGTGGAGGCAAAGACAAGTGGATCCTTGGAGCGAAATGGCCATCTAGTCTAGCTGAAGCAGTGATCTCCATGTTTGGTGAGAGACATTTACAAAAAAAAAAAAGAGAATTAAATAAGGTAGAAAACAATAACTAACGTTAATCTCTGTCCTCCACATGCACTCCCACACATGTGTGCATATAATCATATGCTCATTTATACATACTCTTATGCACACACACACACACACACACACACACACACAGAGAGAGAGAGAGAGAGAGAGAGAGAGAGAGAGAGAGAGAGAGAGAAACATATATCCAAAGTTAAGAGCATACTGTGAAGAGACCGTCTTTCTTCTTTTTTTCCTGTAGTAAATAAAATTAAATTTCTGTAACTGTCAGTTAAATAGTAAAGCCAGTATCTCATTTTATATAGGATAAAACATAGATCTAAAAATTTTGGGAAATAGAATATAGAAATAGAGAGATTTGATGAGACTTGGGGACAGTTTTAATTTTATAAAACTTTATATTGCATGTGTATGTGTGTCTTTAAAGGATAACCTTTTGCCCCAGTTGTAAAAATCCATGTTCTCTTGAAAAATTGCCGTTTATTCATTGCCATTTCAATGTAGCAAAAAAGTATTTTTGCTCAAGTTTCTCTGGGAAGCTTCCCTTTTGCCTTTGTTCTGTACAGACAGTCCTGATACTGTTCTTAATATCCTGTTTTTATTCGTCAGAGCTGTTGTCCTTTTCATTGCCATGTTCCCATCGTTCCCAGTCTTTCATGTGGTGTTTTACAATAACAATTGAGAACAAAAGAATCACTCCTCTTTTGGTTGCGTTAAAAAATGGAGGGGTGTGGGGAGGGGGAACTCTATCCTTTGACTGTAGGGCTTCAGTGATCACAGGAAATGTTCATAATAGTTAACCATGAGTTGGGGATGAAGGTTAGTTTTTTTTTCTCTTATTTTCTAAGATCACAAGGTAACTTCAGGATATTGGGAGTAGGAGGATTGTGTGTGTGGCTAACTTTGAAGTTGAGGGGGTAAAGCGGTTTTCTTTTTTACAATTACTCTGTGTGTGTGTGTGTGTTTGTGTGTGTGTGTGTGTGTGCACATGTGTGCATGCGTGTGTGTGTGTGTGTGCGTGCGCGCACATGCATATGGTGGGGGTGTGCACACAAGTGGTGGTCAGAAGACAACTTCAAGGAATCAGTTGTCTCTTTCTAGCAAAAATTTGGTTCAAGTGTCTTCAAGAGAATAGATCTCTCATACCATCATACTAATTTCAAAACAACCTTTGATAGATTGAGCTGGGTGATATTTTTAGATAAATAAACATTATCTACAGGATTCTGTCTTTGCACAGAAACTGTAATGTAATGGGGATGAACAAAAGAACAGACTTACAGAGAGTGAATGCTAATAACAAATTCAAGTAATTTTCAAAAGGTGTTTTTAATTATGTCTCTCTTTGTGAATGTATATATATATATTTGTATACACATATGCAAATAATGATTCCTATATATATATGTGTGTGTGTGTGTGTATGTGTGTGTGTGTATGTATACAGGATTTTATAGATTTAGAGATCTATGAGTACATTTATAAATGCATACCAAAATATAGATATGCATGGAAAAGCACTTAAGAAAGGCAGCATTGTGAACTTCTCATTTGTGGGTGGTTTAGAAGAAATTAGTAGCTTTAGTTTCTGCAACTGCCATGCTGTGGGTCCACTCATCTGAAGAGTCAATCTTAGATCTTCTGCTAAGAGACCAGTTGAGACATACCCTCCTTGTCTTCTTTCTTTTTGTAGCCTATCACTGTTGTAGGACCCAAATTCTTGTATGATGGCCAGAAAAGTATAGAGTAGGAAACACTAGTCATTTTCAGTGCAATATAAAATATATTCAATTTGCTTTTAAAACGAATTGGTTTTGCCAGATTGGTGACAGTCACCTAGGATCCTAGTGTTTGGAGACTGAGGGATTAAGATCATAAATTCCAAACCAGCCTAGAATACAAAGTAAGACTAGATTTGTTTCTAAAGGGAAAAGAAGAAAACAACCAGGATGCTTTGTTCCTTAAAATTAACTATAATATAGAAAACATGACATATTTGAAACTCTCTGATTGTTAGAAATCTCAACTAAAGGCCAACAAGCTATGAACTTGAAAAAGATCATAAAATGCTTTGTTGTTGTTTATCATTGTCTTTTTATGGGTGGAGTAAGCGCTTTGTTTCCTGATGTTTCAACTTGAGCTATTTAGTCTGATTTTCCCAGCACAGGGCCAGAATATGGACAAGTTAAACCTGGCTCCCAAATGTTAGCAACGTTAACGTTATGTTCACAAAAGCTCTTTAAAAAAATCTTTGATGAAAAGTTATTTAACTTTCTATTTGATAATAAACATGCGTGTCTTTGGTGGATCACATGAATGTCTTAAGGAAATCATCTCTATTTTAAAACTGAGTAATGCCTATACGGTTCATAGGTAAATTAAATTATGATTTGAAAAAAATGTAAATCCAGAATACCTAACTATGCATTTTTATGTCCTATGAAGTATGGTCTGGTTCACCATGAAGCATTGGAGTGTTATAAAAACGTGCACACTGTATAGCCAGAGTAAGACCCCTGCTTTCCCTTTATCTTGCATGCTCCCTATATACCTTTGGTGGAGCCCAGCTGTCTACAGGATAAACTGAATCATGCAGAATTGTTTTCACACTTTCCTGGTGAAGTTCTTTAGTTGCAGTTTCTTGTCTTGTATAGTGATAAGCCACATCCCTCAAATAACTGCAGTGCAGGACAAATTTTCTTTTTGCTCTTAGAAAATCTACTTCCCTTTCTTCAGATAATCACATTTTAAATGACTACTTTCCATTCGCAGTTCACCCTTTGTTGCCATTTGGGAGACTAATTATGGAGAGTGAAATCAAGTTTTGGGGCAAATTATACACTTTTGTAGCCTGTATATACACATGGTATTAGATTTATATATAGTATATTAAATGCATATGAAATCAACCTTCTGTGAGTTCTAAATTCCCAGATTCAACACAGTTCAGATGTAAAACATGTGGAAAGTGTTTTGTCTATACTCAACATGTACAGACTCTTCTTGTCACTTTCTCTGAGATAATTCACCATAGCATTGTGTTAGGTATTGCGCGTAATCTGAGGTGATTTTAAATATATGAGAGGAAATTTATATATGCAAATGACATACCACTTTGTATAAGAAACTTGAGCATCCATATCTTTAGTGGGGGTGCTCTGAAACCACTCTCCACGGAAACCCAGAGAAGACTGTTTACATATAGGATTCTTTGGGGTGCTTATGTGTGTATATGTACGATAGATGTGTATAATTTATACACATGTGTGCATGCATAATTGAATATCTATGCGTAGTTCATGCACTTGTGTGCTGTTAGTTATATATTAAGGTAATCCATATAATGTAAAGGTCTTTTAAGAAGAAAATATGAATGACTTACTGTATCTGTATAAGGGATCATTCCTCCCAGTGTAAACTGAAAACTAACTTCAGCCAGAAGGTGGTGACTCACACTTTTAACCCCGCACTCGGGAACCAGAAGCAGGCGGATCTCTGTGAATTCGAGGCCAGCCTGGTCTACAAGAACTAGTTCCAGGACAGGCTTCAAAGCTACAGAGAAACGGTCTCAAAAACAAGAAAGGAAAAAAAAAACTAACTTCTTTCAGAAATTAAACTTGAATTGTGAGACTAAAAAAACAAAATAATGAGCATATTGTTTTAAAAAAAACAAACAAATCCCCACACAGAGCATAATGTAATAATGTGCTCAGTTGGGTGTTAAAAGGACTTAAGGTATGGGAAGTGTGAGTTTCTGAACCCCCAAGCTGGGAAGGATCGTTCCTGATCCTAGCATGGAGAGCTGATATTCTGACTCTGGCTCCAGACACCATCCTTCAAGTTATGTGAGCCACCGCGGGTCCCTGTAAGCAGGGAGAGTGCTGATCTCAGTGCCAAGTCATCATGCTTCTGGGTTACACAGTGGGTGTTAGCCTGACCTGAACTGCCTTTCCATTTTATTTCAGCTGAATACTGACTGGGATAGGGGACAGGGAAGTCACAGTGGGGACCGTGGAAAAGGCAGTTGATTCTTCAACTCAGGCAACCCTGGCGGAGTGGATGAGGTGGAGCTGGCCTTCCTGGAATTGTTGGACCGACTTTCCTGTTGTGTTTTACTGTCGACTCTCTCACAGACACACACAGGACCGCTCCAGCTCTGCCTGCCATCCACTACCTGGTCTCAGTGGCCTGTCTATCATTTTGTGGAACCCCATCTTCTACCTACAGCGATGTTTCTTCAAAAAGAACTAGTGTGCAGTCCGTTGGTGGGTATTCAAGGGGATCTGTTTGTCAGAACCTTGAGTGGTGCTCTAAGGACTCTTAAGTACCAGTGTAGGAGTTTCTGCTTTCAATCTGTTTCCCAGGCTTCTAGGAATGCATTGCATGATTGAGGCTTTCTAGGGCTTTTCGTAACTGTTGAGACAGTGACACAGGGATTGCTCTTTTTCATTGCCAGGAGTGTCTTTTGTTTGCCTGTGTGTGTAGATGAACTTCCAGGAGTATTTAAGCATTCTGTTAAGTAAATTTGGAAGACTGGGTTTCAATTAAAATAACCAGACTGTGTGACCCAGCTCCCATTTCCCCTTAATTTTGATCATTAAAACCTTCATATCCCCACAGACATCTGCCATGCTTCCAAATGATTCTTTTCAGGAATGTTCATTCATTATTAATCAGGTTGCATGGTCAGGCAAGTGTGTGATTATTTTAAAGAATGTCCTAGAGATCCAATTACTAAAAGTGCATGTGTTACAGGCAGATGTGGAAGGACGCAAAAAGGGCTGCTTAATAGTTTGATTTGATTTGTATGAATTCCACCAGGTGAGTGTTTGATGGCATTGTCTTCCCTAGTTCTCATGTCAGGCAAAATTTCGTTTGCAACTTGATTTATCCTAACAAAAACAAACAATAAATTTTAAGTTGTTCGAATGTCCTAATTGATTGTTTAAAAACTCAAGGCTAGCATCTCGGTGCTTATCTGCTTGTCATTTTGGTTTTAGTCAGTTCAGTCCCCCTGGAGTCCCCCAATTTGTTTGGCAGCAATTCATACTTGTCTGTTACCAATTAAATGAATTTGGATGTGCTGACACGTGAAGGTTACACGTAGTGATACTGTAATTGTAGAGTAATGTGCATTACTTGTAGAATGTGACTGGATCAAACTTCTCCCACAAGTTCCTACTCAATGCAGTATTTATATTAGAAAATCTATTTTGTCTGCGTACTGTTCTCTGTCATAACAAGAGTGTGAAATTGCTAAATATTGTAGGTCCCATTCCCAGACTTCCAAAATGACTTTAAATCCAGGGGAATCTCCTCTTTTTCCACAATGCCCCATTTTATTGTCCTTTTTGGCTCCCCTGAGATGGTGATAATCACTAGAGTATCCTTGAGTAGTGTGTGGATTAAACGTTAAATACTAAGCTTCATAGTTGAATATGCGGGTTTTGTGTTCTTGTATTATGTCATTTAAAATTTGTATTTGTAATGAGTTCATCTTGCATATAGGAGCCAGTTTTTACTGATGTTATTATTTTCTTTCCTGGGTTAGGAAATTGCGCTCCTATGGATGAAAGCAGGTTCTTTCTCAGATCAGCCTGTTGCAATCCCACATACTCAGGTTGATTCTGTATTTCCCATCATTCATTTTGAGCCTTTCAGAGTCTGTATTCTGCTCATCCATGATAAAAACACCATTCCATGTTCTTCAAAAGATATAGTACCTATAGTTCTATAATAAGAATGACGCCATACCCAAAGCTCTAACATTAGTAAGTCAACTAACTTTTAGGTTCTCCCAGGTGATGGAGATAAGTGATATGGAACATGTTTTTGAAATAAATAATACAATTTATTTGTGCCATTTTCAGTGATGTTTGTTGCTCACAGTTCCTTTAGGAGCTAACCTTTGTGAAACCAATTATATGTGTCTTGATGTAGCTTTTTGTTGTGTTAAAGCTGCAGTTCTCAACCTGTGTGTCTAGACTCTTCAACAGTCCTCTATATACAAAAATATTTAATTCATGATAGTAAGAAAATTACAGTTTTGAAATAATAACAAAAATTGTTTATTGTTGGGGTCAGTGCAATATGAGGAGCTGTATTAAAGTTTCGCAGCATTAGGAAGGTTGAGAACCATGTGCTAAAGCTTTTGTTATCTGAGTTGTATTTTGGTAAATGTAAATATTAGTTTTCATAGTCTAAAGGATATTTGGACTAAAACCACATGAAGTACCTTGTGAATGAATCATCTAGGAAGTGGGTGGGAAACTGTTGATATCGACAATCAATCACAAATAACCCAAAGGTGTTTTTTTTTCTAGTTTATTCCTTGACCCTACTAATTTGCCTGGTTTTGGTGATATTCAGAGCTGTTCAGTGAGACAGTGAGAGTGAAATTATTCATGTGTTGCATGTGTGATCGTCTTTCTAGTTTCCAAATGAGAACAATACTTATGTTTCATGCATTGTGCAAACAGAACACAGAATGCTTCTGTGCGTAAATAATACAGCTTCTCGGCGATGCCTAATTCTTAATCTGATTCTTTTTTAAAATTAGAATTTAAAATGACATATATTATTTGAGCATTTGCACGAGCTTGCTTGTGGTGTGCATGTGTGTGTGTATATGTGTGTGTGTGTGTGTGTGTGTGTGTGTGTGTGTGTGTGTGTGTGTATGCGAGTCCACACCTGCATGCTCTGGCATGTCCATGGAGGTCAGAGAACAACTTTTGAGAGTCAGTTTTCTATTTCAGCACGCGGGTTCTGAGGATCAGAGCCGAGTCTTCAAGTCTGACAGTGGGTGCCTGCCTTTACACACTAAGCCATCTTCCCAGCACTCTCAGATCAACTTTTGAGTATGAAAGTGAAACTTGCATGGTCTTGATGTCTGAACAAGAATGCTTGCCTACTGAGTTTGATCATGAATTAAAGCTTGCAATGAATGCTGTCTTAATGTGATACAGATGCTTCCCCAAGGTCTAGCTTATGCTAACTGTATCAAAATAGAGTTCCTGGGAGGCTTCCCAGACTGCCACTGTGAAATTCTAACACAGGCTGCAGAACAAGATGACAGCAAGGGATTTAACAACATAGGCTTGGAGCTTATATGTTTTGTCTGCATTGACTTCCTAGGAGAGTTAAAAAAAAAAAAAGATGAGTCCAATAGGCAGAAGCCCATGGGTTGTTCCTTAAGAGTATCTATCCTGGGTTTTCCCAAACCTCTTTCCCAAGCCCTGCAGCTGAGGTCCCTGTGCCATGCCTTTTGTATTGGAAATTTTCTACTTCCTTTTTTTTTCTCCCATAGGCTATGCCATAAACAAAGACAATACCCACCCCAGGACAGTTCTCCTGGAATGAATGCTTTCTTCACTGTAAAAATGCCTTAGTATGAAGAAACCTGGAAGCTACAGGAAACAAGGAAAAGATTTTTTTTTCTGCTCAGGTCACTAGATCACTTGAACCATCACCCTGTACCAAGATTCTGTTATCCTTCCAGCCCTCCCCACCTCCACTAGCTTTTGATTCCTTTGTTAATTCGTTTTCCTTAACTCTATGAGGTGTGAACTCTTGTATTCAGATTTTTATCCCCTGTAAGGGTGTGGTGGCCGTTTGGTTTAAGTCACACATCCTGAAGAAGCCTGCATTTCAGACTATGAATGTTTTCTTCATAGGAAGCTTGTGTGTGTGTGTGTGTGTGTGTGTGTGTGTGTTGCCCGCTTATGCCTAAACTCAGGCATACCTGGATTATGCCTGAGTGATTCAGAATATATTGAGATAATAGAATGAGTCACATATTAAACTTGGGGTTTTATTACTCTTTTGTGTAGGAGAAAACAATATTTTTCAATAAATAGTTTAGGGATTTGTTAAGTAGGGTTATTATGCCAGTTTATGTTTTTCAACTTAAAGGGTTACTTTGTAACTGTTAAGTTTAAACATCTAGTACATGTCACACTGTTTACAGCTGTGTTTTTAAACAGTTCTTCCCTGTTTAATATGAATTTGCCAAATACAATAGTGACCAGGACTCTTTGGGCCTCTGGAAGGTTCCATTCTCATCCAACACCCCCTCCCCCAAACAGAGACAAAAAAAAAAGCTAACATGAAACCAAAAAAAAAAAAAAAAGATCTTTAAGGAAAATGATTAATGTAGGAAGAAAAAGAAAAGCCAAATGCAAAGAGGGGTAAGTGGTCTCATTTCTTGGGCCTGTGACTTAAGAAGTGAGGGATAGTATGGGTGTAACTTGAAGGTGTAGTTTGGAGAAACTTGGTAAAGATTTTACAAATGTAGATGAGATGCCAGGCAGGATTCATAGTTGGGCACAACGGGAATTCCTCTGTTTTATCCTCTGGAGAGAGAAGATATGAAAAAGCTGCAGTTCTGGGAACAAGTTACAAGCAGTAAACTCCAGGAGGAAATAGCAGGAGGAAATCGCATTTGGAGTTAGAGAGGCGGCACAGTAGTTACAATCACTTCCTGCTCTTCTAGAGGACCAAAGTTTGGTTCCCATCACCCATTCAGGCAGCTTATTGAGGCCTATAACTTCAGCTCCATAGACTTCAATGTCCTCTTCTGGCCTCTGAGGGTTTTTGCACTCAGGTGTATATACCCACACATAGACAAATGCATACAAGCAAATAAAAATAAGATAGAATTTAAGTAAGGAAATCAAATTAAGAGGATTAGTTTTCTTTACAGAGGAGAATGCAATGGTCTAAAAATGTAGTAGAATGTGTCTGTATTAGCAGGAAGGGATGACAAATTGGCACACATTTCTTACCCAATGATTTAAAATTTGGAGAGGTAGAATGTATTTGTTTCTACTGATACTATGTTACGTTGTAACAAACCTGAGGGTTTTTAACATCACAAATCCATTATTTTATAGTTTTAGAAGTCTAACATCAAACATAAATTGCCTATTTATCAAAGTATCCAAAGAGTTCTGCTTCTTTCTGGGCACTGTGGGATATCATTCACTTTTCATTCTTACGTCACCAACTTCCAGAGGCAAAAAGTATTCCTTGGCTTGTGGCCTTGTCCATGGTGTTCAAAGGAGCCATGGTTGGTTCTAGCCTTCCTTGTATCACATGGCTCTGATTTGTTTTTAATGTTTCGAGACAGGATTTTCCTTTGTAGCTTTGGAGCCTGTCTTGGCACTTGTTTTGTAGCCCATGCTGGCCTTAAACTCACAGAGATCCTCCTGCCTCTGCCTCCTTAATGCCGGAATTAAAGGCAAGCACTACCACCACCCAACTACCATCTTTCACTTTTGAGAAGTATTGTGATTCTTTTGAGTCTCTTGAATGGTTCTAGTTAATGCCTTTATTGCAGAATCAACTGTTCACAAGCCTTAATTATATCTTCCACTTTAATTTCTCTTTCTCCTGTTCCCTACATTACACACAGGTTCCAAGATGTAGCTTGTAGTCATCTTTGGGGTTATTACTCTGCTTTCTCTAGAGAGAAAGAAATAGAAAATGTGTCAGATTTCTCACTTTTGAAGATGGCAATTGAAGCACTTTGGGAGACACCTCCATCAAAGACAGGTTGGGGAAGGAAGTCAGTAAGTTCCAAGGGGGTTGCATTCCGAGTCTGAAGCAGTCATAGATCATGAATCTGAGGTTGGTCAACTCTGAAGGGAAATGCCAGAAAAAAAAATGGTGCTTTGAGGGTCAGGCCTAGAAATAACTTTCATGGAAAGTAACCATGAAATGAGTGAGTACACTGGCTTGCCCCACACTTAGAACACATCGAGGCTTTTATGGACAGGAAGTCTGCAGCAGTTAGAGAGAGAGCAACAAGAGAAGGAGAATTGCAATTGTAATGATATTCAGAAGCAGAGGACTAGACCTGAAGAAGAAAGAGTAAACATGCACATCATTTTTTATCCACCTAAGCCTTCATTTACTTACTTTTCATTGTGAAGAAGTGCTGTCTTTGGTAAATGAGTTTCATGAGAAGAGGCCTGACATCTAAGGATGCAAGGTTTCACTGAACTATGCCACTGTCCTAATTCTAAGATTATCCTACTTCTGGACGTGATTAGAATGAGTGCTAGAATTGTAGGACACATCTGTGGACTCATGCTGCAGGACACCCAGGCAGCTTACATGCAGCATGGTGAATGCCCTACACTTTTTTGACTATCTGGTCAGCTCCTCCTTTGCTTACTATTCTGCCCTATTCCAGTAAACCAACTACAGGCAAGCAAAGATGCTGAATTACTGCTATTCCCAGTTTGGTGCAAAAGGTTCCCATGTTTATCCCCTCCTCCTCCAGAATAAAGACTAATCAGTCCATTCATAGAAATGTTGAGCTATAGAATTTCCTGACAACACTGTGCATGTGTGATTTCCTTCTATTGTAATAAATTCTAAGACGCTAGCTAAAAAATACCGAAAGTGAACTGTGAAGGTTAGGCAGAAAACAAAAGAAAGATAACTTTTTTTTTGCACAATTCCTACCTGACCCCCACTATCTTGGGAATGAACCTTACTCAACTTTTTGAAAGCTGCCTCATCTTTTACCCTGAGGAAACCTTCCTGTCCCTTTTTCCTTTTGAACAGAGTAGATTATTCTGTTTTTAGATTTCCTATTTTGCTATGGTACACAACATATTCTTTTCATTTTTAGATTTATTTTATATATGTGTTTCACACACACATATATGTATGTATATATATGTGTGTGTGTATGTGTGTGTGTGTGTGTGTGTGTTTGTGTGTGTGTGTGTATTACATTCATGACTAGTGCTTGTGGATGTCAGAGGAGGTCGTTAGAGTCCCTGAAACTGGAGTTACAGATACTTTTGAGCTTCCATGTAGGTGTTGGGAACTGAACCCAGGTCCTCCGCAAGTGCTCTTAACTGTCTGGTATTTTTTATTCTTCCTTAATGAATTGTTGAGTCACCAAGGCAAGGGCTAAACATTGCCTGAGCCTACCCCAGGACCAAGTGCATGAAAAGATTTTAATATTTTAATAAAACATAAATAGAACTTTGATTTCTGTAGATATTTTTAAAATGGTAGAAAATAAGACAGGCTCATTTTTGAGGAGGGGAATGGCATACGTAGATATTATTGAGTAATGACGAAGATATGTGGCAACTGATGGCTCAAAGTGGAGAGTAGAGTTTATTGTAGATATCAACTAAGCACCCCTTTCCTTTTGGAATTATGTGAACCAACGACTTAGAAATTTGGCTGAACTTCACTTATCACATCTAGCTATTTTCTCAGCACTTAATTCAGTTAACTATTTACAGTGTAGACATTTGCCCAAAGCACCATGCTGAGTACTCTGGCAGTAAAAAGAAAAGATTCAGATCTGAGCAGCTGCTATTAAATCATTCCTATATGAATTGCCCCGAGCACTGAACTCACATCATTTCCACTGATGTCAGGGTGAAATCCCATTGCAAAGAATTTCCTGTTAACAAGGGAACGTGTACTCGCTTGTCCATGTCTGGCTCCTCCATCTTTGCTGTTCTTGTCACACATCTGGCATTCTGGTCAGGCCTCTCTGCTGCTGATTTTCCTTTGTTTTCTGGCCAGTTGTGTCCTCCTCTCTCCTCTAAAACTAAGACCTGTGGGTCAGTTCTGGCTCATTATCTGTTTGTCAAAATGCATCTGTGTCAGAGCCTAGCTATGCACATTCCTTTATTTGTCTTTATGATTAGTTCTGCAACACATACCCTATGCCCTCCCCCCCAAAATTATTACCCTGCCATTTATATAGAAAGCTTGCTGACTTCTACCGGTTGACAGACCCTGAAAGGAAAATGTTGTATTTTACTCATTCAGCTTCAGCCCAGAACAGTTGAAAATATCAATGAGTGTTCCAGTTTATTGTACATAGTACACTATTCTAGCTATTTGTGACATAGCCTCCAAAGAGAAAAAAGTCTCTGATCCTATACAGCACTGTTCAGTGCTAGGGGCATTAAAGGGAGACATCAATAAACAAAGTAATGGAATATGTTAGCAATAGATTTATGGAGTACAACAGACTGAGGCAAAGCAAGAAGGACTTCTAGAATGAGTGGGTAGTTACGGTGGTGGTGGGGGAATTAGTATCATGTGGGTTCAGATAAGGTGGCCTTGGAGCCCAGAATCACGTGGATTCCAAAAACTGTATATGCTGAGTGAGAGATAGGATGCATTTGGCATATCTGTGGGTTGACAAGGAAGCCATGTGCCCCGAGCAGAACAAGAAAGGAGTAGCGTGGGAGGAAATGAGCTCACTGTCTGAGTCTGTTTTCTAGTGCTGGTTTTATTGTGGTGAATTTTCCTTTGACTGACATGGGAAGCCCCTGAAGGGAAGAATAGAAGAAAGGCAGAATCTGTCATGTTTTAACAGGTTCTCTAGCTTCTGGGTGGGGATTAGACTATAAGGAGAAGGAAAAGAGTGGGAAGCCATGAAAGCATTTAGAAAGGTCTTGTGATAGCCCAGGTATTAGATGATGATGGCTTGCTCATGATAATAGAGATGGAGCAATGAAACCACGAGGTTCTCTCTTTTGGGACCAACTTAATACCTAGCATACAGTAGCCTTCTCTTGACTAGGTAAATAAAATGTCAGCATTTCCATTGGATGCACAGTGGAATCACCCCTGGGAATTTCCATGCTACCTCTGTGGGATGAAATCTGACACTTCCATGAAAAACACAGTCATCATGCAATATTTATCTTTCCCCATCTGACTTATTTCACATGCCCAAATGTCCTCTGGTTGCATGCATGTTGCCACAAATGACAGAATTCCATTTTTGTAACCAAATAGTATTTCGTTGTGTGTATGTGGTGCATTTCTTCATCTATTCATCCATTTATAAACACTTAGGTCATTCCCATAGCATGGCTACTGTGACTAATGTTACAAAAAACATGGGAATGCCAATCTCTCTGACATCCTCATTTTACTTTTGATCATATGGCATGCTATTTTCAGTTTTAATAAGGTAAAAAAATTCATTTTGTATACTTGTGTTCTCTGTACATCAGTGTGTATATGTTTAGTCACATGTGTGTAAGCACGCTAATGCATGCGAGCATATGGAACCCTGAGTCGATGTTGGGAGTCTCCCTTGATTGCTATTCACCTTATTCATGAAGGCAGGGTCTTTTAGATTAAGCCAGAGCTCTATAGGCCTAGTCTGGCTAACCAGTTTGCTCTGGGAGATGGATTCCCAGATGGTCTCCATGCCCACCCAGTGTTTATGTGGTTTCTGGGAAACTGAGATCCTGTCTTCATGTTGTATGACAGGTGCTTTAACTGTTGACAATGTACCCATTCCCACTTTCAAGGGATTTTTTGCTTTTTTTTTTAAGTGTCAGGGTCTGGTGCTAGCTCAGACCATAAATTATTTCTCTAGACCAGACCCCAACATAAACTATCTCTCTCTGGACTGGCGTGGAGGCGCGGGAATAAATACACAATTCACATGGCTTTATCCGGAGGGAGATTCTCATTTGTCCCTCATGAAGTCCTGAGTTCATATTCGGAAGCATTCCTCTCATTTATTCTCCAAGCAGTCTTTAGACCAAAACTTACAGAATACATTAGCATTCTGTCTCCTAGGTAACCAGGTGAATGGCTTTCAGTCATGTCCACAACTACCTGTGTACGCTGTATGCTAGCTGTCACGTATGTTTGAATCAGCATCTCTATCAGGCATCCTCCAAATTACAAAGGAAGGAGCAAAAACATCCTGACTCTTTGTTAGGGCTGTGACAGTCTGTCTGCAGGGCTATGTGACCACCTCAGGTGGGGCCTGTGGCTTCAGGGCCTGGCTGCTATACCATATAGAAATATGGGCCTACATTAAAGATTCTTACACTTTCTTTTTAGGTATTGGCTTATAATACTGCATGGTATGGAATACTATATAAGTATAGTATAAATATTTATACTATATGCCACATAAATATGTGCAAATACTGCATATGCGAAAATAAAAATTAAATAAAAAGAATTGGCTGTGCATGGTGGGTGGTGTGCTTCTCTGATAGTGGTTTGTTCTGATGATCCCAACACTCAGGAGACAGAAGCAACAATATTTCAAGTTTATGACCAACCTGTACTATATAGCAAGGCCCTGTCTCAAAAACAAAGGTAAAACAGGAATATATGTAAATAAGTAAATAACGTAAACATTAACAGCAACTATCACAGAACAGAACATAGTTTCCTGTGCTCTTTTCATGTCTAGAATTTCCTTTTGATTTTTACGCTTCCAGTAGTAAAGGAGCAGAAATTTGACACAGAGATAATTCTTTATCTACAGTTAATCAACGTCTTGCTTAATATGCAAAACCTTTCGATTTCCTCCGAGCCATCTCCAGAAACAATGGACTGGGTCAAAGGGGGGATGGTGAAGTTTTTTAGAAGAGCAGTATTTGGCTTTACATTGCAGACTGTGGAAGATGAGTAAGCGCCAGCATTGCAACTTGCAGCCACTCCTTTATAAGGTAGTAAATGTGTGTGACTGGTCACTGTTCCTGGGCTACTAGTGTGCTCTTCTAATGTTTAAGCCCAGGACATACTTTATAGTCTTTATTGATCTTCTCCCAATTGGCAGCGAGGTGATGGTGTTTCACCAAAGCAGTGTGCACATTTCGTATTTCAGATGAATACTGTTTCATATAAGGTCAGATGATTCTAGAAACCTTGAATTTTGCAAAGAAGCAGAGGTGTGAACACAGATGACTAACTGTCAGATTCACTAAACACAGCTTTGGAAGTGAAGCCTTCCCCAACTGAGAACTTTCCACCCTTGTGAGTGATTTGAACCTCCTGACCTGGTAAACTGCCCCGTTCTCCCACAGCCTGCATTGGGCTGCAGCTAATAGGCCAGGCAGCGTTCTGCGGCCCTCTACTAATCGCCCTGAAAGGGAGAAGGTTCAAAGGCTTAGTTCCCAGGGCTGCTAATGAGCATGAGGCCTCTTCACCCTAATGAACTGGTGCTTGTGTGGGATTCTTTGCCTTCCCTTTTTGAAGGGAAGGGAGGAAGAAGTTCACAAAAGCAGTGAGGTATTTATGGGACGGGGAGCATTCAGCTGGGCAACCCGAAGGTGGCCTGGAGGGGAGCAACAAGGCTGGCAGAGGTCATGCCTGGGCCAGCAGGACTGTGAGTATGAGACAAGGCCTCCTGCCAGCCAGGCCTGTTGCTGGCAACAGTGACAAGCCTTGAGATAGGATGGTTTAGGCCAAGTGGGGCTACATAGGAATCCTCAGCAGTCTTTGACTAGTCTTTCCACATTGCTTTCTAAACTGTAATTATCATTGTTCAAACTTATCAAATGTATGTAATAATATTAGTCATTGGATTACAGCCTTCAAAATGACGACTGGATAGTTTTCTCTATTCTTCTCTGCCGCCCATATCCCTCTTCTGGATTAAGCAATAGAAGAATAATGAGAATATGCCAAAAATATTGCCTCTACTCTGATCATCTTTGTGCAAAGACATGTTTTTTTCCCTCAAGAATGTCTTGGAAAATGATGCCCTGAACTTAAACATCATTTCTACTGTAGTGCATACATTTGAGTTCATCTATACTTAAGGCTCATATCTATAGTGAATACATCTGTATAGTTGAAAATCCTGGTCGGCTATTACAAACTGATAGTTCTTAAAATGCATATAGATTAATATGCAAGTTCACAAATTCCAAGTTGCGAATGGTTATCGTTCATCAGCAGGAGTTTCTTTATTTTAATTTTAACCAAAGGTAAAACTTGGTTGTGACATAAAATTCATATACCAGTTATAGAAGTTATAGTTTCAATTACTTTCCAGGTTGGAGTTAAATCTTTTAAAAGCCAAAATTGTGAAAAATCATTTTAAAAAAGACCAATAAATAGTAGCAAAGAAAAAAAAGCTGCCACTTTCAACAATCAGAACTTTGAGAAAATGCTAGGCTCATGGATTGTTTGGTTTGGTTTTATCATTTGCTCCCAGTAAAGAGACATTTGAAACATTCCCTTTTATTCCCTTCCATGGCCTGCCTGTGTTTGGAATTATTCTGAGATGCATTCAAAGCTGACAGCCCCCACCCCCCGCCCCCGCGCGCTGACCCCTCATGCTTAATCCAATCTTACATTCTGTTTCCAGATAGCTGATCAGCTTCCTTGGATTTTGCTGATGACCCCGGAGAGTTTTGCCTGAAGATGGAAACACTGGAGTCGGAGCTGACCTGCCCTATTTGTCTGGAGCTCTTTGAGGACCCTCTCCTGCTGCCCTGCGCACATAGCCTCTGCTTCAACTGTGCCCACCGCATTCTGGTCTCTCACTGTGCCACCAACGAGCCTGTGGAGTCCATCAGCGCTTTCCAGTGCCCCACCTGCCGGCATGTCATCACGCTCAGCCAGCGAGGTCTAGACGGGCTCAAGCGCAACGTCACCCTCCAGAACATCATTGACAGGTTTCAGAAAGCCTCTGTGAGTGGGCCCAATTCTCCCAGTGAGACCCGCAGGGAGCGGGCCTTTGACGGCAACACCATGTCCTCTGCTGAGAAGGTTCTCTGCCAGTTCTGTGACCAGGATCCTGCCCAAGATGCTGTGAAGACCTGTGTCACTTGTGAAGTGTCCTACTGCGATGAGTGCCTGAAAGCCACTCACCCGAACAAGAAGCCCTTTACGGGCCATCGTCTGATTGAGCCAATCCCGGACTCACACATCCGGGGGCTGATGTGCCTGGAGCACGAGGATGAGAAGGTGAATATGTACTGTGTGACCGATGACCAGTTAATCTGTGCCTTGTGTAAACTGGTTGGGCGGCACCGCGATCATCAGGTGGCAGCTTTGAGTGAGCGCTATGACAAATTGAAGGTTAGTCCGATCTGCCTTAAGCCAACCCCTTTCTGCCAGCAAATGTCATGGAAATAAAAAGTGTATTCACTGCTAGCTACACGGCGGGGGGAAGGTTTGCTCTTCACCTTTGTTGTCTGATTAGTTGTAGCATGTTTTTGGCAGCCTATAAATGTTACACAATGAGGGTATCTTGTAAAAGTTGACTGCTGCTTGTAATTTTGGTGTTGTCAAGGTGAGGGCAAATTCTAAATATCTGGATCCTTTACAACCCTTGCCGTTTGTCTGGATCATTTTCAATGTATGCAGTTCTTTCAAAGAGAGGAGAGCGAGAGAGAAAGATGGGGGAGGGAAAGGAGTGAGAGATGGGGGGGATGGAAGATAAAAATCGACCTGGTGAGCATTTATGGACATTTGTTTCCCTCACTCATCCAGGAAAACTAAATTCCTCACATTATGTCTTTGTCTAGTTACTACACAAACAAAAGACTAGAATGAAGAATGCCTGCAGAGAATGTGGGACTTAAGAGGACATGTGACCTCCTTTTGTAAATGATATTCAGCTTACTGGTGAACTATCATGTTCTAACAGTCTCACATTTCATGAGAGCATTCCTGGCAGTATAAGCTTCTTTTATTCTGTGACTTTACAGGCAAGACAATCTGAACTTTGCTTCCTCCTAGTAGGAAATTATCCAAATTCCAGCTTGGGGGATAGTAATTAATATGGTTACATGGTAACTTTTTTTTTTAAATCACACTCTAAATAAGGTTAGAAAGCACCAGGGAAGAAATAAAAACAAAATCACCTCCTGTTGTCTGTTCAACTTCAGTTGATGGTGGGCCTAATTACTGCAAACTAAGCTGAGAGAGTTTGAGTGAGGTATTATATCCATCAGCTAATTTTAGATCACAAGACACTAATTAAAAGGAAAGGAAGTATAATTTAAAAGCGCTAAGTAAATATATACTGAAGTCCTTCCTCTCAGGAAAAACATAGCAACTTGTTGAGTAAACAGAATGAATCAGATGATGCGAGGATTATTGTTCAGAGAATATCATCACTTTTAACAAATGGTTGCTTTCCCTTCTCCTCATACTAATGAGCGGTTGTATTTATTTGGGCTACATAGTTGATTTTGCGACTATGAGGATTAACAAACCACATCTGGGATTCCACTTTGTGATTTCTTGACACACTGAGGCAAGTTGACATGCTAAAGTGAATCCCTGCTTCTAAATGTCACCAGGGAAACAAATGCAGTACCTGCATAGCATGCCTCCCTTCAAATGTCCAAGGAGTGAGGGGTGGTAGGTGATCCATCTTTTCACCTCATAGAGGACGTTTGCCACAAGAATTTAGGTATCACAGGCAAGAGAAGATAGACACCCATTACATTCCACTGCATTGCACAGCGTAACAGAGCAAAGTATCATTAAACTGCATAACAGGAATAGGAATGTGCATGAAATTATGACTAAGTCAATTTTTCAAAATTCCAGATGGTTGTCACTGTATAAAATCCAAGGTGATCTCCTTTTAACCTTTCTTGTCCTTGGGAGGTAAAGAACTTTGGGATGATTGAATCGAGACCTTTGATCTTTCTTTCTTTCTTGATCTTTACCAAGAAAATGTTCTTTTTATTGTTTGTTAGAACAATATCATCATAATGAGGTTGCATATTCAACAACTCCCAAGCTTGCTATTTACATTTGATAATCAGGTTTTGCTCATTTTCTGTGTGCTGTCAAAGCACAGTTGTTAATTATTTATGTAACAGCTTCAAATTTATGAGGAGATATTGCAAGACCCCTTTCTGTGTTGAAAATAGAAATCTTCAGTCCAGTTCATTTATCTAATCAAGCCAAAGAATTAACAGTCATTGATATTGGCACAGGGAGGGTCTGACAATTAGCCATGTTGCATATTTTATTTTCTAATTTCAGAAATATAGGCATATAAACAACATTCCATGCATGAAAACACATGTGCAGCTGTTCAACAAAATATATTTATGAGCAATTATTTACAGTTATTCCATGAAATGTGCTTTTAAGCATTTGCATGAACAACATAGCAACAGAGCATGTTTGTTCAGAAACATGCCATTCATGTTAGAATGAAATATTATAAGCACATAGGACATTTGGGAGGTGATGAGATTTAAGTCACCACAAATTGTTGAACACATGTACTTTCTTGTTTTGCTGAAAACCTAGTATAATATAAATGCTGATTTTTTTTTAAAAAAAGAATTAATAGCATAATGAACAGACCCAAACCAAGGAATTGTGTGGTTTTATTAGTTATTACAGTGATCTGAAAAAGTAAATGGTGCTTTGTGGGATTTCATATTGATACATATTTGTTCTGATATGATTGTGAAGAATAATTGTTTCATCTGAAATGCACATTTGGGGGAGCATTTTTTTAATTACATCTAATTTCAGTGTGAAAGATGTATGGTTCTGTAAAGAAATGAAATATGGCTGGACATGGTTGTGCATGCTTTTAATTCCAGCATTCAGGAGGCAGAGGCAGAGGCAGGAGGATATCTATGAGTTCAAGGCCTGCTTGGCTTTCATAGTGATCTCCAGGCCAGAAAAGGCTTTATATACGGACATTTTAAAACAACATTTTAATTGAATTTTAAGAAACCCTCCAGTCCTACAAACTCTGGTTAAAGACTCAATCTGTGAACCACATAACCGACATATAAGAGAGTTTAATAATGTACTTTAGAGTTTCCAAGAAATTACAATTAATAATTCCTCTTCTACTGTGCTCGCATACCATATTGGGCCTCTTGTTTCTTTACTCGAGTTGCACCTATAAAATATGCCAACATAGAAAAATTGAACTTTCATTGTCCTTCACTCCCCCCTTGACACGAGCTAAAACTGAAGTTCAAAACTGTTTTAGCTATGCTTTCTTTAAAGGCTGACTGTGGGAGTTTCTTCACACAACAAACCAACCCTCTGAGATTTTCAAATTATTCCTCCAACAGTTCCAGCTAAAACTCAAATTTCTTCATGTAGCCCTTTACATATGGAAGCAGAGGTAGGAGATTTTGCTCCTAGGTTTGTTTTATTTTATTTTATTGAGATAAGGTCTCTCTATATTGCCTTGACTTGTATGATACTCATTATATAGACCAGGATAGCCTTGAATTCTCAGCAGTTTTCCTGTCACAGCAAAATAAGTGTATATTGTCATACCCCGATGAGGTTCTATAGTATTGAAAGTCTTTTCCCAATTGACAATAATGGCATGAGAAGATACTGAGCTAGAGATTGTTTTTTTTTTTCCTTAGAATTTCTTTATTGTGTTTCTATTATAAAAATAGAAATAAGACTGGGCCTAATTGCAAAGGTCTATAACTCTAGTTACTCTAGAGGCTGAGCAGGAAGATAGTAAGAGTTCAGGGCCAGCTGGGGCAACGTTATGTGTGGCATCCTCTTTTAAAATAAGAAGTAAAAGAAAGGGCTGGGGCTACTTTTCAGTGGGAGAGAGCTTGACTAAAATGTGAGATGCTCTGGACTCAAATGCCAGTACCATCCCAAATCCTAATTACATATGATGCAAGAACTAGGCCTGTGTGTGTGTGTATTTTTGTGTGATATAGACACACACTGTATATCTATATGCTTATATGCATTGCTTATGTTAATATTAGAATCTTCATAATTTTGAATTATATGTAGCTAAGTTCATGTTTCCAGTATTCCCTTTACGGCAGATAATCAATAGCAACAACTATAACAATGCTAGCTGTGTTCTTAGAATCTTAATAGTTTAACTATTCTCCTATTACCCTAAATGTTTTTTAACTATTCCTCCTATTACCTTAAATATTTTAATGATATCTTGAATATTTGTTGGATTGATGGAAGTAATTACTAGATTTTTTTGGGTCATCAAAGTTCCAAACATATGAATGCAAAATTTTCTTTATGTAAACTTATATGGCATATGGTCTTATTATGTACATAACATTGCTTATTAAGCATTAGAATGTTTGTTTGTTGTATCTTAAGTTTCCTATAGTCTCATCAAATGGTCTTGTCTGCATTTAAATTTTCCACTGAAGAGAGTGAACTTTCTAAGTTATTTTCATACAGTGTCATTTTTCTTGTTTCAAGACTTTTGAAGTTATGTTATTGATAACATACAAGACTATATACCTTTTGAGAGGTAAGGAGTTAATTCCGTTTACTAACTGAATATAACATGTACCGAAATAGTCACCATCTTCATGGAGCTAACAGACTAGTAGGGAATGCTAGCAGCCAAATATCTTCTCCATTGCTGGTGGAGGAAGTCATATTGTGTCCAAAACAAGGACACAGATACCAGTCTCAGAGACGGAGAAATTCTTCCCAGAAAAGAAAATCTCCACATTACTACTTCCAAGTGTTGTATTAGACTTTGACCAATGTCAAGTTTAATAGATACCTATAAAACTTCTGCTCTCCATCATTCAAATTTGACCTTTTATCACATACTACATCATTTCTGTAATCTTATACAGGTTTAGTAAGCAGTTCACAAGTATTTTAGGTTAGATTCTAATTTGAAATATATACAGGTTGTATGATGATTCACCACATGGTATTTTAAAAAGTGAGTTATGTATTTTCTAAAGTGTTTTGGTTGTGTGTGTGTGTGTGTGTATGGTGTCTTAACAGTTCCAAACATCTCCATCAAAAGCAGTTTTTGTTTGTGCTTATTTCATAGTAACATTTTCATAGCCTGCAATGTGAATATATTTTTAAGTATTCCCATGTGGTGAAAATAAGGTTTTGAAATACTTATAAAATACACAGAAATGGACTGAATAGGAAGAAAGCATCTCCAGGGACCTACTGTTATGATGAAGTTCAAAGCCACTTCCTCTCCCTCGTCCATTCTACCTGTCTACTCTCTCATGATTCCCCCCCCCCCCATCCTTCATTTGCAGGGAGAAATTTACTATTGCCTGATGATTTATTATAATTGGGAACATTTCTTTGTAAGCTCTGGGAGTTCGGAAAGTGCACAGACAAGTACACGAGGTACCTCTGAGTCATGGGACTGTGTAAACAGTGTAATAGTTTGGAACATTACTTAATGTTCCTGTGCCCCATTTTACTTGTCTATAAAACAAGGCTAGTAATGTACTGTGCTTGCTTTTACAAAAACATGGGAGAACAAAATAGTCTCCTGTAACTTCTTAGTATTGTGCCTGACCCAGAGGAAGCTTGCAATATCAGAACTACTGTTAGAAACCAGAAGGCAGAGTGTATGGTTAAGTGTGAGGACTCTGGCATTTTACTGGCTGCCTACTATTATTTTAGCAATTGCTCGCTGTGTTTATGTGTGAGATAAGAGTGCATGTTGTTCCTTTAATGTATTTTGTTTTATTTCGAAAGTGCCTAGCCACAGGTAGAGGCATGCCAATTATCAACACTTGTTGAATGACATGTGCAGAATTGATTGATAGGTTAGACAAGTGTTTTGGGATTCAGAGGAGGAAGAGATGGCTCTGGTGTTGAGTAGACAATAAACCTTGCTTCAGGATGGTAGAATTTAAGCTGTGTTGACAGATCAGTGGATTGTGCATCAAAGCAGCTGAGTAAAACTTCTGCGCATGCACTGGGCCAGCATAGACCTGTCTGTAGCAATAGATAAGACAGCTTAGGACCCTGGACAATGCTGGCTAGCAATTGAGGTGCTGAATGAAGGGCCAACAGAGATAATATCAAAAGAGGTATCTTTAAGGAAGATTTTGAAAGTCTTTGAATGTAAAGTGAAGACATTTTTACTCTTGCCTATAAGATAACAGTAAAACAATTTTCTTTTGAAGTGGGGGTGATACAAAGTATGTTTTATGGAAGAAAGGTCAAATGAGAATGCCAGATACGGGCAGTACTGTCGTGTTCCCAGGGGAAAGAAAAACATGAGGAGGCAATTGCATTAGTTTTCATCTTATGGTCTGTTTCAATCGACACAGTGCACCCCAGTTCAAAACGCAGGTCACATTCAAAGTCTTGCCCCCAAATTAAGAAGCAGCAAGGGGTGTTACAATTGCCTATTGGCTTCTGGATCCAGGTGTAAGTGTAATCCTGCAGGCCTGGCACAACTAGATATCATAAAGACTGCATATGACTGTCTCTTCCGGCTTTGGATTCACTCTAAGGAGAGTGCAGATCAAAGCACTGCACCTACTGCAGTGGCCTTTTAGAGGACCTCGGAGTGCACGCTGTTTCTTCCACATTGTGTAGTTTTGGTAACTTAGACTGAAAGTAGTATACAGAGTTGCTGGCCCCCAATCACCTAGACATACAGATCCCAGTTTCCAGTGCCCGGTTTGTTCTTTCTCTTTCAGCCTAACAGGACCAACAAAGGCAGCATTATTTTTAAATGAGCTAGTCATTTTTGAGGTTTTGTGAAATATATGCAGCAATTTTACAGTGATTTTAAACACACACCTGGCCTGGCTATAAGCCACCATCCCAAAGGAGGAGGATACCTTCCCACGGGCTCTGCAAATTGCTGTGGAGATACGGCTTTGGAATGATGCCTCTAGAGCCATCAAGGAAGCTGTCTTAAAGAGTTCCGTTGCCAACATTTCCATTGACTGATTATCTTGAAGAGTCAGACCTCATACCCAGAGCTGGGATCATATGAGTGCATGTTCCCTGTTACCTGAGGCCACCGCAGAGAAAAGACAATAATGCTAGTTTACAATTGGGATTTTTTCCCCCAAGGGCCTCAAAAACAAACAAACAAAAAATACAGATTTGCTTTAGGATCTAAACTTTTAAGCACAATGCCTAAGTCTTCTGTATAGCCATTGGGCATTTATTATTTTTAAACTGGGGAAAATACTTTTTTTTTTTTTTTTTTTGCTTCTCGTCAAAAGCGAAAATGCTTGTAAAGTACAAGAGTGGGCATGCAGTAAGCACTGGATGAGCATCAGGTGTTATTTTAGCTCTGCTTTCCTGGTACAGTCGAGGCTTCATCTCAATAACCCAATCTTGGACATTTTTACTGTATCCTGCCTTACTCAGTGCTTATGGGTTGAGTTGTGTTTCTGGCTCCCAGTGTGGAATACTTTGAATAACCATTGCAGGTTTCTAAACACAGTGGAACTTTTGCTTTGTCGTTTGTTCTGTACCAAGCAGCAAAGTGGTAAAACTGACTTCTTAGAAGCAGCGAGTGACTCAGTGGGATGGATGACTTGAGAAACAAGGCCGTGTTAAAGATCACAGGCAGGTGCTGCTTATTCAAGCTTCTGGCTGAGTTGTTGAGTCACCAAGGAAAGAGAAACTGGCATTTGGCTTGACTCCGTGGCTGCTACATTTTGTCAAGCCTAGGTAGGTAAGGACAAGATTTGTAACAAGACACACAGGTAGCTTAGACCAGGCCCCACTCAGTGATACTGTCCAGTTGTCTTGGTGTGTGAGCAAGAGGGGGATTCCTGGGCTGTGTCATCTCAGCTGTTTTCCTTACAGTGGGAAACAGGAGGCTCTTGCTGCTGGCAGCCCTGGAGTGAAAGATCTCAAAGAGAGCGGTGGCTTCTGTGTACCACCCGTGACCCTGGGTGCACTTTTGTCAGAGTCCTAGAGAATGAATAGAGTAGCAGTGGTGTCACCTTCCTCCACCCTTATACCTCTGCTTTTTGTTGCCTATATCAAGAAAATATTGGGTTTTTCTTACATTGGGATTAGACTAGGTTTCCTATTTCTGCAAGCGTATGCAAATCACTGAAAGCATCGATCCATTCTGTGCCTTTACAAATGTTGTTTTCCTTATCTGTTTTATCAAATCCTCTGTGATTTTTTAAAACAAAAGCAAATAAACCTTTCCCACTCACGCAAGGAGAATTTCTATGTAGTCGCTATGAGATTAGAATGGGTAAATTCCGGGAATGTAGAAATGAATAATGAAAATAAGACACTGCTTCCAGTGTGTAGAAGTAAAGATCACATGGCACAAGAGTACATAAAAGAACCATGGAAAGAGTTCCATGGAGGTCAATCTGAGAAATAGTTTTCTATGTGAGTAATTACTGAAGATCGCTGTCTTCAGTGTTGATGTCTAGAAACGGCATAATTCCAGTAGCTGAAGAGAAACTACATTTCTGTAGAAATACTCAGAAAGGACCTTGACATTCCTTTCTTTGGAGTTGCCAATGAGGACTCAGTATGAGGATTCTGACCCATGCTAAAATCCAGACTGGATGCCTTTTTATCAAAGGTTTGCTGTTCACAGGCTGGACAGTCAGCTCCTCTTACATGTTTTCCTCAGAGGTCTGATATCCTTTCTGACAAGGGAAATAGATCAGATAAATAGCCAGGCTCTGAAGCAGTTGCTATGATTTCTACATTGAGAGGACAGCCTCTGGGAAGGGAGATGAGAGAACAACTCACTGAAGTGCTGTTGTGTTCTTTTGGCCAAGTGTCTTGTTCAACATCCAGCGCACCGGAGCAGCTTAGTATATTGGAATCACCTTATAATTGCAAAGCACAAGGCAATGACAAATTTAAAAGCATATCAGTGAGGATTTAGGGTGTAGCTCAGTGTGTGTGTGTGTGTGTGTGTGTGTGTGTGTGTTTGTGCACCTCCCCTACAGTATATCTACATTTTGAGAACTTGAAGTTTAAGGACACAGGCCTTCAAATCCAGTCTTGTCTCTAACTAATCCCCAGCACCATTAAAGCAGAAAGAACCATGATCCAAATGTGGCACATTTTAAAACTTAGCAAGAAGAAAAGACAAACAGTAATTTTTGCCCCACTTTTATCATCTATGTTCCATAAAAAGAGAACAAATTCCTTTTACTGTGGGGAATATGGTTGAAGAGGGTCAATATTCCATAGTAATATATAAAAAAAAGCAAAACTACAAGCTCAAACAGGTAAATCTCTGTGGAATCATTTTTATCTACATGTAGAAATATAGACTACTCAGCAGATCTTCCATAGCAAAGTATGGAATGAATGAATCTGATGATCCTTACATTCAGTTCATCATTTGGAACATGATTTTGCCTTGCCTACAAATGTGAATTTAGAAGTTGGGTATATGTGTCAGCTAATAAAGAGTTTGCTAGGCAGGTGTGAAGACCTGAGTTTGACCCTACAATCTGTGTTTGGGAAAAACAGCCAGGCATGGTGGCACACCCTATGCACAGGAAACCCTGGAGGGCTTCTTGTTCCAATGCATGTTGTGAATCATCAGCTCTGAGGTCGACTGAAAAATCTGATTTTTAACGTGTGCGCTGATCTCGCCATTTTAGAGTTCTGTGAATTTAAGGATTCAAAGGCAAACAAAGCCCCTCTAAGTCTGGTTTCCTCATCTGTAAAACAGAGGTAGTAATTGAAAATTCAACCCTGTAATGCTTGACCCAGGAGATCATTGAACGAAAGATATATAGCACTCCCTCTTCCAGTTTTGATTGGTATTTTCTGAACATTTGTATCTTTCCTTCCTTCTTGCAGATTTTAAGCTTTTTCTATAGTTCTTCAGAAAAAAATACAATATTATTAAAAGTTAGTCTGTATAGTTTACATAAACAAAAGTTAATAATTTCCCTACTAAATTCTTTCACCTCTTCCTGTAGTAAACTCTTGATTTTTGTTAAAGGAGCGAATGGAGTTTCATGGTGGAGCACTATAGTTTAGCTTTGGACACGTTTTTTTTTTTTTATCTTCATCATCATGTGGTTTCTTTTCCACTCCTTCACAGTGATCCACATTTGCCTAAGATTTTATTAACATTCCTAAATCCAAGTCTTCCCTTTCCAAATATTTTTCAGTTCCTCAAGTCTGATGCATATATCTTACAGTTACTTTGTATCTGATTATTCACTTTTCAACAACTGGAACATTAAAAAATCTACAAGGCATTTTATCAGCAATGAATATTTGTAGAAACAAGTGGAAAGGAATGGTAACCATAGCCTGCCGGCCATTCTCTTAAATTTCAAATACATAAACAATTAAAATATTCTTTTTCTGGCCTTGGTATTCCTTTCTAAATCTACACATTCCCTCCCATTATTTCTTTCTAGAGAGTTCCTCAGAATGTGGAGTTTAGCTTAGAATTAGAGCTCCTTACTTGGCACATGCAAAATCCTGGGTTCCATTCATAACACCAAAGGAAAAACATAAAAAAGAAAATCTTACTACGATATCATTTGTACCGATCCCAGTGGTCCAGGCCTGTCCCTGTTACTCAGGAGACTTAGGCAGTAAGAGTCCAAATTCAAGGCCTGGCTAGGATACAGAATGAGTACAAGGCTAGCTTAGGCTATGCACTAATGTCCTCTTTGAAAATAAAAATGTTAAAAATTGTTGGAATGCACGCATTTGAGAAGGCCTGGATCTCACTTTAGTAGTGCCAAAAAAAGTACTAATAGGTATAATGTCGGTTCTAGGACAAGAGGGGAAAGCAAACAGTGGGCTGGAGTTGTAACTCAGTGGTAACATGTTTGCCTTCTATGCACAGGGACCCTGGGTTCAATCTCTGCTACCACAAACGACCGTTAGGTCAGACAGTAAAAAGGGGCATAATAAAATATCATCATATAAATAGTACATTGATATTTTATGTGTCTATTTCACCTTTTTTCCTCAGGGTAAATTATATTTAGTTCACCTTGAGATACAATAGTGTGAAATCATGAGGCCTACTGGGAAAACTTATAATGCATTGTTTTACTAGTTCAGCTCAGGAAAGAACGGGGCTGCCGGTGTTAACATCCCAGATATTGAGGCCAGAGATACTATTCTACATCCTAAATGCACTGGCAAGGTCTCACAGTGGAAGTTATGTGGCCCTAGATGTCAAGGATGGGTTGAATCAAGGTTTCTTTGCCAAAAATGCAACGATCAGTTTCAGTCTCAGAATCATTTACTTGTTCCCGTAACTTCAATAACCAAACCTAGTTGAAGCTGAAGAGCCCAGACTTGGCGCTTCTTGAAGAGACAGTCCCTGACTATTCATTCACTGCCATCTATTGTCATCCTGAAAAATGGACTGACAGCCTGAAAGCCATCTCAAATCTCAGAGCACAGCCAGCTCTCTTCATTCGGCGTACCCCCGCCTTTTCTAAGCAGTCTGCGCCTGTACATGCCATCTTTCAGGCTCTTGCAGCAATATTTAAACCTCTAAAGGCTTAGGAAAGAGTCTCTAATCCCTTCCCCAAACATGGTTTAGGTGCTCCTGATATTATCTACTATCCCCCAGACTTCCGAGTGTTTTGCTTCTTGTTCTCAAGACCGCCTTCCAGGTCTAGCTGTTTGTGGCAGAGACAGAGCCTGGGGCTTTCCTCCAAGTGGGGAGTCTATAGCAAATGGGTTGCCAACTAAGATTGTCACTGAAACGGCTTATATTTGATGTGTAATCATTTTCATTGTGACATATTCAAGGTTTGATTCATAGATCAAACGTTAACTCATTAAGCCTGTTAGTCTAATTTAAGTCTCTTCCAAAGAAACCATTTATATGTATATAGCACCGTATCTTGATCCATGAAAATCCACAGATTCTCAAATCTTCAAGTCCAGGACTTGGAAGGTTGTAAATCAAATGGAAGTCTTCAATGCCAAGGCTGAATTTATTTAGGTATGATTTCCAAGTGTTTGTTCCTGTTGGCAGAGCCTACTTACTTCACAAGTAGTTCACGCTTGAAAGCACTGAACTCCAAAGGCCTTAGCAACGGGCTGCTCTCTGAGTTCTCCAAGTTAATTACCTCAGGCAAGAGCCTCTCCTGATGGAACAACAGACCATGCAGTATAACTAAGTCTGGGAACTTGTTCTAAGCCCAGTGGTCCCCAGGGATTCTGATATCAGCTTGGTGGAACAACCTTAGCTAGGTCCAGGCCCTCAAGTGAGGAGTGGAGAAAGGGAGGCCTAGATTAGCTCCTAATGACTGAAGTCAACAAACATAGAAAATGAACAGTTGCTTTTCCTGGGTCATATGATTTCTGTCAGAATTGTTCAATTCTACTGTAATGCAAAAGCAGCTATAGACACACTACATAATGGCTTGATTCCAACGACAACTGTTAAAACTCGTAGTCAGCCAGATTTGACCCAGGAGCCAGAGTTTGCCAGCCCATAGCTCAGATTTCCCAGTTACTTAGTAGACGTCCATATGACATCTACATCCAATAGACATACCTACCTTGCTCAAATGTTGGTTTTCCATTGGAATCAGTCTTCATTTTGGAAGTATGTTTATAGCATGATTTCTGGAGAATTTTAATTCATGCCATTATGTAAACGAGGCAGTTATCTTCTGGAGTGTGTATGTTCTCACAGTATAGAGCACAGAAAAATTCCATTTATTGTGCCTTAGTCACAGCTCTACAATTGTATTGACTAAATTTTAAATAGTACTCAGTGTTTCTAATAGAGTAATTTGGGAATATTCCTGTCAAAGACAGGTTTCCAGCCAGAAAGTCAGAACTGAAATGATATGGCTAGATGGCCAAAGCAAGACAAAAAGAAAACCTACCTTTCTTTCTTTCTTTCTTTCTTTCTTTCTTTCTTTCTTTCTTTCTTTCCTTCTTTCCTTCTTTCTTTCCTTCTTCCTTCCTTCCTCCCTCCCTCCCTCTTTCCTTCCTTCCTTCCTTCCTTCCTTCCTTCCTTCCTTCCTTCCTTCCTTCCTTTCTCTCTCTCTCTCTCTCTCTCTCTCTCTCTTTCTTTCTTTCTCTCTTTCACTTGTTTTTCTAGATAAGCGTTTCCTGTGTAGCCCTGGCTGTCCTGGAACTCTCTCTGTAGATCAGGCTGGCCTTGAACTCACTTAGATCTGCCTGGTTCTACCTCCCAAGTGCTGAGATTAAAGGTGAATGCCACCACCACCTGGCAAGAAAAACATTTTCAAAGGAAGATAGAGTTCTTTGTTTCTCTTTACTCAGTAAAGAACTTGTTTGTAGGCTTCTCATTTCTTTATTATTGTACTAATGACCCACAAAGAATATTTTATTTGGATTTCTTCTGAATAATTCTGAACAAATTTGAGTATTATGCCTAGTAATGTATCCTAAGAGGATTTAATTTTTTATTTTATGTTTTGAGAATTTCGTACAATGTATTTTGATCATATTCTTTTCCCTTCCCCAAATCCTCCCAGGTTCCCCTTCATCTCCTTACCCACCCAGCTTCATGTTCGTTCTCTCAAAAACAAGTCAGCAAATAAATGAACATAGCATAGATTAAACAGATGAAGGCTGAGGTGGCAGAAATGAAGTCATCATAGTTTACTTCTTGGAGCATTATGTGTTTGGATCCTATGACAATTTTGATCTTTCCCTCCTTTCAATATAACTCTTCTTCCAAAATACCCATTGAAAAGTAGTTAAAAGGTTAAAAAGCTATCAAATCTAGCCTTTTACCTGGGAGACTGGCTGTTCTCTGTTTGGTAGTTACCTTCATAGCAACTTTTCAGAGAAAGTAATTCTATCCCTCCATCCTGTGTCTGCATAATATCTTTCCTATCTTCTTCCCATCTTGTAAATCTCACCATGCGTCTGCCGCTATAAAGTGGTTTCCTGTCAGTAGTTTCTCGGGGTGACTAACAACTAGAGACGGTCAATCAAAATCAATTTTCCCTCACCATCACTGCACTGGCTGGATCGGGGGGAAGCATTACTGAGAAGGGCTGTGTAGAGGAACATCATAGTTAATACTGTAAAGAGAGGAATCCTAGATAATAATGAAACAGATTGACATCACAGATAATGACAATATAGAAAAGGACTTTACATTTATGAGAAACAGAGGTAGTTTCCAATAATCTAGTACTCAATTTGCCTCCATACATAATAGTGACTACTAGGCTTGTCCATACAGTTAGAGTATGTATAGTAAAACAAATCATGTTCAACATTTTATACATGTCTTCTATACAGTTTCCTGAAGTAATGAGCGTGAGTTTGTGACCTTTAGAAGCACTGGAACCTGTGGTTACAACACATTGTATTTTTGAGGCCTTCTGCACTCACCTATTTGGCAATATTATGTTTTTCCCTTTTTTTGTTCAGTTAAAAGTGATTTGTAGTTTCACCAACCTTTTTTTGAATTTGGGCTCTGCCTCAGATAAGCCTGACTTTGAGAAGAATTCTGAACATCATTAAATCCGAGTTTTTAAATTTAAAAAAAAATAAACTTAAGTCTAGGAAGTACTCTCTCTCATAGCTAATGTGAGAAGTGTTTGTGAGATTGGGCTATAAAGAATTAAGAAACCCAATATTTCAAAAACTACCAATATGCTGTAGAAATTATTATCTTCAAGTACTCTGATGATGTTTTTTGTTGTAACACTCTCAAGGCTTCAAGTTGTTTGTTCTTTTCCAAGTGTCTGCGTTTAGAAGTACATGATAGAAAATTATGCTAGCACCTTCCTTTGTCCCACCTAGTATGATGATAGCAATACCTAAGTTTGTTCACTCCACCCTGCTTTATTTTGACTCCCAAGTCTTAGAGACTCATCTCAGAGAGGAGTAATTGTCCCATGATAAGAGTTATATATCCCTAAGAAATTCTATACAATAAAGTGTTCCAAAGGAGTGTTCTAGAAGATGAGGGATATGAGTTCATCACAGGTACTTCTTCTGACCAGGGTGTGTTTTGTGGCTACCATGGAAGCTTAACTTGGTCTTTTTCCCAAGAGGTTCTGAACATAAGGTTTCTTTGATACCACAGAAGATTGCTGTAAAAAAATGGCAATGTTTGTTTCACAGCATCATTGAGGAAACAGCTAAAAAGATGATCTAAAAGAAAATAATATAGCTGTATAGACTGTAATCATTAAACGGCAGCAAACTCCAAGTCAATGGTTAATAAATGGCTAAAATATAGACAGCATCAAGAAACACAAAGCATTTCAAAACATACTCCCCCAGCCCTTCATTTTACTGTGTTCCAATATCAGCTGTGTCTGTTCCTGCTCTGAAAGTAATTATTATTTTCAAATATCCTCAACAATTTCTAAATGATAATTTCCATGAAATGAAGGCAGCAGAGGCCACAGTGAATGGGTGAACAAAGGCTTTTTAGAAAGCAAGAAAACAAAATACCTGTATTGTTGTTACTGGGCATTGAATTTGGGCTCTGCCTCAGAAAAACCTGGCCTTAAAAAAATTACTTAGAATGTTTTCTCTTTATCCTCAGCTTCCCTTTCTTCTCCTTCACCTAGAGTCCATCACTATGTCACTATAGGCAAAATACATTCTATTTTGAAGATATTTATCAGGAAGTGTTTTTTCTTCTTTAGAAATAAATGTGCCAGGGTATTGGGGAATCTAGTGGAAATACCTAGCAAGGAAGATCCTCCAAAATCTTTAAAATAAAATATTCCCTTCTTGAAGTCCCATCCACCCTTGTACTTCTCAGTCAGACTCTTATTTCTACATATGCTCAAAAATTATACTTGGGATATTGTATTTTATGATTTGAACTCATTTTTGCAATTTCCTTTTACATTTCCAGACAGCAGCTTGAAATGAATACCAGAAATGCAGGTCCATCCTGGCTTATGTGTTTCGGAAATACTTTGATAAATTATACAGTGCAGCCACTTTAAAACTACTGTAGAATCCCCATTTTAAAATCCTTTTGTACTTTAGAATGAGGAAAGACAATGCTTGTCAGTCGATAACTTAAAACTTGTGGTTTTCAGACTTGATATACATAATTAGTCATCAGAAAAGATTCTGCCATAAAAAACCTGCCTTAGAGTACATTGAAGAGGAGTTTCATAAGATGCAAATTTTAAAGTTAGATATTTCAGACACTGAGAAGTTGCCTTTGTGGGCTGTGAAACACTTGGGGAAGCTTATTATTCACACGTGAACTAGGCATTGCCTGTAATTCAAGCATCTCCTAGCTTCACGAGCTAACATGTAACACATTCCAGGTGAGAGCAGAAGAGAAGACTCTTCTGAGTTCAAGTACAAAAAAGTGTTATTGTTTGAGACAGAGGCAGATGACTGATATCACTGCTGCTCCTTCCATCGTATGCTACAGTGCAAATAACTGGGCATTTCTGGAAATACCAAAAAATAATTTGTAGATATCACTTAAAGAACTTTCCACCCATGTAGCAACAGCTTCTCTCCATAACCTGAGAACCTGTACTGCAGAAATTTACTCTCAGGACTTGGGACTAAGGCGCCACTGATATGTACCCTTCCCTGGCCTAGAAATAGCTGTGTATCAGAGGCTGGCCTCCAACAGCAAAGTAAAACCTGCTTTTTTCATTCAGATACCTGTTCTATATATTATAACACAATTACATCAGGCTCTCCCAGGGCATGTCTTTGTAGCTTGAGCACCAGATGCCACTTTTTGTTAAACCAACCTTAAAAGGATATTGCTTGCCTATTAGGGAAGGTATATATAACTACAGATAGTGTCCGTTTTCAGGCAGCTAAGAATTATAATATTTAAATTTAATCATAAAGAAAATTTAAATGACTGACTTGGTCTTGTTGGTTGATTATTTGATTTTTTTGTTTGTTTTTGTTGCTGGTGATTGTTTTGAGAATCTTGTCCAAGTCTCCACATAGCTGTGTTAAAATAACTTACCTTGAAGTGCTGAGTAGCAGTGAGATCTCACAGATGGAGGGCAAAGGTGGGAGGGGTGGCACTTTGGGTATCCTCCCTTCTGCCCCAACCCACAAGTGTGGGTCAGAGGACAAAGCTAACAGAGGCCAAGTGACATTACAACAGTTTCATGAGAACATGTTCTCTTGAAGTTAAGGTAAACTCTCATGTTTTACACTTTTGTCACATATAGGAGATAGTCTCTAACATTTATAATGCTTGTTAAACGTTGATATTATTTTTATGACCATAAACATTATCCATTTAGCTTCAAAAATGTGATTTAACAATTATACTTCTAGGACTGAATGCCATTGATAATTTCAATTTGTGGAAACAATGACCTAATGAACCTATCGAACATTTGTTTGTAATAAAAATTGAAATAAAAACATCAACTTATAGTGGAGGTTTGACTTCCTTACTGACCATTAAACAAAATCAGATAACATTGAAAAGAAAAATCAGATCAAATATTGTAAATCCTAGTGCTACCATGATTAAAGCAATATTTGGAGGTCATGAGTAGTATGCATTCTTTGATTATTAACAGAAATGAGTGTTGCTGCAGGGAGATAGATCATTATTAAGTCATCTGACTGATCTAGAGCCAACAGCACCATCTAATGATTTCATTCCTGGATCATCTTTAATATGTAGAATTAGAGATGTCTGAGAAGAGGTGGCTATTATTATAATAGCCATTTCCTTCTCAATTGCCTGCGTTAAGTAAAATAACGTTGCACTGAAAAGGAGTGTATGTTTCTTAGTAATTCTCCACAATCCCTTGTCTCATGATTCAATAAATCATCTCACACCTGTCAACATGTATAGTCTAAGATTTATTGCACGGTCCATTGTGTAGCAGATAGCTCTTTGGCTGCAGAGCAATTTTCTGAAACTAATTTAATCAGTGTTTTTATAGTGCAGTGAACTGGGGCTTGATGTCTCAAATATGTACTGATGTCTTCAGAACCATATGACTTAATTGTATCCAATTTGGGATTGGAATTTACAGTTGGCTTCATGTGATTGCAGTTACAGACAGGAAATCTTCAGTTGAATTGCTTTGTGTGTGCTTTTTAAAACTCAAACAAACCTCTATTCTAGGGGTTCTCAACCTGTGGGTCATAACCCCTTTGTGGGGGGCAAATGACCCTTTCACGAGGATTGCCTAAGATCATCAGAAAACACAGAGATTTACATTACTGTTTGTAACAGTAGCAAAATCAAATTTATGAAGTAGCAACAAAATAACTTTATGGTTCGGGATCACCAGAACATGAGGAACTGTATTAAAGGGTCACAGCATTAGAACAGTTGAGAACCCCTGCTCGATTTAAATAGTTATCCCTCTCCTAGTCACTGAGATACTGTGCAAGAAGAGAAAAAAAATGGTTGGTGGAAAGACACAACCAAAGGCCCCAACTGAACAGTGGACACAGTTGCTGGCCAATTAAAGAATCTGGTTTCACTGAAGTTGAATGTTCATTTTGTACTATGCTTCAAATTATGGCTGGCTGGATTGGAGTATTGAGGATTTTACATGCCAGTTCAAAAACATGATTTAATCTATCAAGAATGAGTTTTGAAGGAATATAAGCTTACTCAGAAGGTTACTTTGGTGGCTTTGTGGCATACAGTTTGGCTGAGCAAAAATGAAAGGAAAGAAATTCAGAATTTCATTGATGATGGTTAGAGCAGTAATCTTGGGAAGAAAGAGAAGACTGAGCCAGGAGGGATGGCATATATCTTAAATCCTAGCACTTAAACAGAAAATTGTGAGCTTTAAGCTAGCAAGAGCTACATAGAGAGATCCTATCTCAATGAAAGCAACCCAAAAGGTCTTGGTCAGTGGTTGGACACAAGCATGAAGGAAAGGTCACACTGTATAATTATGCTGGGAAATATTTCTGAAGAATATCATTTGTAAAGTTAGAAGATGAGAAGACATTTCAAAGGGAAAGAGAATGCAATTATTAAAGCTAGCTTTAAAATAACAAGGCAGAATCAGGGCTAATAGTATAAAACTTGGAGTGAGAGATTAGCGTTTATTTAGGCCAGAGTTGAGATCTGAGATCAGCACATGAATAGGAAGAGTATAGAGTAAGTAGACACTGTAAAAAAAAAAAAAAGAATGTGTCAGGATGGAGAAGTGAATATATCATGTCACCATTTTATCATAATTGGAAGAGGAATAGCATGTTCTGGCAGAGAGCACACTTGTGAAAAGTCTATGTCTACTCTTAATTTGACTAATTGTGTACCTGAATTTGGTCATTCACTATAAGTGGCCACTTATTAAAATAAAAATTACATATTGGAGAAAGACAATGATTTATGAAAGGCCACAGGTCCTCTATATGGTTATGGGGTAAGTGACTAGACCTGGTTTGTTGGGTGTCTCAGGATCCTCTGGCCTAAGATTATGGTAACAGTAATAGTAAACTATATAGAGGACTTGTAGCCTTTCATAAATCATTTTCTTTATCCAATATGTTATGGGGGGGTGGACAAACCACAGCAGAGAGATTCCTTAGTGACCTCTTAGCTGCTCCACTTTCTCATTTCTTCTAAGAAAGCTGAGAAAAATCTTGACCCCATTCAAGCTGAAAGATGTTGAGATATTGTAGATAAGTAGCTCTTATACTTGGATACCCATCAGGATTCCAAAGTTGCAGCCAATACGTCTGGAATAGGGTCCCACAATCTCTTTCTCACCAACACCCCAGGTGCTGTTGGTTTGCTGCTGTTGGCCCAATCAAAGCCCTTAGAACTCCAGGCTTTCTTTCTGATGCCTGTAGTGATTTGTAACTGTTATAATTGGCAAGCCTCTTCCAGTTCTCTCTATATTAGACAATTTCTTCCAACTGGCTCGACAGCCAGTGGTACTTTTTAAAAGCAACATTTACTCCCTGATTTTGACTCATTAGCAAGACATTGTGCAGATAAAGCAAAATGTCTTCCAGGGAAATGAGAGACTGTTCTCTTTTGAAGTACAGTGACCCTTACATTGTCTTTGCTGTGTATACATAAATGAACTCTATTGGGAAAATGGTTGAGTAAATTTTTTTGCAAAGTACTGCAAGTTGAATAATTAACTCTCAAGAATTTCCGTCACTCAGGAAAGTAGACGTTAATCAAAGAAATGGTACTATGTTATCACTTTAGTTTCCATTGCTGAAACTATTACCATTTCACATTTTAGGCTACTGCGTTTTTTATGTTCAGAGTAGTCATCTAAACTGAGTAGGTCTTTAAAAAATAATGAACAGGGTAGTGGACCAATTCTTCTGCCAATAAAGACTGAAATTTGTTACCTAGATCTTCAGCTTCATTCATATATTAAGAATACTGTGAAATTATAAACACCTATAGTCTATTTTGGTTCCATTTCTCATTAATCACTGTTAAATCAACATGCTATTTAAAAAAATATTTTTAGTGTTCATTGATGTTTTGCGTGCAAGTGTGTCTGTGTGAGTGTGTCAGATCCCTTGGAACTGGAGATATAATCAGGTGTGAGCTGCCACGTGGGTGCTGCAGATTGAACACAGGTCCTCTGGTAGAACAGCCAGTGCTTTTAACTGCTGAGCCATCTCTCCAGTCTAAATTTAAGATACAAATGTTTATATAAAGTATGACTAGAGGTTGAATATAGGTATTAGTGATACAGAAATATTACAACAAAACCGTTTTTTAAATTTCTTAGCAGTGATGATGTATGTTTCCCTGCTAGCCACTCTTTTAGAAAAGTTTCTGAGATTTATGATAAATTCATATTTCCATATGCAACTATCTGTAATTTTATTTCTATACTTGCTATAACCATGGAAAAGCACTATTTTAGTTTGAGTAACTATTTAACATAAAACTAATAAATTGCACTAATCATTAATATCTATAGACTGCACCACTAAACTTCTGTCTTCCTTGTAAGCAGTTGTTTTCAACATTGACTGCACGTTATAATGTCATGAAGAGCTTCAGAAACTTCACTCCTTAAGCCTCTCCAAAGGCCAGGTTATTCAGATTCTCAGTTTGACAAGGAGGTATACACCAGCCCTCATGTTTTCTAAGTCCACAGGAATTGTATATGAGTTCAAGAAGGAGCCCTTCACCTAGTCCATGGCCACAATCTTGCTTCCTTCTGTTATGCTCACACTGCTTTCATTTCAACCTAGTGCAACTTATGTTATGTGGATGTGTGGATAAAGGCACTGCAAGTCCTGCTAAAGATTGGCTGAAGGGGCTGAGTAAAGGTGAGAACTAAAGAAGAAAGGAAGCAATTTATCGAAATAACTTGAGATCCACACTTTCTGAACCCCAGGCAAGTCTGTTTTGGAAGGTTATTGAGAGCTACAAAGCAATGGCATACTTTCATATTCTTTGATTTTGTAAGATGTCTCAAAAGGAGAATTCTTTTAATTAACATTGATTGTAAATTCCAATCAGACCAGACATATGTTGAATACAGTGGGTTTTAATTTATTTTTTAAGGCAAAAACTGTAACCTCCTTTGGCTTTAACTACCTTTTGCATCACCAATGAGTGTTTGTGGAAATTGTGAATAGTATGAACCCTTCCTTGGAATACTACAAATTCAAGAGCAAAGCTGATCACATATTGAATTTTAAAAATCATTTTCAGCACCCAGGCAAGGAAAGGCAATTCCTATAAAACCTAAAGCTTAGAAAGGTAAACATTACTATATAAATAAAATAAGTCCTATTTACCTATGCAATAACTTAATAAATTAAATATTTTTGGCTATTTCAGCTTGACATATATTCACAGTATTTGAAGCATGACATGACACACTGGGTGTGAGGTTCTACCTTAAAGAAGAGATTTCATCTTCTTACAGTATCTGAATAACAAAAATGCATTTGCATCTGTCTAAGGCTATGCGACTACTTTGAGATTCAGGACTGATTAAAATGTTGATGGTATCAATTAAATGTTGTTTAAGTAAGGAGGCTGGACCATGTTTATTAATGAGTATCTGGCAATGTCATCATCTACTTAAGATGGAAGAAAGGAGATGAGATCAACATTATTCAATCCCCGAATGATGGAAGAAGTAAAACTTGGAATGACATATACAAACAACATGTATGACATCCTAAATATCAGGGGATTTTATTGACATTAATTATACAGTGCTCTAAGCCCCCCTTAAAGGTTTATTTTATGATTAAAGAAAAAAAGAAGACCGAGGGAAACAGCATCAATGGAGAGAGCAAGTGATTCCAAATTTTCTGTGCCCTCTCAACTCAGCATGCTTAGTCACAAACAGAAAAATCCGACTAAGCTTTGATCATGTTCTTGGTTTAGTAATTTGGTTGGATTTGAGAGCAAAATTTCTTTCTCTTTCTTGGTTTTAGTATCTTCCACTTCCCCAAACAAGACCCACAAATAAGACAACAATTTCTCCGATTACTGTTTTACCTGTGATTTAGTTACTATTGTTGGCAGTGCGATAAAAATCATTTTTATTAGTTAATAAGAAAGAGACCAAAAGGTCCTTCTCATTTTGAATTCCGTGTATCCAAAGAGTAGAATTTGAGGCATACACCTATATTTCTGTAGTTGGGGTTGAAAATGTTCTGTTGAATCTTTTCAGTAGTATGGAATACCAGAGAGAATGCATCTGCTGCATCTGCTTATACAGAAAAGGGAGAACAATTCTCAGCAAATAACCAAACAGTAAATATATTTGTCTCCATACAGAAGTCTTTAACTCTGTCTTTGTTGCACAAAATTAATGAAAGATAGAAAATGAAAGAATTTGGGGCATTATGTTCCATAGGTACAGAAATATGAATTCCTTGTACTTTTCACATGCCCCCAATCCTACTCTTCTTTTAATTTTTAAAAACCTATTTCTAGGGTCCAGAGAGCTATCTCAGATGTTAAGAGCACATTTTGGTCTTACAGAAGACCTGGGTTTGGTTCCCAGCACACTGATGGAGGCTCACAGAGAGCATAGCTTCAGTTCCGGGGATGTGATGTCCTTTGCTGGCAGTTGTGGGGACTTTATAAGATGATGCACAGACTTAAATGTCCACAAAACTCCCATACGGGATAAAACAGAAATAAATATTTTAAATTGAAAATAGATTCTTTCACACAATTACATCTGACCAGTTTCCTTACTTGTTTTTTTTTAATTAAAAATAAAATATTTCAAAATGTGCTGTGTGTGATGGTACATGTCATGTCTGTAATCTCAGCATGCAAGAGGTAAAGGCAGAAGTTTGAGTTCAGGCTTTCTCAAAAAATAAAGGGCAAATTATTTGAAATATAAAATCGTCTCTTATCTGGCAAGCCACAGAAGATTCGAGCAGTAAGTAGGTAGGATCTGGCATATAGCCAGATTGCTGGCCTCTGCTTTAAGATATTTTAACTGTATAAATCTGGTGGGAAAGTTTTGCACTTGAACAAATGTAAATGAATTCAAGTGTGCGTGTGTGCGTGCATGCAGGTGTGTGTGTGTCTGAGAGAGAGAAATAGAAAGTCAGACAAAAAGTTTTTCCTGAGCCATATGATTCTTACCTGATGAGTAAGTTTTCTCTCCTGATAGGTTCCAACAGCCTTCAGTGCAGTGCTGAATGAAGTACAGAGGCAGAAGGAGCAGCAAAATTACACTATCCGTACCTCTTGGTCCTATGTCGCATAATCTTATAAAATGCTTCTTAAGTGTTCTTCCAACAATATAGTCGCATTCTTGTTAACGTTTCTCTCCAGGCACAAATCTTGCAATTTCAGTCATTATATTTAAGTTAGAGATATTCAAAGATCTTTGTTAGTATAGCTTCAATCAGTAGTGATTCTCAAAATTGGTAAGTGTAGGGCTGGGGATTTGTCTTGGTGGTAGAGCACTTGCTTGGCATTTGCAAGGTCCTGAGTTCTATTTCTGGAAATGGGAGAAAAGGTCTAAATGCATTAGTTACATTCTCACCTCTCACAGAGGCAGAAATGGAGCTGGGAATAAGGAGTGAACAAAAAAGGCCACTTACTTCTCTAATACGTGGAAGCACCCTGTCATTGAACCTACTAAAATTATAACTAAATGAGTATAGCTGTACAATAATACTTATTTACCTCAATTAAAATTTGAAAATATACTTAAAAACATAGTCTTTAAAATTTTTTCTCCATATACTATTGACTACCAGGTTAAAAAAATAAACATTGAACTCCTGATGATGGAATTTATAAATATATAGAACTGATTTTGTGATGTTACTATAGAAATTTCAAATAAAATCTGACAAAAGTAAATACAGGCTCACATATCAAAATGACTTAAATTGTAGTCCATGGAACACTAGACTTGAATTTGTATGCAGATTGTGTTTTATTAGGTTTTTGAAGTTCCCTGGGCAGCCTGCCTTGCCAGGGAATTTGGAAATAGTAACTATCATAACCAATGGAAAAAAGCATTAAAAATTAAACCAACACAAATCACATGTATTTACAGTCTTTTGGGAGTCATGCCTGAAGATAGCCTCAGACTCTTGCAATGTAATTAAAACATCTTAAGAGTTCAGTTACATATAAAGAATTTATGCTTTTATGCAGGTGGCAAGTGTGTTTTCATATTAAAGAATGTGATTAACGTTCCTTAGAAGAAAATATATGGGTTGTGGCACTCGACGTGTCTATATCCTGATGGCGTTAGAGTGGTGGTATTAAGTGTCAGGGCTACAAACACAGTTCCTGAATGTCGCTCTGAATGTTGTAGAATGAAACAAGTCAGATCTGTGTTTGCCTTGAAAGGTATCCAGACCTAATATTATACTTTAAAGACATTCTGAAGTATTGACTTCAGAATAAGAGCAAACATTCTTTAAAACCTGGGAAAACCCAAAAGGAATTACTGAAATCTCCTATTTCAGGCATCCATTTTAATAGTAGTGTTCAATGACAAGTCATTAATTCCCAGCAATCTGACTCTTAGGTAAGGCTCTCCGAAGACTGAAATTAGGGTCATGTGTCTGCTTACCTTGTTATTTGATTGGGTAGAAGTACAAAGCTCATCTGTTAAATTGGATATACTATTCTCTGTTGATGTTCGCATCGATGCCTCAAAACTTGTATCAAAATTGGTGTCAAAATCAGCTGTCTCAACATAAATTGTAAAATTATCAACTCAAATAAACCTCACTAAGTATGTGCTACAAAATAGGTTAACTATGGCTCCATGAAAATACATTGCAAATGCACACATTAAAAGTGAAAAAGATGGGAAAAGTTAACTCGTAAAAAAGGTATGATGCACAGGTTTTATGATTTTATCTTTCAAAATTTGGCCTGCATTAATTTTTTGGTTAGTATTCAAAGATTCAATCTAACTGCTTACATCATTACCTTTAAAAGAACCACCCTGAACTGTTTGTATTTCTCTGTGGTGATATGGTAGGCAGCTAGCATTGGAATGCATGAAGTAGTAGCATACTCACTAAAACTTTACAGTATTAGTAAGCGTGTATGCACTATAATGAAATACACCGAGAAGCTAACATTGTATGGAGAGAAAAACTTTACTGATTTTTCTTTTTATATTTTTTTTGAAAGACAGTAGCTCCCTATGTAGCCTGGTCGGACACAAACTTCCAGTCTTTCTGCCTCTCTTTGTTTCATGGATGCTAGTGGAGGAAATGTTTGTTTAGTTCGTATTCTCAGGATTCAGTCATGGTACCTGCATTGACTGAGTTCTGCTGAAAGCCTCATAGCCACTGCAGATGGCAATGGTGGAAGTGTATGTTGAAATAAGGAATCACATCTTGAACTGGGAGACAGAGTGATTTGGGCAAGTCCAGGTTCAGCCTTTTATAACAGGTCTCTTGGAGAGTCACGAATGAGTCTTTCAAAAACCACCTTCTAAGGTGTGTTACACACTGATCTCTCACAAGGCCCTACCCATAAAGATGTTTTCTACAATGCTCTAGTAGTACCACCCTAGAGGACACATCTTTAATTACAAGTGGATCCTTGAAGACTGGTCAAATCATACCCAAACCATGACAGTTGACTTTCTCAACAATAACTATTGGCATGTCCTTTTCTCTCTCAGAATTAATAGTAATGTAAAAAACTCACCTGAGGATGACATTATGAATTAAACCTAGAAACACTTTATTTTGGTTTAAAATAGAATTTGAAATAAACGTGGCAATGATTTACTGCATTAGATTTCAGAAAGGATGTCTAATGAATATTCAGTTTTTCATGCTAAGTGTTCCCATGTGATTATTTGAAGGTGTATGGCGGGGAGTAAATAAGCAGAAACAAGTATAATATAGGTACTTGATGCATACTATGGTTTTGGTTTGCTCTTTTTTTAGTGCTGATTATTTCCTGATATGTACAAGCATATCACCTTTAAGGGCATGTGCTTATGGCCAGGCTGAAAGTAAAGCTGAGATCCACAGAACACTGTCGATGGCAGAAACAGTGAGCGAGTTGGGGAAGTAGGGGAGATAGACACTTGCTTAAGACTCAACAAAAACTTGCCCATTTAGAGTAGAAAGTAAAAAAGGCTTCATAAATAATATGACACCAACTAGTGACATTAGCATTCACTGAGTATTAGCACACATGCACACCACACACACAAACAATAGAGTATGTAGTATGTGTGTAGTATGTGAGTGTGTGTAGTGTGTGTGTAGCTAAGATGAGAATAGTGAAATCAATACAATATCATGAGACTATTAAAAATTGGACTTGGTATTTCTGGAAGATGTAACAGGGGATAGGATGTAGTCTTATAGCTACATACTAGTATATTAAAAATCTATAGAAAAAATAGTTTGTGAAATGAACGGAAATACTTTTTATTTTGATGGTAGGTTACAAATTATTCTTTTATAGTTCTCATAAAAGTTCAAAGTTAAATGCAAGTTTTTATCCCATGTAATCAGCAATTCTAGAACACTATTTGTGCCCGGCTTTCTTTTGTGGAGTTGCATACGTTCCCTTCTGCTTGTCCCTTAGAATGTCATGAGACACAGAGAGGTAAAGGACTTCTTGGGGGTCTCAGAGCTGGTGTCTGAATCCACCCACCAGGCTTTGTGAGAGTAATCACTAGATTTTTAGGAGGAAAATGTCTACAGGTCTCACTGATGTTGAATTTTCCTCAGATTGTTGTGAGTTCTGTCAAGCTAAGCCAGCCAGCCGTAAACAGAATGTACCCTTTTCTATTTTGTCTACAAAGAATATTTTCCTGAGGCTGGTGTGCCAGTGGCTGCATTCTCACACAAAAGATTGGAGACAGAGATTAGTGTTTGACATAAGGTGTATGTATACATACTAGTAGCCCAGAAAATGGTGACAGTTTAGTTTTTATATTGTACTGTCTGTACCAAGCTTTGGCAACAATAATTACAGACAAATCTCATTTACTACCTGTTTTGTAAATAAAGTTTTATTAGAGCACAATAGTGTAGTGTTCACTCATTTTCATAATCTCTGTCTGTAGCTGCTTTTGTGATGAACCAGCAACAGAACTGAATCATTGTTACAGACTAAGTAAGACCAAAACAATCTCAAGTTCTATGTGGCTCTTCACTAAAAAGTTTTTTTTTCAAGAGTGAAGTAAGTATTATTCCTCACTAGCTTTGTGTTGCTGTGGTGCACTTGAAATATGACTGATAGGTATGAGTTAAGATTTCAAAGACAGGAAGAAGAAAGAAAAAAAGAGCATAAAATACCTTGCCAATGCTAACATACACGTTGTATTTTGAAACAGTAGTGCCATTAAGCTTAGTTTTCTTTATTTCCTCTTTTAAAACAGCAACTACTGGACGGGCAGTGGTGGTGCACGCCTTTAATCCCAGCACTTGGGAGGCAGAGGCAGGCAGATCTCTGTGAGTTCGAGGTCAGCCTGGTTCACAGAGATGGTTCCAGGAGAGCTAAGACTGTTACACAGGGAAAGCCTGTCTCAAAAACAAACAAACAAACAAAAAACTGCAACTACAAGAAAATTTCAAACGTGTCTCAAATGTGTGTCTCCTATTAGATGTCTGCTAACGGTGCCAGTAGAGAACCTGGAATCTGGAGGCAAGGAGACCTCTAGAAACAGAAAGCTAGACAATTAGTTGAGGGAGGAGAGATAATTTGCAAATACCTTTCTAAAGTAATGAATTGTCAGCTCAGTCGTCCTCTCATTCCTCATCAAAACTCAGAATGCATTAGGATGTCCACAGAAGCAGTTTCAGTTGACTTCTCCCAAACGCAGACTCTTGACTGAGAGTTTGAACTAGGAGATGATCCAAGAAGCACTGGGAAGGGAGAAGAAAGAGGGAATGTTAGTGAGCATGCTATTGCTACAGATCCACACATTCCTGCTCAACGAAGCCCAGGGGTGAGGGATTTATAGTTTACGACTCTGAATGGTCCCATCCAGAAAATGAGGGAACGGTACCATTTGTCTCCTAATTCCAAGTTCCTTTTGGTGCAGAACTGATTCCAGCAGCACCTGTATCTCCTGGCTTTCCCCAGAACTGTAGTCTGTCTTTCCTGGGTTCATGTATAGCCCTGAAACAGAGGATCACAGCTGCATGTATGAAAGAAAAAAGTCATCCGCTAGCTGTGAAAACAGGCTGAATGTTTTTTCTTTCAATCAACAATGGTGTACCTTCCTGGTCCATATGTTTATTTTCTCCTATGGCCTTACTGATAGCATAGATATAGGTGACCATTATACTCATGTTATGTATAGGAAACTAAGCCAAAGATATATCCACTGATAGGCCAGTTTGGAATGATAACCCACATCTCCTCATGGCCATAAATGGTCCCCTATACATTTTGGTTTCTTTATACCTTGTCTTGACCAGAACGTGAAAAAATTTTGGTGGATTTAAGGTGACAACAGGAAGCTAAAACTATATTTGTGTGTTCTTTAGATTCTTTTACAAATGCATAAGAAAATGGGAATTACACAGGGAAGTTTCACTTTCTTTAGTTTTGAGAAAGGGTTTCCCCGTAGCTGAAGGTGACCTTGAACATACTGGTCCTCTCATCTTCACCTCCGAAGTGCTGTAGTTCAAAGACTCTTATACTGGAAAGTGTTATCTTTTCCCCCTATAGAGTACATTCAAAATTTGGAGGTTAAAGAGCTGCAGGCCACCATACAGGATGTTAGTGACAGAGTTAAATTCCAGAAAACCTCCAGTGAAGTCCCTGTAGTGGAAGCATAGGAATGCATGGCTTAGTGAAGATGGGATTTTGTTACTGTCCCATAGCCCATGTTCTCTTCAAAAGTGTTGTCAGCCCCTTTGGTCCTACTTGGAAACAAATCTCTCCCAGTTTAATTTCCCTTTATTGTATTTCTAACTACCTCAGTAATTCTTTGTGGACCTCAATAACACTTATACTATTTAAATTTTAATAACCCCAAGGGATCTGGGTAGGTCAAAGTGCTTAAACCTCAGGCTTTAGTCTTTGTATCAGTTGATTAAAAACAGATTCTATGCATGTGGTATACTTAATAATGGGAGGGGGAAGCAAGCAGATGTTCGCAAAATATGAATGTGTTGGATTGCATTTATTTGGCTCTCTTTATGACCAGATTTAGAAAAGTCATACCTATGACAATTGAACTCTAAACAGTTAGATGATGTATTTTCTGAGAAATTTCCTGCTATCAATGGTCAGCCACAAAGAAAAGTAAAAGGATTCTCTAAAGTTAACACGAAAAGAAGCTGACAAATTCACCTTAAGCTAGTCATGCCTAGATCAAGGACACTGAGCAATGCAATGTCTCAGTCTCAATCTTCAATTTTGCAGTTCATTTACTCCAAACAGTAGAAACACTTCGTGTGTGTGTGTGTGTGTGTGTGTGTGTGTGTGTGTGTGTATACTAGCGTTTTCATGTGCATGTGTGGGAGGGAAGATTGGTTTGAAAATGGTCACATTTCTTCTACACTGCTGCTGTACCCATTCTCTAAAGAGACTTCAAACATACACACACACACACATCCGAGCTAAACAAACTTATTGTTTGTAAGTAAACAATGAGCGAGAACAGATTATGGTCAAGGACAAGAAACGGGGTGAGGGGAATGGTGGAGACTGAAGCTGGACTGCTCCCAAGAAGTAAGGATGAAGGAGAACAGTGGGAATATAGGGAACACTTATGTGAGTGTACATGTCTTGTGACAAAAGCCTCCAACAGCTGAAAGAAAAGATTCCTCATACATACATTTGGCACACAGAACACCTCACACCTTCTCTGGAATTGAAGCCAGACGTGGAAGTGATGTGGAAGGAAACAAGGCACTGAGCCAAAGCGGGATTTGTACCTCTCTTGCACATGGGTGTCCTGTGGGAGAGTTCTAACCTCAGTGTGTGCACCTCCCCTAGCTAGGCTACATCAATACCCAAATCACAACATGGGGAAGAAAGTTCACAGCAGATGAACTGTCAGACAAAAATTACAAGACACCAGCTAAACTCAGATCCTTGGGAAACACTAAAGAAACACCAGGAAATGTGGATCTTCCCTTTCTCAAAAGAGTTTAACAATAATAATGTTTAGTTCTTTTAGAATTATGAGGGGACTTGCATTCCTGGAACAGGAACAGAAAGCATTTTAAAAAGAAAAGAGATACATGATAAAGAACCCACTGGAAACAAAATGTGCTCATTATAAAAATGACTATGCAATCTTGGTATGGTGGTTTGCACCTGCAGTCCAAGCATTGGGATGTTAAGTCAAAGGGGAAAAGAATTTGAAATGAACCCAGGCTACAAAGCAAGACTATTTAAAAAAAAAAAACTAAACTAAACATCACCAAACCTGAGCTATAAGATAAAATCCATGTTAATAAATTGAATTCTTTAAAATACAGATGTTTCTTTTTTATATTTTTAATTGATTTTTATTGAGCTCTACATTTTTCTCTGCTACCCTACCCTTCAACTCTCCCCCAAAGTCCACAGGCTCCCAATTTACTCAGGAGATCTTGCCTTTTTCTATTTCCCATGTAGATTAGATCTATGTATGTCACTCTTAGGTCCTCATTGTTGTCTAAGTTCTCTGGGATTGTGATTTGTGAGCTGGTTTTCTTTGCTTTATGTTTAAAAACCACTTATGAGTGAGTACATGTGATAATTGCCTTTCTGGATCTGGGTTACCTCACCCAAAATGATGTTTTCTAGCTTCATCCCTTTTCCTGCAAAATTCAAGATCTCATTTTTTTCTGCTGTGTAGTACTCAATTGTGTAAATGTACCACATTTTCCTTATCCATTTTTTGGTTGAGTGGCATTTAGGTTGTTTCCAGGTTCTGGCTATGACAAACAATGCTGCTATGAACATAGTTGAGCACATGTCCTTGTGGTACGATTGAGCATCCTTTGGATATAGACCCAAAAGTGGTATTGCTGGATCTTGAGGAAGGTTGTTTCCTGATTTTCTGAGAAATCGCCACACTGACATCCAAAGGGGTTGTACCAGCTTGCACCCCCACCAGCAATGCAGGAGTGTTCCCTTTACCTCACAACCTCTCCTGTCATCAGTGTGTATTTGATCTTGGCCATTCTTACAGGTGTAAGATGGAATCTCAGAGTTGTTTTGACTTGCATTTCTCTGATGACTAAGGATGTTGAACATTTTCTTAAGTGTCTTTCAGTCATTTTAGATTACTCTGTTGAGAGTTCTCTGTTTAGATTTGTACTCTATTTTCTGTTGGATTATTTGTTCTTTTGATGATCAATTTCTTGAGTTCTTTGTATATTTTGGAGATCAGAACTCTCTGATGTGGGGTTAATGAGCTCTTTTCACAATCTGTATGCTGTCGTTTTGTCTTGTTGGCCATATCCTTTGCTTTACAGAAGCTTTTCAGTTTCAGGAGGTACCATTTATTAATTGTTTCTCTCAGTGTCTGTGCTACTGGGGTTATATTTAGGAAGTGGTCTCCTGTGCCAATGCATTCAAGTGTACTTCCCACTTTCTCTTCTATAAGGTTCAGTGTGGCTGGCTTTATGTTGAGGTCTTTCAAGCATTTGAACTTGAGTTTTATGCAGGGTGATAGATATGGGTCTATTTTCATCCTTCTACATGTTGATATCCAGTTATGCCAGCACCATTTGCTAAATATGCTTTCTTTTTTCCATTTGTTATTGTTTACTTCTTTGTCAAAAATTAGGTGTTTGAAGGTGTGAGGATTAATACCTGGGTCTTTGATTCAGTTCCATTGGTCCCCTTGTCTGTTCTTATGCCAATACCAGGCTGTTTTCAGTACTGTAGCTCTGTAGTAAAGTTTGAAGTCAAGGATTGTAATGCCTGCAGAAGTTCTTTTATGATATAAGATTGTTTTTGGTATCCTGGGTTTTTTTTCGCTTTTCCATATGAAACTGAGTACTCTTCTTTCGAGGTTTGTGAAGAATTTTGCTGGGATTTTGATGGGCATTGCATTGAATCTGTAGATTGCTTTTGGTAAGACTGCCATTTTTACTATGTTAATTCTACCTATCCAAGAGCATGGGAGATCTTTCCACTTTCTAGTGTCTTCTTTAATTGAGAGCTGAAATCAACAAAATAGAAACAAAGAAAGCAATATAAAAAAAATCAATGAGACAAAAAGTTGGTTTTTCGAGAAAATCAGCAAAATAGACAAACCTTTATCCAAACTAACAAAAATGCAGAGAGAACATCCAAATTAACAAAATCAGAAATGAAAAGTAGGGAATATAACAACAGACATGGAGGAAATATAGAGGATCATCAGGTCATATTTCAAAAATCCGCACTCCACAAAACTGGAAAACTTAAAGGAAATGAACAACTTCCTGGATAAATATAACTTGCCAAAATTAAATCAAGACCAGATAAGCAAATTAAACAGACCTATAACTGCTGAAGAAATAGAAACAGTCATCAAAAGTCTCCCAACCACAAAAAGTCCAGGTCCAGATGGTTTCAGCTCAGAATTTTACAAGATTTTCAAAGAAGAACTAATACCAGTACTCCTCAAATTATTCCACACAATAGAAACAGAAGTAACATTGCCAAACTCTTTTTATGAGGTTACAATTACCCTGATACCCAAACCACAGAAAGACATTACTAAGGAAGAGAATTACAGACCAATTTCACTCATGAACATTGATGCAAAAGTACTAAATAAAATACTGGCAAATCGAATCCAAGAACACATCAGAACCATCATCCACCATGATTAAGTTGGCTTCATCCCAGAGATGCAGGGATAGTTTAACATAAAAAAAAAAATCTGTCAACGTAATCCACCATATAAACAAACTGAAAAATAAAAACCACATGATCATCTCATTAGATGCCGAAAAACTTTTGATAAAATACAACATCCCTTCATGATGAAGGTCTTGAAGACAGCAGGGGTACAAGGAACATACCTAAACATGATAAAGGCAATATACAGCGAGCCAACAGCCAACACCAAACTAAATGGAGAGAAACTCCCAGTGATCCCACTGAAATCAGGAACAAGACTAGGTTGTCCACTCCCTCCATATCTATTCAATATAGTTCTTGAGGTCCTAGCCAGATCAATAAGACAACAAATGGAGATCAAGGGGATACAATTTGGAAAGAAGAAGTCAAACTCTCACTATTTGCTGATGATATGATATTTTACATAAGCAACCCCAAAAATACTACCAAGGAACTTCTACAACTCACAAACACTTTCAGTAATGAAGCGAGATATCTGTTTCTTGTCGCTTATATTAGACATAAGATGAAAGGTCCAAATGAGGAGCAGAAGGACGAAGAAAATGAAAAAAGAAATAAGGATTGCGAGGGATGCTATCACCTACTGATACAAGGGGACGGATCTAATGAGAGCTTACCAACGCCAGTTGGACTGGGACTGAACGAGCACGTGATCCAACCAGATTCTCTGAATGTGGCCGGATTCTCTGAATGTGGCTAGCCCGGAGTCTTTCTGAAAAGCCATTGACAATGACACTGGGACTAGTTTCCTCTGCATATACTGGATTTTGGGGATCCAGTCTGTTTGGATTCTCAGCTTCCTGGACCTGGAGGGAGGGGGAGGTACTTGAACTTCCCGCAGGGCAGGAAACCCTGTCTGCCCTTAGGGACGAAGAGGGAGGAGGAGAGGGAGTGGGGAGAGTGAGAGGGTGTTGGGAGGTGGGGCGGAAATGGAAACTTTTATAATTTAATAAAATTACTTTAAAAAATTTGGCAAAATTTATCAATAATTTTATCTTATTTATCTGAAAATTTTCTTTGGACACTATTATTAAAAAAAAGAAAATAACTCTTTTTCTTACTATGCCTTTCTGAGTGAAAATTTGAGGAAATGAATGCAGGCTAATTATTTTAATAAATTGCAGAATGAATTTATGTTTTTATTATTGTTTGTTTTTCTTTTGTTTTTAAAGAATCCAGGTGCTTGATAGGCAAGTGCTCTACCATTGAGCCATACCCAGAACCCCCATGTCCTCTTTGTTAAATGGCATTACAAATCTGAAGTCTGTTTTCCTGCTCATGGAATTTTCCATTATTCCATGTTTTTCCTATGTTTCATTCCTCCTTGATCTTGTCAAATGATCCATGTTTGTGAAGGAGTCTTTTACATGATCAGGTACACCTTTGTCTCTTCTAAGAAGCTGACAGTGTTGTCCAACAAATGCCCAATCTCTGTGATTTTTATCCTCAGCTGAATGATTTCACTGTATTGATACCTCAGCTCTCCTCATCCTTCATTTTTAACCTTTGCCTCGCAATTACACAGTCATCTCCCTGTGAACAGGAAATAGAGGTTGTTATTTTTACATCCCTAGTGTCGCTCTCAGACTCTGACATTTACTAAACTCTTTACAAGTATTTGTTTATGAATAGACCATAAGAGAACGGACATTTTAAGTGAAAAACACATGTAATAAAGAAGAATGGAGAGATTTTAATGACTCCTACTCAGAGCAGAGAGTTATTATGGTCAAACATGTCATTAAATATTTATTCCAGGAAACTTTAAATTTGATGCTCTTAAGAAACAGAACTATATTAAGATGCATAATGATGTGGATATAGTGCAGAAGGACATATGACCCTGCACAGATAGAGAGAAAAAATGGAAGCACAGAGAATAAGATATATTATAACGGAAAAGTGTGACGTGTGTGTGTGTGTGTGTGTGTGTGTGTGACATGTGTGACAAGAACTAACAAATGCTGTAACTGGCTATGATTTTAATCATAGCTCGTCAATTCAAACCTGCTTTTAAGAGATTAACCTCATTCTAACCAAAATTGGCAGGTTTCAAAACTCTAAAATTAAGCTATATGGTGCGGGAATTAACCTCATTCTAATCAAAAATTGGCAGGTTTCAAAACTCTAAAGTTAAGCTCTATGGTGTGGGAATGTATTCTTAATTTTATTACCATTTCTGGCTCAGGCAAAGAGATAAATATTGAACTATGTATTTTCTCTGTAGTTCAGGATCTATCACAGACTTACTGCTGATTGTGCAATTAAGTGTAAATGATTTAACATTATAATCATTAATAAAATAGTTTGAATATTTCTAGAAGTATCTTTGAGATACAACTTTTGAAAATCTAGTTTAAATTTATAAATACTTGAAATTGAATTAATAGCATTAGGATTCTGAAAAAAATCTATTCATCCTTTTCTGAGATTGAACAGTTTTACACATACTAAAGTAGAAAAGTACACAGAATAACATTTCTCTCTTCCTTTTTTAAACAGCAAAACTTGGAGAGCAATCTCACCAATCTCATTAAGAGGAACACAGAACTGGAGACCCTTTTGGCTAAACTCATCCAAACCTGTCAGCATGTTGAAGTAAGTATTCACCCTCTACCCCCATATTTCAGGTGAAAAGTACCAGCTTAGACTTTTTCTGTCCACTCAGTTCTATACTTTAAAGGAAGAAATCTTTCTCGGGACTGGAGAGATGGCTCAATCTTTTGCTTGAGTTTTAAAGACAGTGTTTCTCTGTGTAACAGTACTGACTGTCCTACAACTTGCTTTGTAGACCAGGTAGGCTTCACAGTCACAGAGATCCACCTGCCTCTGCCTCCCGAGTGCCAGGATTAAAGGCATGCACCACCACCCAGCTCCATAAGAATACTTGCCAAGTCAGGTGTCTTATAGTCTCATAACTCCAGCTCCAGGGATCTGACACCCTCTTTTGTTATCCACAGGTACCCTCATACAGGCGTACACACATACCCATAGACACACACACACACAAAATCCCCACACAGAATAGTACTAAAATAAATGTTTTAGAAAGAAAAATCTTTCCTAATATTTAATATTTTACAGATGCCAAACATATGCAGGAGAAGAAATTGGAAAAAGTTAGAAGTTTGGAGACTTTTTACACATCCAGGGCTGCTGAATCCCCATCACTTTATAGCTCCTTCTTGATTATTACATGCTATTTCTATTACTGTAGTTTTGATCACCCTCACAAAGAACACCCCTCGAAAGCACAACTTAGAAGGTGTTTTGTAAGTTTGCTAGGGCTGCTATAACAAAGCACCATATTCTTAATTATCATAAAACAATATAGGTTTATTGTCTCATATTTCTGGATGGTAGATGTCTGAATTACAGATGTCCACAGTACTGTTCTCCCATCTATAGGCTCTAGGAAAGGTCCTTCCCGCTTCTTCCCATCTTCTGCTGGTTCCAGCTGCAGCACTCCACTCTATACCTCGATTGTCACATGCTATTCTTTCTATACATCTCAGAGACTGTGTTCAACTTTCCTTTCATAATTGAGTCACTGCGTTAGGACCCATCTTACTTTTTTATGGCATTGGCACACACAGTATTTGCAAACAAGGTCTCACTCGACTTTTAATTTCACATAGTTTGTCTCACTACAGGTCCACACTACATTCTACATAGCTTTCAGATAAGTGTTGTGAAAACCCACCATTGCAACACTAACAGAACCTGTAGTGATTCTACAATGCATGAGGAGAAATTGAAAGTCAGTGGCGTAGCCCATCTTTGCTCATGCCCTAACTCATACGCCCAAATGAAAGCTTTCAAGCTATCTGCTCTTTAACCTAACAAGGCTCTCTGCATGGCATGTCAAGTGCCACCTGATATCTGCATGCCCATGTTCTTCTTACCTGTCTTCCAGTCACAAGCTGAGGATCACTCTAATTATGAATATTTATCTTGATTTCTATACCAAAGTCGTATCTCTTTGCTCTAAGTAACAATATTTTCAATAGTTCATCTCCCCCTAATATTCATGTTTAGAGAGACAATGTGTTTATTTTTTCTCAAACTCCTGAAAGTATATTCATATATTTATAAATACATATTCATATCTATATATGTATATAACAATAATAATCAAGATAAACAGAGGCTATTAACTTGAGAGCTGGGAAAACATGAAAGAATTGGAGGGAGAGTATCTGGGAGAGACAAGTGAAAGGAGGGGGGAGGAAAACTATGTAATTCTCTTTCAATTAAAATATATTTGTAAAAAAACATGAAAATAATCTAGCATTTTGAGTATGTATTAGTCATCATTTCCACTACAAAATCAGAAGTACTAGACATCAAAGATACAAGAACATTAAAAAAGAGGAAAAGCCATCAAAGAAAATTACTCTTACTAGAATATAGTTAGTAGAATTATGAGAGGAATTTTTATACTTGAATGTGTGAAAATTTACCATTTTAACAACTTTCCCACTATTCAGCAACATTCAATAAATTTTTAATATTGTACATCTACTCACCACCGCATTCAGAAAATTCCCATCATCCTAAACACATTTATCTTTTAAAGCATTGCACCAAGTGAAATAAGCCAAACATAAAAAGATAAAGCTTATATGATTTTAATACTTGAAGTACTTGGAACAGAAAATTGAGGAGTTACCATAGAACTTACCAGAGATTGGGATGGGGAGAAATAGAGAAAAGTTTACTGCTTTCAAAATAATGATGTTTTGTAGTCATATTTATTTACTATAATTAGTAATTATAATGCATGGCCTTATGTGCCCATAATTGTGAAAGGAGATTCACAATATAGTAGAAAGAATAATAAAGATCATAACATATTGGATATCTGCAGATTTAGATAAAAGCACAACTAAAGAACAGCACAACAGCCAATCAGGTACTGATTTCATAGAATGTACCATTTTTTTTTAATTCAAAGAGCCATGTTTCTCAGCAGACCAGCAACAATCCAGCTATAACTTTAAACCCATGATGGAATACAGGTAATCTCTTAACTTTGGTTTTTATTCCTACTTGCACATAAAATGTAATTTAGACTTCTGCTATATCCTAGATTGGTGAGTGTGTTTTAGGGAGGAGCACTCTTTTTAAAATAATATAATATCATAAAACAAAAACTAACACATTGTAGTTGGACAAGGCAGAAAAACAGAAGGGAAGAAACCCAAGAGATAACACTCTTTTTAAAATAATATAATATCATAAAACAAAAACTAACACACTGGAGTTGGACAAGGCAGACAAACAGAAAGGAAGAAGTCCAAGAGATAACACAGGAGTCTATAACACACACACACACACACACACATACACACACACACACACACACACACACACACACACACACACACACACACAACCTGGTGCAGACCTGTACAGGCCCTGTGTAGGCTGCCTCAATCTCTCAGTTCATAAGAGTTTTGATCCTATTGATTTAGAGAGCTTTGTTTCTTGATGCCCTTCATGCCTTCTAGTTCTCTTACACTCTTTCTGCCTCCTCTTCTGTGCGGGTTTCTCTGAGCTTTGAGGAGAGGGACTTGACAAAGTCATTACATTGAGGGTCAAGTGTTCTACGATCTTGTACTCAGTACATATTATCTGGCTGTGGGTATCTGTATTTGTTCCCATCTACTGTAAGTGGAAACTTCTCTGATAATGGCCAAACAAGGCACTGATCTATGAGTGTAGCAGAATGTCATTAGGAGTCATTTTTGCTACATTTTTTATAATAGTAATATTTGATTTTACTGTAGGTCCCTATCTAGTCTCTGATTCTTGGTCATGCAAGCAGTATCGTGTATGCGTTCTATCTCATGGAGTGGGTCTTAAATCAAGTCCGTTGTTGGTTGGTTATTCTTACTAGCTTTGTGCTCCCATTGTCCTAGCATATTTTACAGTCAGGACTCCACTGTAGAACAAAGGGTTTGTGACTGAGCTGGTGTTTACGTTTTTCTTTTGGTCACATGCAGAAAACTTTCCTGTATCAAAGACATAGGAGTGAAGGTTATATGTAGGCACCAGCTTGTCTTCTCCATGTTCATTGACTTGTGTAGGTATTCTCTTCAGCTATGGAACCTTGGTATTAATTTGTAAAAGAAACATTACAGTCTTGGCCTGGGTTGTTTGGGGATTCCCATGGGATTTCTTGGGTGAAAAACTTAATTAGATGTAACCCAATCGTGGTACTGGAAGCATGATTTGGTGACAAGAGCTAGCTATTTAAGACTCTGTCTCCCCCATTATTTGGCAATTTGATGATATATATATATATATATATTCTAGGAAGCTTCTACTGTATTAATGAGGTTTCCATACTGCCTCATAAATGTCCCTTGAAATTAGCTATTTCTCTCAGTATCCCCTCCCTGAGAACTTAAGGAAGAAAGAATCAAGGACTGAAGAAATGACCTAGGTATTAAAGTTTTATTTAACTTACAACCATGAGGACTTGAGTTCGATCCCTAGAACCTAAGTTAATAAGACAAATTGTCAGTCAGGGTGATACCAAGGATGTGGAGGCAGGTAGATCCTTGGGGTTCACTGACTTGCAAGACTAGTCAGTGAGAGACCTATTGCCCCCCCCAAAGTGTATGGTGAGATGGTGTCTGAGGAATGACAACAAGGTTGTCCTTTGGCTCCCACATGCACGCATGTGAACCAGTGCACATGGATGAACACAGAGAGAGGAAGAGGCAGGCATGGAAGGAGGGAGGGAGGGAGGAAACAAGGGAAAGAGAGAGCAAGACAGAAACACAGGGAAAAGATAGAGACAGACAGAGAGAGAGAGAGAGAGAGAGAAACAGAGACAGAGACAGAGAGAAAGAAATACAATTTGCCTGAAAACTTCACAGTGGAGTCGGGACCTGAGCTTATCCTATAGGTTTCAGAAGTACTTTCTTAAAAGTATCCAAGGAATTGGGAATGTGATCTAATTTTTTGCCATTCAATGGTGTTTGTGATGGTGTATTCTTCAGTACAATAAAGCTAAGTTTTCAGACACTCCCAGCCTAAAAGCATCTCTGCTATGCATGCAAACACTGGAGATTTGGTGTAATGCTTAAAATATTTTGTGTTCATAAAGGTTGTGTTTTTCCTTATAAGAACCCTCCTTATGATTGGAAGTTTAAAATTGCTTACTGAGAAGCAACAGTATTGGCAAATTTTCCAAGCTCCCAATTTGCTCTGTGTTTCTGTAATGTGTTCAGGGGTAGGAATGGGATGTTTTCCCTTCCTTGAACCCTCCTTTCTAATGCTCATCATTTTAGTGCTGGAAAGCATGGTATATTAGATAAAGGAATGTTCTAGAACAGAGCAACATGGATGTTGAAAGGATGAGCTCCTGGGTTCATGCCACAGATCACTTCCCTTAATCACTAAATTATCTTCTTGTCTGTCTTTTATGCCATTAGATGCAGCTCAGAGTGTGAAGGAAAGAGCATCATCAATAGCAGGTTGCAGATCCTTGACCTTTCTAGCCTACTGAAATTGAATTTGTTTGTGCCTTATTGATTAAATAGCATGGGAAATAATAGTGAAGAAGCATGTTTTTCATTATTGCAGAGCAACGTGAATATGTATTATTATATGAATCACTGGATGAACAAAATAGAATGATCCATGTGCCATATTTTATTTTTATGATGTCAGGGCATTTGATGTTTAGGATAATAAGAAAGAATTATTTCTCTTTAGTAAAAAAATCACCTTGCTTTATGGTAAATCTTATAAATGCTTTATGGGTTGGGTGATTATTTCATTCAATTTCTGCTAGTTATTTCTTAAAGCATTAATGTCTGGTTTCCATTATGGCTGGTAATAATTTCAGAGCAAATGCCTTGTTCCTAATGCAATGTTAGTTTGACTTGAATTTACAAAATGGTATTCATTGTAGCATGATTCAAAATTATACACCATTATGTTCAATAAGTTTAGATGAGATATAAATTCAATACATTGATCACCAGGCTAGGTATTTCAAGGGATCAGATATTATTTTAGTTGAGATACTAATTGTTAAGAGAAAACTATTACTGAATTACCTGTGGTCAACTTACAAATAGACATACATGCCATTAGAAGTGATTCTTAAAAAAAATTAAGAGTATTTCTTTCTCTGCTGCTTTGTAACTCATTTGGAGTAGAATAAATGCTTATTGTTGACTATATTTGTAAACCAAGAAATGTATTCTAAATAAAAATTAAATAATTGTTTATGGATAGAACAATGGTAGTAACAATACTTATCATTACATTTATCCTAATTATTAAAATTCTCAAAGAATATTTTTAAAAATGTAACTCCAAGTTTTCCTGTAATAATTGATTGAATACATATCTGAATAATTAATGAAGAGCTGTCAGGGTCATAAAATCATAAAATCCCTTTGGAACATAAGAGGATATCATAGCCTGGTATGTATAAGTGAAAGTTGGGAGTAGTAAAGAAAAAGCAATACAGAATGACATGTCAAAATTAGATGCAAAATGAGATTAGTGGTCCACAAGAAAATGTAGTCTTGTCCTCAACATTTCAGTAAAATGAGCTGCATGTTATCTGTTTCTTCTAATGTCAGTCTCTGCAGAATATCAAATCCTAATCTATAAAAATTAGGAAGTCCACAGTTTGAAGGGTCAGGTGACCCTGGTGAGGACTGGCTTCACAGAATACTGATTTGCTAAATTTGGGACTTTTTTAATTATTTATTTATTTATTTATTTTTTTTACTGTGACTTTCTGTTCGGAGACTGATGCTATCGAGCTCTTTCACAGGTATTTCTGGTCTGGAATCTGGTTCTTTAATTTGGTCAAGGGCCTATTTTATTCATGTTTTCAATATGAATGGAGCACCTACAATGTGTGGTACACTGTGTTAGGTGCCAAGGGAGCTTTCTCATCAGGGACTCATTGTCTTCACTAAGACTGAAGAGCACCAACAGCACAATGTTATTACCAAAAGAGAGGTGCAGATTATATCCTTCAAAAACTCAGAGAAGGGAGAAATTAGTTCCTGCTGGCCACTGGGAAAGAAGATCTGAGCCTGACTTAAGGAAAGGTACTGCTGATGGAGGGTAAATAAAAATATGGACTTGCATGTGGAGGAGTGTAGGCATACTCTGAAATTGTGTGTGTGTGTGTGTGTGTGTGTGTGTGTGTGTGTGTGTGTCTTATCATATAAAACTGGAAGACATGCATGAAGGAAAGATAGGCTGGGAGCAGCTTTGGAGAGATGGGAGTTGGGAAGCATTTAATTTGGCATCTGAGTTTGAAATTGGCTCTTGAAGGTTCAAAGACAATTCATAAAACATGTAGATTGTGTTAGCTTTACACTTAACAACTGGAAACCCTCATTCATTTCAGGAATTGGTATTTGTAGCTATTTGCAAAGTAATATATTGATCTTCCTGCAAAATAATCACTCATCCATGTGAAAAGGCCACAGTATTAAGGGGACTCCAGTAAGGTAGTGGAATGTGTTGGGCACCAGCAAGCTATTCTTGTGAATCAGTGCAGTGGAAAAGAATTTCCTGCTTCACAACCTAGGTTTCTAGACTATACTTCTTCCTTTTCCTCTTCCTGAAGTTGTCCTTGTATTGGAGTCTGAGCTTTCTCAGGGAAAACAACATTCCCATGCTAGCGGGGGCTAAGAACTCTCAGCACAGAGGTGACTGCATTGTTGTGAATTCAATCAATGAATTCCTTCTCAGGTCTTAGGAGGAAATGTTACATCCTCATGAGCCCACCCCATCCTGGGGGTTCTCTTCTGCTTTTCTTTAAAAAATGTAAGCCCTTGACTTTCTGCTTCTCCCCCGGCATTGTTTTCATAACTTGTAGACAAACAAATGAGGGCAAATAAGTAAAATGGCCTTGTGACTGTGTAACTAGAGAAGAAAGAGCGTAAAGGCAGGTAGAGGCTTTGAGAGAGCAACCTCAGAGAAACTCCGGCAAATGTTTGTGCTAACTTGATGTCTAGAGTTCTCTAAACGATAGGTTTTAACTGTTCTGCTTTGTTTCTTCCAGGAGAGGATTCCAGTAAAAGCTCCCTCAGGTCAAGATTGGAGTTACTGTTATCTAGAGCATAAAACAAGCTTATGAGAAGTGATCAAAATTTGGGTCAGGGACTGAAAGTGATCACACGCACACACACGCACACACACCACAAACACACATGCACACACACACACCCAGCGTTGAAGTAAAAAGAGGGAAAATTAATTTAAATTTACTACTTTTTGTAGGTTAAATATGGATTGCAGCTCTCATTACCACATTCTCCTACTGATAGTCTTTGAAAAATCAGGAAATCAATTTTATTACTTAAGAAAATACTTGAAGTATTGACTTGGAGTCACTACTCTTATTTTTGTAGCAAATATAACACATTGTAAAAGACCACTTGGGGAATTGTTGGTGACAGTGACCATCAATCTATCCTGAGATAGAAATGGAGAACAAGTAGAAAATTGTGATCAATTGACATTGTTTTTGGGAAGATAGAGGCCCGAATGACTGTCTTTGTCCAAGTTCTAACCCAGCAGCTTGTCAGTGTGCTAGCCTTGGCTCTTGATTAACCTTGCCTTGTTTGTAATAACCTTAAATTTTTAACTATTTGTGTGTGTGTGTGTGCCTGTGTGTATGTATATGTGTGAATGTGTGTGTGAGTGTGTTTGTACATGTGTGTGGATATGTATCTCTTATATGGCTATCAGAGAACAATTTGTGCCAATTGGTTCTCTCTCCTCACCATGTGGATTCCAAGGTTGGACCTCAGGTCCTCAGGTGCAGCAGCAAGCTCCCTTACCAGACAAGTCTTCTCTCTGGCCTGTAATCAGCCTAAAATCACTTTCAAATTCTCTGTGGCTCTTTTATTTTTCTCCCTTAGTTTTTCCTTCTCTTTTAATGATGTTTGTTTCTTTAACTGGCCTTCTGTGGCTTTCCAGTATTGGCATATGGAACAGCAGACTTTTTTTGAGTGAATTAAGCATTTTTAACAAGATTTCTGCTCCAGTAGTGGGCTGTATGAGTTAAGAGGAATGATGGGGATGGGTTATCATGAAAGAAAGATGAACATTTTTTGCTTCAGTTCATTGTGCCATTTTCTATTGTGAAAGTATTCTCTCTTTGTGGAGAAATTGGCAATTGCTTCATCCAGAGCATTGGACAAAGGTCAGCATCCAAATACATAGATACACACATAAAAACACATACATGGACACAAAAACACACAGATATATATACAGAAACACACACACTCACTCACACACACACACACACCTGCCTTATAAGTCTCATGGACATGTTTGTGATCTGAATGAAGTAGGTTGTGCTATGGGCAACTCTAGTGTCTAAAGTTGTGTTCAAATTTTAGTTCATTGCTACTTTCAGAGAAGAGTCAGGTTCCCACTCCATTTGGCACCTTGTAAAGACATTGTCAGGGATTATTTAGTTAAACTCTGGGTCTTATTAAACCAGACCAGTAAGCTCCCCTTCATTCAAATAGCTCTAAAAAGGTGATGGGACAATTGTTAGCAGTCAGAAACTCTTGTGACCACTGCTATAGTGAAATAATTTGTCAGCTTCAGGTCTTAGGTTTGCTGTGGCACAACTGCAAAAGAACTAACGGTCTGTGTTAAATCTCATCATCTCAGATAAACTCTATCTGAAACGTCTTGGGTACATTATGTACATTACTATATGTACTTTCTGCCACCAGGCTTACTACCACTAATAAGTTATGAAGAAAACCTGTTTTTTCGGTGTGGATTCAAGTGATTGTTTGTCAGAATACTATCTAGTACATACCTGTACACAATGCTTTGGGGGTAAAAAATATTCATAAGAGTCATTGAGTCATTTTACTTTCTTAAAATTCATGAGGAATAGGGAGAAGATACCAGTAAAACCCTTCTGGCATACTAGAATTAGAAAATACTTTTATGACGGAATGAAGACAAGACTAAATTGATAGTGTTTTTATAACATTCCAAAGTTTAATCTTTGAATCATTAAAAACAACATCCAACATGTTTATCATCTAGTAATCTTTCTAATTTGAGAATGATGAAGTTGTGTGTTAAGTATTCTGAATCCTACCACATGACCCAGAGTGGTGTTTGACCTTGGTAAACTGAATGTGGAATAATAGGCCTAAACTAGAGCTCAGTGGCTGAGCAATAATAGGAAGGAAGGAAGGAAAAAGTGCAATTTTTCTATTGCATCCTACAATACATGTTGTCTCTCTACACACAAAGGTAATTTAGTATCTTTAAACTATTTTGCATGCAACCTCATTCTCTTGAAAAAGTAACCTATTTGGGTAGCTAGTGCAGTACAGATTTTTCTGGCATGATATAAAAAATAATAGGAATAAGGAGGCATGATAGATGACTCGGTAAAATGCTTGACGCACAGGCATGAAGACCCAAAAGCTTGATCTCTAGCACCCACACAAAAGCAGCGCATAGCAGTGCACATCATCTATAATCTCAGTGTCATGTGTGGCTAAGTGTAAGTAGAGACAAGCAGATCCTTGGAGGTCGCCTGTAACATGAGGGGGCCTGTTTGTTGGGGCTTTTTCTGTCCTGCCTGGCCCCTGAGCTGTTTAGTCCCAGAGAAAAATCACACAAAGGACTCCGTAAGTTATAAAGCTGATTGGCCCTTTAGGTCAGGCTTCTTAATAGCTAACGTTCACATCTTGATTAACCCATTTTTCTGATCTATGTTAGCCATGTGGCTGAGTACCTTTTTTCAGTGGGGCAGCTCACATCCTGCTGCTTTGGTGGTCTGGGCAGGAGTAGGGGAATCAACTTCCTCCTCCCTGCAATTCCTCCTGCTCTCCTTGCATCATTTCCACTTCCTGTCTGGGTTTCCCACCTACACCTCCTGCCTGGCCAGTCAGCGTTTATTTAAAATATGATTGACAGAATACAGACAATTTTCCCGCACCACTTCCCCCTCTTTAAAAAAAAAAAGAAAATATTCATAGTCCATTTTTTGGAAATGTGGGCATAGTATTCCAGGCTACTTCCAGCTGGTTGAGGGCACTGATAATCTTATGGGGGCCTAAAGAAAATTTAGAGTTATGATCAAGTCCTGACTGGAGTATCCTGTGAGTCTTGATCATCTCAGGCAGCAGTATTGAACCTGTTCTGGATGAAGAACTCAGACATCTGGGCCATCTATTTCTGTCGGAGATTTTTCAGGTGGCCTCCCTTGGTCAAATTGGATTTTTCTTTACTCAGAATAAATCCAGAGCCTCTCGTTTTCTGTGAAAACAAAAGAAAAATCTCTTCTCCAAAGTAGCGTACCTTTTGACTTCAATTTTGAAGCCAAGGTATTTTCAAAATACCTATCTTCGATTAATTCTGCAGCATTTATAAGCAAATATCTTTTAGCAGCTGTTGCTCCTTCCTCAGCATTTAAACAATTTAAAGAGAGCATAATAGCATACAGTATCAAGATTCTCTGTGTATTTTCCATCTTTACGAGGCTTTATTTTAACCTCTATTTTTTTATTTTTACTTTTAACTTTTGGCTTTTTGAAACAGGTTCTCTGCATATCTTTGTCCTGGAATAACTCTGTAGACCAGGCTATCTTTGAACTCCCAGAGATCCGTCTGTCTCTGCCTCCCAGGCTACTCGTTCTTTCTTTCTTTTTTTTTCCCTCTGAGAACTTTAACCTTTAGCCTGTATATATTTTTAATACAATGTAAACCATTTAGAGGTTTTTTTGCTCTTTGAATCTCTCATTACTGTATATCTCTTTTTTTCTGACCACATGGGTCTTTAATTTGCTAAGGAATACGGAGAAGACAACACTCAAAAGCTCTTAAGGCGTTTCAAGGTCCTTGCCAGGATGCAAACTGCAGCAGTGTTTCCATAGTCAGGACAGCCTGCTTGAAAGAGTCAGAGTTTTCCCTGGCTAGACTGCCCAGAAAACTGGCATTTTAAAACAGTGCAGCTTTTTCCTGCTTCAGCTGAAAACTAAAATGCTTTACTCTAGTCTTTCCAAAGCTTTCTCAGGCTTTCTGTGGATGCAGTTATCCACGTGGGCACCATTATGTAGAATGAGGGGGTAGCTAGTGCAGTATAGATTTTTCTGGCATGATATAAAGAATAATAGGAATAAGGAGGCATGATAGATGACTCAGTTGGTAAAGTGCTTGACGCACAAGCGTGAAGACCCAAAAGCTTGATCTCTAGCACCCACACAAAAGCAACGCATAGCAGTGCACATCATCTATAATCTCAGTGTCATGTGTGGCTAAGTGTAAGTAGAGACAAGCAGATCCTTGGAGGTCGCCAGCTAGCTAATCTAGCTGAGTCAGTGAGCCTCATGATCAGTGAGAGGCCATGTCTCCAAAAAAGAAAATTAAAAAAGAAGGTGAAGGAGAGCATATGGAAGGATGCCTGACATTGACTTGTGGTCTTCACAGGTATGCTCACACACAGGTATATACAAATGTATACATGCAAAACACACAAGGCTAGTGTGAAGAGTTTGTGTACACTTTAAAATGATAGTTACAGTTAGCTGTAACTCGGCTTTCCCAAATATGAGCTTAGTTTAATGGATTCAGATGAGCAGGTCCAAGATGAAAGAAGATGACCGTGATGAGCAGGTAGAAGCTTAGCTTCTGCATGGCTTGCTCCTGTTCAGTCCAATGAGAAATAAGCATGATCACAATAAAGAATAATCATTGAGTAATTTAACCAGCTTCTTTTACTTCGATATTTAGTATATGCTTTAAATTCTTTTCCTCTATTTATCGGTACCAACACGTCTTCTGTGTGACAATCAAGCCAAAATTAGCCTTCTGTGTAAAATAATTATACATTATGATAAACATAGAACATATCAACTTGTACCCTCATTCAACTTCTATTTGTAATTGCCAAATGTAGGAAAAACTGAAGAACTTTATTCTAATTGTGAAATTCCACATTAAAATGTTTGAGGCACATGTATAATATTCTCACTAACAAGAGTGCCACTGTAGCACTGCTTATTTTTGTTTGAAAGAGAAATCTGAGTTTTGAAATTCAGCTATTTAAATGACTTGAGGCTGCCACTGAGTGCAAAAAGCTTTTAGGGAGGAAGGACTCACAAAAGATCTATAACCAAGTGCAGCAAGTTCTAAGCCTGGAAATGTATGGTAGAACTTCCACGCTGCTTTACAAACTATTTTACTAGAAATAATATCGGGTTCCTGTTTAAAAAGTTAGGAAACTCTCATGATGGCATAATTCTCTTACTAGGCAAGGTATTATTAGGCCTTCATAAGGTTCTTCTGTCTATTTTCAAAGGATTGGGAAGACATTGCTCTTTTATGAATGCTGATATCAGGAGAATATTACTGTATAAAGTTACTGAATCTCCATAAGCAAGTATATATTAGGGAATAGGGGTAGCAAAAGTAATAGGATTTATATACATGTACCCTAAAAACAATTATGGCCACTTGACAAGATCTAATACTTACTTTCTAATATAATTATCTCAATAGCCTTTTCATGTAAACATCATTATATTGGCCATAGGTTTGTGGCTTGAAGCCAGACTAAACAAAACAAAACAAAAATCAACTAATAAAGAAATGAGTTAAGCCAGTCATGGTGGTGCACACCTGTAATTCCACACTCACAAGACAGAAGCTGGAGGACCATGACTTTGAAGCCATCCTGGACTATATTGTTAGTTTCAGGTCAGGTTTGTCAACACAACAAAGTGAGGTAGAGAGAAGAATCTGAATGAGAATGCGTATGAAGTTTACTTCAACCATGTAAAGTAACTGGAGTAGCAATTGAACTACCCAAATGATGATATGACAAAAGCAGTGATTAGAATGACAGATCCCTGGGAGAATTCTCACTAAATTATGTCCATAAGACCTTCACAAAAGTTCAGCAAGTACACAAACACATCTGCCGTGCCAGTAGAATCAAAGAGCCATCAGTTCTGAAGTATCCTTAAGTCTTTGGTCATTATCCATTGTTGTGGTTACCCCAGCTTCTTTGAGATGACAAATTTGCTTCCTTTAAAGAGTTGGTTTTCATTCTCAAAAGGAAATTTAACACATGTGTATAAGACAAAGACCTAAATAATGCCATAGAGTTAGTATTTTATGCTATAGTTTAATATTAAAGCAGTTGTATGTCAATAAGGTCATTTAAGAAATGACACTTTACAGAAATTTGAAAAATTTGCTTTCAGAGTCCAATTGATAACATAATTTATTTAAATCTGTGATTTTAAGCTGGATGTCAAAGTGACGCTGAAATGCTCCAGAGACCTTGGCTTTCACTCTACAGTATCTCTAATTTATGAGACTTACAGAAAGCTGCTTAGGGTTTGAGGAAAATGAACTTTTTAAATGTCTCATTTCATCATTCTAAAAATTTGAGTTGATCATAAAGTAAACTGAAGATGAAATTTATAATTGCAGTTTAAAATGTTCCAGGATTTTGTTGGTAAATTATGAGCAATGATTGTCTGGGGTGAGCATTGCCTGGAAGAAGGAATTGAGGGTGTTTTGTCAGATTATGGAAATGTCTTATATCTTGGTTGCATTGATCATGAAAATCCCTTAAAATATGTGTATTTCTTTGTATGAGAATATTTACTTCATTTTAAAAAGAACTACCTTAATTAGCTGATCTCTAGATGGAATTGGTTGTTTAATGAAGTCGAGTCTGGCCAGCTTGAGTTAATCAAACACTGACTTAAGGACTCCCTGTGAGTCATTGTTCTTGGTTTTATAAATTGTATTAGATTTATAAGTAGATAATGAGATTTATTTAAAAGCTTAAGAAAAACTATATAGTTAATGACTTGTATAGATGCATTCCTTGCATAAAAGTTCCCATGGTCTTGTAAGTCTATGTGTAGGTCTTTCCTACTTGGCAGGATTCCTTGGGAAGTATGCCAGGCATCCTAGGATGTCTAGCAAATGGTATAATATCTGCCAATGACTCTTGGTGCACTAACAGCATTTTCCAAGGCATCACCTGCATCCTTCTGTCTGCCCTCCAGCATTAGCTCATTTGCATAAATCTGCATGCCAGATAAATTGTCACCCTAAAGAGCAGAAAGGAGCCTTTCTTAAAAACATTATACTTATTATACTCCACCATGGCAGATTTTAGTAACCACGGATCTCCAGACACAGCTTACGGGTGATAAGCATGCCTGCCAGACCCTTACCCAAACTGAGGGATATGACACAGGACAGGGGCAGGAGGATGAAGTTAATGAAGCAAAGAACTGGGAGGCAGATGTCCATCTGGGGCATTCTGGAGCCATAAAGAGAGGTCACAGAGAGTCTTCAACCCCTCACTGTAAACCTGTACCTTTCCTTTTGATTTTCTAAATCAATGGTTCTCAACCTATGGGTCTCAGTCCTTTCACGGGGGTCACCTAAGACCATCAAAAAATACAGATATTTATTTATGTTACAATTCATAACAGTAGCAAAATTGCAGTGATGAAGTAACAATGAAACTAATTTTATGGTTGGAGGTCATGACAACATGAGGAACTGTGTTAAAGGCGTTTGGAAGGTTGAGATCCACTGCTCTAGATAATCTCACAAACCTCTCTAGGTTCTAAAATCAAGTCAATAAGGTTTGCTTCTGGTATCATCGTGGGTATGCTGGCAGCATATCCTTCATTCAGGAAGAAACAAAAGTAGCTTAGTTTTGTCTTGCTTCCATTCCTTTGCTGCTAAGACTGTTGCAAAGATCTCTAGAAACCACTAGCTTTGATTCCCTTGCAGTCTGGAAGTTCGTTGCATAACAGGCTTAATTCCTTGGCAAAATCAAAATATGTATTGAACAAAGGTGCAGTGGTTCTCAGCTTCTAAATAGGATTTGCATGGGGGAAAGTATGGGATTGTTGGGTTTTGGTGCAAATTAGTTCTTCTTTTAGTATATTATACAAAACAATGATACCAAAGAGATGCCATTCTAAAGGAAGATGGGTTCTGTGTGTTTTTTTTCATGTACTTGCCATTACTATGACCTATTGTGAGTAATAAAGTGGGCTCAGGTAGACAGTAGCAACAGACACTCCTGTAAAGAGGAGACATGTAAATGCTAGCCTGGAATCAACCTCTGGCTACTGAAGCAAAGAATCACTTTAATGTTTGCAGAATCAAATGCTTTTTCCCTTCTGCTTTTCATGAAATGGCCTTAAAGAATTCCTCTTGTTTGTGGTTTCAAAAAAAAATTAAAACTATGCCAGTGAGGCCTGCCTTTAAGGGTTCTATTAAACAATGAGAAGGCTTTGTTCTTAGCTATAAAATTAAAGCAAGCAGTGTTTCCACTACCTGGCAGGATGCCTTCCCCAGCCCCTACCCAACCTTGATCCTCACACACTTAACAAAACCTGCTGTTCCCAGGTAGGAAGGTGAGATGGCAACATCTGCCAGGCTTGTATATAGAAATATAACTGACCTTTCAGATAATGGAAGGGTTGAGCAACTGGGTGAAAAGGAAAGGAGAGAGAGGCATTGAAAGGGAGGTAAGGAAGGGATAGGTAGGTAGATAGATAGATAGATAGATAGATAGATAGATAGATAGATAGATAGATAGAGACAGGCAGACAGACAGATTTCGAGACAGATTTCTTCAAGTGCTGCTCCTTAACTCAAATATTTTTTAAAACCATTATAGTGCATATCTTCAGAATGATTGCTTTAGAAAGTCAATATTAATTTTACAATGGGTGGGGATGATGGAAGCTAAAAGTCTCTAGATAAGGAAACACATACATATACATACATGAATACACGTTACACAAACACACAATGTTTTAGTTTGACCGTTACCCAAATTTTGACAAATTGGGATAAGTGAAACACAAATACTCATATTTGGGTTGTGGCCTTGAAGTAGGGAACGGCTATGGTCAATACAGAAAGAATGCCAGACAGAATCTGTATGCCTCATATTTAGTTCTAAGGCACTGGGCCCACAGAACAAACAGGATGAATGTGGTGCCAACTCCTTCTAGCCTCCTGTAGAACTGATCATATGAAACCATTGTAACAAAAATTATCTTCTAGAGCTAGTCTTAGGATGAATGTAGAGGGCCAAGCAGCAGTGGCATATGCCTTAAATCTTAGCACTTGGGAGGCAGAGACAGCCGAGGCCAGCCTTGTCTGCAGGACAGCCATGGCTGTTATACAGAGAAACCCTGTCTTGAAAAAAAAATCAGAAGAATAGGAGGAGGAAGGTATAGCAGCTATGAGTGTCAGTGCCTTGTCCATGTGGGACTTACTGAACCTGTCTCCCTTAGTGTGGGGTTGTCTCGGCCTCTCCCAGAAAATTCCAGAGGAGAGTGAATCCCTCATCTGTGCTTAGAAGCCTTTGACTTGTTCCTGATGGGACATGTTAGATAAACCCTTTAGCTGCAGTGATTCTCAGAGTTGCCTGTTGCTTTGAATCTCGAGTTGCCTGGAATTAGCTTGGTTAGGCACACTCTGATGTCTCCATACTTTTCATTGTCTACTTCCCCACTTCCCATTAGGTATTTCTTATCTTCCATTCCGGTCTTATACCATTTTTCAGGAACAGCAAAAGTCATAGACTGCACCTAAAATGGAATGATACAGCATGAGACCTTTTCCTGTTTGTGATCATAGCTCACATATCCAGTTTCTACAATCCACCTTCTATTTTGTTGTATTTACACAAATCTAGGTACTAGAGCTTGGGCAGCCAAGATATTCAGTAATCAGTCTCGGTGCTTTGCCCATATTCTGAAGGGGCAACAGCCAGACAAGAAGTTTCATAGATAGCACTTGTGGCTACTTCACAAAGATAGAACTATGTCTACCTCTGTTCCAGTTGTACTTCCAAGTTCAAGTTTTATCAGTAATGCAATCAAGTCTGTTTCACTCCCTGGAAAGAATGCCGAAGAGCAAGAGCTAGTTCTCATTCTGAAGACCTTTACGGAGAAGCAGATGACAGCTACACTTAACTAACACAAGCTTCACTAGAAAGTCATCTCTGTATTTCTCCATCACATCACAATACAGGAATCATGGTACAAACTGGAAAGAATGCCGCTTACCAAAAGGACAAACGCAAGGGCAAGTAAAGAACGTGAGATGGCAGGCTATAAGTTTCCTCTTTCCATTAGAAATAGCTTCCTTGTTCTGAATTATGTTGCCTCTATCTTTCCTTTGATTCAACAAGCATTCGTAAGTTATTTTCACCTTCAAAAAAGGTGACTTTTACTAAATACATGTGTTGAAGATTACTTAACAGAACGTTACTACTTTTCAGAAATTTTATAAAAAGGATTCGATAGACAGAGTAGCACATGCTAGTTTATGGGTTTTTTTTTCTGTGTACCCAGCCCAAACGGAAGGGTGTAGAGCATTTGTTTTATAAAGAGTGTAATTAATAAGCTAAAGGAAGGAAGGAAGGAGATGATTGTTTTTGAATGAATTATGAGCAACACCTTCCATTCTGTTGCTTCATTTTGGAACTGCTTTCTACAAAGTTGCCATTAAACAGCCCCGAATATCTGTGCCATTAGTGCCAAGAGTGTAAGACTGAAGGCTGCAGTCATCTGAGTGTATCCTAGGAAATAGAGCACAGGAGGGTCAATGTATGCTATAAATGTAACAGACATCCTCAGGCCGCAGTGGGGAAAGCAAAAGTCAGGCACCAGTGGATTGTCTCTTCAAAATGGAAACGTAGTAAAACAGTAATCCCAAACTCTTCATGACTAGAAGGAAGACAGTGAGATTTTACTGAGTATTTACTATCTTCCAGATTGTTCACAGATGTTTTAATTGAAACTATGCAGAAAAGAAATACTCTTAGAGAAATTCATGCATTTTCACACCTTTTTTGCTCTAAAGCCCATGATCTATTCTCTATGCTGAAGGGTGGCAAAGTATGACCCTAGGATCTGATCTTACTTGTCATCTCCTTTTGGTAAATAAAGTTTTTTTTTTTTTTGGCACACAGCCACACCTATGTGGTTACACATTGTCTAGGACTGCATTCAAAACTACAATAAGAATTGATTAGATGCAACAGGGTCCATATGGTTCATAAAGTTAAAATATTTACTTTCTACTGCTCTGCAAACAATGTTTCCCAACTGCTGCTCTACACCGTGGGAGAATCCCCTCAGCCCATCCTCTCTCCAAACTCAGTTGCATAGAAGGCAACCTTTATGACATCCAATTGGAATTTCAAAGTAACTCCAAATTCTAGAGTTGGTCATCATGCTAACATGGCTTCCTGAGTTACTGAGCTGATGAAAGACGCAGATGTATTGATTAATGCTACATTTTTTTTTTTTAGCTAGACAGAATAGGATGACTGGTCCTAATATCTATGATTTTCCTTTCTTTTCATTTTCCCCCTAAGTTCAGCAAGCTTATTTGTAGATACAACACAGGGAAAGAAAATGAAATTTTATGTTCTAAGAAAAAGGGTAGTAGTAGTAAGTTCAGAAGTAACTGTTATATATGGATAGAACTTTATATTTTTCTGGTAGATTAATCATATCTGATAATTAATAATTTACAAAATTAGGATATAAAGCCTCCTCCTTTTAAAACTTCAGGGTAAAAATTCAAACATTTTCTACTAAACTTGTATTGGAAACATCACAAGGTAATTAAAGACAAAATGATCCACGGATAAATACAACATCTCTGCTATCCAAGGAGAAATCAATGAAAGAATTAAGTCATGTTGCTATTGAGGCTGTATAGTTGTATAAATGAGTAGAAATTGTTTATTCTAGGATGTTATATTTTGTTTTTTGTTTTTGTTGTTTTTATTTTTTTCCTGTTCCCACTCCCTTCCCCCTCCCATTCCCTCCATCTATCTCCTCAGCCCCCCCCCCATTCCACCCCTCAGAAAGGATAAGGCACATTGCTTTGGGGAAGGTCTAAGGTCCTCCCTACTATATCTATGCTGAGCAAGACATCCATCCAAAAAGATAATAGGTTCCAAAAAAGTCAGTACAAGCAGTAAAGATAAAACCTGGTGCCACTGCCAGGGGCCCTGCAGTCTGCCACAGCCATACAACTGTCACCCACATTCAGAGGGACTAGTTTGGACCTATGCTGTTTCCTTCTTTGTCCAGCTGGAGCTGGCAAGCTCCCATTAGCTCAGGTAAGCTGTTTCAGTGGGTGTATCCATCATATTCTTGACCTCTTTACTCATATTCTCACTCCTCCCACTCTTGAACTGGATTTTGGGAGCTCAGTCCAGTGCTCCGATGTCTCTGTTTCCATTAGTTGCTGGATGAAGGTTCTTCTCCATCCATTCCTTGGTCGAAAGACATCTAGGTTGTTTACAGGTTCTGGCTATGACAAGTAACTCTGCTATGAACAGAGTTAAACAAATGTCCTTGTAGTATAATTTAGCATCTTTTGGGTATATGTCCAAGAGTGGTATTGCTGAGTCCTGAGGTAGGTTGATTCCCAATTTTCTGAGAAAATGCCACACTGATTTCCAAAGTGGGTGCACAAGTTTGCATTCCCACCAGCAATGGATGAGAGTTCCCTTTACTCCAGACCCTCTCCAGCATAAGTTATCATTGGTGTTTTTGATCTTAGCCATTCTGACTGCTGTAAGATGGTGTCTCAGAATTGATTTGATTTGCATTTCCCGGATGGCTAAGGATGTCTAACATTTCCTTAAATGTTCATTTGAGATACTTCTGTTGAGATTTCTCTGTTTAGTTCTGTACCCCATTTTTAATTGGGTTTTTGGGATTTTGATGTTTAATTTCTTGAGTTCTTTATACATTTTGGAAATCAGTCCTCTGTCTGATGTGGGGTTGGTGAAGATCTTTTCCCATTCAGTAGGCTGCCTTTTTATCTTATTGACTCTGTCCTTTGCCTTACAAAAGCTTCTCAGTTTCAGGAGGTCCCATTTATTTATTGTTGCTCTCAGTGTCTGTGCTACTGGTATTATATTTAGGAAGTGGTTTCCTGTGCCCATGTGTTGAAGGCTACATCCCACTTTCTCTTCTATCAGGTTCAGTATGGTCAGATTTATATTGAGGTATTTGATGCATTTGAACTTGAGTTTCGTGCATGGGGATAGGTATGGATCTATTTTCACACTTCTACATGTTGATATTCAGTTATGCCAGCACCACTTGTTGAAGATGGTTTCTTTTAGCTAGACAGAATAGCATGATTGGTCCTAGTATCTATCATTTTTCATCCTATGTAGGCACTGAAGATAAACAGAGCTTAGAAACAACATGGAGAATGAATATGAACATAAGATTATTATATATGAAGCAAGTTTCAGTGGTCTTTTGTGTCCTAACTCACTAGCTCTTCTCAGCACACCTGAGAGGCTGTTGTGAGACTGTCCTGTATCCTGTAGTATGTTTAACAATATTGCATTTGCTCTGGGAGGTAAGAATCTGTGTTTTCTTTATGGAGACAGGTAACCTCAAAAGCGGGTAGTTGACACAGACAACCAGGAATGTACAGCTTTGTGATTCACTTCGACATGACATTGCTGTCTCAGGAAAACATCTCCAGGTCCAGAGCTCTGAAGTGTCTCTTTTTAGTCTTTGGTCTTTATAAGTATTTTTTACCATATTTGAAGATTTGGCTTTACTGAAAAATTAGCGGCGGCATCAGCAATTTGAATGGGCATGTTCTGTTATACTACTCTTGGGAATAAAACTCCCTTGTGTTAAGTTTCAAAGTTTTAGGCATCAGCAGTGGCATTTTTGCTGGGCAGTTTTATTGCCTTGTTACATTTGTATTTTGTTTATAGGAATTTTATTGCTCTACTCACTGTAGTGTGTTACCGTTTTAATGACATCTTATGGCCTTGTTTATCCAACATTTGAGTTTCATAATCTTAGAAACCTCAAGTAAGGATTTACTGTGAGGATCCTGAGAACCTTTTTTAAATCCATAGCAAGCACATAACAAACCCTATCTGGATATTTCCCCAATAAGTGTGATTGATCTCCTGTGGTCCAAAAGATTTTTCACCATGGTGCTCTGATAACTTATATCCACAGTATCACTACTGTTACTTCCCACAAAAAAAAATCACTTCAGGAAGGGATTCTATGTTTTAATCATGAAAAGCTATTATTGGAATTGAAAAAAGTGCTAGCCAAAAAAAAAATAGTAAATATTAAGCTCTAGAGTATATCTTAGTGATAGAAGGCTTGCTTAGCACATTCATGGCTCTGGATTCCATTCCCAGCATAACCAAAACTTAAAAACTAAATTAACACATTGAACATTAAAACTATGTCTCTGTATTGTGTCTTCTGATGTCTACTCCATACACAGAGAACCTGGACACTGGGGCATTCTCTATCGACTACTTGAGCACGATCCATAAGTATCTGACTTTGATCAAGAGACTTTCCGAGTAAAGATTATATGTAAACATATTAGATGTATTACAGTAACACCGTCTGTTCTGTGCTTACTCAGTTCTCCTTGGCTCAACTTTATATACAAAGTGAAGTATTAGAATCCCTTTCATTGTTCCTTCTGGCAGCTCTGTCTAACTTCTGCCCTAGGGTCTGGAATGTTCATCACAGCTGCCTTTGGCAATAAAACCCAAAGCAACCTCAGGTCCTCATATTTCTCTTTGCACCTGGTCAGCAGAGCTCAGTGGGGCACGGAGCTGAATGAAGTGTGTGCTCTGTACTCTCATCTTACTGGCCAGATATCAGTTTATCCACATTGGAATTATCTCTGTGTGTGTGTGCGCGCGCGCGTGCATGTGTGTGTGTGTGTGTGTGTGTGTGTGTGTGTGTGTGTGTGTGTGTGTGTGTGTAGTGATATGGGATAGCTAGGACATGCTTTTTCACACTGCTACCTGCTTTAGATTTAGATGTAGATTTAAAGTTACAGATGATTAGTATACAGAGACATACAGAGACAAATGCTTTAGGGTCCGAAGTACAGCATCTACAGAACATCATATATAAATGTTACAACCTTTCTCTAGGCTGCCTTAATTAGAATCAATGTGGAATGATCAGCTTTTGATTTTACTGTAAGAAATGATTTTAGGCAAACAGACAGTATAGATATACACTTTTAAAACTAACAGGCGGCAAGGTTAACAGTCTCAATGAAAGAGTGTAACTGTTAAGTGGTACAATTTCAAGATTGCACTAATCGTATCCCTTGGGCTGTATAAACCCAGGGGTCACTATTCTTGTAGAATTCTTAGTGCATTGAGCAATGCTCCTTTCCCTCTGGATACTCTGAAGTCAAATTTCCTGTCTCTAACACATTGACTTTATCCTGTCCCAGGCTTACTTCAGTGTTCCATCTGTGTACAAACAGGAAGCCATCTATCAAATGAGTGTATCCTTTTGGCAGGAGGAATTGGGAGGTTCTACTTTGAAAGACTGTAGGTGGCTTATTCATTTCAACCAGGCATTGTCAAGTAAGAAAAAAAATGAGGGTTTTTAAAGTACTCTTAGACACAACAAACAGATGCTGGTATGAATGTAGAGGGGAAAAGGAACCTTTATGCATTGCTGGTGCGAATGTAAAGTAGTATATTCATTACGAAACTAAGTTTGGAGGTTCCTCAAAAAAATTAAAATCAGAAGTACAACATGGTCCAGATGTATCACTCCTGGTCATGTACCCAAAGGACTCTATATCCTACCATAGAGATACTTGCTTAGCCATATGTCTCGCTATACTGTTTACAATAGCCAAGATAGAGACCCAGTCTACAGTTCCCTCTACAGATAAATGCATGAAAACTGTGGTACACACACATAATGGAATTTTATTCGCCCATAAAAAAAATGGAGCCTTAACATGTGCTGACAAATGGATAGGCCTGGAGATCATCAGAGTGAGTTAATTAAGCCAGACTCATAAGACCCATGACATTGTCCAATAGATACATATTAACACACGATTTTGAAAAAATAAAAGTAAGATTACTGCCTAAAAGCAAAAAATAAATAAATAAAATGCACGTTAGCTCTGTTTTACCTATGAGAAGTGGCCACAGATTTTCTCCCTTTGATATTCCTTTCTAAGATTTCCATGAAATATTTCTAAAGATTTTAAGACCACACTTGTGTGAAAATTAATGATGTTTATACTTTGTACTATACATCTCATTTAGCAGTTAAATACAAGTCAAAAGAGCAAGTTTTAAGAAATAATAGAGACCATTTACAGACTGCTAAAGAACATTCCACAGACATATAGCTCAGTTTTCGGTGTGTCTCTGTAATTAAATCCCTTTAATGTTTATACGTTTGACAAGGAAAAAAATTTTCAACTTTACCCCCACCCTTCTGTGAAATCTTATAATGCTATTAGACCATAAAACATAGCAGGAGGACTTTTTACTGGGCACTGCTAACGGACTGCTCTAGAAAAATATAGCTAACACATTTATGTTATCATTGACTTCTGTAAGAAATTGTGTATGTTACCATTAAAGAAGGCAGTCTCCATGCTGACAGTTGATGTGGAATGCTAAGCAATTACCAATGTGAGGTGGACTTTAATGCAGAAGAGAGACCTGAGGTACTGTATTTGGTCTTTGGTCTATGAGGCTTTTAGGTCGCAGGTGTGCTTTTGGCACTTCAGTTTTCAACTTTCTCATTTCAATAAGACTGTAAATCAGTAAAAAGGTCACAGTCTGAGAAGCATCAAATGACCCTATCACTAGGAAAACGTGGGTCAGAAAGTCTTTCCAGGCAAAAATCTTTGGCTATTCCTTGATAATGTAATTTCCCTACTTAATCTAGCCTTCCTGTTCCCAAAGTACTTATGAGGTCTGTGATCTTAGTAAACAGGTGGACAATAAGAGCATATTCTCATAATTTACTGAAATTGTGTTCTATCGAGCCACTATGAGCACTAAATTTTACAGTGTCGTTGTCTCTTGTACACACATGGCCATACAAGAATATAATATAATCCTAAAACTCATCTGATAGATTCCATTTTGTTTATTTTTTCAAGAGAGCAAAGGAGGCTCTGAAGTAAGGGGCTACCGTGAAACCACCATGGTACTGGGTACTGGGTACTCCAATGCCAGCGCCTCCTACATTGCCTCCATGCTATTGATACTTCTGCATAAAAACTGGCATAGAAATCAGAGGATTAGTACCATATCCCACCTCAACTTTGGAGACACAGGGCAACACACCTTTTTTAATGCTCTTTGTGAATACAGTTGAAAGGACCTCTTGACCAGAGTTAAGGATTAACAAACAAAATGTTACATACAGAATTGGCAGTGATTGGGGATGGATTGATGTTATTTGTTAGGAGGTTAGCCTGGATGCAGCATCAGTGAACCTCTAAATGACTTGTCTGCATCTTTTGGCTAGTTCCTTTTCCTTCCTCTTGATTTGTCAAAGAATTCTTATCTATGCAATAACGTAAACTCTCTTCTCAACCATGTTTAATCACACTACCCTCTCTAACTTCTTTCCTATAATGGCCCAATCTTAAATTTTTATTTATTTTTGACTTACTCTATTTCATACACTTATATGTAAACATTGAAATAACAATGACTTTGTCTCTTTTATAACCAAACAGCAATTGGAATGCTGATTGGTATCATGCAGAAGCCCAGGAACTGTTTTTGAATGAATTGATGGATGACTAAGTAAATGTTTGAATGTGGTTCTTTCAAAAGAGGAGTGCCAGGTGTGTGGTAAGCATAGTCAGGACTTCAGCCAGCATGGCAATGTCTGTGGTACTTGAAGTTTCAGATAACAAATTGAGGACTTATTAAAAAAAAAGGAGAATACATTCTTGGTTTTTAGAATTGAGGTGGTCTCTAACTCGAGAGGAATTAGCTGGAGAGAGATGGAGCTAGTACTAAAGAACAAAATAAAACTATGAAGAGGAGATGGTGGCCTTCAAGAGGAAAAGGGAACCTGTGGCTCTGGATTTAGAGAAAGTATATGCTAAGCCCATGTGGGAGGTTCAAAGAGAGACAAGGTGAAGCCAGCCATGTCTTTTAATTTCACAAGCCGACTTGATGTTTGCTTGTCAATATACCTGGAACAGTTGCAGTGAGTAGACTAAGACAGGACAGATCCCAGTTGTAAGCTATGGTCAATTTTTCCTGATCTATTGATCTTTATTATAAATCAAGCACTTTGAAAATCTAATTCCTCATTCCAACGTGGCCCAAAAACAGGACGTCCCATTCATTTCTATCTCATATTTAACTTTAGTTTGGGAACAAAGAAAGACATTGATGACTCCAAAGTGGAAGTGCCTATTGAGGGAAAAAGGGTTAAAGATTGTTTTTTTTTGTTTTTTTTTTTTTTTGTTTGTTTTTTTTTTTTTTGCGTGTTTAGGTGGCTCCACGTAGAGCGCTTCTGTCAGCCACAGTGATTTCTTTGTCAAAAGATATGAATCAGAAAGCTAAAATCCCACCCAAGACCTGCTCCTTTCTAAACCAAACCTGTGAGCTAGAAATGCCTGCTGACATCTGTCACCTTCACACTCAAAAGAAATGAAATCCAATCAGATCATTAACTCTAACACGATATAGTAAAACTGTGGAAAACTTCATTTCAGGGAAATAACTTTTAGAAATGTAGGATATTATCCAACTTCTTTTTGTCTCCCTATAGGAATATAAGAATGTTACAGTTAAAAAGAAATTGTACCTTAATGGAAGTAGAAAAACAGATTCAACCTTTTCTAGTTTCAAAGAAAGTCTATATGTATTCTTTAAAGAAAATTAAAGAAAAATATGTGGCCTAATAGTGACACACCATGTTTCCAAATTTCTGGAAATATTGTTCCAAGGTGATAATAATTGAAGTATCTGGTTTCCCAAAATATATTTGGGTCAATATAATAGATCTCAGTCCATATTTTTTTGATTTAGTAAAGCCAATTAATCCATCATAAAATGAGATCTGTTCAGTTGAGCTTCATGCTACTGTGACAACTGTAGGACACTTTTTAAATAATTTACAATAACTCAAATTTCAGTGAGTTTTGAAAGAGGAATGGATCTATTACAAAGAAGTGCACAAGTGAACCTGGGAGAAGGTTCAGGGACCTCATTGATATTTGATCAAGAAAAAAATTTTAATCATTGCTATATTCCAATCATCTCACTTCCTCCATTCTAATATGTCTATAGGTCATTTCTTTTCACGGCTTAGTTAGAATCAATTACTAAATTATGTTGAAGTGAAAAGGAAAGATAAGACATTGATTGAGAGTAGGTTTTAAGTAAATATTTCAATATAAATTTAAATTTGTCTAGAAAACCTCCAGGGGGACTAGAAATGATGACATAAAATAATGGGAAGGGAAAATGAACCCACTGATTGTCTTCCCTGAATTATCAGTCTGACTTCTAAATTCTATAGCTTTCAATCAGTTCTTTTTTTTGTCTTTGTTAATTAAGCAATCATTTAGCCAATACTTCTGGGATAATTTAACATAGGACATGATGTCTCTTGGCTTGTTATAAATGCCTGATTATCACTGCCTTCCCAATAAAATGTCTTGTGTTTTCTTTATGTGGTATCTGTTAATGATGAAGACTAAAATTCAAAGAATCCTAGGCCACCTGAAAGGGGACATAGTTTATGTGAGCCGTGATGACTAAATGCTTATCCTGAACTCACAGTGCTACTTCCAGTTGATCTCATTCATAAAGAATGAAATTATCCTAGCTCGTTATCAGAATCGAAAGAACTCATAGCTGGGCCGTGTCCTCTTTGGGAGATATGCGAGATATACTAGAATCATCAGTGCCATTGTCTTCCTGTGAAATTTACAGCTTCTCCTGTTGCCGTACTAAAATAATAAAGCTTGTGGATGTTATCTTCATCTCCCACAGCTGGGATTTCTGGGTTTCTGTCTGTGAATAAGCATTTCACTGTGGTCACAAGGTGGAGGAAATAGCACAAGCGCGCTATTTCCCAAGTACAGTTGCCAAGAGTGAGCTAATTGTAACTCTCCATCCCATACAATGCATCTCAAAATTTCAAACACAGGCCGTTCTGCATTGATCTACCTTTATATGAAGATGGTGTGCTTTCATTTGTACAATCTCTGTGTCTAAATACATCAGGAATAAGATTTAAAATTATGTCACAAGGTTAATAAAGCATCAAGCCATCATTTTCTGATTCTGTTACTTTACAGCTATTAAACCCAAACTTGAACCTTTAAACCATGTTGAGTGAATATATAATCTAAGCTGTTACACTGTTTGGGAGAAACTTCTGTTATTTTGAGAATAATTTGTTCTGAGCAAATTAATAAGATTAAGTGGTTTTTAAATTTGTTTTTCAAGTTTACTAAGACAGGAATTACAAATATATTTTATTTCACAGATTGGTTCCTAACTAGTTGATAAAGGCAAATCTGGATTAGCAAAAAGAGTGTTGTAACTGGATGGTGTTTTCTGCAGATGCAAGTCAGGCAGACATATAGGACCTATATTTGCCACCCTTGCAAACAGTAGGAAGAAGAATTAAAATTTAAGGTGTATGCATTAGTCTATTGACAATAGCATTTAAATAAAAGGTCAAATGAATGCCATTTTATTCATCCTGTAGGTCAATGCATCACGTCAAGAAGCCAAATTGACAGAAGAATGTGATCTTCTCATTGAGATTATTCAGCAAAGACGACAAATTATTGGAACAAAGATTAAAGAAGGAAAGGTATGATTTCCTGGGCAGAAGATTTTATATTTCCCTCCTGGAGAGTATATACTCCCATGCACATCTGCACCTTTGAAAATATAAAATCATACACTCTGTATTTTCCATAATTTCTTCTTAATTATCTGCCTTAATTTGTTTTGTGTTGCTGTGATAAAGCATCTGACACAGAGTACTGTAAAAAGTAAGGAGAATTATTTGGTCCATAGTTCTGGTGATTGAAAGTTCTGAATAGAACCATGTTTGGTAAGTGCCCCTGGCTGTGTTATAGTAGTGAGTATCCATCTGGAACATACTGAGGATACATTTCTCCCTGAAGTTGTGATTCTTCTGGGGTCACATAATCTTTTCACAGGGTTTGCCTAAGACCATTGGAAAACACCGATATTTACATTAGAATTCATAATAGTAGAAAAATTACAGTTATGAAGTTACAATTGAAAATAATTTTATGGTTGGGAGGTCACCACAACATGAGGAACTGTATTAAAGGGTCGCAGTGGTGGGCAGGTTGAGAACCCCTGCTCTAGAGCATCATAATGTACCATATGGACTCATCTCTTATTGCTGCCTCTTCTAGTTCCACAGAGGCCTGGTTTCCTGAAATATATCTATAATTAATTGTTCATAAGCACAAGGAAGGTAATTTGCTATTGCTACATGGCTGCATGCAGATATCAATACTCTCCTTTCCTGCATAAATTTCTTTTGAAATTTTCTGGTTTTGATGATAAATTGACAACTTATAGTTGTGTATATTATTGGGTAAAATGTGATGCAATGGTTTATGAATACAATAAATAATAATTAAATGAAGTAAGTAACTTACTCATTACCTCAATACTCATTTTTGTGGTAATAGATTCTTAAACTGAATGCTCTATTAATTTTAAAGTGTTCAGAAGTTTACATTTGACATTTATTAATCTGTGCAATGTATCTTAAAGTTTAAAAAAGTTTACTTCTCCTATTTAATTGGTATGTACTCCTCTCACAGTGGTTTCTATTGCGCTGTTACAAATTGCCATGAACTTGTTGTTTTGGAATACTCTTATTGATTATTTTAGCATTCTGGAGTTCAGAAGCCTAAAAGCGGTCTTCCTGAATTAAAGACTAGGTAGCTTCTTGCAATGTTGGCAAGCTATTCCTTGCCTTTTCAAACTTGTGCACTCCACCCTCAGCCCATGGCTCGAAACAACTTCATTGTAGCAGTCTACCTTCTGTTTCCATCCTTCCATATACTTTTCTAACATGGACCTTCCAGTCTTTCTCTTACTAAGACCTTAGAAATTATTTGGAAATCATCCACATAATGCTGAACAACTTTAACTCCTCATCATCCTTAACCTGGATATCTACAAAGTTTCTTTTATATGGAAGGTAACATATTCAAAGATTCCCAAGGTACAGATGTGGACCTCACTGAGAGCCCGTATTCTGATTGCAATGATACTTCAACATAACTCCCCAGCAAACATGCTCACCTTTACATAGATGAGGCTTGAATTTCCTGGCATGGGAGTTCCCCTTATGAGATACAGGATAGTGGTAAAAGATATTCCAGTGTTAGTCATGTTGGTATGTAGAATTCATTCTTTGAAGCATTCACTTCACTACAAACATATACCATTAATAGAAATAGAATAAAATGGGGCAGAGTGAAACAAGGGAACTATTTGCACAGAACAGAAATGGGACCAAAGTACAGTGTTACAACTGTGGCTCAAGGCACAGGTTTGGTCAAGAAGTGCGGCTGCATTTCCAATGTCTGTGGCTAAAAACACTCTTGAAGTTTTATTGAAAGGACCTAGAATTGCTTTGGGTCTGATGAAGGGCAGAAACCAGACTCGCACCTGAGTGCCACGGGCTGTAGAACGTTTCTCATTCATTATAAGGGACTGGAAAAGATTATTGCCAATGTCTGCCTGGCATCATAGCTTTTCTGGCAAATTTCAGTTCTGGGATTCTGAAACATATCGGTTGTTAAGTGCTTGTGCCCCACTTTTTCTGACATCACATAAGACAGGTGCCCCAGAGTCAGAGAGATATGGCAGGATCCCAGAGTGCCGAGCCCACAGGCCAGGTTAGGTGAAGGCAACCATAAAACCATTAGAATAGACTGAGTAGGGGGTTGCAAAGTGTTATCTTCAGCGTCTTCTTTTTAAAACTGAAATGCTAAGCTCAGTTCCAAAGCAAACAAAGAAATCTTCAGCTTCTAAAGCTACAGCCAACAAAATCGGCAGCATTACCTTACCCCAAGTGAGATTAGTTTTGCAAGAGAATAAGCGAAAGACTTGAAAAGAAACAGTTCAGAAATTTAAAAAAATATATATATGATTTTCATTTACAAAGACCAAGAAACGTGTGAAACCACAGAGAAAGAAGAAACATTATGGAATGTGATAAATGAGCAGTTTTGCAGGTAAACACATAGACAGTTACATGACAGAAAACAGCTACAAAAGTTGTGGCCTTCACTTGGGAGAGTTCCATAAATGTAGGAAGGGACAAAAGTGTCTGAGTGACATTCAAGCATGGCAGATGTCCATGGACTCCAAGATGAAACCAGATTGGTGTTTTAAATGCTAGTCCTGGCCATACTAGTGATTCATCACCTGGAGATTTAAAAACGTTCGTTGCTTGTTAAAATGCAAATTACTGCGGCTCTGCCAATTACAGCTCATTAACTAGAATATTGGAGGATGTGCCCAGACATCTAGAGTTTTACTTTGAAAGATTCCCCAGTTGATTCCTTTGCATACAGTGTTGGAGAATCTCTGATGCCACTGTATACTGACCTATAATTAAAAGTATGCCCTGAAATGGTTATCTCTAGAACATTCTCGCAGTTTCACAGGATGCTCTCATTTCCTTTTGTTTCAATATAGACACAATTTAGGGCTTTTTTTTTCTTTCTTGTCCTTGTTTGTCACTTTTAATTTCCAATATCCTGGTAGAGAAAGGAGGAAAAAAGATGAAACTGAAGATCAGTCATTGTCACATTTGTAAAACGTGTGATCTCTACTTCACATATCCAAAAGATAATACAGTGGCATGTAATACGTCGGAAAGAATAGTTTGACATCATTTTCTTTTGTTAGAATTGTATCAAACATCTTCAATTTGGCCATTTAATTTAAATTATTCTTTATGTTATACGATTAAATATTCCATTTGTTTGGTTTGTTGTAGGGACTATTAACTTCTTTTTCCTTCTGGAGTTTTCCCTTTCTCTGACAGTTTCTAATGGATGTTTTATAACATCCTGAATTAGAGTGGATGGATGCCTTGGCCTTGCCTCTATATATAATGCTGCCAGAAGTTCTGTTCTATTTGGTGTAAAATGGTGTTATTTTATTTGACTAAGGTACACAGTTATCCCAATAGGAAAAAGAACAACCATTATAATGAATGATGTATTTTTACCATGCTTGAGATCACATACTCCTGGCTGCCAAGTTTGGACATTTCATTCTGACTCATTATTTTCATGGATTCTCCTCAACCTTGCCTGAAATCTTGGACCTGCCACCTCTCAATTCAGCTTTAGTTTCCTTTGTTTGCTAGAGTACAGACTTGGAAGTAGACACTCCCTAGAGGCCTACAGATCTGACATATCCTTCCTTTGCTTCAAGATTCAAGTTGTCCTGGGATGATAATAATGGCTTGAAGAAAGCAGAAATTTCTTGGAGTTAGCAGGAATTCTGGAGGGAGCCTGAGCCTACCTTGTCTGTAAGACAGATTAGCCAGGAGCCTTCCCTACCCTTTCACCCTAGGTTATTTTCCACTCCAGAATTAGAAAGCCAGCCAAAACCTGCCCCTTGTATAGATATGGGCAGGAGGCATGAGGTGATTTCAATTACTGGTCTAAATTTAACTTGCCTTCTGGCCAGAGGGCTCCAGCTCAGAGCACATTTCAAACACCAGAGCCATGGTCAAATGGGTTACCTCGGACTTTATCTCGGCCTGCCTGAGAGGTTATGGTCAATTAGTTTTGAGGGTCGTTTTCAAGCAAGACAGAATTAGGAACTGGAATGGAGGTTGTGAAACAAGTGTGTGTTTTATCCCAAATGGGAAATGGTTATCAAAATAGTTATTACTTATCAAGTGAGCACAAAGTGCCTGGAAATGACGTTTACGGTGAGAGGAAATGGTCCAGCTGTGCTTTTTTTGGCTTTCTCTCATCAGTTCAATAGGAAAAATATTAATCAATGGGAAAAATGCCCCCTTTCTGTTAATTTAATACACCAGTTTTGGGAAGTATGGAAAATAGGACTACTTAAATACTTTTATGTCACAACTTTATTACATGGATTATAAAACTTTTTAGAAAATGAATTTTTTACTTAAGTCTCAAATTTACACCTACAGAAATGCTTTTGCTTCCTAATGGCACAGCTGAAAATCTGAGCTGGAGAATGTTCCAGAGCTCCCTAAGGTCCCGGAGTAATTATGTAGAATAGTAGAGGGAATAGACCCAGTGACCCTTTGTCACTTGCCACTGGACACCGCCTTCTTTCCCATCAACAGGGAAGTAATTAGCAATTCAGTGTTTCCTCGTAAAACAAATTTCCAATGCTTCTCCACGGAGACAGAGTTTACGTTCCTTTCCCGATTTCTATCTTTCTCTGCTTAGACTTAACGGTAACGGAACGCGTTGCTCCGAAGGTTCGGACCTCGCACCCTCTCACAAGTGAGTCTCCAGTGTAACCACGCCTGCCCTGTTTCTTTTGTTCTAGGTGATGAGACTCCGTAAACTAGCTCAGCAGATTGCAAACTGTAAACAATGCATTGAAAGGTCGGCATCACTCATATCCCAAGCGGAACACTCTCTGAAGGAGAATGACCATGCCCGGTTTCTACAGACAGCAAAAAATATCACTGAGAGGTGAGTGCAGGGGCAGCGAGGATGTTTTCCCGCTGCTGCTGAGAGCTTGTATCTGGGTGTGACTGGTTGGCCTTGCACTCAACTGACATTTTTTAATCTCATTTTCAAGGTTGAGTACCAGAGAGAATAAAGCCTGAGGCTGTTTTGCTTCAGCTAAGGCCACTTCCCTTTCTACAGCAGCCTAGAGTTCAAGGTCTTCATAGCAGCTGCAGTTCACCAGTTAGAAGAAAATCAGCTAGTCTGTGTGTGGAGAGCAGGGTACAGAGACAGGATTTGTTGTGATTCTCAAACTTGATCTTATCATAGCTTTGGTAACAAAGAATGGAAGTGCAGGCAAAAACAAAAAAGGGCAACTTATCTTCCATTGCACGGTCCATTTGTCTAAAGAAAACAACTGCACAGGTGCTGTGCTCTGTTTGTCTTAGTTTTTTTTTTTTTAACTTTACTTGGCCGAGAAGGTTGACACCACCTGAAAAGGCCAAGACTGATTCACACGGGAGAGAAAGGACACGCAGCCAACCTCCCACTGCCTTCTTTTCAAATAGCCTCTATTCCTAGGGAGGAAAACTAGAAATGATGTTACTTGTGTAGTCAACCCATTAGTAAGATGAGCAAAGATGAGTCTTCTCTTGATACATTAATTTATTCAGCATAGAAATTACTCATTTCTCTTGGCATAGATTCATATAATAAATCCAGTGGGTTCAAAGATGAACACTAGGCAGGCCTGAATAAACGGCATCTCTCGACAACACCAAACACCTTGACTCTTCATTGATTCTAATTTTCAACTGCCCTGTATATAAAACTGTATCAGAATTGTATTACTGAAAGACCCCAGAGAACTCATTCCTACTGGCCTCTATCCTAGAGCAGAGACTGCCACACTGTTCCAGGAAGTAAACTATTTTCAGCTTTGCAGGCTATAAAGGATCTAGCACAGCTACTTACTGCTGCCCGGGTAGCTCCACATTAGCCAGAGGGAACAAGTGGGTGTGGCTGTGTGCCAAGGAAACCATTCACAAAATAATCTGCAGGTGTTCCCTGACCAACCCATGGTGTTAACGGGGGAAACATGCTCGCCATCTTAAGGCTTAAATTTCTTCAAAGAAGTAGAAAGAAAACTTACACTTACAGGTGCTTGCTTGGGTCAGACTCCATTTTCCTCATTCTCTAAGAGTGTACAGTATTTTCATAACCCTGGTCTCCTACTGGTCAGCCAGCTTCACTGTTTTCTTCTTATATTTGAGAAAAAAATCCTTTTGCAGCTAATTAGCTACTTATCTCCCATCAAAGACGTGAATAATGGGCTACCCTTAAGACACTCTCCTCTCTTTTGAAAGAAAGTCAGGTTTCTTTACTTGTGGCTTCCTAGATTTCAAGTCCAATTTCTTATTCTTTATCCTCCTTAAAAAAAGAAAAAACATAAACACCACTGCTTTCCATTGTGCACAATACTCTCTAAAGATGGTTTACACCCAGGTAAGAAACTCCCACTGGTGTCTGAGAGTCCATATCTCTGTTTTTGAATTGGGACATATCCAGATGAAACAGCAACTATAAATGGCATTCCATGGCAACCCTTACAAATTCAACTGAATGAGTCCGAATAAATTTGCATCTAACTGGCAGAGAAAGTGGCCAGTTACAGTTAGAGCAGGAGGGGACTTGTATTTACAGGACAGCACACGCCCCTCGTGCATACACATGCACACTGCCTCCCTTTGATCTGGTGAGCAGAACCTTGTCCCATTATTTCATCCTGTACCATCATCAGGAAAAGAAGGGTGACTTGTATCTGTTTCCATAAGGAACATGCTCTTGTCAAGTAGGAATACAGAACACCTGTAAACATACATTGGCAGACCTTTGTCCCTCTCTTTCTACTGTCTCATCTCTCACTTGGAGATGAGTGGTTTTTATATCAATCACCTAGATGTTCTGAAGGAATTCTTACCTATGTCAGTTTTATTTCTGAAGCCACCATTCAGGAGCAATTTTCTACTTGGGAAATGTGCTCGAGGTAGCCGTGCACGTAATGATAACAATGCTGAAAATTCTTCAAAATAACATAACAGATACTCTGGAAGTGCTAGCTGGATGGATATTTTAATCCTTGGGTGTTTCAGTTGCCCTCTCTTGTTTGCCTTTTCCATTGTACTGGCTACCTGCTTCTATTCTGCAAGCTCTCACTTCAGATTCTTACAGTACAATTTCAGGTGTCTCTCTTTTAGTCTATCTGCCTTGGGTTTTGACACTTCAATATTTTACATCCCTTTTATTCAAAATGTAGAACCTAGGACATACTATTGTTCTTTAAAAGGTGGGTGTGTTCCCTGGCAGGCTCGCAGAGCAGCCGCTAGTCCGACAAGGATGGCTGTGGGTCCCTGCAAGATCTACAGGGTGGCAGGCTGGTCCTGCCATGCAGCGGGCGAGTCATGCGGGCGGGTACAGCGGATAAAAGGCTCACAGGACATAGTAAATAGACATAAGGCTAAGAATAAGCTAAATATTTATTACTTAAAGAAGAGGGAGACATTTATTACTTAAAAAGAGGGAGACAGAGAAACATAGAGAGAGACAGAGACACGTGTGCACACGCCAAGAGACGGGGGACAGAACAGAAAGAGTTAAGATGGCGACAGGGAGGTCAGACATGGCTGGGAGTGGGCGTGGTTAGCCCTTAAAGGGACCAGAGCAAAATAATAACACATACTTTCAATCCTGTAGGCATTCCTAAAGTGAGGATGTGTCAATAAAACCATTCACAGAACAACCTGGTGTGTTCTATAAACTGAATCAAAATTGAATGAACATTTTTTTTCAAATAAGAGACATTTAAATAAATCCACAGTGCAGCGAGAGTCCCAAGCCTTACGTTGTGGGAGATTTATCTCCTTTGGAATCAACTGTTTGGCTCTTTCCTAGTTACTTAGTTATTATGGATGAATCAGGGCTTCTCATTACCATTTCCGAGTCCAGTTTAGCATATATGCTTCAAATATGCAGGAATCTAGCCATCGTGTTTTCACAGTGGTAACCTCAGTGTACTGAAAACTGTCTGACATGGATGAATTACTTAAACTATACACAGTGTATTTATTTGTAGTTATTCTTACAAAATACAGTTGTTGTAAGCATAAAATAAATACAGAAACAAAAACAGCCCAGCTCTTGCCACAAGGTTAATAGGCAACAAAATCCCTACTTTCCTGTTCCCTGAACAGCTCCATATATGATGTAAATCACATTGTTTTCAAGCTGCCATTGGTGTGATTACATAGTGTCCTTTTGAGCAATATGTTAATTGAGCAGAAGTATTCACTAAATTCAGGCATAAGAAAGTTCATGCACTTTTTTCAAGGAATCTAAAATTACCTTTAGCAACAAGAGGATGCTAAGAAAGCTCCTGCAGAACAGAATGTTCAGATCATCTAGAAGTTTCTCTACTGTGAGGTGATTCCTTTATTCTTTACCAGCACAGACAACTCAAGGATCTGCCAGGCTTTTCTGAAAACAGAAAGACAAGAATTCCAGTTGGCAACTCTAGAGATGTTACTTGGGTCTAAGAGTCAGAGCATATCCAATGTCTGGGTTTTGAAATGCTATCTGGAGGGTGTTGATAAGTTAATAGATGTTATAACAACACTACATTTCCAGGACCAAATATTTTTGGGAAATCTTGAGCTGACCAAAGTCGAACACATTTTGTTTCTGTGGTACCTTGCTGTTTTTGACTACGGTGGTGTGTGGTGTTTGGCAAAGGCCGATGAAGAGTGTCCCTCTGGACATATCCACCTTCTGGAATACTGGCCCTGAGTGATTAACAACCGAGTGTTCTGTAGATTAGAGATACCAAGGCAGAAATGCATGTAGGAATAATGAATAATGGACAGTCCCTCCACACACCCCCACACACAGACACAGACGCACACACATACACAGAGTGAGAGGTGATTATAAATTAAGGAAGTAAGAAAAAGCCTAGAACTAACAACCCCCAATGGATGTTGGCATCATTAAAAAAACAGAAGATGGGCAACAAGGATTTGGGGGGAAACATGCCCTAAAATGTTGAGTTTGGCAAATTTCCCCTTACCTGTCACTCCAGTTGAGGTTTTGAAATTGTAACCAAAGATAAGTATCTTTCCTTCCACCAAGGAAAGAAAACCTGTAGGTGTTAAAAAAGCTGCAGTAATCTCTGAAGATTTCTTCTGTTAGTCTTTGCCTCCCAGGCTAGGCACTATCTTCCTTCTGCTTCCCACTCAAAGTTCCCATGTCAAAATGATAGGAGCATTTACGATGTCATTTGAAAGAAACACATTTTATTTTATTCTTTATTAACCCCTGAAACCATGCAGATTTGGGAACACAATCTGTTTTGAATGTGCCTGGACAAAGAGGCTTCTGCCTCCAAGAAGGGAACTAATAAAGCCAGATAATCTGTATTCAGAGCAGTCTCATCAGTTGACACAAGATCTGGATTGCAAGAAAGTCTAAGAAAAAGGCTATTGTAAATTTGATACTTGCATCCTACTAACTTGGCCCAGTTCTCCCAGTTTGATATTATGAGACAGAACTCATTTAGTTTTTTTAAATTTTATTTTAAAATAGTTTTCGGCATGCAAATGGTACTAGATCATTCCTTTGAAGTTTTCTGCATTGATGTAAATATTTTGGACTCTTCACTATATGGCACACTTTAAGGGCTTTATAAATATTTGATAGATATTGGTTAAAGGTACAGTTTAATTAGCTGTATCCACCCAGCTACATTAGCTGTATCAATAATTAATTCAAGTCTCTTGAATGTCATATTTAGTCAACAGTTTGAAACAATGCTCTTATTCAGTCTTTGTGAGCTAATCAGGTGACATTACATTATCTACAATACTTTTTACACTTGAATATTTCATTTATCCAGTTTACATGGTCTTAGACTTTCATCCTTTTAGTAATCTGATTAAGACATTGCAGTTTAAACAATTTCCTCTGTTCCCTAGATAACATTGAGCTTTTGCAAGAGCTACAGCTAGAGAAACTGTATTAGCGGTCATTTTACCTGTGTATTCTCTTTTATTGTCGTGAAATTCACATAAAGTCAAATTAACTAGTTAAAGAGTACAATTCAATAGCTATACCTATTATGAATAGTTTATAGGGATAGACCATATGATTCTTTACCTTTTGTCTGTAGTATGAGGGCCGGCTTGTTGGGGTATCTGTTCCGTCCAGTACCCCACAGCCAACAAGCCCCAAAGGAAAATCACACACAGGACTCCATAAGGTTATAAACTGATTGGCCCATTAGGTCAGGCTTCTTATTAGCTCTTATAACTTATGTTACCTCATTATCCTTATCTACGTTAGCCACATGGGCTCAGTACCTTTCTCAGCTGAGCAAGTTACATGCTGCCTCTTCGGTGGTCTGCACAGGAGTGCTGGAGCAAAGCTTCTGCTTCCAGAATACTCCCAGTCTCTTTGCTCCACCCCTACTTCCTGTCTGGCTTTCCTGCCTATACTGCCTGCCTGGCCAATCAGCGTTTTATTAAAATATGATTGTCAGAATACAGACAATTCTCCCACACCATTTCCCTCTTTTTTTTTAAACAAAGGAAAATACCCATAGTCCATTTGTTGGGAATGTGGGCGTAGTATTTCAGGCTACTTCCTGCTGGTTGGGGGCACGGATGATCTTATGGGGACCTAAAGAAAATTTAGAGTTATAATCAAGTTCTGACTGGAGTATCCTGTGAGTCTTGATCATCTCAGGCAGCAGTCTTGAACCTGTTCCGGATGAAGAACTCTGTCATCTGGGCCATCTGTTCCTATTGGAGATTTCTCAGGAGGTCTCCCTTGGTCAAAGCTGATTTTTCTTAACTCAGAATGAATCCATAGCCTCTCATTTTCTGTGGAAACAAAAGCAAAATCTCTTCTCCAAAGTAATATACCTTTTGACTTCAGTTTTGAAGCTAAGGTATTTTCAAAATGCCTATCTTGGGTTAGTTCACCAGCATTTATAAACAAAAGTCTTTTAGCAGCTGTTGCTCCTTCCTCAGCTTTCAAACAATTCAAAGAGAGAATAATAGCATACAGTATCAAGATTCTCTGTTTATTTTCCATCTTTATGCAGCTTTATTTCAACCTCTATTTCTTTTATTTTTACTTTTAACTTTTGGCTTTTTGAGACAGGTTCTCTGTATATGTCTTTGTCCTGGAATAACTCTGTAGACCAGGCTGTCCTTGAACTCACAGAGATCCTCCTGTCTCTGCCTCCCCAGTGCTGGGATTAAAGGTGTATGCTACCACACCTTGAACTCACAGAGATCTGTCTGTCCCTGCCTCCCAGGCATTGGGATTAAAGGTGTGCACTACCACACCTTGAAGTCACAGAGGTCAATCTACCTCTGCCCCTTGAAGTCACAAAGGTCAGTATACCTTTGCCTCCCAGGCATTTGGATTCAAGGTGTGTACCACCACACCCTATGTCTCCCTTTTCTTCTTTTTTTTTTATTTTTAATGACTTTAACCTTTAGCCTGAATATATTTTTAACATACTGTAAACCAGTTAGAGGTTTTCTTCCTCTTTGAATCTCTCTTTACTGTATATCTCTCTTTTTCTGACAACATAAGCCTTTAATTTACTAAGCAATATGGAGAGCCGTGGCTTTGACGGCTAGATCCAGCACATTCCTTAGCTTTCCAGCCTCACGGCTGAGATACCAGCCAGAGCTGCAGTTCACTGCCACAACTCTATGGCGTTTCAAGGTCCTTGCTAGCAAGCAAGCTGCAGCATTCTGCTCACAGACCACACTCAGTGGCACTACTTGCCTGAAAGAGTCAGAATTTGCACTGGCAGGACAGCACAGAAAGCCGGCATTTTAAAACAGCGCAACTTTTTTCCTGCTACGGCTGAAAACCGAAAAGCATGCATTCAGCTTTTCTTTTTTTTTCCCAAAGTTTATTAAATTATGAAAGTTTCCATTTCCGCCCCTCCTCCCGACACCCTCCCCCTCCCACCCTCCCCCTCCTCCTCCCTCTCCATCCCTAAGAGCAGTCAGGGCTTCCAGCCCTGTGGGAAGTTCAAGTTCCTCCCCCCTCTTTCCAGGTCCCGGAAGGTGAGTATCCGAACAGACTGGATCCCAAAAATCCAGTATATACAGAGGAAACAAGTCCCAGTGTCATTGTCAGTGGCTTTTCAGAAAGGCTCCGGGCCAGCCACATTCAGAGAATCTGGCCACATTCAGAAAATCTGGTTGGATCACATACTCGCTCAATCCCAGTCCAACTGGCCTTGGTGAACTCTCCTTAGATCAGTCCCTTTGTATCAGTGGGTGATCGCACCCCTCGCGGTCCTGAGTTTTTTTCATGTTCTTCCTCCTTCTGCCCCTCATTTGGACCATGGGGGGCTCAGTTCGGTGCTCCAATGTGGGTCTCCGTCTGTATCGCCATCCATCATCAGATGAAGGATCTATGGTGATAAGCAAAATCTTCATCAGTGTGGTTATAGGCCAAGGCCGGTTCAAGCACCCTCTCCTCTGTCTAGAGAACAGTCTGGAGATCTCTCCTTGGACCTGGGATCCCATTTATAATCAAGTCTCCTGTAAACCCTAAAATGACTCCCTTAGTTGAAATATATTCTTCCCTGATCTCATATCCATCCTTTTTCCCTACCCCATCCCAGTCCACCTAGCTTTCCCCATTCCTCCCCTACTCCCTTCTCTCTAACCCTCTCCCCTTCCAATAACCCTCCCACCCCCCCCCATGCACCCGAGGTTACCTGGAACTCTTGTCTATTTCCAATCTCCAGGCAGATAGCTACATGATTTTCAACAGGTTCACCTTCTTATTTAGCTTCTCTAGGATCATGAATAATAGGCTCAAAGACCTTTAATTATGGTTAGAATCCACATATGAGTGAATACATACCATATTCCTCTTTTTGGGTCAGGCTTACCTCACTCAGTAAAGCGTTTTCTATTTCCATCCATTTGCATGCAAAATTCAAGATGTCATTGTTTTTTACCGCTGAGTAGAACTCTAATGTGTATATGTTCCACACCTTTCTTAACCATTCTTCTATTGAGGGGCACCTAGGTTGTTTCCAGGTTCTGGCTATTACAAATAGTGCTGCTATGAACATAGTTAAACAAATGCTTTTGTAGTATGTTAGGGCATCTCTTGGGTATATTCCCAAGAGTGGAATTGCTGGGTCCTGAGGGAGGTTGACTCCCAGTTTCCTGAGAAACCGCCACACTGATTTCCACAGTGGCTGCACAAGTTTGCATTCCCACCAACAATGGATGAGTGTTCCCCTCATTCCACATCCTCTCCAGCAGCATTCAGCTTTTCATCAACACCATTTAAGTATTTCGTGGCAGGACCTCTTAATGAGCTACAAAGTTTTGCAGCTAAAGCTGAGTCAGGAAGCCTCTCTTAGATGAGAGAGAGGCTCAGTACCTTTCTCAGCTGAGCAAGTTACATGCTGCCTCTTCAGTGGTCTGCACAGGAGTGCTGGAGCAAAGCTTCTGCTTCCAGAATACTCCCAGTCTCTTTGCTCCACCCCTACTTCCTGTCTGGCTTTCCCGCCTATACTGCCTGCCTGACCAATCAGCGTTTTATTAAAATATGATTGACAGAATACAGATAATTCTCCCACACCATTTGTCCATATTTTTAATACAAAGTTTGCATGGTTCATCCGTATTTTAGCATATATAATCCTCAGTTCCTTTTTGTGACTGTGTACTATTTCCATTGGATGAGTAGACCCCTGGTGTGATTATTATGGCCAAGAGAGGGTCTTAGTAAAAACCCAAAGCTTCAAAAATTACTAAAATATACAAGCGTGGCTATAGTGCTTAGAGTAACTTGCTGCAATCTAAATTTTCTCATGAAATGAAAGAGTACTCACCGAAGTCCTCCTGATGGTTACCACCTAGCTCTGAGATCTTGTGCAAATGAGCATCAATGCTCTTTACAAGAAAACAAGTAACTAGATATAAATTACTATGTCATTTCAACATTGTTGGGTTTTTTTTCCAAAAATAAAAAATTAGTGTCCTAATGTTTATGGAACTCAACAAAAAGCTTGAAGCACATCAAGATTAAAGCCTAGCATTGTTTTTTATGCTTAGAAGTAGAATTCTTCATGGCATATTTTTCTTGGTTTTAAGATAATTACTTGCATTTTGAAATCCACTAGAATGCTCTGCTGTTTGTAACTGAACTTTCCAAATCAATTCAAAAGCCCATAGGAAATAGACACATATACCTTGTTCACCAGAAAACATGAGTGTTGAGAAGAAATTGTGTGCCTACTGGGGAAATTTGTGAGAACACTTATGAATATTTTCCATGGCATCTGCTGGGAATATGGTGCAAAAAATAAATGAATAGAAGAAGAATAAAAGAGAGCCAGACAAAACCCCCCTTTTAATGTTTATTTTAGAGAGAGGCTAGTAATTGATTAAACTAATCCAATATCTGGAAACATTCTTTTTTAATCTTCACTTTGCCTTTTATGCAGTTTGAAATTTTGGAGACTTCCCTTTGAAGTGGAGCAGGGGCGAGTCTGAAAGGAACAAACAGTTTCCCAGACAGATGTGTGAAGAAATGCCTGGGGCTATGTGCTTCTTGCTGGGGTTAGATGTGACTGGGCCAGGCTGTTAAATACGCAGCAACATGAAATATGAATATTCTTTTTTCTTCCATGGGGAATTTTTCCGATAGTATAAAAAAAGGGGGGCACTGTGTTATTTCTCCCACTTCCTTGGCTTTTTCTTTATGTTTGCTTTGTGTTAGTGTGCTAGGCCTTTCAAAGATGGTATTTTTTAAAGGCCTGATATTTCTTTTCCTTTTATTTTTTTTCTCATGTCTTCACCGTGATGATAAAAGCTACCTCGACATTCCTTAAAACATTGTTTTGTTTAAATTACAGAGTCTCCATGGCAACTGCATCATCCCAGGTCCTAATTCCTGAAATCAACCTCAACGACACATTTGACACTTTTGCCTTAGATTTTTCTCGGGAGAAGAAACTGCTCGAATGTCTGGATTACCTTACAGGTATTGTCTTACTGTCTTTTTTGTTCTGTCTAACATAGTGTACATTCAATGACACAAGTACTTTGCCACTAGATCAATTATTCTCTAAAAATCAAATGTGTGCTTCAGGCTTTGAAACGCTACCTAATAGTCCTATAAATGATTCATGTACACTTTATGCTGTTTTAACCCAAATAACACAGACTAAGTACAAATTGGGGCAAGAAAATAAAGAGAATCCTGATTGCTAAATGTGTCCTTACCACCATTTTCCTGACTCTCAACATGGAGACGGTCAAAGGAATAGTGCTGTAGGCCATCAGAAATATGTAAGATTCCTTGGGGCATCTGACTGTCATAGTAGTACATTGATGGTGGAGAAACAAAGCAACTTAAATAACTGGCCATATATATCTCTGTAGCTTTTTGTAGTTGGAATCTTATCTTAGTTGTCACACTATCAAATTTTGGGAAAACATTGTAATCCTCATTTTAGAAATGGTAAGTTTTAGCCATTGTTGAAGCTCAGCTAGAAAGGGAGTGCAAACAATTAGAATCTGGCTTAGTTCTGTAGGAACTGTGCAGATCCATGCACTTTCTAGTAAAAAACTGAATTTCATGTTGCTCTGGCAAATGTCACATAAATCATATCACATTTACAGATGCCACACTTCGACCCTATGCTTGCTTTCTACTTGGCTTTCTTCTCCCTCCCTCTTCTCCTTCCCTTCTTCCTTCCCTTTCTCTCTCCCTCCCCTTCTCTTCATTCCCTCATTCCATTCTTTCTGGCTTAGAAAACAATGAGGGAAAGAAACTGGAAGAAAAGAAAAATTGTGGCTACTCATATTCCTAGTAGTAAATCTTAATCTTTCCTTTGCTGTTAGCCTTTGCAGCAAGAACTGGTCTCAATGGTTGGTAGAAAGAATGAGGATCATTTAGACAAAGTTATTTATGTTAGTCAAAACCACCAGGACCTGTGACTTCAGGAAAGCACTGTGTATACAGTGAAGCCAGATGTGCCCTGTACTTAGGACATAGAGCCTTCCAGAAACCACATCCCTAACTGAGCATGGTGTCAGGTTCTCAATTCCCAACCAGTATGTGCATGTTTGTGGGAGAGTGGTTGGGAGGGTGGAGCTGAAGAGAGGGAACATTGTGTAGCATTTGTTTTTATAGTGTGTGGCTAGAAAGCAAGGAGTTACCTACTCCTGATTTTTTTTCCTTGTGAGAACCCCAGCTGTCCCTTTTTGCCGTTATTCTGCATGTGCAAGAAGAGTGAGATATCTCACAAAATATCTCCTTATCTTGCACAATTTTCTCTTTCAAATATATGGCTCCTACTAAAGAAGAAAGAGTTTGACTCACAGTGCATTTACATGAAGGAACCAAACTTGGTTTCAAATACTTATGGATAAGATGCCTCCTTTCTTCAGCTTTTGATTTTGAGGCTTGTCTAAACTACTACCATCTAGTAGAACTTTCTGTAGTGATAGAATTGTTCTGTGTCCACAACAGCCAGCATATTAGTTATCAAAACCTTTAAGTGTGCGTAGTAAGATGTCATTTTTTAAAAAATTGATCTGAATATAATTAGAAGTTAAACAGCTACATGGTGCTCATAGCTACTGTACCACTATCCACATTTTTCTTTTTTCTGCCCTGACATCCTCATTTATTGTCTTTTCACAACATGAATACTCTGTAAGTATTATGCTGAAGTTTTATTCAAAAATACAGGAGAAAAAAAGGAATAATGTTGAAAAAACTTGGCCAGCAAAGTATGACCTTGTTTATCATAAAACCAAAACTCTTACTCGAAAGACCTACCTAGCAAATTTTCACTTAAGTCTCTTAGACCATATCAATGTCACAGGCTCATTTCCAAGACCAGAGGAAACTAGAAAATTAAATATTTGCCCAGGAACATGGTCTTGCTGTACCAAGTAATTTTGATGTACTTGTCTTATCAACAAGAATGCGTCTTCATCTCCCAACAATTAATAGTATATTCAAAACAGATATCCATTTACGTTTTTGTAGGAACATGAATTCACTAACTAAAATGGAAACTGTGAACATGGTCTGCACGACATTGTAACATGCATGCCATATGTCATCACAATGGCTACTTATGCCAAACTAAAGGCCATATCAGGTACCTGCAAATTTGCCTTTTGAGTCATCAACCCAAAATCAGATCATTTCTGGACATAACATCAGTCCTGGCCATAACATACAATGCTTGGCTGATACTTCCAAGTCCAAATAGCTTATCTGATATTTATAAGCAGGAGACATGTTTGTGGCATGTTATTTCACCATTCCTTCTGTAGTGTTTGTGATGAAGGCAAGAAGATAACAATTCTGGTACTGATTGTGTGGGTATTGAAATTGGGAGCATGCTGCAGTTTTCATTTACAGAAAATTAGGAATTGACTTTGCAGGACAAACCTATTGGGTTTACAATCAAAATAGGGTTAGCCTGCCTGGCTGTGCAAACAAGATTTTTTTTCCCTATGACTTGCCTCTAAGTGGTATGTCAAGTTAATAACCCACAGAGGTGACATTTCCTTCCTGATTGCAGCTACTGCCATGTGTCTCACAGCCACTTGCCTATTCTGAACTTACATTTTCTGTCTCTTTGATCACATATGGCCATGTAGACAGCAAAAATCTCTTTTCTTTCCACAAGAGTTGATGGAGAAAGAATTCAATTAACTATTTAAATTATGAAAGACTAAGTTGTTTTTCACTGATTCATGCAGGGATGATACCATGGAAACAATGACCACACAGACAAAAACAAGCATGCTTTATGTATGACACAGCTGGACCTGCATGGAATGAATGTCCTGATTGGTGTCACTAATTCATGCATATCCAAGTCTCACCACGCAAAACTCAATTTCACATGTAGGCTCTTCAGAAGACAGATGTTCAAACATACATTTCCAGAAAAAAAAAGGGTTAAAGGGTTATAATGAATACCTATCACCTATATCTTTCCTATTTACTTGTTTCTCATTTGTGGATATAATTTTAAGATGGGACCTACTATATAACTCGGGCTATGCTCATACTCATATCCTCCCTGTCCCTGCCTTCCAAGTATTGAGATTACAAATGCAAACCACCAGACCCAGCTGAGCCCTTTTTGTCTTTATGGAGAGTCTTTGTGAAATTCAATAACTGACAGGGAGAGCTTCTCATGACTTGTCCTAAATATCTTTTTAGGTAGCAAAGTGAAGACAATTAAATCAGAATTTTTAATTTGCCATTCATATAAACACTCCCACCCCCATTTTGGATTTCTTTACAATTCACCAGTTCTAATCAGAAACTAATCTAGAAAGATCTCCTGAGTAAATTGGGAGCATGGGGACCTTGGGGGAGGGTTGAAAGGGGAGGGGAGAGGCAGGAAGGAGAGGGAAGAGGTAGGGAGGGGAGCAGAGAAGAATGTAGAGTTCAATAAAAATCAATTTTAAAAAAGAAACCTGAAAAGGAAACTAATCTAGAGCAGAAAATACCTATGCAATGGTGTAAGTAAAAGTTGTTCTAAATCCGTAGAATGTAAACACACCTCTCGCTTTGAAGTTCAGCTCCAGTACACAGAAGGGTATAAAGAAAAGCTGTGGTTCAGTTCTCTAAACCACAGACTGGTAAACTTCAACGGAAAATGGCCAGATGGCAGATGTCTTAGGCTTTGTAACTGCTCAGCTTTGTTCCTGTGTGGAAACAGCCGCAGACAGATAAGACCTGAATGAGTCAAGGCTGTATTCCAATAAAACTTTATTTACAAAAATAACTGGTGTGGGCTGGAAAGGTGGCTGAGTGGTTAAGAGGAACTAACTGCTCTTCCACAGAACCAAAATTTGATTTCTAGCATCCATATGGTGGTTCAATATTGTCCTGTACCAAGGGATCTTATTCCTCTTCTGCTCTTCATAAGAACTACACAAACATGATGCATGGACATACATGCAGGCAAAATACATACATACATACATAAAATAAAATTGTAAAAATATAATTATAGTTTGCTGAGATCTCTAAAATGTTATTGCCAATACAAAACACTCTTAGCCTTGTATTTTCCTATTTATTCTACTTATTAAATTACTTATTAAAATTAATTCAGTGTAAGTAGTTTAGAAATCATTGCTTTAATATATTTTAAATTTCTCAGGTGTTGATTATGTTAAACAAATAAAGCAAAGGGCTTCTGTGGTGATAAAGGTAACCAAATGCAACCATTCATGATTTTCTTAGTAAATGAAAATGCATTTCTAAGAGGATTGCTTGTTAATTGTGATATTTTTAATTAAACATCTCGCCTACAAAATGAAAAGTAAAAAGGAGAAAATAGGAGTGCACCAATAATTTTAGCAAGATATCAAATAGCTAAAAAAAGAAAAAATTTTCAATTGTTTAGTTGATTTGCTATGGGAGAACAAATAATGATATTTTTCAAATATCTGGTATCATGTAGATAAGTGGGTTTTAGGCCAAATCTGTCCCTAGGGCTGTGTTGTAAATTCAGTTTTACTAGAGTATGGCAATATTCATTTATATATAAATTATCTACATATGCTCTCATGATACAATGGCAGGATTAAGTAGTTACAATAACAACATTCTGGCCTAAAATATCAAAATCTTCTTCCATCTAGTCATTTATGGCAAAATTTTGCATCCCCCACAAGTGAATGGGATTATGAAAATTTGTCTTGGTTACTTTTTCTTCAATGTGTTTCTCTTTACATACAAGAAGCTATTGTTTGCTTAGTCTCCTAAATGTACTCTAATGATAAATTGAGACAAAGTCATATTTGCTGGCAGACTCTAGACACACTGCTTACAAACAGCAGACAAACAAATTCCAAAGTAGACAACTAAATGTTGTCTGAGGTTTTCTGTCCTGCCCAGTTCCTGCAGTTGTTATGTCCCAAAAGAAAATCACACAGAGGTCTATATCAGTGATAAACTGATTGGTCCATTAGCTCAGGCTTCTTATTAACTCTTATAACTTATATTAACCCATTCTTCTTATCTATGTTAGCCACATAGCTCGGTACCTTTTTCAGTGGGGCAATCACATCTTCCTTCTTTGGTGTCTGGACAGACTGCAGGAAGAGCTTCCTTCTTTCCAGAATACTCCTGTTCTCATTGACCCAACTCTACTTCCTGTCTGGTTGTTCCGCTATACTTCCTGCCTGGCTACTGGCCAATCAGTCTTTATTTAAAATATAATTGACAGAATACAGAATTGTCTTGAATTTGTCCTGTACTTTGGAACTGAAATCCACATCTCTAGTATCGCAGTCCTGATAGGCCAATTTAGGAATACTTACTTTTACAGTTAAATATCTCCAGAATGTTTTCCAATTGTGTCTGCTGCTCCACTGATATGCATTCTTGATGCCCACAGCTCCCAACCCTCCCACAATTAGAGAAGAGCTCTGCACAGCTTCCTATGACACGATCACCGTTCACTGGACTTCAGATGATGAATTTAGTGTGGTCTCCTATGAACTCCAGTACACCATATTCACTGGACAAGCCAATGTTGTTAGTGAGTATCACACGGCTGATTTACTTCTCAGTTTGATGACTATTTTCAGGTAAAGGAATGTAAACACTAAAGGTAGATAAAGAAGGAGAAAATACAATATTTCTTTCTTTTTCCTACTCAAGGAGGGGGAAATGCTCACTTATATTGAAGTAGTGAAAACAGCTGGTCAAACATTAATGAAATTAATGAAGTTCCTGAATATGTTGGTTGATGAAAAATGGTGGTAACAACATATACAAAATAAATCCATTTGTCAATTCATAACTTAAAGATCAAAATAATTTTGCTTAAAGGTGCATTATTAGAGGCTAAAAATATAAATATTAATCAAGATGTTGATTATATCTTGAATGGAATATAGAAAGTGTCACTGGAAAGAAATATATGATGAAACTAGGAATACAGTTGTCAGTAAAAATATTTGTCTTACAAACATGAGGAACAGAGTTTTGATCTGTAGTACACATATAAAATAGCCAGGCATGGTGACATTTACCTATAATCTAAATAACTTAATACTATATATATATATAATACTATAAGTATTGGGGAAAGATGAAGACAAGAAAATCATGAGTTCAGTGGTCAACCAGTATAACCTAATCTGCCAGTCACAGGTTCAATGAGGAACCTGGGTCAAAAAAACAAAATGAAGTTGGATAAAGGAAGACACGCAGTGTTGACCATGCAGTCCACATACACTTGCAGCTATGTGCACACACATCCATACCCACACACAAAATGTATTACATTGTATGTATTATATTGTATATATGTATGTATATGTGATGGTTCATAGAATGAACACCAATTTCTGGGTGGTAGTTAACATGCTTTAGTTATTTTATCATGCATTTAATTTTATAAACTTTTCTAAATATTGTTTCAGTTCTCAAAAAAGGGGGAGAAAGAATTTAGTAAAATGAACAGTTAAAGAATGCCAAGTACCTGGTCCTATTCAGAGGTCGTTTTGGCCTGACACTTCAAATCGTAGTAAGTAGCACCTCCTAGGAAGAACTAGGTTTATCTGAAATTCAGGGCTCCTCCTCTGTCACTGTTGTTTGTTTGATATTTGACATTGTGAATGTTATGACCAACTCAAACAGCAATAGCTGCCCATAATGTTTAGAACAGAGTTATTTCAATTGAACAAATGGCAAAAGGCTAGAAGAAATCACTTTCCAGGAGAACAAATTTGAAATTTAGTTTCCTAGTTTCTATTGCTGTGATGAAACCATGACTAGAAGCAACATGTGGAGGAAAGGGTTCATTTCATCTCACAGATTACACTTTACCATTCAGGGAAGTCTTCTCAGGAAGTCAAGGCAGCAATTGATGCAGAGGCCATGGAGCAACACATTTATAGGCTTGCTCTTCACTCTTCTTGCCTTGTTTAGCACACTTTTTTTTTTTGGTTTTTCAAGACAGAATTTCTCTGTGTAGTTTTCATGCCTGTCTTGGAACTCCCTCTATAGACCAGGCTGGCCTTGAACTCACAGAGATTCACCTGCTTCTGCCTCCCAAGTGCTGGAATTAAAGGCGTCACCATCACCACCCGGCAAGCCTGCTTTCTTACAGCTCTTGGGACCACCAGCTCAAAGGTGACACTGTGAACAGTGAACTTGGCCTTCCTATTGCAGTAAATAATCTAGAAAATTCCCACAGACTTTCCCATGGGCCTACCTATTGAGTTCTTTTCTCAGTAAGGTTCCTTCTGAAATGACTCCAGCTTGTGTCAAATTGACATAAAACTAGCCAGCACGGCAGTAAAAATAAAGAGCACATCAAAGTAGAATACAATAGCAGTCACTTTTCCACAGAGATGTTTTGAATATATCCATATCAGTTTAATGTGTTTTTATAAGAAACCCCTTCCTTCTCAGCTTTTCTTTCGTAGTACATATACTTCTGAAGTACATGGTGCTTTAAATAGAAGTGTGGTTGAAGATTAACTATAAGAGTGATACAGAAACACGGTTGGCTTCACAGTGACAAAAGTGCAAATGATCCATCCACGTTAACGCCCATGTAGACACTTTCTCAGATCTCTCTCCCTCCCATCTCTCTCTTTCTCTTTCTCTCTCTTCTTCTCTTACCCCTTCCTTCCTTCCTTCCTTCCTTCCTTCCTTCCTTCCTTCCTTCCTTCCTTCCTTCCTTCCTTCTTTCCTGCCTTCCGTTAATTTGTTTGCCATTGGAAACACTCATAAAATTCTTGCGATTTTCTAGGCACGTGTAATGTATGAGAAGACTGATTCATGAAATGTTATGTCAAGGACACTTTTGGCAACCGATTTTGTAGGTAGTTACAAGAGAGGAGTCAAAAGTGGATGTGACAATAAGGCCTTGGGTGGGGGAGTTACAGTTAAACTAACTCATGAAAGGTTGTGGCCACATGGCTGCAATGTAAGGGTATTTGCAGATAGCTGTGCCTATCTGCAGATGGCTGGATCATAAGTAAAACCAACAGAGAGTAAAGTAGTGGAATGTACTGAAAGATTGTATCTGATGCCTGGCTGTAAATTTCCATGGGGAAGGGAAAGTAGTGGAAAAGCAGAGGAAGAACCATAGCCATGGAGCTGGCTTCAGAAAGCACATGTTCTTGGCCTTCATTCACACCCAGAGACTAGTGCTAGGCCGCAGAAAGCTGTTCGGGTCACCCCACACTTGAATTTTATGTCGGAGAGTCCTGTTCAGGTGAGCAATCCGAAGATAATTTGTGCCAGCACTGAAGAGGGAACAGAATGAGCAAGAAGCAAAGAGAACAAGTAGGCCTTTCGTGTCAGCTCACTAAAGAGTAGGGTTAACCAAGATCTCTAAATGACACTCAGCTGAAAAGACTCCTCAGCCTGGAGCTGATTTAGTCCAGGAACATCATCACCGTCTTTTTCTTGCTCTTAATGCCTTTTGAAACAAGTTTAAGTAGCATTCTTCCTAAGTCTGTGAATTCTTCTGAAGTCATTCTTCCCCAATTGTATAGGTCTTGCTGCATGGCATTAATAAATGTCAATTTTCTACCTTCCTGTGTATTTTTATGCCATATGTGAATATTTACTTTTTTTTAAGTAAATGTAATAAGAGACCATTCTTTTTTGGCACAAATAGTTGCCTCATTTCTTCCTGAAGCAGTATGGTGTCTTGTTTCAAGGCTGTACCCTGATTTATCTGCCACATCTTCTACTGATGAACATTAGCTCTTTTCCAATGTCTGCAAACATTGCCCCCAGTGGATATCCTTGCATATATTCTCTTTCATGCATGCAAAATTATATTTCTAGTATAATCTCTTGAGATATTGTTAAGAAGAGATTATTTGCATTTTAATTTTGATTGACATTACCAAATTGCCCTTCAGAGAGGTGACAGGTGATGTTTGAAATGCATTTTAGCAGCTGTAGGAGATACATTTCACTGATCTTGGACATATGTACTATAAGCTAAATGTAAGAAACCCAATTCAAAGCAAGGTAAACAAGTATTATCTACAGGATGACATAATAAATTTAAGGTGTAACTTAACTAATAAAGAATCCATAATACATTAACCCACACACTGACACATTATATAGTACAGAAGGGAAAACACACACACAAAAAGAATAATGGCAAATATAGTTTTCTTCATTTTAGGAATTATTTTATATTATATTTTATTACAAATTATATTATAAATAATTATATTGCAAATGTTTATAACAGTTTTTAATGTATCATATTGCTAGTATATTGGGTAAACTAAGCTAAAGATTGCATCAGACATAAAGATGGAATGCAAAAGATGGCAAGAACATGTGGATAAGTGAATGTTATATGATGTATAAGTGAACATTTGATAAATTAATATTGTGAGTAGAAAAAAAAAATGGAGTTATTTAATACCAAAAGGGAAGTTCTTGGTCCATGTGAGGAATGTTGTATTTCTCTGAAACAATTTTTGTTTGAATGAGAAAAATCATTCATTTTATTTTTAGCAGGATTATCTCCGCCATAGCTTCTTACAGAGTCCCCATGTGAAAGGCTCTCCTTGAATGCTGTTTGTCCATCCGCCCTATCCTTTGATAGAATAGCTTTCATTGAGAATATCTATTGGTGCAACGCTACTAAAAATTGGAAAACATTTTCAAAAGCTGCCCAGGACTCCTTGTGCCACTAGGCAATCTTTGATTGTTTCTAGGACATGGTTCCCTCACTTGTTGTAATAAACCATAGTTAATTACTTTCAATTGGATTTAATGAGGGGAAATTAGATAATATCTTTGAATTTTGTTTAATCTCATTAAATTTCTCATAAAAATACACATCCAAATGCAAAGTTGATATTACTGCTTTTTTCATTGTATTGACAGAATTATGACTGCATATGTTACTAACGTTTTTATTAACACATAAATACATATTTAATTTGCAATGTTTACTGAAACTACTTTTCATATGGTTTTTTTTTAAACCTCAAATTGGGGCTTTTGCCAGCAAGTTCTTCCTATTATTTACAAAATAAGCAGAAGTCACACTTCTTGAGGCCATGATGTGAAATAGTTATATGTATACAATGCAATCGTTTTGAAATCATTTCACGAAAGTTATTAAGAATATATTATTTTTTACCAGGAAGAACGAAAAATGACTCACTTCTGCCCAAACTGTTAGAAGAGAGAAAGGTTGTAAGAAATCCACAGGCACCCTCTGCAAACAATGTTCACACTGCACCATGTTTTGCAGCAAAATGACTGTTGCCATGCAAGGCTCTCAAATCCCCAATGTAATTAAAATCATTTAATATGCTACAGTAGGAGAGAGATGCTTTTGATTCATTGTCAATGAAAAATACTGTACAAAGTCAAAAGGCTCAATTGCGCTTCATTATGAGCAAATGACCTTCTAGTTTCATTTGTTGTTTTAATATTTTACCTGAGTCACAGTCTGTGAATAGCAAAGCACCCAAACAAGTCTGGGAAAAAGTGAAGTTTCAGTCGGGATAATCATGTGGATGTTTCATAAACAGATGAAGCAAACCTGCCTACTAGTCTTGGCACAGTGTAGTGTCGAGGTAGCGTAGTGCCATGTGTAAGAAATGAGATGGTACTGGCTGCTATAAGGCCAACACTACCAATATATTTGAGGTGTACTCCATGGCACCCCCACATAAATGTCCCAAAAGAAAATTGTCACTGTTGTTTTCTTGGCATTTGCAATAAATTCTCAATCATTATCCTGGCAATATTCGTAATAAAAAGGGAAGCAAAAAACCAGTTAGTGTTTATGAAGATAGCTTACTCACTGTATAAGTCACACCTATAGTCAAAGAAATTTCAAAGAATTTTACTACACTTATACTCAAAGAAAAAAATTTAGTGACTTCTTCAAACTGATCAGGATAGTCAGTTTCACATCCTGTCTTTTTGGGGAGGTTTTGATACATTAAATCTTTGTAAGATTTGTGATTGGAAGCCAAGTTGCAGTTTGAACTAATTTCAGACATCTGCTCTATGATATTGCTGAAAGCATCCCTCACCACATGAAATCAAGCTTCAGGTATCTACAATGACGAGAAAGTTTATTGAAAGCATTTTTACCTTCCCCCCCCCCTTTTTTGGCAAGGTTTCTCTGTGGAGTCTGTCCTGGAACTAGCTCTTGTAGACCAGACTAGCCTCTAACTCACAGAGATCTGCCTGCCTCTGCCTCTCGAGTGTTGGGATTAAAGGTGTGTGCCTCCACTGCCGGGCACCTTTTCCCTCTTTGACCACAGTGGTCATTTCATTATAACATGTGCAATTAAACATGAACAGCACAAATGCAGTGAAATTGATAGGATTCTCATTTGAATCTGCTGAGTGCTATTATTGTTTTGCATATATGCCTGACTGCTGTTGACAGAGACCTAAGGATATGAGTTGATTATCCTAAGATAGGAAAGCTAATTTTGTTTTGTTATTATTTTTATATTATTGATATTTTCAACAAGTAAATTATAGACCTCTTGGGGATTGGATCGTAGAGTTCAAAAGGACCGTACTTTTGGTTGGATCAAAATCTAATATTTGGCTGCAGGCTCCAGAAATACAGGGTTTGTTTTAGTTGTTTTCTTTAAAAAAAGCTATAGTGAGAAAGGATCAAAGAAAATATAGAGTAGGGAGAGCCTCCTGTCACCATAGCATTTGGAGACATTTTCTTTTTTCCCACTTCTTATATTAAAAATAGATTTTTTTCCTCATATAATATATCTTGATTACAGTATCCCTTTCCTCTACTATTACTCCCAGTTCCTCACTACCTCTGCTCCCATCCAGATTCACTCCCTTTCTGTCTCTCATTAGAAAGGAACAGGCTTCTAAGAGATAACAACCAAACACAGCAAAATACATACATACACACACACACACACACACACACACACACACATATGTATGTGTATATATATATATATATATATATATATATATATAATCAGGTAGAACAAAAACCATCACACTGAAGTTGAACAAGGCAGCCTAAGAGAAAGAAGGGTCCTAAGAGCAAAAACAAGAATCAGAGACCCACTCTTTCTTATACTCAAGACCCCATAAAATTACTAAATCACTTAAGAATTTGCTCAACATCCTTAGTCATCAGAAAAATGCAAATCAAAACAACTCTGAGATTCCGTCTTACACCTATAAGAATGGCCAAGATCAAAAATACTGATGACAACTTATACTGGAGAGGTTATGGGAAAAGGGGAACATTTCTGCATTGCTGGTGGGAATGCAAGCTGGTACAGCCCTTTGGATGTCAGTGTGGTGATTTCTCAGAAAACTAGGAAACAACCTTTCTCAAGACCCAGTAATACCACTTTTGGGTCTATATCCAAAGGATGCTCAATCGTGCCACAAGGACATGTGCTCAACTATGTTCATAGCAACTTTGTTTGTCATAACCAGAACCTGGAAATAACCTAAATGCCCCTCGACTGAAGAATGAATAAAGAAAATGTGGTACATTTACACAATTGAGTACTACACAGCAGAAAGAAATAATGACATCTTTAATTTTGCAGGCAAATGGATGGAGCTAGAAAACATTATTTTGAGTGAGGTAACCCAGACACAGAAAGACAATTATTGCTTGTACTCACTCATAGGTGGTTTTTAAACATAAAGCAAAGAAAGCCAGCCTACAAATCACAATCCCAGAGAACTTAGACAACAATGAGAACACTAAGAGAGTCTTATATAGATCTAATCTACACAGGACGTAGGAAGTAGAAAACGACAAGTTCTCCTGAGTTAATTGGGAGCATGGGACCTTAGGGAGGGCTGAAGGGGAAAGGGGAGAGGCAGAGAGGGGAGCAGAGAAAAATATAGAGCTCAATAAAAATCAATAAAAAATATTAAAACAAAGAGGGGTGCAAAGGGGAAAGGACTGGGAGAAGAGAAGGGAGAGGAAGCAGTGATAGGGTTATTAGAAAAACTAAAAAAATACTAGGCTGAAAGCTATAATATACACCCAGAGGACCTGGTGCAAATCCATGTCAGTCCTATGCTTGTTGCTTCAATCTCTTTGAGTTCATATGAGATTTGTCCCTGTTGATTTAGAGGACCTTGTTCTCTTGGCGTCTTCCATCCTCTCTTGCTTTCACACTCCTTCTGCCTCCTCTTCCCTGTGGTTCCCTGAGCTATCCCTGAGGGGAGGAATTTGATGGAGACATCCCCTTTAGCTATGTGTTCCAAGGTCTCTCTCTTTGCATAATATCTGCTTGTGTCTTTGTATTTGTTCCCATCTGCTACAGGAGGAAGGTTCTCTAATGATGGCTGAATAAAGCACTGATCCGAGGTCTCTGGGCTACCTGCTCTCTGGTTCTTGGTCACCCGACCAGAATTGGGTATGGGTTCTATCTTGTGGAGTGGAGTAGCCTTACAGCAAATCAGACACAAGCTTTGTGCCTCCATTGCACTAGCACATTTTGCAGAAAAAAACAGCATTGTAGATCAAAGGCTTTGTGGCTGGATTGGTGTTTACATTTCTCTTTTGGTAGCCTGCAGAGTACCTTCCCATACCAAAGACACCATATATGTTGGTGAACGTTCTATGTGGGCAGCAGCTCTACCTCTCCATATTCAATGAGTTGCGTAGATGTGGTCTTTTACAATGGGACCTCCTGTCCATTTGATGAGAGCAACATGTTCTTTTAGCAACTACCTAGGTTGTTTGGGGATTTCCATGGGAACCCTTTGGCCCACAACTCAATAGGATATAACCCAGTCCCAGTACTGGATGCTTTGTTTTGTGGTAAGAGATGGCCAATTGGGACTTGGAGGTTTTCTTCTTACCCAAGGGAGACTTGGGAAGAAAACGCAAGGTGCAGAGTTACAGACAAATTGAGGAGATGCTGTCCTGAATTATTCTACTCAGTACTAAATGTGGTTTCACACACTCAAACTCCTCTATGAGTATCAAGTTATTATGCTTACTTTTTTCAAGTCTCAAGGTCCTGTAAGTAATAGAAAACTCATGAGGCCAAATGACTCTTGGGAGTAACTGAAAAAAAAAAAAAGTATTCCCTCAAGATCCAGAGCATGTGAGGCTGGGGAGATAAAGTGCTTACTTTTCAAGCATAAGGACCAATGTTCGGTTTTCCATAACCCACAAAGAAAGCTAAAAGGCATTGCAGCCACCTGTAATCCCAGCATTTGGGAGACAGACAGAAAGCCAAAAGGAATTGAAGCCCCCTATAATCTCAGCATTTAGGACACAGACAGGGGATCTCAGGAACAAGCTGACTAGCCAAACTAGCCAGAACTGGTGAGTTCCAGGTTTAAGGAGAGATCCTGGCTCTAAAAGTAAAGTAGAGAACAATCAAGAAAGGCACCTGGTATCAACCTCTGGCCTGCACATGCACTCATAAGTGCACTACACAAACACACACACACACACACACACACACACACACACATGAACATACACCAAAACGCAAGTTGGAGAAAGCATTTAGTAGCAATTAGTATATATAATTCAAAGACAGATTTCAGGGACCTCAAGACTACCCTGCAGTGCTATGCAAATATTTGTGAGTTGGTGTAGATGTATATTTCTGAATTTCTTCTCCCAGAAAGGTCTCATTAGGTTCTTGGAGAGCTGTTTGTTCAGAGTTGGGTGAGGTATAAGTTGCCTTGAGATCAAAGGAACGAACCCTTTGACTTGCAAATGAACCAAAAAGGAAAAAGGGGCGTGATTTTGAAGTACCTCAGGAAGTGGAAGGGTCTGGCATTCTCCCAGGGACTAGTACTGAGAAAGGAAACGTCATGACAGCCTAGTCACCAGGGAAATGGGAAAAGGTTCTATTGGAGTGGAGATTGATGGATGGAGAGAGGAAAGTTGGGCCTGATACCAAAAAGAAGTTTCTAGCATCAGTCAGCTGCTAAACAAAATGGACTTCCTTTTTCCTACATGTCCTTCCAAGCCTCATAAATCCTCAGCTTGTTTCTCAACCCACATCCTGCAGAATGAAACCAGAAGAGCAGCCCTACTTCACTCTGGACCAGTGATACCAGGGATACAGCTGGTGAAAAATCCTATCGACACTTTCCCAAGATCCACACTGGGCCCCCAGTTGCCCCTAAGTGCTGGTGCTGCCCCAGGTTTCTCTGAATCCACACTAATAGGATTATAGAGCACCTTGGTGATCACTTTTAAATCTCTTCCGTTAGAAGTTGGATGGAGTCAGCTGACCTGTGCTGGGTTTGCTGCTGCATTGACCTAATGATAAGGCTGTTGTCTTAGAGGGACTAGTGCTGTGATGAATCACTATGACAAAAAGTACCTTGGGGAGGAAAGGGCCTAATTTCACTTAAACGTCTATATTACTGTTCGCCAAGGGAAGTCAGGTCAGCAACTCAAGCAGGGCAGGAGCCAGGAAGAGGCAGGAGCTGATGCAGAAGTCACGAAGGAATACCACTCTACTGACTTGCTCATCCTGCTTTCTTGCAGCATCCAGGACCACAAATCCCAGGATGTCACCATCCACAGTAAACTAGCTTCTCCCACTTAACTCTCAAGTTACGATAATGCCCTTACAGAACAATCAGTGAGGAATTTTCTCAGTTAACGTTTCCTCTTCCCAACTGACTCTAGCTTGTGTCAAGTTGACATAAAACTAGTCAGAATAGCTTCTCTCCTTGCCTCGTTTGTTGAAATAAGCAGACTGTTTCCCAAATGTTTTCCCCATAGCAATGGCAGAGATGCAGGGAACCAACAGAAAACCTCAAGCTTACTCTCGCAACAAAGCACATTGTCCTTTGTGCTCAAGTCAACAAGTCATGTGACCAAACCCAAAGCCACATGGCCAAGCAGTATATTCCTCCTTTTTAGAGAGAGAATAGCTACAAAGTCACTTTGGCTTGGATATGGCCAAGAGAAGTATCAGAGGCAAAATGCAGTCAACTATGTCAGTGTTGATGAAGTTAGCTCTTAGTACATGCATCAGCTACCCTCACCATCTGTGAGTTTCTCAATTCATGAGAACGAAGCTTGAATGACCTATGTCATTCAGGAGAGGGTAAGATGGGGGGGTTCAATCTCTGGTTAATTTTGTTTCTGCCTCACGGCTCTCAATAACATACCATGTGCATGTTCAGTGCATAAGATCCCAGACAAAAGCACCTTCGCTGCACCCATTCACACAGACCAGAGTTTGCAATATAAGAATCTTCAGTGATTTGTCCCAGGGGGAATGCTCAAAGGGAACATGTAATTCAAAGTGAGCTCTTGATATAGATAGCATGTTGAGACCAATTTTGTTGGTTATCCCATATAAAAAGTAAAGGATTTCTCCATTCTTCAATGTTTACAGCTTAAATAACCTAAAATTCTGCCAACATTGCCTGTGATTGCACCGGTCTGATTGCCTTTGCAGGTCTGTGTAACTCGGCTGATAGCTGGATGATTGTGCCCAACATCAAGCAGAACCACTACACTGTGCATGGCCTACAAAGTGGCACCAAGTATATCTTCATGGTCAAGGCCATCAACCAGGCAGGCAGCCGCAGCAGTGAGCCTGGGAAGTTGAAGACAAACAGTAAGTGCTGTGAACTCAGCTGAGCTGTCACCTCACATTTGCTCATCGCTTGGCTAACACTCCTTCCTCTTGCTTTGCTTTCTCCTTTTCTGTCTTGGGCATCACTGACAGGCTCAGGAAAAGCAAGGAAAGAGCCAGTGTGAAGTGCTGACGTTCCCAGCAGCTACCCCTGGGTGTCAAAGTTGATTCTGTGTCTTCTAGGTCATGTGGCCATTAATTTCTTTGCATATAGTTGCTCTCATGTCTTGAGAAAATAGTCCTGAAGAAGTTCTTGTGAGAAATTGAACAGGTGCCTATAAGGCCTGATAAAGAACCCTATAAGGCCTGATACAGAACCCACGCTGTAAATGTTAGATAGGATTGTTTTCCATAGTAGAAATCAAGTTCGTAACTCTTTCTTCAGAAATTCTTTGTTTTATTTCAAGTATCTGTCTGGGTCTGTGATTCTCAATCATGGGCAATTTTGTCTTTCCTCCCACAGCCCCAGTCCATGTAGCATTTAATAATGTCTGGAGACATTTTCCTGCGTTATCACAACTGAGGAGGATGCTGCTGGCATCAAATGAGTGGAAGACAGGCATATTAAACATCTATGGCATAGAGGATGCTCTCAACACAATGAATGATGCAGCCTGTTCTTGTGTCTCGTGGTTCTGTCATTTTACTGTTACTGTCACTGTCTCTGTCTACATGTGTTTTGTTTTAACCTCTTTTCTTTCTTTATATCTTTTTGATCTAGAAATATTATGCTATGTCAATATGGTGCTGTGCTGTGGGGTTGCCAGTCAACAGAAACAATAAATGAGTTCTCAAGAGGAGCTCTCATTTAACCATATCCTTGTCTCCCAGAGCATGGTAGCACATGATTTGGTCTTAGGACAAGCAAAGGATAGAAGAAGAACTCTGGATTAAGCATGAGAAAGCTGAAGCCCTGCCACATGCTTGCCATGTGACCATGAAACTTGTCTTTTCATATTTTCTTAGACAAAACCATTTTATTTCGTGAGGATTGTAGATTCCCAGAAAACCTGTAGCTATTACAAAGAGTCCTGTATAGCCTGTACTCAGTTTGCCCTAGAGTCAATGTCTTACATGACCCTGACTCATTTGTCACAACGTAAGAAGTTAACACTGGTACATTTCTGTTGCCTAAGTCCTAGGCTTTATACAGATTTTATCGTTCCTTTAACAGGATCCAGCCTACGACCTCATCTCACCTTTGGTGGTTCTTCACATTCTCCCCATTTTTAAGAGACGATTTTGGTTCTTCATTTTTAAAACAGGAAAACTTAGCCTCATTTATAAACTGATAAATTTGAAACAATTTTGAGAATTTAAGAATAATATTACGCCATGCTTTGTTAACAATCACAGAACACATGAAAATTAACTTATACCTACTCAGGTCAACAGCTTTTAATTATACTTGAGCATGCATTTGACCTCTCAAAGACTGGTGGAGTTTCTAGCAAATTGTCGATCCTGTGCACCAGGCTGCGGACACTGTGACAACATTTAGCTCCTACAGATGGTCTTCTCTCACGGTAATTATAGACTGCTTGAGAAGACAGAACACTAAGCCTTAGTTATCATTGTATTTCTGAAGTCTGTAATGGCAGTAACTCATGAAAGTGTAGAACATTCAAAAGAGCATCACCCTGTATAGCCGTGGTGGCTTTTCAGGGTAAGGAAAGATTAAGGGATATGAAGAAGAGGGAATATCCCATGACAAAGGAACAACATGTACAAAGGCCCAAAGAAAATATTATATTGTGCAATAGAAAAGGAATCAGCATAGTAAAAATAAGATATAAGTTGACAGGATAGCTGAACAATGAAGCTAGAGATAAAACCCGTATTGTAAAACTAGGCGCACTGGTGCACACCTATAATCCCAGCACTTGGGACAGTGAAACAGGATCCCAAATTCCAGACCAGCATAGCCTTTGTCGTGGAACAAAGCCCAGTAACACCACACCATACATACATATATACATACATACACACACACACAAACACCCCCAATACACACACACACACACACACACACATACACATCAGTTTTTAAAAAATATAAAGTAGCTAAGCCTGTTCTCATACGCCTATAATCCTACCTACAGGAAGAACCTAAATTCAAGACCAGTTTAGTCTATAGAACGAGTTCAAGATCAGCCTGAGCAATTTAGTGAGACCCTGTCAGATATGGCTTAGGACATAGTAATATGGCTTAGGACATCAGTGACAGAGTGATTGACTACAGTGTGTGAACCCATGGTTCCCATCTCCAGCATCACAAAACAAAAACAAACAAAACCAAATGGTAAACCCATTATGGGTCATGAAGCAGTTGGTTTTTTTTGAGAGCAGTGTTTGAGGGGAGATAGGTTGACAGGTTTATATGGTAGGGGCTGGATGAGGATCTGCAAAACATGATTTGTTACACTGTGATGTGGTGAAGGGATTAAAATCAAGGAAGATTGACAGCTGGGGAATGTGTCCAGAGATTATTATGAGAGTTGTTCAAGCAAAAGAATAGTAGGCAGGATAAGGTCATGTCCTCTACAAATGGTCTAATGAATTAGGTTTGTTAGTAACACAATCATTAACTTCCTTCTCAAGCTAATTTGTCTTCATTGAAGCCAAAGCCTGAAAGTTGGTAAGAATGGGCAGCGGTTTGTTTTTTGAAAGACCTCTGTGGCCCAGACAGAATTGGCTCAATGAGGACACAAAGCATGGGTCCCACTGAAGCTGGTGGGCCCTTGCTGTGTGAGAGAGTGGCTGAGAGCGGGGGGGGGGGGGGGGGGCTAAAGCAAGCAGGCAGTTATCCATGGCAAGTCCCTTCTTCCTGAACATTCTGCTGCTATTCCTCACTGGCATTAGGCCAAACAGCACTCAGGCCTACATAAATGGTGAGCTCCGAGATGGAATTTTTTTCCTGCTCTGCCCATTAGTGTCAAATGATTTTTACTCACATTTGCCTTCCACCTTTAAAAATTGGAATATTTTAAGAAAGCGCATCTTTGTTCTCTTCTGAGCTTATTCCATGACTTATCCCTAACAGTTGCTGGCATGAACATCCATGGAGACTTTTATATTTTTACAAGGCAAGCCAAGTTTAAACTTTAAAATGTAAACTATAGGTATAATCCAGTAGGTCTGATAGCCTCTGAGAGCTACCTTCTTGGTCCTTGAGGGCTTTTTTTTCCTTTTAAGTCAGATTTATATTCTTTTATCATTTTTATTTAATTTATTTTTAGTATACAGGTATCAATTTTATATCCAAGTATAAGCCCCAAAATTAGAAGTTTAAGTTTATTATAACACAAAAATGATACATTAGAAATAAATTTAAGACTATATAAGACTATGTTCAAACATCCATAAAACATTGAAGGTCTCAATAAGATACAAATGAGCAAAAAATTCTTTTGAGAATTTCAGATATTAGTACTGTAGTTACATTTTTCTTCTTCTCCCTCTTCTCCTTCTATTTCTTTCCATATCCCTCCCACCTCTTCTCAAATTCTTAGCTTTCTCTTCTTTAATTATAAATCTTACACAAACACATATGTATAAATATATGTGTGTGCATATATATGTATGTTTATAAATGCCATATGCTGTGATCATTTAGTATTACTCACATGTATTTAAGGCTGACCTCTTTGGATTAGCTAACCTATCAGAGGTTAGCTAGAGGTTAACCTTAGAGAAGACTGATTCTCCCTTTCTCAGCAACCATCAATTTGCCTCTGTCTCTCTTCTAAGGATGAAACCTTGTGGGAAATTTCCAGTCCACATTGGCATGTCAACTGGCTTCCCTTTGATATCTACAGAAATATAAAACAAGGATCAGTAAACTGCAGTTCAAGGACCAAATTTGAATACCTACATTTATAAATAAAGGTTTATTTACATATACCCATACCCATTCATTTATCAATTTGTGACTACTTCCTCACTACAAAGACAGAGTCACAAAAGAAACCACATGGCCTACATAACTGAAAATATTTATTTTCTTATCCTCTGCAGAAAAAGTGCGCTCGTCACTGACCTAAAGGCAAAAATTTTTGAGGTTCTGGTGTTATGTTTAAATCCAAGCAGAGCCACCCATATTTAAGTGAACACAGTTCTCTATGAGGTCTCCAGCCCAAGCATGCATTGCTTACAGTCATATTTATCAGGCTTTTTTCCTGTGATTCCATGGGACTTGCATGCTGAGCAGAAGGCCTTTCCTAACTACAACAGTGGTTGTGAAGTTGGACAGTGTGTTATCACTACCAAATTGTATTTTTGTTTTCTGTTTTAAAATGTTCTATACCCTATGTGGTAATAGCCAATTGCCTGTACTCAGTCCTAATATTGAAGTGACAGAGAAGTAACAGTTACATCAAAATTCCCATAGATGACTGTGCCAGGATTTTTAATATTAAACTTTTCAAAACACAAGTGTGAATAATGAAAAAGAATTGTATCTATTATATGTATTAATAAATCCAGAAATAGAAAACTTGAGCATTACTATCATTTACCCTTGCTGAAAAAATTTTTGAATATATAGTCCCTAAAGGGTTACACTTTTCCTTTTACCAAGCTCAGAACGATGTGTTTGAGTGTTTAGAACACTCTATATTCTGACTTGAAATCTTGATTTATTTGTTCTTTGTTCTGGAGTTTATTTAGCATGGGTGTAATTCAGGCCTGATTAAATATGTAAGTCCTTGAAAATAAGGTCTTTCTTCATTTTTCTCCTCCGTTCCAGGATGTTCTTCAGCCAAAATGCACCTGTGCCATGATCCTCCTATCCTATCCAAGGTTGATCCTTGCCCATTCCTTTCTGAATAGTTACAGAGCAACACTGGATCCCTCTCTAGAAACCAATTAGAAACTCAAGGAGGCACAACCATGCTCTTGTTCAGCACTGCTGTCCCTAGAACATAAAAATTCCTGCCTAATTTTTTTGAGCATCATAAAAAGTGTGAATAAATAAATACCGTTTAAAAACTGTTTCTAAATATTAAATTGCTATTAGACTATAAGATACTCTTTTGTGGTAGGAAGTCTAGTTCAGGGAATAATGGCTTGTTTTAGGCTTTACCTCTTTGTCTGTATTTCATGTGTATGGGTATTTTGCCTGTATGCATGTCTGCAAACCATGCACATGTCTTATGCCCAGTAAAGTCAGAAAAGGGCATCAGATCCACTGGAACTAGTGTTACAGATAGTAGTGAACTGTCGTGTGGGTATTAGGATCCAAACCCAGGCCCTCTGAATGAGCAGTTCATGCTCTTAACCACTATGCTATGTCTTCATCCCTTGCTTCAGACTTTTAAATCTGACTATGAGGAGATACCATTTGTTACATTCCAATAAGCAGTACTTTTTCACTTCTTTTTCTTCTGTGAACTTGTTTCTAGGTCAGCCGTTTAAACTGGATCCCAAATCTGCTCATCGAAAATTGAAGGTATCCCATGATAACCTGACAGTGGAACGAGATGAGTCATCATCCAAAAAGAGTCATACGCCTGAACGCTTCACCAGCCAAGGAAGCTATGGAGTGGCTGGAAACGTGTTCATTGATAGTGGCCGGCATTACTGGGAAGTGGTCATAAGTGGAAGCACATGGTAGGCAGAATCTATTTTTCTCCAGCAGTAAAAAGTGCAAACTATTGGGTACTTTGTCAAGGATATCAATAAGCTACTTTGCACTTTATCAAGGTTATAAGTTTATAACCAGCATCCATTTTGAAGAGTAAAACCTACCACTACAATAATGCTACATGGCAAACATCCTCAAAATCAGTGTGTCTTCAAAGCAACCATTTACTAATGTATTAAACACATATATTTGTAGGTTAGCTGATAAGGATTAATCTCAACTGGGTTTATACTTTAATCTACAGGTTGCGTCTAGGTCTATTTTATGTCTGTTCCAGCAATGCAGAAACCTAGCATGCTAGTACAGGCCTATAATCCCAGTATTCATGAAGCAGAGGCAGGAAGAACTAGAGTTCAAAGTCATCTTCATGTGTGTGTATGTATATATACATGTACACACACACATACACACACACACACACACACACGTATAGAAAGAGATAGAAATATAGTGAGTTCAAGGCCAAAAGAAAAAAAGGAGGTGATGTCATTCTCATTTTACAGATGACGTGACTAAGGACCCAAAGTCATAAAATTCACAGTTGGTAATTACAAACTCTGTAGTCAGGGGTCTAACTTTTAACTAGGAGCCCATAAATAAAGGACAAGAAAGTTAATGTCTTGATTTTACAGGTCAGAAAATTTTTGTCCCAAGTACTCAACCTGGAGCTGTAATAGTGGGAAAGCAGCCACAGACAATGCATGTACAAATGGGTAGGACTGGGTGCCAATAAACTTCATTTGTGAGAATAGGCAAGGGGCCAGAGTTGACCCCCTGGGTTGTAGTTTGTTGATCTCTGCTCTAACCGCCATAGTATGTATGCTACTACTCACTGAAGGGCGATATAGCTTTAAAAAGTTATAATTATGGTTTAACACATGACCAAACGTATTTAATGAGTGATAGCTGACATGAAAGAAGGGAAGTTGTGGAGAAGGATTCAAGCGGGAGAGGGAGGAAGATGAGAGCAGTAAAATTCATTGCATAAATATATGAGACTGCCAAGTAATAACATATTAAAGCAAAAATAAAACTTGAAACCAATATTCAAATGTACAAAACCTGAGATTCATGAGGACAGCAACAGTGTTTGTTTCAATCCAAGAATGCCAAGGCACTTGTAAAACAAGTCATTTTCGTGTGAATCCTTGCAAATAATACAATGTACACAAGGTGCACATAGCGAGTACAAGTCAACCCAAATCTAAGGAACCTTGCACAAGTGGCTATCCCCACTCTCTTAATAATGGTATCTGTGTAAGCCTAGCAGGTAGTTTTTCATCTCGTATTATCCTCTTGATTCTCTTTGCCTAGACTCTTTTCTTTTTTTCCCTTCTTTTCCACAGTGTAACTTATTTTTATTTTTTTTTAATTTTTATTGCTTTTATTGAGCTATACATCCTTCTCTACTCCCCCCCTTCCTCCCCCTCCCCTTCTGCCCTCTCCCGTGACCTTCACACTCCCAATTTACTCAGGAGATCTTGACATCTTCCTATGTTGATCCATGTATGTCATTCTTAGGGTCCTCTTTGTTTTCTAGGTTCTCTGGGGTTGTGGATTGTAGGCTGGTTTTTCTTTGCTTTATGTCTAAAAGCCACTTATGAGTGAGTGCATATGATAATTGTCTTTCTGGGTCTGGGTTACCTCACTCAATATCTTTTTTTCTAGATCCATTCATTTGCCTGCAAATTTCAAGATGTCATTACTTTTTACCATTATGTAGTACTCCATTATGTAAATGTGTCACATTTTCCTTATACATTCTTCAGTTGAGGGGCATCTAGGTTGTTTACAAGTTATGACTATTACAAATAATGCTGCTATGAACATAGTTGAGCACATGTCTTTGTGGCATAATTGAGCGTCTTTTGGGCATATGCACAAAAGTGGTATTCCTTGGTCTTAAGGTAGGTTGCTTCCTAATTTACTGAGAAATCACCATACTGATTTCCATAGTGGCTGTATGACCATTTTCATGTTCTAACAATCAGTCAGATGATGGAGAAGACGTCCTACTTCTTCCAGGGCTGTGGGATTCATTGGCACTTGAAATTTACGTGTGTGCCTTTGTGTGTGTGTACATTTGGAGGCCAGCTGCTTCCTCAACCGCCATCCACATTATTTTTTTGAGACAAGGTCTCTTACTGAATCTGGAGTTTAAGGATTCTGCTAGATATGCTGGTGAGCAAAGATCCTTTTGTCTCCATTTCTCTAGTGATGGAATTATAGGCACAGACCACAACACCTAGCATTTTTCTCTTTCTCACTTTTTAAAAATTTTATTAAAACACAGTTACTTCATTTCTCCCTCACTCTCCTCCTTCCCTCCTCTGCCCACTCCTCCCAAATTCATGATGCTTCCTCTTCTTTAACCATTTTAAACCATTGTGGTTACACACACACACACACACACACACACACACACACACACACACTCTGCTGAGTTTGTTCTGTGTTGATGCATGTATGTTTCTAGGTCTGACCCCTTAGTATTAAATAATCAGTCAGAGGGTTCATCCATAGGGAAGACTGTTTCTCCCTCTCTCAGAAGTTAATTGCTTATAGGTTTTCATTTATGAGTGGGACCTCACATTTCCCCCATCTATACTATGATGTTTACTGTTGTTGAATTGTTCGGTTCTTGTTAATATAATCATGTTGCTGGAATGTTGTAAGTATAGCATCACTGTGACAGTTAGCTTTTTACATGAAACCTGAAGTACCAGGCTTGAGTTCTCTGTATCAATTGACCCATCTCCTCAAATTGGCAGTTGAAATTTTTAGCTATGTTGAGCAAGTTAAAAGCACAAAGGGAAAAAGAATTTATGTGCAGAAAAGCAAACATTTCTAGTTAATTAGTGCGCTTTATTAATCTGGTATTTCAGAATCTAGTGTTTAAATGATTATAACCCCATTAATTATTTGTGATAAAAGATACCTGATCATTATGATCTCATTGCCACTGATGAATAGTATGGAAAATTGCACCAGACCACTTTAGCTACATAAACACAGATCAGTATTACCTTTAAAACATGTTCCAGATGTCAAAACTAACTCGTGTGGGAAAAATAAATTGCACAATTAGTTGCCACACATTGGGTCTTTACATGCAAACCTGATTGTGTCAGTTTAAAAAAATCACATGTAGAAAGTAGATTTGCATTTCCTTGATGGTAACAGTAAGGAAACATTGCCCTCTACAATTAAATGCAAGTGACGTAAAACAGTTAGTGACACACACATATTTGTTTATGAAATATATGCTTGATTTTAAATTAACATGTACATTATGATACATATAATGGGGCATGTTAACATTGGTCTGTGAAGTACAGTTTTTGTATTTGTTAATTGCTTTATGTCTCACTGCATCACTTAATGAAACATTATATTCTGCCTGCACTTTTCAAGTTCAATGAAATTATGTACATAGTTTCACAGATTAATGATAATATAATGAAACTTTCCCTTGCCTAATGGACTGTGCACTTGATTATTTTCTTGCTGTCAAGTGCTGCTAACATGCACTTGGTGTTAATGAAATGGTGTTAAGTAAGGTAGTAATAGTAGGTTCATACCAATATTACTAGACAAAAATTTGAGAGGACAGCATTAGATTTCTGTACTTTTCTTCTAATTTTAACTTTCTGATTTTCTAAATGAAGTCAGCCCTCCCTGTTGAAGCTACTTCAAAGGGTTCAATGGAGGTTAAAATGAGAAATAAACATTAGCATTCTCTAAGTTAAACATGGTCTGCATCATCAAGAAAGAAACAATACAGCTATTGTTCTTTGGGGATGCAAATTTAAGTTCCATGTAATCTGAAAAATTAAAGTAGTGTCTGCTGAGTCATAGAGTACAGTTTCAAGGGAGATATTTTAAATTGCAAAATGCACATCATGGAGCTAGAGAGATGGTTTAGTTGTTAAAGTGCCTGCTATGCAAGCACTAGGGCCTGAATTATGATCACCAGTATCCACGTAGAAGCCAGGTCTTAGTTGCACATGCCTGTAACTCTATTTTGGAAGAGGGGAAACACAGACAGGAGGATTCCCCAGAGCTGACTGGCTAAACAGCTTAGCCAAATTAGTTAGGTCTGGATTTAGTGAGAGAAACAAGAGAAGACAACACCCAGTATTAAACTCTTGCTTTGCATGTGTATGCATGGGCATGGGAGCACATACACACACAAACACACACACACACACAGAGACAGAGAGAGGAGAGAGAGAGAGAGAGAGAGACAGAGACAGAGAGAGAGACAGAGAGAGACAGAGAGAGAGAGGAGAGAGAGAGAGACAGAGACAGAGACAGAGACAGAGAGGCGGTGAATATTCCAAAAATGTATTGGTTTGCTCTTAGCAAATAAACAGAAGTCAGTCAAGGATCTTCAAAGATAAATGGGGGTGGGAAACTTAAGCAATCTCTGACTCCAGTGCATGAAGTCACAAGGACCTGGTTCCCCTGCTAAAGCAGGTACATCCTGAAGCTATTTATTTATTTATTTATTTATTTATTTTTCCATTCAAAAATTTATACTTCCTCCCCTCCTCCCATTCCCCTTCTGCTCCCCCACTCACCCTCCTCCCTTTCCCTCCCTCCTTAAGAGAGGGCAGGGAACACTGCCCTGTGGGAAGTCCAAGCCCCCCCCCCATACCAGGCCTAGGAAGTTTTGCATCCAAATAGACTAGGGTCCCATCTAAAGCTTCTTCACACCTCATACCCACTGCCTGCCATTGAGAAACAGTGTCCCTGATCCTCTTCCAACTTCAGGATCCTGTGCAAAGATATTGCAATTGCATAATCTGATCCAGACTCACACAGAAATGGGCCTTCTGGGTAGTACAACCCAGAACTATCTGTGCACAGGAAATTGACAGGAGGGACACAAAGTTACTGTGTTGATAACAGCAGGGCTGGTGCACTGATTTAATGGATTGCCAATATATCTTCTTGAGTTGTAGCATGTTTTCAAACACGCCTCTCTCAAATCTATTGTATTTTAGATCTAACATCTGATTTTTCTTTTTAAAAATGTTATTTTTAACAAAGACCAGTGAAGTTTTTCTCTCTGCTCACGGTCAGGTATTAGATGTCAATATCCGATTACACTTGTTTCTGCTCTAACATATCAAAACTTGAACTCAGGGGTTTTCACTCTTGATTAATAGTGATGTGTTTGGCTTATGATAATAACTGTGAAATGTTTTAAATATTAAAGGGCATGTCTCAGTTACATAAAAAGAGAATAAGAAGCTTTGAATATTGTAGGAAAATTCTTTAGATTTTTTTATTTTTGAGTAATAAGAAAGGATATTTAGAGTAATGGAATAGCTATCTGCTCAGTAGAATTTAAAATATTTTTTAAATTCTTTTAGAATTTCGTACAATGTATTTTTCATACAATATATTTCCTCAACCACTTCTCTTCCAACCTTTTCAACCCTCCTATCCCTTCCCACCCAATTTTAACATTACTTCTCTCCTTTTTTTTTCTTTTTGCCACATTGAATCCATAAAATTTACTTTTAGGTGTGTGTGTGTGTGTGTGTGTGTGTGTGTGTGTGTGTGTGTGTGTCAGAAGAAGGTGTTGAATCCCTTAAAGCTAGATGCAGGTGGTTGTGGTTGTGAGTCAGACTCAAATCCTCTGAAAGATTAGCATGTATTCTTCTCTTTTTTACATGCTAATCTCAATTTACCCTCCCTCCCTTCCCCCTCCTCCCACCTTCCCTTCCCTCCACCTGCTCCTCAGAGAGGGTAAAGCTTTTCATGGCGAGTCAACAAATTCTGTCACATCCCCACCTTGAGGCTGGACTAAGGACCTTCCCTTCGTGTCTAGATTGAGCAAGATTTTTCCTCATAGGAAATGGGCTCCAAAAAGTCAATTCATTAGGTCCCACTGCCAGTGTTCCCACAAACTGCCCAAGCCGCCTACTGTTACCGGCTTTCAGAGGAGCTAGATTGGGCTTATGCAGGATTCCTAGTTGTCTGTCTGGAGTGAGCTCCCACTAGTTCAGGTCAGCTTTTTCTGTGGGTTTCCCCATCCTGTTCTTGACCCCTTTTCTCATGTTATCACTACTTCCTCTCTTCAACAGAAATCTGGGAGCTCTGTCGGATTGCTAGCTCCACAACTAACCACTGCATCTGCATCTCTACATCTGCATTTCTGCATCTGTTTTCACCTGTTATTGGATGATGGTTTTAGGAGCTTGTGTCTCTTTCCCCTTCCTTGGCAGATCCTCGTATGTCTCCCTCTTTGTTACCTTGCATAAAACAAACGATGGCCAGCATGTACTCTTTATAATCCATTTCTCCAGCCCTCTCAGAGATATTTTTAAAACTTTAACACATAGTAGGAAATATAATCGGAAAGGCAGTGGTGTATTGCACAATTTCTGATGAGAGGAAGATGGCATGAAATGTCAATTGAAGTTGTGTCCATTTGAATCATACTAGGTTTAAAGTCTGATTCCTGTACATACTGTTAGTGTGTCATTAGGTAGTATGATAAAATAATAGTTGCAGAATATCACATGCCAGCCATTGTGATTAGGATTTAAAAATACATTTTTTTCTTTTACTCTGTTACTTGGGAATATGGAGACTATACTTGTTCCTGTATTATAGATGAGACATTGAGATTGAATGAAGACAATGGACTTAACCTTATAGCTGGAAATCATTTTTTTCTGTTTGCTTTTGCCAAAGTTCGTTCAAAGCCATGGACAAACAGAAGATGTGGTAACAATCATAAAGCTTAAAGTCTGTTGAAAGAGTAAGCTTGCATAGAATCGCGCTTTCCAGCATGGCAGCCTTGCACCACAAGTGTAGTTATTAAAATGTACATAATGGAAATCAAAATCCATTACAAGCATGACTAGTACCCCAAGTCAGTCACTCAGAAGGCTGAAAGCAGAAGGTTGTGAGAGTTTGAGGCCAGTGTGGGCCACAGTGTGGAACTATTTTTCAAACTAAATAAATAGACATAGATAGATAGATAGATAGATAGATAGATAGATAGATAGATAGATAGATAGATAGATAGAAGCAGGCTCTTCCATACGAATGCTGAGGTTATACGCTGATAATCCCATGGGGGGGGATGAACAATAAATGCATTTCTGACACTCACCGTCCTGAATATCATAGCTCAGTCGGGCCTACCTTGAATGTTCTCTGACGACTTACGTGAGTCTATAGTCAGACTAATTTCTTTAGCACAAAGCCCTACTTGTAATAACATCTTGATTATCTCACATCCTTTATTGTCTTCAGTACACTGTAGTGTATAGTATCAGTTTCCCCTCATGATGCCCAATGTCTTACAAAAGGATGACATTGTATATCACAAAATCAGAGGATAATTTTGCGACTGTAAATTGCTTTTAATAAGGTAAAAAAAAAAAAACTTAAATCCAGGCATTGGAAATCACAGATTGTCTGTAAATTTAAGGTTGATTTCATAGACTCACAGCCACAGTTCCAATGCCCAGTGGCTATATGGGGTTTACGATGACTGTACTGAACAGAGCAGAACATTTCAATTAGAGAAAGGTCTGAGTTGATCAGCCACTGGTCCAGAGAATTTAATGTGCAGGCATGCACAAAAAAAGAACCAAAGCAGCAAAGAGGAAAGTCAGGATTCTCTTGCAACACTTAAGCTGAAAAAAGGATTGTAGGTCAACATGCTGGCCACCTTCCACCTCTTTGTGCTTGGTAAGGACAATGATAAGTATTTAGATTTAAATACTCTTCCAGGGAGAGACCAGGGACAACAAATAATCACACTTTAACAGCCCTATGGTCCACAAAACAAGTTTTACTCGCATGCAATGTGGTTTATTTTTCTTATCGCGGCTGTTTTGTCTCTGCAGGTATGCCATTGGCCTTGCATACAAATCGGCCCCCAAACATGAATGGATTGGGAAGAACTCTGCTTCCTGGGCTCTCTGCCGCTGCAACAATAATTGGGTGGTTAGGCATAACAGCAAGGAAATCCCCATTGAGCCAGCCCCCCACCTCCGGCGTGTAGGCATCCTGCTGGACTATGATAATGGTTCCATCGCTTTTTATGATGCTTTGAACTCCATCCACCTCTATACCTTTGATGTGGCGCTTTCGCAGCCGGTGTGCCCCACCTTTACTGTGTGGAACAAGTGTTTGACGATTATAACGGGTCTTCCCATCCCAGATCATTTGGACTGTACAGAACAGCTACCTTGAGCATCCAGTCCCAGAGCAGCTCTGAGGAGTAACAAAGGTTGAGGCTGTTTAGAGGATTGAGAAACTAAGGCTTCGAGAGTGTGATTAAATCTCCCCAGTTTGTCCAGAAACCAGCTCAGATAGGGCTCAAAATGAGAGATTTCACTTCTTTTATTGTGTTTTGTATTAAGTACAGGCTTTAATAATTTCTTTGATTTTTTGTATTTAGAGGAAAATCTATAGATTATTTATAAAAGAAACATAATCTGGATTACAGCTCGTAGGAATCACTTGGTTTTGCGCCTTAAGAAGCCCATAAGTTTACCAGCCCTTTACCAGTTTCATTTCATCAGTGTATGGGCTTGCAAAAACCCTTTTGTAGACTTGTGTGTTTATTCACTTTCCCACATTCTATTTCGTACTGAGACCGTGTTAGGTCCTGTCACTTAGAGTAACAGAGTATGCAGCTATTTAAAGAGCAAAAGTCATTTAGAATCTAGTAAGGAAGTAAACAGGCTTCCTTTCTCTGACTTAACTTGAGATATCTTAACTATGACTTCAGAAACTTGTATTGGATCAAATCGTATGGGGACTAAGGGAGAAGGAGAGAATTAACTTTGGACCTTAAGTTTAGTTGTGACTGATGGGATGATCTGGGGAAGAAAAAGTTTTCTTAACCCTTTAGTCATGTTTTCACCCATTTCTCCAGGGCTGACACTTGGGCGAACATCATGAATGAGATTACAATTGAACATTGTCATTTTGAATCTTACAGATGATTCAAGAATTCATGCTGATTTGGATGTTATCAAAAGCGGAATTCTGTTTCATGTCATAGAACTGCTTTTCCTTTCCTCTTACTAGTTATTTTAGGCCTGTGAAATTCTTTCACCACATTTAATAGGTAGCCTATTTTGCCCTGCCACAAAGCAAGTTTTCTTTTTCTTTCTGGGTCTATGGAAATTAACATGTTCCGTTACAAATTCCAATCCTGTTTTCAATTGATTTTGTTCTCTAGGACATCAGCACATGGCCTTGAACATGTCCAAATGTAAGTCACCAAAAACAGTATATATGACAAATGATATGACACACTACAGAAAACACTCATCACCAGCGTACATGCCTCTAAAGCTACAGTCTTTAAAAAGCACACTTTGAAAGACGTAGACATCCCCCTATATCCCAGTATAGTTTATCATAGAGTTGGAAGACAAAATTTCAAATTTACTGTTCCAGCAGGGGAATCTGTTAATAGGTCCTATTAATAAAATTTCAGATAAAATCCTTTTCGTGCTGATCTGATACAGTGCAATGGTCCCTGGATTAAGACTTCCTCAGGTGGTCTTTGACATAGGACATTGCCATGGGTTCACTTGCTAAATGGTTTAATTGCTAAAATATTTATCTGGGCTACCATGTCAGCCAGCCATTGACTGAAAGACTGGTAGACTGAAGAATTGGGTTTGTTTTTAATCGAATCAACTATTTCCAGAAATTACTCACTACACTCTCCATTTAAGCATCATGTGGTCACAATTGATGTACTTGCCAATCTGGGCTTCATGGAAGACAAAGCTTCTATGTCTTTTGTCTCTTCGCTGGCAGATGCTGTCCTTTTTCTTAATGGATATATTTTATATATTTACTATATTATTTATACCCAGATGAATATTTTGATAGCAGCTTAAGACAATTTCACATCTTAAAAATGGACATCTCAGTGGAAAAAAATCTTCATTTTTCTCTAGGAATATTTTAGGACTTTTGACAATACAAAAATATGTATTTGCCTTCCCTGAATAAACTGAAAAGTTGTCTCAGTCATTTTTATGTACATTTGGGTAACTGTATAAAGATATTTTAATGCACTTTGTACACTTACAGGTTCTAAACAAAAGGGTCTAAAACTCGATTTCTGAGTTTTTAAAAACTCATGGTCTCCAGGTAACAATAAATGCTACAGTTTGCCTTATGATGTTAACATAAAGCATTTCCTAGAAGGACACTATTTCCGTGAATATGTTTTTCAGTATAAAGATGTTACTATTCAGATTTTCACTGCAAGCTGTTTAGGGTGTGTTTTGACTATTTTTGTAAGGACAAGACAAATTCTGTTATAATTTTGTTGTGGAAGTCTTACTCTTGGCTAACTTAAAAACATTGTGGATGTAGCAGTTCCTATTTCCAGGTTGTCACATTTACAGGAAAATATGTATATGGTGAAAGGCCACAGTGTTCAATTGCTGTAATGATGTAGAAAAGATTTCGTGTGGATTTTTTTTTAAGTCGAAAAATACATGATGTAAACATTTGCTGCAGTATAACCCTGCATTTCCTTTAAACAAACTGGCGCCACTCACAGGAAGCATTTCCATAGAGGGGCAAAAGAGATGGCAGTGCTGATTAAATTAGTACAATGAAACTGATGAGATGCCAGCAAAGGCTGTAAAGGCTTGGCACCATGCGTATGTGAATGACTCAGCTGCCAAGTGCCCTGAGTGCAGAAGGGCTTAGGCTTAGTATCATGTTCTCTCTTCACTGTGATGAAACTCTTAGTGCTTTTTGAACACAAGACCAGCATTTTCACTTTTCACTTGATCCTCCGTGTTATGTAGCCCATCCTTGGACCAGGACTCCAAAATATGGTACTACCTTTCCTTGGATAAAGAGAGCATGGATCCAACGTTGGAAACTGATTGTTGAAACTTGCCTTAGATTCGTATTATTGAAGTCCGAATCTAAATAGTGGATTAGATGAGGGTAGGTGCAGGGTGAAGATTTTTCTCTCCAGCTTTAAAAGAAAGTGACTTCAGAAAGTGACTGTGGAGATAATGGTCTCTGTGGGGGAAAAAGCAACCTGAACACAGACAGACTTTTTATTATGGTACTGATAAATGGACCTTGAATTTCCTGAGGAATGAGCCAGTGCCCTCCAACTCAAGATGGATTTCTATCTCCACTCCAGCAGCACATATAAATGGCTGCAGAGACATGTGCCTGCCTGCTCAGTGCATCTGGTGTTGGAAAGCTGACATCTGGTCTCTCTTGGTAAAACATCAATGGCGTGCAGAGACAATGACACTAGCAAGTACTTCTCATCCAGGTCTTGATTTTGTTACCCAAGAAGACATTTGGCGATATCGGGAGTCAATTTTGGTTGTCACAAGCTGGAGAAATGTTGCTCCTGGCATCTGGTGGGTAGAAGTCAGAGATGGCATTAAACATTCTCCAGTGCACAGTGAAGCTCCTCACCAGAAAAAAATGGTATCTGACTCAAGATGTCAGCTGTGTCCTAGTTTAGCTACTCCTGAATGTTTGCCTTTGTTTCCAGGGACAAACAAATAAAAAGGCACAGCAGACAATACTGTCACAGGAGTGGCACCTTCATCATCAAAATTATTTACAAAATACTTACAGAAAATCTGAATTCGAAAGCAATCCCAGACTGTGTGAACATCAAAATTATTTACAAAATACTTACAGAAAATCTGAATTCGAAAGCAATCCCAGACTGTGTGAATGTGAGTTATGGACATAAGTGCTGTAATCCGATGAGCTTGGTGTAGAAATGAGAAGGTTTTCTCTATGCCTCCTTGTACCAGCACAAATTCAATCCTGGTATTTGAGTCAACTGCCAAGCCCCTCAATCCTGACTCTCTTCTTGTTTTCTGTTGCTTCCTGGTTCAAAATAAAATTCTTTTTGTGGCACCAGAACAAGTCTTTGCCTGGCTTTGTTGCGTTTTGCTGCTTTACGTTTTCCCATTCATGGCCTGCACAAACACTTCCTTGACTTCTGCTTGTTTCTTCCCATATTTGATACTATGCAATTCATTTTCTTTTGATGCCTAAAATCCTCATATCCACTATCTACCCTTCCCCATTCAAAACATAGATATTTTACAGGACTGACAATCCCCTACAGGGAATTTTTAAACACAATGAAAGCAAACTTCTTAAGGAGTGGAAACCCAGAGTAAAGATTGCTTGATGTCAGGCATCACAGGGGTGAGAGAGAAGAGGGGAATGGTGACTGCCAGCAGAGAAACAGTGGTCTTCGTAGTATGATCTGCAGGCATCCTTCCAGGTGGCTTATTAGTACATACCCATGCCAGGAGCCCAGAGGCTGGCTTCTTCATCTTAGACATGGAAGCCCTTTTAGTCTAGGTCAGTGTTAAGCAGAATGAGTTGCACAGGGCTACAGTATCAGGACCATCAAACACTTGTTGAAAGGGCTCTCTCTGTCTCTCTTCAGACCTACTAGTCGGAACCTCTGAAGAAGTTATCTAGCGATTTGAAATCCAACAAGCCCCACAATAAATTCTGGTACTGATGAGAGTTTAGGAGACACTTCTCTGCAGAAATCCCCAACCTCAGGGCCCGTATAAAAAGGTTTTTCCAAACCAAAATGTGTTTCTAAGGCTAAATAATATCAAAGCAAAATGTTATTCAGGGATAATTCATCTGACTTATGAAAATATTGCACACACGCTGATCTCTGGGTCCTACTCTAAACGGTGGTGTGACAAGGATGGGAAACCACCCAGCAGCATGGACTTTTCAAAAACACCATTTTAAAGCTCATCCAGGATTTGCAGTCAGTGCTAGGCCCCGAGTTGGTCACTTTAAGGTTCTGGCACACAGTCTCTGCCATGACTCTTCCAGTCTGTGTGGTCATAGAAAATATGTCAGTGAATGGATGTGACTGGGAGCCAACAAAGCTTTGTCTATATGCCATTGTTTGCTGTCCTCTGCTGTAGTGGGTGATGGACTACTCAAAACCCTTGGGCATTCTGTACCCTCTCACTCAAGACTGGGCCATGTCCCTTTCATGTATGTGAGCTCTAAAAGTTCTCTCCATCACTAAATTCCATCACGTCTCTGAAACCCCGGAACCCATGGAGAACTGGTTATGGGGTACTTAAGATATAGCTATTCAATGGATATTGGAAAATTTCTCATTTGACAGATTAGAGTGGGGCATGACAAAGTTCTAATGATTAGCTTTACAACCTTCATAATCTCAACACAAATCAGACTTCCTGCAAGTGATAGGTGTGTAAAAGATATTCCCTTTGACAAGTGTTTTAAGTCCATTTCTCTTGAACATTTAAAGCATTACAGACAACACTATAATTAATCTCCTTTAAATGTTACTGTGAAGAACATGCCAAGCAATTACCAAGGCAGCCCACATCCCACTCTCTTAGTTTTAATAAGTGTAATATATTTACAAAGGTAGTTGCTTGTGATAATAATAGTAGCACAAAAGGGAAGACATTCGGGACTTGTAAATTCTTTTTCTCTTGCATACCAGCCTTCTCACAGAATATACATTTAGATAAAAATGGGGTCTAGGACTCAAAGCAAATCCTTTCTTTCAGTTCCCCTAACTTAGTATGGGCAATCCATGGAAATAAATGCAGTTCTCTCTTTGGATCTTCTTAAGTAATGTCCTCCTAAGAGAATTATTAAAGCATGATTAGTTAGGAAGCATAGCAATTAGCGAGCAAATATGTCATGGCCTAAAACCAATTACCAATTAAGAAATAGCACAGAAAAATGATTTAATGAACATTGGTTCTTTTGCACAGTCTATTTATTCTCAAAGCTCAATTTTGATGATGGTCATTAAAAGCTGTTCAAATTCACTAATGCATTTCAAGTACTAATAATGATTTTCCCCTAAGCTAATGGTATTTTCCCTCCAACTACTGGCCTCCTTCACCTTCTCTTCTTGCTCAAGCTTCCCAAAAGACTGTTCATACCTGCCATTGCTCATTCCTTACCCAGCATTGCACCTTCCAATGTGCCATCAGAAGTTCAGGGGCTTTCATTACACCAGAAAATGCTCACTGATATGAGAAGTGACATCCACACTTAGCAAAACAAAATGTCCTCAGGTATTCTCCTGTCATTTTGACATACAACAGCTTTTTGAGACACGCTTAGGTAACTCCTTTTTCATCTCCCTATACCATTGCTAATCATCACTGTGTTAAAACTGCTTATTCACACGAGTTCAAATCTCTAGGTCTAATTTTTCCTTTATCTTTACCATATACACTGGCCTGCTTTGAAGTAATCATTTTTATAAACCTAATGGCACCTCAAGTTTATTATGTCCAGAATTGCATTCATGATCTCTGCTTGAAAACTCCTTTTACCCAAAATCCATACATCAATATTTGATGTCATTCTTCTGTGCTGTAGAAACTCCTTCAGCCAGGAGTCTTTAAGATACCAGTCCACTTGGGTGTGGCCTCTTATACTATAAATACCTATGTAAAGCCCCTCCCCCCCCGTTGCTGGATTCAGTTCCTAGTCCCCATTCGTGCAGAAGACTTTGATTTGTGCGTCTACTCCCCAATAAATAGCCCTTTATTGTACTCAATTCTGAGCTAGTGTGGGATTTCTTTTTAGCGTCCATCTTCAGCCCTCTGTGTCCAATCCATTAGCAAGTCTTTTGGACTTTATCTTTTAAGTATGTCTTTTACTGAACTTCTACCTCTGTACACAACCTCCATCTCTTTCATATCTCTCACTTCTACCACTAAAGAGACCTTGTCTATATGAATTCTACTGTATTGACTAAAACTTTTCTGAGTTTTGCACCTACTTCCTATCAAACTGTTCAATTCTTGGGGGAACCTTTTTCTGATATCCAAGCTTGAACCACATTTCCCTAACATCCACTCACAGAGATATCTGTACCCATCTTCGTGATGTTTTCCATGGTTGTGATTTTTTTTATTAAGAAAAATCTTATTTACTATTTCTGCTCACATGCCCTCCACAGAGTGTAATATCTCTGAAATCTGTGACAAAGCTCTGATTAGCCAAATATTTGCCATATAGTAGTTAACTGATAAATATTTAGAGCAGAATTCCAATTTCTCATGGATGCATTTCACAATTTTCTCTTAAATTCACATTTTCTATTCTCTTTTAAAAAATCTTTTCATTGATAAACATTTTATACAATGTATTTTGATCTTACTTCCCTTCCCTCAATTCCTTTCAGACAATCCCTACCTGCATAACCACCTAACTTTGTGTTCTTTTTATTTCTCTTTTTACTTTTAATGCTATTTTTCATTTTTGAGGTTATAATATAATGTGTGAACTTTCGACTTCCAGGTAGCAGGAGTACATTCAGTACCCCTGTTGCTTGCTTGTTCATTATCTCAAGTCACTAATTCTATGTTCCTGCCCTGGTTATTTGCATTGGCTGATTTATCTGTTTCCACTATCATTCCAGAGCGTGTGCTTATATTTACATATCTAAATATCCTTCTGCCCCTTTCAACAAATTAGTACATCCACATGTTCACACAAATACAGGCTATCAGAGCCTGTAAATGACATGGGAGAGGAACTGGACAGAGCATGTTTAGCAGGTATGATAAAAATTTCTCACATAGAAGATTAATAAATATGTGAGGTTATAAATGTGCCAATTACCTGACCTGGCCATTACATATTATATAACTTTTTTGAAATGTTATAGTATATTTCATGAGTATGTGCAATTACTATATATCGATTAAAATATTTGTATGAGGGTAGATATCTGGATTCAATTTATATAACTAGAAAAGTGAATTTTTGATCATCTCCAAAATTGCAGAATAAATAAAAAACTAAAAAAATAGGTTGAATTTTGTAGTTACTTTGAAACAAAAATATTACTCTATAGCCTAAGCTGTCTTGGAACTCATTTAATACATGCTGACTTCAATTACAGGGCAGTCCTCCTGTCTCAGTCTCCCTTCCAATTGCATAGATTGTAGATGAGCACCACCATACTTAGTTGTAGGTTCTAACTCGCATGAGCATTTTTCAATGTAGAAAATAAATGTATTTAAATGAGACAATAACAATTTGATATCTTTTTGCTTTAACTTTATTGCCCTGCTACTTAAATATTAATTAGCTTTTGCTAGGAGTTCCTGAATCAATCATAATTCCTTCTTCTTCCCATGTTTCTCTTACTGCCTCCCAAAAAATGAAGCAGATCATAGGGACTGTGTCAGGTGAGACAAACAAGATGAAGTGAGTCATTTGTGGAGTTGTTCAGGGTGCCAGCTGCTTCTGGATTCTACACTCAGCACCCAATAAATAAGCAGATGTGGATGATGACAAAGATGAATTGCTTGACTTTAAGTCTCCATGTCAGGTCTTGGGGTGAGACCATTTTGGAGGGGCCATGTTGAGAAGCAGCAAAAGGCTCAAACGTGCAGTAATGGGTAGCTGTCATCCTGGAACAATGAGCCCAGTCAAAGTTCCTGACCAGAGCCACCCCCTCCCACAGGAAATTGGTGCAGGCAGGGGGAGGACGGCTGGTCACGTCTCTGCATCTGTTATCAGTTGCTCTTGTCTCTTTTTCTGCATTCCAGACCTGGCGCACAAGACTTTGTGAAATGGAGACATGCTGCTGAGCTTGCATTTGAAACCTTCAAATGACTGACTGGAAGCAGCAGTGCCAGGGCATGACCCCTCGGCCCCAAAGTTCACAGGGTCAACTGGCCTACAGAGACTGAGGCCTTGATCACATCAGGAAGACACACCTTCCTCATCAAGCAGTGCCAGTGAATTCCAGGGCCAACACCCTTCTGCACCCCCTGCCCCGAACTTCTAGACCATGAAATACATATAGTCCTCAAATTTCCAACTCAGTCACAATTTCGATGGGCTCGTTTGAGCAAGGGTGACATTCGCTGACAGAGGGATGGGAACACAAATGTACTGGCAAGCAATAGCATGGGAAATGCTTCCCCCCATGGAGCACAACACAGAGAACAGTGCCACAGGCTGCTTTCCTGCTACCCACTGGGAGGCCACCAGGGGTGTGAGCTCCCTCTGAAGGACTTCAGAGAGCTATCTGGTAGCAGGCTTTCAAAGACAGCCTTTCTTCCTGAGGGTTTTGCCCTCAAACCCAGGAAGCCCTCAGGGGCAGTTCTGATTGCATCAAAATCAACATAGCTCATGACAGCCTCTGGGCACAAATGTGACCAATTTGCCCTAATAGTGTTGGACACAGCCTTTGAAACCACCCCCACAGGGGAAAGGCCAAGCTCAGTGTTAAAGAAAAAGTCCATCCTGGGGAGACAGATACCCATGGCACCTTTACTGATCTTAGAGGAAATGACACGACTGAGTGTTAAAATGCTCTGGTGAATTTCAAGAGAACCAGGAAGTTGTTTGCTCTTGCTAATTACAGTCTGAAAGTCCAATTTTTATTTCTCATTTAGGAAAGACATTAAGGACTCTGCATCTGTGTGTTGATTCCAATGAGGATGCCAATTATACGCATATACCTTCAGAACTGTACAGTAGGACGGGAAAGCAAGGATCTGTTGTGCATACACAGTATAAATACCTTTTCTTTCTTGCATTGTTGCGTGTGGGAACAGATTGCTGCAGTTGTCTTTCTATCCAGGCTGTCTCTTGCCTAGAAAGGGTTTTCTCCTGGTCACATGTGGATCAGGGTGATTCTGGCTGGCTGGGGTGACCTAGGGCATTGTAGAAGGTTCAGCAGTACCTCTGGACTCCATTCAACCCTTGCCAGGAAGATGTTGAATGAAGGAGACGAGGCTGTAGGAACACTAAATACCATCAAGGTGACACTCAAAACAGCTGTATCCCATCTGTGTAATTTGATAGAGGGATCTTTGCCTTATGATCTTCTTAAAATGATTAAAAACTTAAATGGGCCTTAAGTTATCAAAAATATTTCTTTGCGCTCAAAAACAATGAATTATTTTTGTACTTTCTTGTAGAACAGTTCCTTTTCATGTGTCTAACTTTCAAATTAGACCTTGAGGTAATGCAGTCTGAAGAATCGGGACACAGTCATCTGTGCCTTGACGTTGCTGTACCACTAAGGGCAATGCTGTTGTATTTGATAGGAAGCTCTAGGTTAAGTTCGGTCAGTCTCACTGTGTAGCCTTGGAAGGCCTTGAACTCACAATCTTCCAGTATTTGTCTCTAAAGGACTGAGATTACAGATGTGTTTACCCTTAATAGACTGTTGGGGGGAATGCTTGTTTGAAAGAATATTATTCTCGTTTCATCTCTATATGGTTTCCCCTTGCACAGTTCAGAAGAGTCTGTAAATGATTGTCTTCCTCTGAGATTTTCGTTTGCTGTTAGTATAGAAGCTTCCCAGGGATCAAAATTTTTGTTCTTTAAAAGGCGGGCGTGTTCCATGGCAGGCTCACAGAGCAGTCGCTAGTCCAACAAGGATGGCTGTGGGTCCCTGTAAGATCCCCAGGGTGGCAGGCTGGTCCCGCCATGCAGCCGGAGAGCAGGCGGGTGGGTGCAATGGACGGCAGAGTAAATGGACATAAAGCTAAACATTTATTACTTAAAGAAGAGGCAGAGAGACAGAGAGGCAGAGATAGAGGAACATAAAGACATAAAAACATAGAGACAAAGGAGACACATATGCACACGCCAAGAGATGGGGGACAGAAGAGAGAGAGTTAAGATGGCGACGAGGGAGGTCAGAAGTGGCTGGGAGTGGGCGTGATTAGCCCTTAAAAGGACCAGAGCATAAGGAATAACAAAAATTATCAACAATTATCACTTTTTAATGTTGTTGACATTAAAAGTCTTTTGCCGTATGCTTGTAATGAATGTTTCATTAAATAGAAATGAAGAAGAAAAGAGGGAAGGTTGTAGAGACTCAGAAATAAATTGCGGGGGAAAAATCAAAAAGATATAGAAAAAGAAAGACATCAATAATACATTTATATTTTTCACTATGCAAATTTGTTCCAAATTCCATAGAATGTAAGCAGTTGAATGCTAGCCTAACCCACCCTCATTTGTCCTCATATAGCCTGGGGATTAGCCACCCTTCTCACAACCATCATTTTATGCAGAGCATAACGGCATGGGTGTGCTGGTTGAGATGACCTGAGAGAAGCCCGGCATGGAGTAAAAAGGATCAGGAATAATATGTCAGCAGATGCTCAGCTTTTCAAGTTCTACACATTCCCATTCAGTTAGCATTAGAATAGATAGCATGGTTTCCAGCACGGCATCCTAAAAGATGAGCAATTAGACTAAAAGAACAGACTTAACGGTCTTCTAATCTATTCTATCACCTTTAAGTAAAGTCCTGAATTTATTTTTCCCTCATCTACACACTTGAAGGAAACTTTCAACTTCTAGATGTGTGTGTGTGTGTGTGTGTGTGTGTGTGTGTGTGTGTGTGTGTGTGTTGCTGGGACCTGAACCTGCAGCCCTATGCATAATCAGCAATCATTGTACTACTGAGCTTTCTCTTCAGCTCCTGGAAATGTCCTTCTTATATCTAGTCAGTTTTTCAATTCTTAAACACAGTCCATTTTCTTCAGTCGAGTATATTTTATTAAAGAAAAGTCTGAAAAAATATAGAAAAGAATGAAGAAAATCAAAGCAAAATAAATGTCTACATTGTTCCAGAAATCATTTAATCAACAAAAAGTTTCATTTCTGAAAAATATCATTGCTGCTGCATATTGCTTTATGAATCCTTCACCTTTACATCCTGCTTCAAGACCTCACTCTTTATTTGCCATTAATGAGAAGTGCTATATATTTTTGAAGTGTGTTTAAAAGCCTTATTTTAGGACATGGGCCAAAAGGCAAGGCTCTCCAACTCATTAACCTGTGCCATAAACTTTAAAGCACTGTTTCCTATGGGAGAAAACCATACCTGGGAATGGAGTTATTATTTTAATTCTTTCCTTCTAACTATTTCAAGACTAGTTTATCCCCCATTGCATCGGAAAGAAAATTACTGGAGAATGTTTCCTCCTTTGTGCAAAGAGGAACTTACTAACTTAATTCTGCTTAAGGAATCTAGTTGTTCCTAATGGTCAGAGAACCAGAAGCTAATCAAAACTTTAGAGTCAAATAGAATCTGTCACAACGGCGCAAGGAGCTCCACTGAAGTGTTGCCTATCCGAGCGATTAATGCTTCCAACCCTCTGATCCTGTTACCTCAGGTAAATTCTCCCATGGCTTATGCTACAAGGACAGAGCAGCTGTGGCTCTGTGTGGTGCTCTAAACTGCTATTAAATCATTTCCTTTCTAACCCAAAAAACAAATTGTTGAATTCAGTTTGCACATACATATGTCAGTATATCATTGGCTTTTCTGCTGCATAACTATCTTCTTTAGATGGAAATTTTGGGATTTTGTTCCACAAGGCTTCAGCAAGAAAGCTCTTTCTCTCTTTACATGCAGGAGAACATTGGAGCTACTCAGGATGTGACATTCTCAGTTCTCAGGGGACTCATGGCCCGAGCCTGCTTCTCCTGGCAGTAGGCCTGCGTCAATGCCCACAATTTAATGACAAGCCAGAGCCAAGTACCGTGTGTTGACTGAGAAAGTTGTATTCTTGCTTGGGGCTTTTTAGTCATAAAATGCCTTCCCAGGCATTGTTCCCAGGCTGTTTCCACCTTGCCCTGGGGATTGTGAGTTAAATTTTCTGCAAGCTGTTATCAGTGGTCAAAATGTTCTGCCAAAGCAACTAAGCTCACTAGTGTGGTGTGCTCTTATGCAGAATCAATAAAAGACCTGACCTTTATTTCCAGGGCTTTGGTCATTCCTCCAACTTGGGAAGCATATATAAATAAGGACAGAGATAGCCAATAATTGACAAACATGGACAACATAAAAAAAAACCCTGTTGGTCCACTATTGCTAATCCCAAAGACTCATATAATTGAAAGTAATTGTGGCTTCTGTCCCATGTAGTTCTTTGAAGCAAGGTGTTAAATCATACAAACTAGGAATGAGACTTTTTTCCAGGTCCATGGTATTTTCATTTTCAAGATGTTTTTCTAATTCTATTTCTTCTTAAGCATTTTTTAAAACTTACTGAACAAATTCTCCATAAAAATTTTATCATTGGAGCTACAATTGCATGCAGGTTCTGATCATTAAGTTGACTCTTACATTGACCACAGAAATTATTCCCATCAGCTAGAAAACTATATTTGTGACTGTTTTAAAAATATTTTATTTGATTAAAAGGATATATGTTTGTTTCATAAAGTTTTCAAAATAGAGCATAGAAAAAGGAAAGCAAACAACATGTCACAAATGCAGAGAGCGCACCGGTTTCTTAGAAGACGCCAATCTACCAAAGGTGAGGAGAGGAAGAGAGATAGGGAAGAAGCAGGGAAGGAGAGAGAAAGGGAAAGAGAGGGAGAGGGAGATAATCTGTTCTTTGTATTTCTGAAAAAGAAGTGGATGCCTCCTTTGTGTTGTTTTAGACCCTGAGTATCCAGTCACTGATGCCAACATCATAATGAATGCGATTTTCTTCAAAGCAGAATTAATAAGTCAGACACTGATCACTTCAATTCCTAGAGAAAATCATTATAAGACAATGTCAACCTAAGAAGTGAAAATATGGGCTGAGCACTAGGGACAATTCTATATGTGGAAATACTACCCTAGGCAGATTGACTCAAGCTAGCAATTCTCTACTTGAGGTGATTGTGTTCCCTATGAAATTTTGGCAATATCTCAAGACAGTTGTGAGTATCACAATTAATTACAAAGGGGTTATGGGCAGCAACCTGGGCAGCACCACAACAAAAAATTATTTGAGTACAAATGCTTAGTACTGTGGTTTAGGGATAGAGAAGCACAATGTAAGAGGTCACTGGGATGCAAAGGCAAAAGAGCACAATCCCCCTTCTCTGTGGATCATTGATTGGGTAAGTGGGTGGATATTCTGACTGACATGACAGAGAAATGGCGATTAAGTAGTTTAGAACCTGGCATCTATTGTGAGGGGTATAGAAAATAGGCACTGCTACCATCACTCCCTAAAGCCAGGAAGTTATGATTTCCAAACTGTGCGAAACAGTTGAGATTTCTACTAGCTATGGAGGAACCAGTAAAAGATTCTCAGGGAAGAAAAATGGACTTGTTTCTTCAGAGTTCACTGGAGTTCCAAATAAGAGCAATGCATCATGTGAACGGAGCTCTTTTTTTGGTGACTAGAATTCTGTAATCACCATATAATCAGATGATCTAAAAATATCCTTTAAGTTATAGGTTTGTTTTGCAGATGTTAAGCACCTTCTGGTGACAAATGCTAAATGAATTTGTGGTGAATTTTGGAATAGTATTTTATAGCAGTTTTTAAGCCAAGTAAATCTTTGCTTTTAAAATTCTAGACAGCTATCATCTGGTTGTCCTTTCCAGCATTAACTAATCACCAGTGAAAAATACAAATGTCATTCACAAATCATATCAAAGACGGGAACAGCTGGAATCAAATTCAAGAGACTGCATCATTTTATCATCTTGACATTCCTCATTCTACATGGATACCACAGGCAATCTGAAGCAAAAAATAATTTATGTTGCAATAGAAATGTTAACCATTTAGGGATGGGATACTCTCTTCCCACTGCCTCCCTCTAACTCAGAACACCCCTGGAGACTCAAGTCCAAGGATTATCTGAAAATATTTTATGAAACACCCATAAATTGTCCATGAAAGCAGGAAATAATCCCAGTAAATTTAGAGCTAAATTGTCAAACAGTCTAACTTAGGAGTCAGAAAACTATAGCCCTCAAGCTCAATCTAGCCAACTGTCTGATTTTCTATGGTCTGTAATCTCAGAATGATTTTTATTCATTTTAATGACTGGGGGAAAATCAATCAAAGGAATGGTATTTTGAAACTTGTGACAGTTACTTGACACTGAAATTTCAGTTTGTACAAATGAAATTTCACTGTCATGCAGCCACACCTGTTTCCTTACACATTTGGGGGGATGCTTTCTTACTGCAAGGGTGCAGTGGTTGCAACAGAAACCACATGGCCCACAAGACCTAACACATGAACTATCTGGCTTTTTGTAGAAAAAAAATGTCCATCATGATCTGGAAACTAAGAGCTGCAATATTACATGTATTTTCTAGGTAACAATTAGAAACCTTGCTGAATATTTATTGGGCTTTACTTGCTCCATCAGTTGTGCTCCACTCACACGGCATTCTATCAACTGCTTGGCTGATTATTGTCCCCTTGAAATTATTGCTTTTACTGGGAAAGAAATCCCAACTTATCTAGTCAGTATCTGTTATTTCCACATTAACATCTTTTGTCCTGTACTTAAGACTTGAAGGGGAGCTTTCTAAGATGACTTCATGTATTCACTGACAAAAATTTCTAGGACATATTCTATTATGTAGGCTTTTTTTTATAAACTAGACAAATTCTTGGTCCTTGCATAGTATAAATATGTAATATAGACAGCAACTAATGAAATAAAAAGCAATTATCAGATCATAACACAAATTACAAACAAAATAAAATGGATATTCAAAAGAGGCTGCCTATTAACATAGACCCAAGCATGTCTTGTGAACAGCTTTTCGCTCAAAAGAGACATAGAGACTAAAAATAGATAATTGGGAATCAGAGCTAGTTGTGGTGATTCATGCCTATAATCTCAACACTCAGGAAGATGAAGCAGAAGATTCCCTAGTTCAAAGACACCCTAGGTTATGTAGTGAGATACTGCCTCAAAGAACTGAAAATCATGGATTTGTTTGGAGAAATTTGTCTCTACTATATAAAGGGAGAGAATCATAGAAAACATGGTAACCAAACAAACCAATAGAGTCTGAAGTGGTTGTAACAATGAGGAGGGTACAAGTAATAAGCTGTTGTAACAATCACACGACATACATTAGTACTTGCTTAATACAAATAGTTAGATCTGAGGATCTCAATAGCAAGCAGTTCTGAGGAGTGGTGAAGAACAGATATGCCTCAGTGTACAGTCAAACAGAATATCCTGTTCCTCCTTCCTCTGGGAAGACAGAGGTTTGGAATAGGTTTCCACACACATTCATTACTGAGAGCTAAAATTTGTTTGGTTGCTGCTTGGTGGTAGAAATAAGAGTGAAGGAACTTGAATAAGGTTGAGTAGCAAGAGACCCTACAGCACCGAACTTCTTACGTCAATTTGAACACATCTGACTACTATTCCGAAATGTTGATTTTCCCAGAAGCAATGTGCTGAAAAGTGTAGTAGTCCACCAAAGTGGCTTATGTATAGAAAGCGGTAAGTCAGCCAAAACTTATATTTCAAGATTTCTGTTTAAGATGCTGGAGCCACTGAACGACAATATATTAGGGAGGATGGGTAACCTTGTTAAACTTTTAACTCCCCAGTTCTGATTTATGACAAAGAAATTTACTCCTTTTGGTTTGTGTGTGTGTGTGTGTGTAATTGTCTTTTTGTGTGTGTGCCTTCCATATCAAAATATCTTTGTTCTGCCTAGTCACCTTGTCAGGCTAGTGCTTGCTAAGCCAAGTGTTTGTCAGAAGCTCCATTGTCAAAATGTGTCTTGGAAGAACTTAGATGTTGTAGAGCTACATTTTGGGTCCCAATACCCACAAAAATAGTAAGATCAAGAATTATTCATCTATTATCTAACATCTAATGAAACTGAGCAGAAAGGATGGAGTGTAGATAGAAGAGCTTCCGGGAAGACTGTGGAAGATGCTGTTCCCTCTCATTCCTGATACTGCCGAGAAGCACATGTTCTCTTTCTCCCCTGCACTCACTCTTCTCTCCAGCATCTAACTGTATCGGCCAAGCTGCCCTCAAGTTTGTGGCTCTCTTACCATTATCTCCCAAGGGATTATAGGCATGTACCACCAAACCTACTTCATATCTATTTTAAGAGAGACCCTTTTGGAACCTAAAAGAACAAATAGCATTAAAAATTTTAAGAGACCATGGGAAAGTACACTGTTTGGATTTTTGCCATGATATATGAGAATAGCCTCTGTTAATTCAGGTTGTTCTACTCTTGAAACTCATTTTGTTACTTTCAAAACATAGCTATCTGACATTTCTGTACTTTACATATAATCCTTACAATCTGTATATATGCTAACAGCTTAAATTAAATCATCTGGACAACAAGTTCACAGGACTTTTGCTTCTGACCTTTCCTTATTTGTCAGTGATTTTCTCTGTATTCTGTATTCATAATGATGAGTATATTTTTTGATAATGTCCATTTCAGTTCACGTACTTTCTCAAGAATTGTTCCAAGCTAAGTTTGACTCAAGCATTCATCTGCTCTTTTTTTTTGGCTAATGATATTGACATTTTTACTATATCAGTTCATTAGAGCATGAAACTTTCTGTCTTGTTTTTGAAAAGCTATTTTAGTACTTCATATAAAAGTAACTCCGTACCACAGGGACATAGCAAATGTAATGAAAGAATCAACCACTTAGTGGAAATGAAACCATTACAAGCCCTTAATCATTACTTAGAGTGGCGCACATTTAGACCTCTTGCCTCATAGAATCCGTACCTTTTACTACAGAATCTCTAAAGGTCAGGGTAGTTTCTTCCTATTTATAATTGCAAAAAGCTTGTTCTTCCTTTCCATAGGCCTAGTGGGAAAATGTTAATTTTTCTGAAAAAATATGTACCTAAATGACACTTTCTGTTTTTCTCAACAGGACCATGACAGTTTCTTGTTCCATATTTTCTTCCTTAAATGTGTCTCAGGATCTTTTCTTGTCAAGAGTAGGCCTCTATGTTCCTGCATCTTGGCCTTTGTTGGACTGCGACTAGAATGATTTCCAAGCCCACTTACCTGAGGATGAATATTCTGTAAGGATGGTTAAGCACCCACAGAGGGAGGTCAGGGCTATTATTTTGATCCCCAAAAGGGCAATACCAGGTACATGAATCAAGTAGCCTTTCAGATGATTTTAGCCCCAGCTATTGGATCACCCATTGTTCTGAGGCCTCTAAGTATCAAAGAGCAGAAACAAGGCAACCTTATATGGTCCACTGAGTAAGCAGTGAACACAGCAAAATGGGTTTACAGCGAGAAGTTGGAGGCACTTGCTAGGTAGAAACAGGAACAGCCTTCCCGTTGCATTGTCAATTCAGTGTATACAATTTTATTCTCTCTCAGTCTCTATATCTGCAGGACACTTAAAGTGTCCCATCCACAACAGGGGTACAAAAGATAGGAAAATCAAGACTGGAGAAATATACCACGGGATAAAAGGCCTGTCATGCAAGCATGAGAATTTGGTTCCCCAACACCCAAGTCAAAATCCAGGTGTGACTACACACACCTGTAATTCCAACACTAGAAAAGCAGAGACAGAAGGATCCCTGGAGCTTACTGGACTTGCTGAGCTTACAGAAGCTTCCAGCCAGTCTAGCTGAAGCAATGAAGCCCGGGTTCAGTAAGTGCCTTAGATATTGTTTTATTGTTGTAAAGAAGCCATTACCAAGGCAACTTATAGAAGAGAACATTTAATTGGAGGCTTGCTGACAGTTTCAGAGGCTTCATTTATTTCCCTCGTGGCAGGAAGCATGGCAGAAGGCAGGCAGGCAGGCAGGCACGGCACTGGAGCCTGAGAGTTTATCCACAAACCTGAGTCATAAAGGGAGAGACCGAGCCTGTCAAGGGCTTTTGAAACCTCAAAGTCTACTCTTTGTAACACAACTCCTCCAACAAGGTCACACCTCCAGTCCTTCCCAAACAATCCACCAACTGGGAACACCTAACATTGGTTTATTGCTCCATCTACATGCACAAACTTGAACACACACACACACACACACACACACACACACACAGAGAGAGAGAGAGAGAGAGAGAGAGAGAGAGAGAGAGAGAGAGAGAGAGAGGTGGCTTCTACACTCTAGCAATTGCGGTTTAGACAAGAGAGACTGCTTGTAAGTCAGTTACATCAAGAATGGCTTTTTAAGTCACATGATGAGTTTACAGGATACAGGTAAGATATCCATAAGAAGCCTGTCTAGGACAAATCCCTTTCTCTTTCTGTCGTCAGCTCTATCATAAATTATAAGACGCCTCAGGCACATGAGAATGGACATTGCAGTTGGTGCATCCAGATATCATCTGAATGCTTGGCAAAGAACTGCCTCTGTAGGTAATTCTTGGGCTTGGAAGGGTACCTACAAGCGTAGTTCATCCTACTCATACAAGGGGGGGCCACTGGGAAGAATCGATATAGGCTCAGAAGCAAGCTAGGCACAGCTGGGTCAGAATTCACAGTTCTCAAATATAATAGACTGTTAGCATGAGCTAGAAGTAGGTTCCATTTCCACTTAGCCTTTAGAGCAGTACCAGTAGAGCAGGAGGTCTATAGTAAGGGCTAATCTCTGTATCCAGTAGAGTTCCACACAAGGCAAGTAGTAGAAGTATCATTGGCACTTAGAACCTGGTGTACATAGTGAGTTCCAGAACAGTCAGAGCTGTGTAGAGAAACTCTGTTGTAGAAAAAGGAGGGGGATAAAGAGCAGGAAAAGAAAAACACACCATAAACTAGATGATACCTCCTTAGCATCGTTTTTCTTTTTTACTTAAGAAAAATTTACACATGTATGTAATGTTTCTTGGTCATGTCCATCCCTTTATCCCTCCCTCCAGCAATCCCTGCACCACCACTGCATGTCTCTAATGCATCTCCCATCTCCTCGTCTAGCTCATGTCTCTTTTTTATATAACCCACTAAGTTCTATTAATGCTTACTGGTCTTACCCAATGCTGGATCCTGCTAGTTTACTGACCTGCCAGGCAAAATTTATTCCACAACAGTGGCAAGACTGCTTATGAGAGTAACCAACAACTTATTTGATTGGATACGAGGTCTAATGTATTAGAGAGAATTGCTACCTGGTACTATAAATATCATTAGAACCAATGATTATGGAAGACATGGCCCCTAGGAAGGAGCTTACTGATGTTATTTGGCTAAATGGTCATATCATCAAACTTTTTTATAAATACATTTCTATGAATAGATTTGTGCTGTTCTCTACCTTAATCAGAGAAGTGCTTTATATTTAGTGTTGTGTTTTTATTTATTTTTTTTGTGCATGGAGTGGGTAAGGTGTAAATGTACCACAGCACACCTATGGATGTGAGAAGACAATTAGCAAGAGTCACTTCTTTCCTTCCATTGTGTGGGCTATGAGGATCAGGTCACCAGTCTTGATTACTAGTGCCCTTACCTGTCAAGCCAGTTTGGCAGTTGCTGTTCAGCATCTTGAAGGATTTATTTATATTAAAGCATGTTTTTTGGCATTGTTAGATATTTTGGCAGTAGTATTTTCAGGTTAACTGGAAGACAAACAACTGAATGGTTAATTAATCCCTTTATCTTGATTTCAGTAACAATGTAGAAGTTACAAATGCTAACGAATCGTCCCTCACAAGGCGCCTGTTTCTGGGGTTTTGATCCTGAGGTCTCTTCTGGGTTTTCACTCCTCTTTGTAACTTCACCCAGGATCTCCCTGGGTGTAAAGGAACAGCTACTTAGCCTTGTACTATTTGTACAAATCTTTAAGCAAAGAGATTTAAATTTATTTTGAAGTAGTTTTAAGTTAACAGACTAAAAAGTTGAAAACTTTTTTCAAAAGTTCACACAAATGAGAGTTCTATAAACTAAAATGTTTACAAAACCAAACCAAACGTCAGGTGTCTGAGAAAAGGATAGAGGAGAAGGCAATTAGAATACATTATATACTTATGTGCCATCGCCAAAGACAATTTTTTGTATGGGTTTAAAAGATATATTTCCCAGGAAAAGAAGAGGACAGGAGTTTGCAACTCTAAATAATGCCAGATGGGCATTGTAGGCTACTTAGGAAGAGAGACCAGGGGTGCCCAGTGTAAGATGACGGGTGAGAATAGTCATGCTAGTGCACACTGGGCTTAATTGAGAGACCCCGCTTCAAAAAGAACCAAGGTGTAAAGCAATCAAGGAAGATTCCTAATGTCAACATCAGGCCTACACACACACACACACACACACACACACACACACACACACCCCTGCATGTACATGTACACACACATGCACTCACACTACATATTCTTGAGAAGTAAAATAATACGTACAATATACATAAGGTCATGAACCTCAAGAAGTTCAGAATCTAATGGAATAAAATGTGAATAAAAGCTTTTGTAATGAGAGAGAATAAGAGAGGTAAACATGAAGCTGCATTTTCTCATGATGCAATGAGCGCCTCCAGTCTCTCCAACCCCTACCCTAGGCTTGCATTGCTTTATTACTGCGCTGCCTGTATAGGAAGAACTTTTAAGCCTTTGCCAATTCACTAACTTCCAGGGATCCTGCTTGTTTAAGGAAAGGAAGTTCTTGGCTGCTGGTGCTACTGTCGCAAGAGAAGAGAGATCAGAATGACTGAGATGGAGGATATTATATTGTATTAATGACCTCTGCCTGGCGTGCAGGACGTGAGTCAAAGACAGTAAGATAAGATCCAAATCCCATCACAGATGAGCAGGAGAACACTGACAGAGACTCTAGCCTTCTTGGTGCTGGTCCAGAAGCCTTTTAGGAAAAATATATAATGCTATTCCAATGGGCAGCCTAGGAAAGGACGGTAGGGCTGATAACTGTTAACAATGACTTGTTCCTTCCTCCTGTTTGGGGCCAATAAGTTTAACTGGCTCTTGAATCCAATTAGAGAGCTGGTGCTGGGGAAGATAAGAGATCCACCTGGAAAAAGTTTCCTATTTAGTATTGCTCATAAAATCCTTAAAATAGAAAATGAATACCAAGTCAAAATTAAGCTGCATTAGTTGACGCACTTCACTGTGACCAAAATACATGCAGAAACAACTTAAAATGGGGAAAAAGATTATTTGGGCTCATTCTTTCAAAGATATGCGGTCTATTTTAGGGAGAAGAGCACAGTAGAGTAGCCTCTCAAGGTGGCATGAGGGTGCAGGGGCTGCTTGCTTGTTGTGAGGAACCAGCAAGCATAAAGAGCAGGGCCAGAACCAGAAGAGGCTATAATCTTCAAAGAAACACTCCCAGAGATCTATTTCCTTATTATGCCCTGCCTCCTAACGGTTCCACAGGCTTTCATAAAAGCACCACCAGCAAGTCGATAGTGCTCAGACTGTGCTATGAGAAACATGTTAGACTTAAGCTGCAACATTACCTAGGAAGAAACTAAAAGATCATATTTCACTACACTTAAGGTAAAAAAAAAATTATTGTTCTGCCAATAGCACTTTCTGCCCTCTCTAGTCTTGTTTTCATAGAGATAGTTGTGTGTTCTTTGGGGATGTTTAATATCTCTGTGTTTTTGTTTTCCTCTCTTTAAAAAATGGTAGGAAACAATTAAGTGGCTGGCCTGAAGCTCGGGTCTCATTTGAAATCTAAGCTGGGGATGAATCTGTTTCTAACTTCATATAAATGTTATTACTGGGATTCAATTCACTAAGGATGACTAGATCATGGATCATCACATCTCAAAGGCTATTAAATGGTTGTCACCCTCAGTTCATGGTTAAGTGGCCTCATCTAACTTAACAGTTTGTTTCATCAATGTATGCCAGCCAAGAAAACAGTAGAAAGAGTCTAACAAGATAGATGCCAGTCTCTTACGTACTGAAGAGACATTCCATTACTTTACTAACCTCTACTGGCTAGAGGTGAGTGTCTTGCTTCAGCCTGCAGTTAAGGGGAAAGAGCTGTACAAAGTCATAAATACTAGAATGGTATCATTGGGAACCATTTTAGAAACTGCTGGCCACAAGGGCCAAGAGTGAAGGAGGCATGGTCCTCATAGTCAGATGTAGACAGTACTAACTTCCTTGATTCAGTAGTAGTATATGTGATTAGGTATCAACCAATCAGATTACCACCTTCTGATGGTTTTGTGATTGGTGATTAGCTTCAGATTGGTGTAGAACCAATCCAGCAGATAAAATGTGAAGTGGTACCTGTACGTCTTCCCTCTGGGCTTGAATCAAAGAAAGAACGAAGTCTGGACCTGTTGCTACAATCTTAAGATCCCACAAAGTTTGAGATGGGACCAACTGAAGATAGATGAAGCCTAAAGTTCATAGACGAGATAAAGGGAAAGCAAAAGTCTTGCTGGAGAGCCACGTAGTTCAACATTCAGCTCCTGCTGATGGAGTCAAACAATTTATTTACAAACGTTCACCTTTCCATTCCAGTCCTTTTGAAAACCTGAGTTGAGCATGAGGCCCCTTAATTTAGATGGAAAAGACACAGTAAATCTGCTGTTTTCCCAATAAAATGCAAGGCACAATACTTAGTCCAAGTAGACACAGTCTTATATGTTCTGGTTTCTAAAAATAGTTACACACAATCCTCTGAGGTGTTTGCTGGTTGGTATTTAGAACTGAGGATTTAAACATAATCAGCATCCATGAAATGCAATCTCCTCTTCTTTTCTCTTAATGCTTTTTTTTGACCAAAAGTGTTTCATTGCCTGAACTCTCTAATGAGGGAATATTTATATGACATACCAAAGCAGATGTGAGCCTCGTTTTATGAAATCCAAACCCAGATGGTCTTTTCTTTCCATTGTCTTATGTAATTTATATGAAAGTAAAACATGAAAAAATTCAAATGTAATTTCTTTTCTACCATTTATGCTTAATGACCCTGTAATCACTTTCATAGCCTCAGTTTCTCTGCTGAGTCTCCAGAGGGTCTGTGGATTAGTGCATGTCATTGAGGTGCTTTACAGCACTTGGAAGTGCCCAGCAAGAGTGGAAATGTCGGTTATCATGAAACATGCATTTCCAATTTAGGATATTCCACCATGTGTCCTTTGTTGCGTCCAAAATACTCCTCTAATTTGAATCAGCCCAGAGCACATAAATGAAAAGAAAGATATGTAGATGGAAAAGAGAGGTGGGGAGTTAAAAACCAAACCAAAACCAAAACCAAAAACACTGACCCCGAGCTCAACTTCTCTAAATGAGGGGGTTTTATTTATTTATTCATTTATATTAAGGAACATTCTGTTTGTTTGGTCATCTATAGGACAATGGGAAAGAGAATTGAGACTGAACGAGAAGCATACAAAAAGACTCTGAGAGGTAGCTAGAATTTTTTTTTTTTTTTGTGCTGGAGAATTCCTGGAATATGATAGCGAGGTTTAATTTTTTTCACTTGGCTTAGTGACAGTTTCTGCCACCTTCCCAGACATTACCTTGACAACCAATTCATGCCACATTCTTGAGAATTCGTTAGCAGACTCAGAACAGAATAATAACACCTATTTAGTTCTTCTCAATTTAAAACTGTATTTGTAAATGTTGGCTTCACACACTCCAAAGAGCATGTGAAACTTCACTGATTGCATTAACTTGTACTGTGTAATGTAGTATATTTCCCAGAACTTCATAAATCCTACAATATTCATATATTTACAATGAGGAGATACCAAGGATTCTCTTTGAAATTAAAATTTATTTTCTACTTGGTTCTCCTTAAATACAACCCTTTTTAATCCCAAGCATGACTGAGGCACTGAGTGAGTAAAAGAGTGTTGAATTCAGGGTTGACCAAACACTGACCATATAGATACCTGGAGAGCTTGAAGGATGAACAACTTAGTAATTTTGGGTCTTACATGATTCCAGATAGGTGCTGGTAAGGGATGTCTAGGAAGCCAAAAGAAAATTAATATCGGAGTCCTGGGTACCTGGGGTCTGGGTATTTCTATAAGTCAAGCAGCATTGAAATTTGGATGGTTTGCTGACCACATGATTTCCAGTATATTTAAATTAAAACATTTGGTACTTTGTAATTTCTTCTTTGTGCTCCTAAATTGAAATGAAAAACAACAACAACAGCAAAAACCAATGCTTCTCCTTATTTGCAGATGGCAGCCAAGAAGCAAAAAGAGAATTAAGGGAAAAAAATCACACATTATTAAACTTTGAGTCTCTTATGGTACTGTGAATTTTATGGCAGGTGTTGAAACTATGTGCAGTCCAAACTGTGCTGGGAGATTGGGTCAAGTTTCCTTTCACTTCACTCTATTGGGATCTTTTATTTTTTTCCTTTCAGAAGATGGACCTTAAAATGCCTTGTATTTCCCACTCACCAGTCCTTCCTGCAACACTTTGATTCTCTTGACAGCATTCTGTCAGCAAATATAAGTCACTAAAAGTCAATTATCCTCAACAGGTCTAATGACTCCATCCAGAACCAAACACCAGCAGGGTTGCCTCCACTCTCCTATACTTAAAGGTATCCCCATTGGCCTTGACTGTAAGTTCAGGGTTCTATGAAAAATTTATGTGGATCGAGATGGCAAAATCAAAATTAACCATGGCCCGTGTGTGATTTCCTGCTGCTTCATAGTGGGATGGACCTAGTTCTCAGGGTAACTGTGAAAGGAAATGAAAAGCACATGACTTGTGTCAGGGGCCACTGGGTAGATCCTTGTGTTCTGTGAATCTTCATAACCTCAGTAAACTGTCTAGATAATCAAAATTCTGAAATCCCTGCTTAAATGAGATTAGGCTCTGTACCAATATTATGCCATTTATTATTTATTTATCCATTCATTTATTTAATTTGCTCATATGTGTGTGATATACATATGCGTGGTGCATTAATGTGAGTGTGTTCATACCCATTGGTATTCATGTGGAAACCAAAACAGGACATTAAGTATTTTCTTAGTCACTTTTTATATCTCTGTGAAGATGAAAAAAGTGAATTGTTGGAGACTGCTTTTTTGTTTCCTGGTTGCCCAGACCCGAAAATCACACAGAAACTTTATTAATTACAACACTATTTGGCCAATAACTTAGGCATATTTTTAGCTAGCTCTTGTATCTTAAATTAAACCATTTTTATTATTCTGTGTATCACCATGAGGCTGTGGCTTACTGGATAAGTTTTTGGCATCTATCTCCTTTGGCAGCTACGTGGCATCTGTCTGACTCCTTGTACTCTCTAAATCTCTCTTCAGATTTCTATCTGGCTTTACTCTGCTAAACCATTGGCCGAAACAACATTATTCATTACCCAATAAAAGAACACATATACAAAAGGATAGCCCACATCAGTAAAGAGACACTATGACCAAGGCAGCTCTTCTAAAAGAAAGCATTTAACCTGGGACTTGCTTACTGTTTCCGAGGTAGTTTATTATTATCACAGCAGGGAGCATGGTGGCATAGCAGGAAGGCACAGTGTTGGAGAAGTGCCTGAGAGTTACATTCTATTCTTTGGACAACAGGCAGAGATGAGGGGTGGAGGCTTGGGGGTGGGGAGGGTGGCAGGCCTGGGGCATAGGCTTTTGAAACATAAAAGTCTACACAGAGTGACACACTTCCTGCAACAAGGTCACACCTACTCCAACAAGTCCACACTTCTTAATCCTCTCCAAACAGTTCATTAACTAGGGATTAAGCATTCCATCCTATGAGCCTATGGAGGCCATGTTCGTTCAAACAAAAGAGGTGTCTTCCTCTGCCTCTTTCCTCTTACTACCTTGCTGCAGATTCTTTCACGGAAATAGAAGCTCACTTTTGGCTAACAAGCTCTCTAGATCCACATGTCTCTGTCCCCCATTATAGGCATGCTCAGCTTTTTATGTAGGTGCTAGGGATTCAGAATCACGCCCTCATGCTTGCAAAGTAAATGTTCTCAGCCACTGAGTTGGCTCCCCAGCCTTAACTTTCCTGTGTGTGGTTAGATGTTGCCTCATGGTGCAGTATCCACATGGATGTCCCAATGTAGCTGCAGTGACTCTTTTGTCCACATGCTCACCATCAGAAAGAATATTGCCTCTCCTCCCATTGAAGAAGGAATGAGGACATTTGACAGTTGGATGATTTGTATCTCATAGTCAGCTTCACATATTTTTAGAGTTATATCAGTGACTAAAACCACACATTAAATACCTCCAGATTCAGAGTACTATTCACTTTTTTAGAACACAAACCTTCAAATCTAAGAAATGTTTTCAGGATTTCCATAAAATGTGATTGATTCTAATACCTAAATTACCCCCAAAGAGAGCCTTAATGAGTACCACAGCCTCTCAATGCAGAGAGGATCATTCTGAATTTTTAAGATCCTGTGAACATAAAGGTATACTATTTAATCTTTTTTCATGTTAATCATTGTCCTTGTGTGTTTTACTAGCCTGTTATTTCCATAACAAATGCATTTTGGTAATGAAACCATATTTTCCCCGTTAAAAATTTTGCTTTAAACAAAGCCTTGCCCATAAAAGAGGAGATAAGCATCTAATTGGCGAACCCTGGGAGTTTCAAGTTCGAATTTTTATCATGCAGCTTACTGCTTTCTTTGACTGCAAATGTCTGATGTCTGCACACAAAAGCAGACTGCTTTCTGCTTGTCATGTTTTTTAACTTTAATCTCTGCTGTAAAAAAAAGACAATGTTAGCTGTTGAAAAGTGACTATTGTCAAAAAGGAACCTAATAACCTTTCCTACTTCTAGGCCAGGTGTCCCACAGTAACAAGCCATGAAAATAGAAGGGGGGTGTTGTCTCTTCAGCTATTCTGTGGTAAGATGGCTGGGCTGCAGTCAAGATGTTAACAACTTCTGGTTAGAGACTGGCAGGGCCAACCACACCATCTCACACAACGGAGCTAGGCTGGGGGTGCTGGCTGTGAGACTGGAGAAATACAATAAGCTTGATCTCTCATGTGGGAAAATCCATGGTGTTTAATAGCTTCATAAAGTGGCATGCTTTTGTCTCTCTGTATAAAGTCCCCAGTAAATTCTTACATTACCACCATTATAAAAGGCAGCAACGGAAACGTTGAGCTGTGCTATTTGATCCCCAGTGGCAAAGGTTAGGAGGAACCAAAAAATCATAATGACTTCCAAGAAAATACTATTTGAGTGTAATTTAAGAAGGCTTTGAGGCCATAATTTTCAATGTGATGCCGAACGTGCTTTCGTGACATACACACCCCCACCAGAAGAGTAACGCTTCACAAGGATAATTGACAACAACAGAAAAGATGAAAGGTCAGTAGAGAAATGAAGAATATAATAATCATTTGTGCCAATTGGCTCCACCGCCCGAGTTCAGGAAAGGAGACCACATGTTGTTAGATAGGATTCTCTGATAATGCAGAAAGGAACTTTCTACCCAGAAAGGCACAGTTTTCTTCAAGAACTGTGGCTTCCAAGTGTAACTTGCAAACCACGGGTTGAGGCTGAGATAGACATTTCTGTTAAATAAATCTGACCACTGCTCACTAATAATAGGCACTTATGTTGATACATGGATATGGTAGGTGTAATATTGAGTTGAAAGTGTTACCCCAGCCCGCCAAGCTCTTGGACTCCAACTCCCAGCCTGCCAAGCAATGACCCCTCCCTGGGGCAGGTCAGGACCACTCCCACAGGGTATTTAGGGTAGCACTGGAACAAGTAAGACATGGTTTGGGTGTGCGTGTGTGTGTGTGTGTGTGTGTGTGTGTGTGTGTGTGTGTGTGTTTTGTCTTTTCCGTGTTATGCTTTCCCGGGCACCCGAGTGTGCCCTCTTATAAACCCAGGTATTTGGCGCATTTTAATCTGGTCTGATTGGATTTCTTTGTGCTAGTGAAGAGATTTTTCCTAACAGTAGGAACATGCATGAAAGTGCTGAACAATTTATCCCCCTCCATGTGTCATGTCATTGGATGGTCAGTGCAGAAGTCAGTATCTACTTGTAAAGATGTGACACAATTAATAAAGAAATTCCCTAAGCCTCACTGGGGAAGTTTAATATAAGAATAACCTAGATAGATACATCTACTGCTAAATATACACTGTTAGGCATATTTCATAAAAAACAATTAATAGATGTACGAAATTGAAAGCACAAATTTTGATAGTATAGAATAAAGGTTCATAAACCTTACCTCTAAAGGGCCAGAGAATGAAATTTGGCAGTGGTGGCACACACCTTTGATCTCAGCACTCAGGAGTCAGAAGCAGGTGAATCTCTGAGTTCAAGACCAGTCTGGTCTATAGTGGAAGTTTCAGAATGGCCAGAGCTACACCGAGAAATCCTGTCTTGAAAAAACAAGACAAAACAAAACAACAAAAAAGCAGGGTGAGGGTCACACAGACAGCGAATACTTGGGACTTCACAGGCCATGCAATTTCTATGTCAACTACTTAATTCAGCCATTATTGACAGGTCAGTAGGGAAGGAAATAAAATTTTCCTAAACACCATGGAAATCAAAACCAAAAACTACCACAAACAATGCATAATCACATGATGTGGCTATGTTTCGATAAAACTTTATTTACATAAATATCCTACAAGTTGAATTGGCCTGAGTAGACTCTTGGTAGAAAATAGCACTGTCAAAGAGATATAATATGTGAGCCACATATCTGATATTATACTTCTTGTAGCCACTACAAACTACATTTTAAAAAATAGATAAGGCAGGCAAGTTGCCTGCAATCTCAGGATATATATGGAAACTATGCTGCATGTTTTCACTCATAGGAAGACGGGAAGTATTTGAAAACAGGAAGACTAGCCACAAGGAGGGAGGACAGAAAAAGTGTAATGGGCATTGAATGTGTTCAGAGCATACAACACTGAAGAAAAGCTTCTATAATGAAGCCCATCAATTTGCTCAATAAATATACAGTAAAAGAGAAAAAGAAGTGAGCATGAATAATTTCAACAGGCATCAACATTAAACAAGACTATGACATATGACTATGTTAGAAAATGGTAAGATCAAGATTCTTCCATAGTCATATTTGAATTCAGACAAGCACACAGACATCATCAAAGCCACAAAACACAAAGAAAAAATCCTCCTCTCCTGACATATATAACTGACAGTTGTTTCTTTAAAGATTATAGCTTTAGCTTTTTTCTTGTCTGCCCAATTCTATGTAACATTTATTAAGATATCCAGCTGTACTATATCCTCTACTTCTTGAGGTTATGTGACTCAGAACAAAGTCATCTTCATGTCCATTTCCTTACCTATACAGTGCATGCACTTTATCATGGCTAAGTAGGTGTCCAGAAGAGGATTCACTTGTCCAAGGTCACATAGTGGGTGGGAGAGATGGAATGTGATTCCAGAGTCGACTAACTATAAATCCCATGTTTAGGCAAATTTTTATGTGCTTTTATGTTACATGACTCCTATTGTGTTATGTCAGAAAGGAAGCCAGTGATGGGAAGAGGAATATGAAGTTATTGGTAGAGGAATGTCTCAGGCAATGTGCTTTGCTTCAAGCAAATGAAACACAACTTTGGGGAGTGGAATATAAATGGAATTCATTTGGAAATTGAAAGCATAACTGAAAAACAGTAAGGGAAAGATGTCGAAATACTTCTAAGGATGGTGGAAGACAAGGACAGTCAGGTCACTGAGACAAATCAGGTATTGTCACCCTACTTAGCTAATTTCTGACAACCATCTTCATATGCACAGAATAAGGAAGTGAGGACTTTAAGGGTCACAGGGCAATAGGGGGCACAGCCACTGATCTTGAGGGCATTTTAAACTAACAGAGGCCTAATAATCCTCTATGAACAATAATAAAATCAGTTCTCACGTAACAGGGCTCATAAAACGTCATTGGAAGTAACAAGAAAGAAGCAATTAGTCCCACAAGAAGGCCACAGGGGAGCTTTATGGAAGTGTCTATATTGCCTAAGAAACATTCTTATTTCCCCACCTTTTTTTGTGTCTCAATGCCCAAATCAGATCAGAAACTATTCAAACATAGATCCTCTAGTGTGGTGGGGAAAAGCACACATTGACTTTTCTTAGTCTAGTTTAATGAAAGTCTTCTTTCGTTGGCTGAGGGAGTATGTCAGCACCCAACTCTATACAGCTGTGGAAATCAACTATATTTGACATAAGATATAAAGCATGCAAGAAAAAGTAAGAGGTTGCTATTTTGAGACATTCTTATTTCATACATTTTACTTATGACAGTATCCAGCTTAGTAAAAGGTGAAATGTCTCTCCTCAGGAGAACTGTCAATATTTTTCCTGACACCAGTAATTTTTTTTTTCAGTAGATTCACTGAATTTGGGTGGATTGTTTTATCTACATCAAGAAAATAAGACAATATAGTTAGTTCACATTCATCATTTTAATCATAACATTTCTATTTATTTAGCTTTGATTTCTATGAAAAGTATACTTTGCTAAGCAACTTTGAGCTATTTCATGAAGTTATCATTTCTACTTTTGTAAATATTAAAGCCCTTGCTATTAAGTAGAATAGGAGTGTGATTAGAAGGGAAGTTTATTCCTCCTAAGTAGACAGGGTGACAAAATCTCTTGGGGGGGCTTTGATAATCTACATGTCCCTGGAAAATTCTGATTACTCCAGTTTCAATAGAATCACTTACTCTAGCAAACCCCACCTTCTTTGGAAGGGAGGAAAGTTTGGATATTCTCCCAAGGAAAGTGAGAATTTCTGGCTAAGGTCAATTAAGGTTCCATGACCCCCATTGCTAGGAGTCTTTGCTAGGGTTGCACTCATAGATTTCATGGAGTTTCCACTGTATTAGGGAAAACCCTAACTATTACACACACACACACACACACACACACACACACACACACACACACACACGATTAACACTAATAAACTTAGCAAGGTTGCCCAATAGTCATCACACAAAAATCAGTTGTCTTCCTATAAACTAACAACTAATAATATAAAACAGAAATTAAGAAAAATCTACTTAAAAAATATCAAGATAAATAAAATACTTACTACACTTACCTAAGGAGATGAAAGATATATATGCAACAAAATTTGTAAGGTCATTGTTGAAATTAATCAAAGAAGTCACAAATACATGAAAAGTTACCCCATGCTCTTGTGCTAGAAGACTTAGTATTCTTAAAGTATCTTTACAATTAAAAAGTGATCAATATAGTCAGTAAAAACACTACCAGAATTTCAACAGCAATTGTAGCAGCAATAGAAAACTTTGTCTTAAAATTAATATAAAAACTCATAGGATATGAATAATCAATCTTTAAAAAGAATAAAGTTGGACGTCTCACACTCCTGACTCCAAAACTTATTTCAAAATATTGGTAATAAATAAAGTGTGGCACTAGTATACATACCTGTAACATGACGGGGCCGGCTTGTTGGGGTTTCTGTCCCGCCCGGTACCCCAACAGCCGGCAAATCCCAAAGAGAAATTACACACAGGACTCCAAAAGGTTATAAACTGAATGGCGCATTAGGTCAGGCTTCTTGTTAACTCTTATAACTTATGTTACCCCATTATCCTGATCTATGTTAGCCACATGGGCTCAGTACCTTTCTCAGTGTGACAGCTTACATGTTGCCTCTTCGGTGGTCTGCGCAGGAGTGGCTGAGAGAGAGCTTCTGCTTCCAGAATACTCCCAGTCTCTTTTCTCCACCCCTACTTCCTGTCTGGCTTTCCCACCTATACTGCCTGCCTGGCCAATCAGCGTTTTATTAAAATATGATTGACAGAATACACACAATTCTCCCACACCATTTCCCTCTTTTTTTTTTTTTTAACAAAGGAAAATACCCATAATCCATTTGTTGGGAATGTGGGCGTAGTATTTCAGGCTACTTCCTGCTGGTTGGGGGCGCTGATAGTCTTAAGGGGACCTAAAGAAAATTTAGAGTTATAATCAAGTCATGACAGGAGTATCCTGTGAGTCTCGATCATCTCAGGCAGTAGTCTTGAATCTGTTCTGGATGTAGACCTCTGTCATCTGGGCCATCTGTTCCTATCGGAGATTTTTCAGGTGGCCTCCCTTGGTCAAAGGTGATTATTCTTAACTCTGAATAAATCCAGAGTCTCTCGTTTTCTGTGGAAACAAAAGCAAAATCTCTTCTCCAAAGTAACATACCTTTTGACTTCAGTTTTGGTGCGGGAGAATTGTGTGTATTCTGTCAATCATATTTTAATAAAACGCTGATTGGCCAGGCAGGCAGTATAGGCGGGAAAGCCAGACAGGAAGTAGGGGTGGAGAAAAGAGACTGGGAGTATTCTGGAAGCAGAAGCTCTCTCTCAGCCATTCCTGCGCAGACCACCGAAGAGGCAACATGTAAGCTGTCACACTGAGAAAGGTACTGAGCCCATGTGGCTAACATAGATCAGGATAATGGGGTAACATAAGTTATAAGAGTTAACAAGAAGCCTGACCTAATGCGCCATTCAGTTTATAACCTTTTGGAGTCCTGTGTGTAATTTCTCTTTGGGATTTGCCGGCTGTTGGGGTACCGGGCGGGACGGAAACCCCAACAAGCCGGCCCCGTCATGTTACACATACCAACATTGATTAAATAAAATATGTATCCTGAAAAACAAGTATATGTATTTTATTCAGTACGCATGTGTGGTAAATGTTTTAACAGAGGTGTCAGATCACTCAATGGGGAAAGGTTCTTCTGTACAAATGGTGTTTAAAAACTGGAATATCCACATGGAAAAGAATTATTAAATGTATATGTGATAGACTTATGCCACATTAAAATATTAACTGAAAATAGGTAAAAAATCTATAAACGTAAGTGCTAAAAGTGTAAAATTCCTAGAAGACAACACTGTGGAAAAACTTTATGTCCTCACATTTGGTTGTAATGTTTTGAATGTGACATGGAAAGCACAGGCAAGATAAAAAATAATTCAGATCACATCAAAGTTTAGAAAGCTTTGAGTGTATCAAAGGACACTATTGACAGAATAAAAAAGCAACTACAGAATGGGATAAAATTTGATACATATATGTATGATATATATATATATATATATATATATATATATATATATCAAATAAGGGATTAATATCAAGAATGTATAAAGAACAACTGTGGAGTTGGAGAGACGATTCAGATTCAGTAGTTAAGAATGTTAGTTGCTCTTCCAAAGGATATGAGCTTGAATTCCAACACCCATATTAGGCTGATCACAATTACCTGTAACTCCAGCTCTAGAGAATCCAACACCCTCTTCTGACCTCCGAGGACACCCACACCACACTTGTGCAATTTCACACATAGACACATCCAGCAGCAGCAAAAGTAGAGGAGGAGGAGGAGGAAAACGAACAGAAGAAGGAGAAAAGAAGTTTGACAACTGAACAATGAAGTCTCCAGACTAATTTAAAAAATAAGTCAAGAACGTGAGTAAACATCTTTCTAAGAAGATAAGCAAATGATTAATAAACACACAGAAAACAGACCATGAATTTGAAGGAGAGCATGTAGTAGTACATTGGAAGGTTTGGAGGAAGGAAAAAGCAGGGAGAAATCTTTTAATTAAAATACAATCTCCATCTGGGCAGTGGTGGCGCACACTAATATCCAGTACTTGGGAGGCAGAGGCAGGTCTACAGAGTGAGTTCCAGGACACTTAAGCACACTAATAGAGATAAATACTATTAATTAATAATTCAGGAAATGCAAATAAAAATCATAATAATATACTACTTCATGACCAGTAGGGATGGTTGTTATTTCAAAAAGAAAAAAGGAAACCAGAAAATAAATGTTGGTAAGGATGGGGAGAAGTTGCAGCCCTTATGCACTGCTAGTAAAATTGTTGAGTAACACAGCTGTTATGGACAGTTGTTTTTTTTTTTTTAAGTTAAAGACAGAATTGCTGTGTGACCTAAAAAAATCCACCTCTAGTTACACTGGGCACAAAGCAACTGAAGGAATGAAGTCAAACAGATACTTTTACACATGCTCCTATCAACATTATTCACTATAGATAAAATGTGAAAGCCTCATAGTAATCCATTGAAACATAAATAGATAAAACATGGCATACATACTCAATGCAATATGATCGATACTATTCCAACTTAAAAAGGTAGGAAATTCTGATGCATGATACAACAAAGGTTAACCTTGAGAAAAGTAAGCAAAATAAATTGATTGTAAACAGAAAAATGCTGTATGCTTAGTCTACCCACACCGTGTATCACGGTCAATCACAAAATTCCTAGTAAGAGAAAGAATTGTAGTTTTCAAGGTCCTTGTGGGAAGAGAAAGTAGAGAGTTAGTGTTTAGTAGGCACAAAGTTTCACTTTAAGAAGTTGAAAACGCAGCCTGTTCTACAGAGTAAGATCTAGGATAGGCTCCAAAGCAACACAGAGAAATCTTATCTCGAAAAAAAAGTATATATAAAAATACCAGACTGAGAAAAGGAGGTTAAAAAAGTTCCTGAGTTGTATATAGATGATGATTAGCAAAAAAGGTGAATACACTCAATATTGGTGAACTTCACACTTAAAATATTTAAAATGTATGTTTTATGTGAATTTTACTACAAGAAGATCAAATTAAAGAATTTTGCATCTTGAAGTACTTCTTAAATACTAATCAAGATGTGTACCACATGTGATGGTTTATATCTCTGATTCCAGTACTCAGGAGATAGAGGCAGGAGCATCAGAAATCCACAGTCATTCTCAGCTATGTACTGAGTCAAAGCCAATCTCAACTACGTTAACCTATCTCAAAGGTGTGAGTGATGAGGGTAGGATATAGCTCAATGATAGAGTGCCTGCCGAGTTTGTGTGAAGCCCTGATTTCAATTCCTAGCACCAGCAAATGAATGCATAAATAGTAACTAATAAGACAGCTCCATTAAGCATTAGGTTCTTAGCTGTCAACAGATGCCAGATTATGCTTCAATAACAAACAGCTCTGAAGCCTAAATCCTTAATCAAACAAAAATTTAATTCTTACTCATATATTCAAAATAAGTGCTCTCATTGAAGTCACAAAGGTAATCAAGCTGATAGGAAATCTACTTGGAATGTGTAGCACAAATGTTAAGATGCATTTGGTTGAACTGATTTAATTATTTGTCTATATCCACCACTGGGCAGTCAGCCATGAGATTCTATGGCATGTCGGGAAACAGAGATTTAAAATAGTTTGTGATGACATCCATAACTTCTATAATGTTTGTAACACTTAAGCTATAAATAAGCATGCTAGAAATGCTATGTAAAAAAGGTGAATAGGTAGACACTTAAAATTCTATTTGGTATTATCTAGCTACAGAAAATGAGAACAGTTCATGCAGGAAGGTTTCTACAAAACAGGATTTTGATGTTCAACCCTCCCTCTTTCCCCTTCTCTCCATCTCTCCAATCTTCATTTCCCCCCCTCTCTCTTCTTCTCCCATTTCCTTCCCTCCTCTCCCTCCCTCTCTGTTTTGGAAGACAAGATTTAAGAAGTGAAATCAATCACATTTATGAGTCAGAAAATGACTACATCTTTCGTCTGCATGTACTGGCTTTTTGGGATCCTGGTCTGTTTGGATGCTCACCTTCCTGGACCTGGAGGGAAGGGGGAGGAACTTGAACTTCCCACAGGGCTGAAAACTTTGACTGCTCTTGAGATTGGAGAGGGAGGAGGAGAGGGAGTGGGGGGAGCGGGAGGGTATTGGGAAGAGGGGAGGAAGTGGAAATTCTTATAAATAAATAAATAAATAAATAAATAAGGAAAAAATGACTACATCTTGTCACAGAGTGAAAATTTGGTCAGTGATTACTTTGTATTTGTCATTATAACCTAGTCATTAAACTATCTTGTTATCCTGAATTTGTTTCCCTAGGTTGGTTAAAGACTTGAGCCACAGTCTTACCTTTCCATCTTTCCTCTGACTGATATGATAGGTATATAAACTTATGAAGGAACAGAACCAGGAATTATTAAAGAGGCAAGAAGTAAGAGCTATCCACATTCATAGTAGACAAGAAGAGAGGTGGCGCATAAAAAGCAGCCATAGTCACTGGAATTTATAGATTACATGGACCACCACATTTGGACCACATTCAGATGCTTCTCTGAGACTCAGTTCTCCTTTGCTTTTCTCATACAGGAAAGATTTAGACCAACTAAATAGCTCACTCCTGAAATATGAGATGGGGATTAATGCCTTGCTGGTGTAAGTCACATTATGGGGAACACAGAAACTCCTCTACAAAATAATCCTACAGAGGACAGAAGTGAATGCTAAAGAATTGGCTTGTCTGACTACTTCTACCCCTCCCCTGAAGTGCTATTGTTGTGCCAACAACTTAATTTGACAGGAATATGATGTGTTGGGTGGTCTTGGTAGACCTTAAATCCTTTGGATTGAAATCATACGAGCAAGTACAAAACTATTATACAAAGTAGGCAATATTAGTTCATTCAGCAGATATCCAATAAGAAGGCACCAAATCTTGAACATGGTTGATACAATGTATGCATTCCTCTTGGTTCCTTGCAGTCCTTCTGTGTTGAAGCTACCATTCTCTGTCCTATTCTGTGCTCAAAATTATGCTACATAACAGACTGCATTTCTACAACTTGAACATAATGGACACAGCTTTTCATTAAGGACAGTGGGCAAGAATATATATGTGTACTCTTCCCTTCCCTAAACTCCCTCCTTAACTCTGATGACTGTAAAGACATTTGCTAAAGGAAGGCAGAAACACAGAACAACAAAGAAAAGGAGAGGAGATAATAGAAACAGAATTTCAGCAGCTGGTGAACAGATGGATATGCTAATTGATTTAGCAGGCTCAAGAAAGTGGGAACCTAAATCAGCAATGGAAAAAGCTAAGGGAAAACCAGTATTATGGAAATCCCAAAGGCTCAGGAATTGATTGGCTCAGGTACAGTGACAAAAACGTGCAAATGTGAGGCTAATGACAAAAGGGTTAGTGGAATGTTTATTTAAGAAACAGTTAAAGCCCCAGATACTCTGAGAAAGTACCAATCTAATGTTCATTCACTAAAGCCAGAATAAAAATGAATGCTTATTCTTAAGAAAGAGGCAGAGTGCCTCCAATCTGGTAGATACAGAACAGTGCTTCTCAACACAGACAAACATTTCTTACAGGAGATAGTTAGACATTTAGTCTGGAGACATTTTTGCTTGTTAGAACAGGAGTAATGAATGCTACATGTATCTATTAAGTAAAAGTCAAAGATGCTGCTAACCATAGTACAATACTGTGCAAAGCAAAGGGTCATTCTTTCAAAACTGTAATCAGTGCCCAACTGGGAAACTTCAGGTGAGGAAAAGGAGCCTACATTAAAAAGAATTGATTTAATAAACATGTTTCTTCTAAATACTGAGACACCAACATGGCAACTTGGTCCAGCTTCACATACACAGTTTTGAGTGCTGAATCTCATAGTGCTAATAAGAGACAGAAATGTAAATGTCTTCTCAGAGAAATCTTGCTGGCTTGAGAGAAGGATACCTAAAAGCCAGGCCTATATATATATATATATGTATATATATATACGTGTGTATGTATATATATATATATATATATATATATATATATATATATATATATATATATCTTGAAAGAAACCCAGAACAAACAACTTCACCACGAGCTCGGAACTTCAGGCCCGATTATTATGCAGCATCTAAAAGGTGTCAAACCTGTGAGGAAAGTGGCATGTGATATCAAAGATGATATAAAAGAAAAATAACTGGTGCAAAACAAGACTGCATAAGGAGAAGAAAGTTCACATGTTAATACATTTGAAGAAATAACAACAAGAATAGGTGCTATGAAAAAGGAAGCCTTTCAGGATTTAAAAATGAAAAAAGTAATAGAAATGAAAGTCCAATTGTTAGATGGAAATTTGAGAAAAATGTGATGTGAATAGCTTTAGAAAAGGAAAGTGGGAAGAAAGTTAAAGAAGCACAAAATTTAAATGCAGGAAGCCAAAATAGAGAACAATGAAAAAAGAGAAAAAGAGAGAGAGAAAATTGGAAAATGTTAAATAATCTATCAGAATTCCAAGAAACAAAAAATGTGATTTCTACAGTAAGAAACACTTACTTGTTTTGCGTTGGATACAAAGTTTAACTACAGCTACAAACTGTTGGAAGGAGTGGGTCTCTTGTTCATCCCAGCCACCAGGCTAGCTTAGTCCCAAAATAACCACACAGACATTGTATTAATTAAATTATTGCTTGGCCATTAGTTCTAGTTTTTTATTTGCTAATTTTTACATCTTAATTTAACCCATTTCTATTAAACTGTGTATTGCCACGTGGCAGTAGCTTACCAGGTAAAATTCCCAGTGTCTGTCTCTTGGGAATACATGGCATCTCTCTACTATGCTTGCTTCCTCCCAGAATTCAGTTCTTTCTTCTCCACCGACCTAAATTCTGCCCTATCAGGCTAAGGCAGTTTCTTTATTCATGAATCAATACAAGTTACACAAAAAGGGGATTCCCACATCAACAAACTCATTATGAAGCTCAACAAAGTATTCAGTAAGGGGAGAGAGTAGAACAATGTCATTCAAAGAACTAACAGCAAGAATCCTATTAGATTTTTGAATAACAACACCAGATCAGAAACAGACAGAAGCTATCTCTTCACCTTTAGGAGGAAAATGACTTCCAGCATAGGATTCCATAGGACAACAAAACTATCAAATGAGGATCATGTGATGTCTTAAAATATTCAAATCTGGTGCACTCATTCTCAGGAATGCCTTAAGCCTAAGCAATGTACTCCACTAAGCAAGGAGTAAAGAAGAAACAATGAGAAACTTGGAAAACAGGAGACTTGGAGTGAGGTATAGAAGAAATCTCAACCACACCGAGGAAAGGAGACATTAGGTTGGAGGAAAGACAAAGCAGGCAGAAGCTCTAAAAATGTTTCCAGAAGGATGAAATGGATAGAATTGCTGTTATGTTAGAACACAATAAGAAGAAAGATATACAGCAAAGAGTATTGGAGAAGACACCAAAAGCATGCAATGAATACTAAGCTTAACAGATAACTAAAAGGGCTATTTGATATCCAGAGAAAACAAGCTATCAGTGAACTCAGTTGTCTACAGTTTTATCCTCTCTGTTACATGAAAACATTCATGATCTGAGCAGTTACAGAACAAGACACTGCCTAGAGAAAGGCTAGCTAGTCTCTAAACTTAAAAAATGTACATCGGTGGAAGGTAGACATAGAAATAAACAATCATATGCATAAAGAATACTAAAGAGGGAGAGATGCTTTCTCCTTATCAAAGAGGGCTGAATCAACTGGAAGGGTGAGTTGGATGTTCTCAAATTGGGATGAAGATTAAGGGAAGAGTGTATTGATGGGAGCAAATATCCATAAGCACAAGAGCGCTCGGAGTTTAACAGGAAATAGATGTCATTTCGCCCTCAATATTGTGAACACTTTCTCTTCTCAAGATTATAATCAATAACTTGAATGGTCACCTAAAAACATATTAAGGCAATTCAGATGGACTTTGTGGGCCTGGGGTTTGGGTTTGGTTGCTGGTTTTCCTTTCCTTTCCTTTCCTTTCCTTTCCTTTCCTTTCCTTTCCTTTCCTTTCCTTTCCTTTCCTTTCCTTTCCTTTCCTTTCCTTTCCTTTCCTTTCTTTTCCTTTCCTCTCATTTCCTCCCCTTCCCTCCACTCCCCTTCCCTCTCTGGAGCAGACCCAAAATAACCACATAGAAACAATATTAACTAAATCACTGTTTGGCTTATTAGCTCTAGCTTCTTATTGGCTAGCTCTTACATCTTAATTTAATCCATCTCTATTCATCTGTGTTGTGCCACAAAGCTTTGGCTTACTTGATAAAGTTCCAGTGTCTGTCTCCAGAGGGGCTACATGGCTTCTCTCTAACTCTGCCTCTCTTCTCCCAGCATTCAGATTAGTTTTCCCCGCCTACCTAAGTTCTGCCTTGTGCAGGTCTAAGACAGTTTCTTTATTAACCAATGGTATTCAAAGTATACAGAGGGCAATCCCACAACATCTTTCCTTTTTCCTCTCCTCTCATCCCTTTCATTTTTTGAAACAGGGTCTCACTATGCAGTCCTGGCTTCCTGTATCTCACTATATAGATGTTGAACTCACAGAGATTGACGTGCCTCTGCTTCCTGAGTGTTGAAATTAAAGCTGTGTGCCACCAAACCAGGCAAGTTGCTGATTGGAAATCAAGATCAAGAAACCAGTAACAAGATGTGATGGCTCATGCCCTTAATCCCATCATTAGAGAGGCTAAGGCAGGAGGATTTCTGCAAGTTTGAGGCCAGCCTGAGTATCATAGTAGGCTCCAGATTATCCTTGGCTACAGGACATGGCATGGAGAGCTAGAAACCCAAATAAGAATAGAGAGAAAAGTCAAATATTTGTCAACAATTGTTTTAGAATGGTAAAGTAGAAGTGAGCCTCTCCAGTGGAATGTGATGAGTAGTCTATGAACTCAACACCCTCTCACTATTATGTACAATAGACATAATTTTCCCAGTCATTGGAACATTCTCCATTGGCTTAACCTTTTATAAGGAGAGCTTCAGAAGCCAACACAAGGTATCAAACACAGGCTCTATTGACCATAGAGGTTTGTATTTGATCGAAGTTGGATGGGTATGACTTCCATTTGTTGTCTTTGTTGTTGTTTTGCTTTATTTTGTTTTATTTTAATGATAAACCAAACCAGTGTGCATGTACCTGTATATTAATCATATGGTATAGCACATCATTTTACAGACAAAAAGGTGATCCTTTCTAGTCTCTAAACATTGTGGTGTCAATAAGTCAATACTGGGAAGGTGTCCACATCTACAGGTTAAATACCATCATGATCCTTTCCAATATGTGTTCCTGCTGAAAACCAAAGGGACTCTGGACAGCATTACCATGCAAACCTTCTGGCCATTCTCTTTTATGAATCCATATTTTCAGATGCTCTACCATCCCCCTTTATTTTTTAGTGTCTGAAAGTGCTACAAATGTGCTTGTAATCCTGTTTTATAGTAGATGGAAATAAGAGACAGAACTCCAGTGACTTGCCCTAAGTCAGACATCAAAGCACATACTCAATTAAAACGTAGGTCTCCAGGGTGTTTTGTTAAGCTCTTCCCTTTATTAAATGTTACACATAATAAATTTCCAAGGCAGCACCATTCCTGGAATGTACTCTATACATTACCCAGCACCCAGTGGACTTAACTTTGCCACAGATGCATTAAGACTCGTTTTTTTTGTATTTGCTTTTCTGTTGGTTGGTTTTTAGAAGAAATATTAAGCTTTTCACTCATGTAAGACAGACCATCTCATTCCCTCTGACCAGTCTTTCAGCATGTCTGCTTCTTTCCCACTTACCTCATAGAGATTCTTCTTTTCCATGGAGTCTTTCCCACTGGAATCAGCAGGATAGTTTGTCCAAATATGGAAACCACAGATCTAAATATGTAAACAAGTTATTTTCCTCTTAGAGCTTTTTTATTTATGTGGAGTAGTTGAGTTAATAATGAAAGCACATTAAGCTAATTTAATTTTTTACGATTTTACAAGCAGTATGCTAGCCACTTGATGTGAATTTATTTACACCCTAAAATCACAACTCCAAAGATGAGTATTATTACCATACACATTTTATAAACAAATCGCTAATGTTTGGAAAGAATATGTAAACACCAAGCATGGGTCAAAACCAGGCAGCCTCATAACCGAATCGTGAGTCTGAGCTACATCTAAATCATCTTTATCTGATCACTACCAAACATATGTGTTGAAGTTACTTTCAAGAACTGTCCCAATAAAGCAGTGCTGTACAGTAAACTGCCCTGATGGGAACTATAGCTTTAAATCATGTGTTTCTACCTTGATGACTCTGTGAATAAACTAGGTTCTTCTGTAGGATCTTACTTAGGGCTTTAGGCAATCCTCATCAGGTTGTGTGCAATGAAGTCACCTGAAACCTTTGCACTTATATGGATGTGGTGCCTAGCATGCTAGGCATTATTGAAGTTGGCTAGGTTTCTAGCTTATGCTTATTTATACCAAGGTGAATGTTCTTCTTTAAAGTTCTTCTTCTAAGTATACACAGGCCACATATACTCTAAGATGTCTATGAACATGACTCAACATGGATTTATAAACTTAAATATTATGAGATATTTTGGGCTTTTTTTGAACATGCAATGGTCAAGTTTATTCAGAGCATCAGCAATGTATACTCTGAGTATACATGAGTAACGTGGATTATCACAAGGACAAACCACACCTGGCAAAAAAATAGACATGTTTTTTTTCTCCATATGGGCATATAAAAATTATCAATAGCCAGTAATGAATAATCAGAAGTAAACTCATTCCTATTTGCTACACCTGAGAAGAGCACAAAGGCATAATTCATGAAAAATTCTTTGTTTTTGAGGAAACTAAGATCACAAGAATCTTCTGAGTTTTTTGGAGTTGATGATTTGTGATTTTTTAAAATTTTTCTTCTAAAAATATTTTAAATTCATTTTACATGCCAACCACGGTGTCCCCCTCTCTCTTCTTCTCCCCTTCCCTTGCCTCCCATTAAGTCCTCAGAGAGGGTAAGGCTTCCCATGGGGAGTCAACAAAGCCTGGCCTATCAAGTGGAGGCAGGACCAAGGCCCCCCTCCTGTATCAAGGCTCAACATGGCATCCCACCATAGGGAATGGGCTCCAAAAAAAAAAAAAGCCAAAACAAAACAGTTTATGTACCAGTAATAAATCCTGGTCCCATTAGCAGGGACCACACAAAAAGACCAAGACACACAACTGTCACTCACATTCAGGAGGTCTAGCTCTTTTCTGTCTCTGTTCTCTAGTGTGAACTTTGCAAATGACAAAGATAATGTCAAATGGCTGGACAAACCTGACTGAGAAAAAAGTTTCAAAACAAACTAGCAAGATTTGACCCATCATGGCCTCAGAAATTCTACATTCCACCGCATTAAGTAGAAATTTCCTCTTTTGACTATGATCTACCTCTCTTGGAGGGAAAAATATGTTTCCCAAAAAACTTGTCTGTTTGTGGATTTTTAGTGGAAAAATACAATTCAACTTTGAAAATAGAAATGAATTGTATTTCAAAATATAGGGATACAAAAAAAGCCAATGTCTTTCCCCTTAGTTTCTGCAGTGATACAGTCATTCAACACTTCTAATACCAGATGTGTAATGGCTCTTTCACACACATCACATGATTCTACTGAAGATTCTGAGAGAATGATGTTTTGCAAGTGAACATTTCAAACAACAATGGAAATAAAAGAATCAGGGGACTTCGGTTTCCTGAGCTTTGCTCTCTGCAAAAGAAGGTGAAGAATTCTAAGTCAAAGCTCAAATCCTTTGGGGGAATATCAGAATTAATTTCAGTTTTTCTGCTTCAGTCATTTTGCGCTACTGAAAATGATATCAGACCTTCATCTGCTTCCACCTTTGTTTTCCTTTTGCTTCCTAAAGCCAGCTTTCCATAGAGGAATCCAGAAGGTAAATCTGAGAACAAAGATGCTTTTAGACCAAATTCTTGTCTCTGAAAACACCTGTGCCTAAAAGAATACTGGCTTTAAGCCATCACCGCACCATGGGTCACTATGTTGGCAGCAGTCTTTTTTCTCTGACAGATAATGTAGAAGAGGGAATTCATTTGGGACAAGCATCTGTTGAATAAAATGCATCTGTACAATAGATTATCCTTTTTGAAAAAGCGACATTTGCAGAAGAAAGATTTTGTGTATATTCTTGTTTGTTTGAACACAATTCAAAAGCCTATTGGTCTATTTGAGAAATAAGGCTTTAGCCCCACAATAACAATTAACCAATGTCAATGGATGTGTCGCTTGGACCCACTTTCTTCCAATTGCTTGAGATTAAGCTATTAATGATTTGATTATTTTAGCAAGAGTAGAAGAGTAGACATTCTTTCTCTGGTTTGTTGTCTTAGTGTTGACTGAACAAGAGTGGCAGTGTCGCATACCCAAACCAAGTTCTGCTGATGCATTGAAGGAGTGGAAGCCATTAAGAAGCTGAAATGTAAAACCTGACTTCATTAAATCTAAATTGAATCATTGTGCTGAACTTAATTGTTGGAACAGCTGCCATTAACAAGCCAATTCTGGTTCACGCAGGATTTCCCAAAGCCCGTATCATCTTCTCTCCAATCTTATCTGGGACTTATTTGAGAAAGCTGATTGCTTTTAAGAAATTGTTTTTTCAGGGAGTGTCAAACATTCCAATCTGGCCACCTAAATCTGTTTTTAAGTGAAAGGAGCATAGCAGTGCCTCTGAATGGACTCATCTCTAATGGACCTTGGCATGGCCCTGAGTCTTAGACTTCAAGTTCATTCTTTTCACAATCAACCCCCTACTTACCTCTGAATTTCAGTCGCTTCTTCTCTAGTCTAGACCTTTTATTACAATTTACCTGGCCTAACTAGCATAGCAAAACTCTCTTTGCCCTTTTGCACATATGGTTTTCTCATCCAATATGCCTATCCCCTCACTCTCTAACTTGTTGCTTACATTATTAAAAGACACATACATACCCTGACATGTAGCAATCATTATATCTACTACTGTCCAATTGTGAGGACATTATTATCAGGTTACAGGGGTCACACATCTTTCTCACTTCTCTTTTCTTCTTTTAAATATTTAGAAATCCTTGAGAATGGGGACTAAGCCTTTAATTCACTTTAGAAACCATTTATTTAATACAATAGTCTATTTACATAATTATTTTGAAAGAAAAGCATAGATTCCTCTAAATTTATTTTATACATCTTGCAAGTAATCCTTCAAGTACTAAACTCTTTTGAGACAGTTTCTGCTCATGTTTTCCCTTTTGTTGATTTCTTTTTTACTTTTCCCAGATTTCTTATTTTCATCTTTTCTTCCATATTCACCCTCCCATATCCTTTAAGTTCATATTGTTTTTAAAAATGTCAATTGGATTAGTAAATTAAACAGGATGCTGAGTGTTGAAGGAAAGTTTTCTATATAGAGACATTGTATAAGAAATTAAATCATTTCCTTACTCATACTTGTAAAGCAAAATGCTTGAAAAATAGGTAAATCTTATTGCATTTTCCCAACATAGGGCTTTTAAGAAAGGTTTCTGTTGTCTGTCTCTGATACATTCCTCACCATTAATTCATTTTTAGAAGACATATGGATTTTGAAAATGACCCACAGTTACTTAGTATGATGTTTAGAATGAGAATGGCTCCCATAGGCTAATGTGCTTGAATGCTTAGTCCCAACAGGTGGAACTATTTGGGAAAGATTAAAAGGTATTGCTGTGTTGAAGGAGGTGTGTCACTGGGAGGCTTCAAAATTCTCCAGGCATCCCCTGTGCGCTCTCTCTCTCTCTCTCTCTCTCTCTCTCTCTCTCTCTCTCTCTCTCTCTCTCTCTCTGCCTCCTACTTGCAGATCAGGATGTGAGCTATCAGCTGTTCCTGCCATCATGCCTTTTCCCTATCATCATGGACTCTAAGTCTATGGAAACGGTAAGGACAAGTAAAGGCTGTTTTTTATAAGTTGCTTTGGTCATGGTTTTGTGTCAGCAACAGAAAAGTAACTGGAGAGTGGACTATAATCCTACATGAAGAGAATTTAGGCCAATACTGATGGATCATGCCTATAATTCCAGCTATTTGGAAGGTTGAGGCAGAAGGATTGAAATTTCATGATCTTCCTGGGCTGCAGAGTAAGTTTGAGGCCTGGTTGGTCAATTTAGCAACACTGTTCACAAAGTAGAAAGAAAATTAGAATTCTATCTCTAGTTTTTGGGTGCTTGTTTAACACATGCAAAGTCCTAAATTCAGTCTCAGTACCACCAAGATGGGATGCAGAGGAAAGCTGTTTCTAATTCATGGAGGTGGGGTTAGGGTATCTCAGTCAAGAAAGAGTAGAGTTGGAAGAAGTCACCACTGAAAGACAGAATTCAAAGGCTCATATCTGATGCTTCCCGGAATATAAAAAAAAACGAAGTTGCCAGAGTGAAACAAGAAACAATCAAAATTTGATGATATCAAAATTCTTAATAGCCAAGTTAATAAAGATAAATAAACCAATAAATACATATTTAGCATAATATGTCTGAAATGTGGCCTTATGACACTTTGTATCTTACAATAGATGTGACATATACTACAAACTATTCATTCTAGATATATTTGTGATAGCCTTTCAGTCTAGAAATATAAATAAATAGGTTCAATATCCCAATTTTTTTTGTGCTGAGATGTTAAAGTCAAGTGTAACGCACATGTTATGAAGGTTAATAATGATTGCCAGTTTCATAGAAATCTAAATCACCTACAACAAGCCTTTGGGTACTTTTGTGAGAGATTATTGTGAGTAGGTTAACTGAAGTAGGAAGGCTCACCCTAAGTTATTGTCCTATTTCATGGATTCAAATCCAAATATTCATCACTCTATCTTTTCAAATTGGGGAGGAATTGTAACCAATTGCCTCAAATTCCTGCAACTATGACTTCCACACCTCAAAATATTGTACCCTCAAACTGTGAGTCAAAATAAGACCTTCTTTCCTAAAGTTGCTTTGATTGTATATTTTGTTACAGTGACAAAATGAGTAAGCAATACTCATGTGGTTCTACTCTTTGCTTCTGTTTCATATTAAACAAAGAATCAAGAAGCCCCACTGTTGCAGACCATGGGAGGTCAGCTCCTGAGATCTGCTCCAGAGTAATAAAAAGAAAAACCTCAGAGTAGTGGTAGTGGGACTAGGAAAAATTCTTATCTGAGGGTTGCTAGCTTTTTTCTATCTGAGGGAAAAATGAACAACCACATGCTTTCTGCTGTTAACCTATCAATTCAAGAGATTTGGAAGCTGCTTACAAAGCAATTCCTGTTTTCTTAGGTAATATATCCTTCTGTGGTCTTTGATAGAATTGAAGAATAGATAGTAATAGTTTTCCTTAGTTATGATAAGAAATGAAGTAGATGTAAGTATTATAACTGTAATTCTTGTTTGATACCTGTTTTGTTATATGTAATTTTACTATGTTAAAGTTAAAACCTTCCTTTTTATTTAAGTAGAAAGGGGGAAATAGTATGGGAAGTCCGTCTGTCTATGTGTTGCTTTATTGGTTAATGAATAAAGAAACTGTGTTGGCCTGTGCTAGGACAGAATAGAGCTAGACAGGAAAACTAAAATGAATGTGAGAAGCCATGTAGCCCACTGGAGACAGACACTGGACAGAACTTTACCTGGTAAGCCACAACCGTGTGGTGATACACAGATTAATAGAAATGGGTTAATTTAAGATTTAAGAGTTAGCCAGAAATATGCTTAAGCTATTGGTCAAATAGTATTGCAAATAATGCAATTTCTGTGTGGTTATTTCAGTTCTGGGCAGCTGGGAACGAACAACCACCTCCCCCAACACTGTCCTGCTGCCTCTGTCCCTCTCCCAGCCCAACTCTGGACAAATAAGTTACATTTTTAGGGCCTGATCCCTTTTCAAAACCCAGTTTATCTCAGGCTAGGAATGTTACGTTGACCCATGCACATAGCTTTAATTTGGTGAAATGTTCCCAGACAGAAAATGACAACGGAAATCAACATACATAACAATAACAAATAGTTAGATGGACCTTGAGGTGGTAGGGAGTACATGCAGACTAAAGTTACTTCAATCTCTTGTCTTGAATTAGGAAAATAACACCTGGGAAAATGACCTCCTATACTTGTCTCTAGAGGCAACCAGATATTATCTCCAGGGGCAACCAACCTGCTTTGAATCTGCTCTGAAGTTTAAAGTTTAGCTGTCTGTGGAAAAAGCTGTCTTTGTGACTGAGAATCTTATGTCAGTTTGCATAATGTAAAATATAGGCAGAAATCATCTTTCTGTCCATCCACAGCTATATTTATGCTCAATATATAGAATATTTTCACAAGATAAACATACAAGTAATGGGAATTTACCCAAAGCTATTATTACAGAACAAATTAAGTTCTTAGGGAAGAAATTAAGTGACTCATGAGAGAAACTACAGACAGGAGCAACTGGTTTCCATAGCCAGTGACCCTATGACTCCTTCCCAACAGGGAATCACATGCCTGATGGGTCGGCTCCTTAAATACTAGTTGTCTCTGCTATACATTCCCACGACCCTCTGCATATTGCCTTTTCTGTTCAATTAAAAAATAAAGAAGTGTGTAAATCTCTCTTAGAGCAGCAAGGAATGTGGATAATTAAAAGTCATCTGAAGATGACTGGAAGACTGATAAGCGATTATTGTAATGATTTTGAAATTAATAAGGATCAATAATCCATATCAATATTTAATCGATATTTATAATCACCAATCTGATCAATAACCTATAATGAATAATATATTTAAAACCAATATTCAATATTTATAAATAATAATTAATAACCAGTATAATTAATTGTAAATCAATAATCTATATTGATGGTAAACTGAGGGCTAGCTCCAGTACCTTGTAGGTGTGAATGTAATAGATAATATGACGTGTTGTTGCTGAGTGTGTCTAAATATTTTGAATCTGAGTTATCATAATAGCTTTTTCTAGAACATTAACTATTATCTATTAATCTCAGATTAATTTTTTAGAGTGGCCAATAGCAATAAAATATATTTAGATAAAGGGTTTATATGAATAGTGGTGCGTATTTGCTGGATCAAGGTTGTAGGTGAAGCTTTAAACCTATAATAAAAGCAGTTAATAAACCAATTTGGCTATGAGAGGGCAGCGCCAATCTGTCTCAATACATATGTAGCAAGATTTACATAATAGAACATTTGTCTCAAGTACAAAGCAAAATTTGTGACAAAATACACATATCAGCATCATGGGCAGAATTTACACAATAAGCAATGGAACAATTTTTAAGGGCAGTTCAGCCCCTGGGCTAGAGAGTTCAGTATAGAAAAAGGGGAAGCAACAAAGGGAGCATAGAAATTGATCATGGTTGCTTCCTGCTTATATGGGGGCAAAACTGGGAGTCCTGAAGGCTGGAACACAGTGGAAATCTGAGAAGAGTGGACTGTTTCAGGTTCTGTAAGACATTCAGAAAGAAATAAAGGTATGAATTCCTGGAAGTCCCAAAGGGTGAATGTGCAGTGCAGGAAGAAGTAAGAAATCCCTCATCCAGGCTGAAGAAGCTACATAAAACAGACAGAGGGAATAGAACAAATCATGGAGATATTTAGGCCAGGATATCTTACAAGCAGATTTTCTCATCCTCAGAACTATTGCATTCTGAATCAGAAAACTTTTGATTGTGACTGTTCCCTATATTATAGAATGTATAGCAACATTTCTAGCCTCTCCCAACTAGATACTAGTAGTGACCCCTCACTATACACAACACACAACAACCGAAAGTACCTTCAGACATGTCCTCTGGTGGGTAACATGGTACCCAGTTAAGGATTCCCATTCTGTAGAGATAGAAGGCAAGAGACTGAGAACAAAACTAAAGTGAGGAAGAAATACCTGAGAAAGTAATGAGGTGGACGAGAATTCACAGTAAAGGAATCCAAGGCTTATGTTAGTACAAAATTTCAACCACTAGATACAAGTTATGATGGTTGAAATGAGTCTTATAGGTCACCAAAGAAATGACTGAGATGACACATACAAACTGTTGTAACAACCAGCCTCAAATCTCCATGACTTGATATTATAGAAGTTTCTGGAAGACAAGGACTTGTTCTATCATCTTTGATTCTTTCTCTTTAGTTCTTGGGCAAACAAAACTGCTATACTTGTTGAATGACTGATTGTGAAAGCACAGTCATTATGTTGCATTAACTTGTCTTTGTTTACAGGGCCTACAAAGTGAATGATGGTTAGGTGTTCCTTGTATAATAAACAAAAGAAGAGATGGTGTGGAAGGAAACATGGCTGACTCTACAGACACTTTCAATTATCAGTCAACTCCATTTCATACCCAACTGCTATAGCGCCTGAATTTCTCCAGATACGATGCTTTCTTTTGAAAGAGAGAGATTCTTTCCACTTGGTTCCAGGTGTTGCAATAAGCACCAAAATAAAAATGTTTTTGTCTTTTTAAAAATTTGGCTATTATTCTTTTTTAAATTAAAAGATAATTATGTCATTTTCCCCTTCACTTTCTTTCATCCTTCCAACCACTATGCACCCACCTTGCTCTCTTTTGAAAACAAAGTTTCTATCATTACGAAGAGCCACTTGAAGGACTGAACAAGCAAGGCCTTATAGTAAACCAAGGTTCAAACTGCTGCAAAAATTGCCCCCCATTGTAGTAGCTTTACACCATAGAGGTTTCTGTGCTGTCTACTTCACATAACTCTGCAGTCATCTCTTTCAGTCAGACTCTATTTTGTGATTGCACAAGCTTCTATAGCTTCAGAATGACCAAGAATCTTAAAGTACACTGCTGAATCCTTTCAAAAGAGGCCAATGTAGAAAAGGAATGTGAAAATTCTTACAGAATTTCAGGAATTGCAATCAACATAGTTGCCCATCAACAGGTGAATGAATAATGAAAGGTTGGTGCATATATATACGTACATACAGATAGATATATTAATACTATTGGGGTATAAGAAAAATCCTATTCAATTCTAAGAAAAATGAAGTTTAAAAATTACAAGAAAATAGGTATACTTATAATATACAATATTAAGCAATGCTGCACAGTTTCAGAAAGAGAAAAACACATGTTCTCTCTCATATGTAGAATCTAGCCAATAATACATATATACATAAATTATATATACGTGTGTGTGCATAAACAATGTGCATGTGTGTCAAGTATAACTTAAAGAGACAAAGGGACTGGAGAGATGGCTCAGAGGGTAAGAGCACTGGCTGTTCTTCCAGTGGTCCAGAGTTCAATTCCCAGCAACCACATGGTGGCTCACAACCTCCTTGCCAGCAGTACATTGTATGCTTAATAAATAAATCCTTAAAAAAAAAAGAAAAGAGACCAAGAAAGGCTAAGCATAAGAGGACAAGGAAGAACTGAATGTGGGTAGAAGACATGAGTTATAAAAGAGAATATAAAGCTAATTGTTTTTCTAATTCTAATTCTGTCATGGATTTTTTGTTTAGTCAATAAATAAGTGCAAATATATTAGATATTGAAAGTTTAAAATGTAGCATAAATCTGCACAGCTTCCATTCCCATGCTCTTGGGTGGGTCGAATAAACATAGTAAAAATGACAATCTTACCAAAAACAATCTACAGATTCAATGCAATGCCCAGCAAAATTCTTCACAGACCTCAAAAGAACAATACTCAACTTTATATGGAAAAACCATTTCCAATGTTTATTCTAACTGTATAGAAGTTCATTGACCTGTATAGATTTGGTGTATGGCTAATTTTGATGTGTGATGTTTTATTTAATCAATGTGGCGGTTTCTCAGGAAACTGGGAGTCAACCTCCCTCAGGACCCAGCAATTCCACTCTTGGGAATATACCCAAGAGATGCCCTAACATACTACAAAGGCATTTGTTCAACTATGTTTATAGCAGCACTATTTGTAAAAGCCAGAACCTGGAAACAACCTAGGTGCCCCTCAATAGAAGAATGGTTAAAAAAAGTGTGGAGCATATACGCATTAGAGTTTTACTCAGCGGTAAAAAACAATGACATCTTGAATTTTGCATACAAATGGATGGAAATAGAAACACTTTACTGAGTGAGGTAACCCGGACCCAAAAAGAGGAATATGGTATGTACTCACTCATAAGTGGATTCTAGCCATAGTTAAAGGTCTTTGAGCCTATAATTCGTGATCCCAGAGAAGCTAAATAAGGAGGTGAACCTTAAGAAAATCATATAGTTATCCTCCTGGATATTGGAAGTAGACAAGATTGTCAGGCAAACTTGGGTACACGGGGGGTGGGGGGTGGGAGTAAAGGGAGATGGTTAGAGAGAAGGAAGAAGGGGAGGATGGGGGATAGCTTGGGGGAATGGGAGGGGGGAGGGAGGAAGGATGGATATGGGAGCAGGAAAGTATATATCTTAACTAAGTATATATCTTGCAAACCATTTTAGGGTTTGCAAGAGACTCGATTCTAGAGGGGTTCCCAGGTCCAAGGAGAGGTCCCCAGATTGTTCCCTGGACAGCAGAGGAGAGGGTGCCTGAACTGGCCTTGGCCCATAACCATATTGATGAATATTTTGCATATCACCATAGAACCTTCATCTGGCGATGGATGGGGATAGAGACAGAGACCCACATCAGAGCACTGGACTTAACTCCCTAGGTCCAAATGAGAAGCAGAAGAAGGGAGAATATGAGCAAGGAACTCAGGATCAGAGGAAACCTTCATCTGACGATAGATGGAGATTGAGACAGAGCACCCACATTGGAGCACTGGACTGAGCCCCCAAGGTCCAAATGAGGAGCAGAAGGAGAGAGAACATGAACAAGGAAGTCAGCACCGCGAGGGGGGCGTTCACCCACTGATACAAGGGGACTGATCTAATGAGAGTTCACCAAGACCAGCTGGACTGGGACTGAACGAGCATGTGATCAAACCGGATTCTCTGAATGTGGCTGACATGGGGGCTGTCTGAGAAGCCATTGATAATGGCACTGGGACTTGTTTTGTCTGCATGTACTGGCTTTTTGGGATCCTAGTCTGTTTGGATGCTCACCTTGCTAGACCTGGAGGGAGTGGGGAGGAACTTGAACTTCCCACAGGGCAGGAAACCCTGACTGCTCTTAGGACTGGAGAGGGAGGAGGAGGGGGAGTGGGGGGAGTGGGAGGGTATTGGGAGGAGGGGAGAAAGTGGAAATTTTTATAATTTAATAATAATAAAAAATTAAAATAAAATAAATGTACTACAAAAAACAAAACAAAAAAGATTCTTATAATAAACTGCATAATTTTTTTTTTAAAAAATGGGTCAACATGAAAAGAGAACGTAAGAATTCTTCTGGAATTTCAAGAAGCCAGATATGCAAGGGGTGAACAGCATCATAGCCCAAACTCATCGCACAGATATCAGATTATTGCCCATTCCATCCAAGTGCCACCCAATGGGCTCAGGTTAATATGGAAACAGTTCATTTAATCTTGCACCAATGCCATCACAAACACCAAGAAAATGGAAGTCAGGTAGGCATGACAAGAAAGTAACCATTCCTGATAAATGAAAACAGGCAGGAGAGGATGAAGATGAAAGTTTAAAAAGAGTCATAGTAGAGAAGTTGGGATCTCTAATGGAAAGAAGCGAGGCATTGTATGTCCCATTAAATTAACAGAGACTATAACCCTAAAAATAAAGGCAGAGGGAAGAAACTATGCAATGACCAGAAAAAGACAATTCATGGTGCTTTCCAAAGAGACGGAGAACCTCCCTGCTTTTTATAGCTCAGTTCTTTGTATTTCTTACTTTCTCCTTTCTGCAAGGTAGAACAACAAGGAATCTTGAACGTGGCTTATAAATATACAAGAATGTGATCCTTCTGGAAAAGTCACAGAGAAGGAGCTGAGTGTGCCTAATATTTATGTAAATTTTAATAACATAATGCGAAACTCCAGAAATAATGACGAGACTGCTGGGACCAATCCTTTAAATTGCAAACGCTTTTGATTGACAGGCAACAGGGGTGATTAACTGCCCTCCATAGCTTTGCTGCTCTTTTAGTAATATAGGTGCCACATCTAAATCAGTTTTGATGGAAATGGAAAACATGAAACCTAAGTGACTGTGAACTTAGAGATGTTTGTGAGAAACATGCTGCTTAAAAGGCAACATATAGTGGATGGAATACTGATTCACACTGAGCCCTAAATGTGCTGATATAATAAGGTTACATGAAAGACATTGATCTCTTTGATACCAGCCTTACTGTTTTGTTTTGCTTTGTTTTTTTTTAATCTATTGTGGCCTCAAAGAGTTAGAGAAAGGTATATGAAAGTAAAATCTGTTTCTATTCCATGCGTGGATCTGTAAATTTTACTTTTTGAAACAATAAATTGAATGCTGTACTAGGGTGTGCAAGGCTGGAATGGAAGCAAGCAGGGTGCATTTATTTCCCTCTTTCATTTTCCTATCATTAACTTCCTCTTCCACACACATAAGCATTAACTCACATTGTTTATTTTTCTCTGTATACATTACTGTGCATATAGCAGGTTTGCATCTGCTCGAATAATGCTCCAAATTTCAATATTTAAATATTATCTCTTTGTTTCCCCCACAGAGACTTCAACTAAGAATTTATTTGCATCATTATAGTGTACTTTTCAAGTTTATTATAATTTTCAATTCTTTACAAATGCCTATAGATCTTCTCCTATCATAAATTACATTTAAAATTTAAATTTTTATTAGAATCACATGCATATCCCAAACACTTCTACTTCATAATTTTCTATGTTTTCAAAGGAGGCTCATATAGTTCTTTAAGAGCAGAACAGACACTAATAAATTCTAGTGTCCTCAGGAGTTTGGAGTTGGGCACTGAACTTGTGCCTGCCCCAGTCAACTCTGTTCCTACCACTGAGAGTAACTGGAGATTGCTAAGTACAGAGGCACTCAGGCATGTATACTAACAATTGATTAACCAGTCCTATTTGATTCTAAAATAGACGTGCTTGTACAAATATATGTGATCTAATATAAATGCCTTAAAAATCTTTTATTAAATTTGTTCTTTGACAATTTCATTTATATATGTAATGAATTCTAATTACTCTCTCCTCCACTCTGTCGTATGTCTCTCCTATCCCTTTTATCATTACTGAATCCTTACCCAGATTTGCTTCTTTTTGTTTTATGATTGACTTAGTTTAACCAGAGCCATCTATGTGATCATTGAATTGGAGCTACCATTGGAATCTGATGAGGATATCAGTGTGCACACAACTGAAGACAATGATCTTGACTCTCCCTGAATCTATCAGAAGCAAATAGTCCAGCAGTGGTGGAAAGAAGCCCCTGAGCCCCTCCAACGTCTATGTCTGACTGTTGACAGGTTCATTTTTGTGTAGCCCCAAGGCTTCTGTAAGTTTTTGTTGGAAACGGCTGTGCCTTGCAGGAGAGGTTACATTTTCCAGTTCTTCTCCCTATCTTCTGGCTCTTACATTCTTTCTACCCTTTCTTCTGCAGTGTCCCCTGATCCTTAGAAGTGATGCTATACATGTCTTGTTTAGGAAGGATCTCTGATATGTCACTTATTCTTTGCATCCTGTGGAGGCATGAGTCCTTGCATTCACCAAAATTCATTGGAAAAACGGGTGTTTTTAATGGTACATTTATTACTAATGCAATGTTCTCATTTTAAATACAAAAAGGTCATGAAAATGTAGAAGACTCTTGTTAGATGACTCAACTCTCAGTATTTCATAGCTGGTGAAATGAATGACTTGTTCATATATCAGGAAACATTTCAGTTCCTCTCTGTAACTCCTCTTACACATCCTGAACAGTCAAAGTGGATTTACACTTAAGAAGGCAACATACATTCCCCTGGGAAACATAGTACTGCTTGATTCCATTTTGCCAGAAGGCTTGACAGCCAGCTATACAGTACCCAGCACATTTTGATTTCCCTTTCATGACTCAGGAATTGAAAGGCATGACCAGGAATGGGAGATGTCTTTTTAGTCATTGCAAACAGGGACAGTTGAATTTGGTTTCATTTAAAGTTAATTGTACATTTTGACTGATTTCAGTTTTGGCAAAATCCAAAGCATATTTTGAAAATCGCTTTTCCCATTAAATGCTAAAACCTTTTATTTTTAAAAGGAAATGTAATCCATATGTTTGGAATTTGTTTACATTAAAATTATAAAATGTATGTATTTTTATTCATGTCCCAGAAGCTTTCTGCACCATTTTGTAAATTTCTTTTAAAAAAATCAAGAAGTGAGACATTGCCAAAAATTAATGGGAACAAATCCATAACTACTAAAAGTATCAATTTATGATTTCTTATGTTCTGACTCAGTAAAATGTATCTTTGGTTTTTAGTCATCTTGTAGAGAAACTGATGGTCTTCCTTTAAAATAAAAATTCCGTACTTGTAGTAGATCCTTTCTTGTCATGGGGGAATGTTTTCTTTAGCTTATATTTATTAAGCTGTTTGACCAAAGTCGATTCTGGAAAATTGTAATTCAGAAAATGAACTATCAAAATAGAAGCTGAGAATTTAAGATGTGCTGTTTATTTAAAATATATCTAGAACCAACAAAACCCAAAAGTTCCTCTTTTGTAGTTTCACACAGTCAGAAGTCTTCCACAGGGCCAGGCATTAACTCTCAGCTGTTAAAAGTGGGCACACTGCTGTTTCAGAGGACCTGAGGTTTGTTCTCAGTACCCACACAGTAACTCACAACTGCCTGTCACTCCAGCTGCATCTCTGAACTGCAAGGGTACTTGCACTCATGTGTGCATACCCACATGCAGATACACACATGCACACATAATTACAAAATAATAAAAATAAATACTTTAAAAAATCTCACATTTGAATATAAGAAAATAAGACAGGAGACAAGACAGTCCAGTTGTTCCATTAAAATGAGGCTGATATTTGCCTAAATACTATGAAATTGTCTTTACTTTTGAATAAGAATAAGCCAGCTTCTTCTGGGAAGGACCAGATAGTTAATATTTTAGGCCTGGTAAGCCATATGGTTTTCATTACAACAATTAAGTTTTGTTATTGGAGTGCAAAAGCTGACATAGATAATACGTGAATGAACAGGTGTGGCTGTGTACCAATAAAACTTTATCAATGCTAGAAGAGCTACTTTAACAGAATATGCACTATATATTATGTAATACGCATCTTTTAATGTAGCCTTACAGCTACATTAAAATATGCAATATATTTTAATATGTAATATATATAGTTATGCTTAATATGTACCCGAGATTGGATTTTTGTTGTTGCTGTTTTGTTTTGTTTAGAACAGGGTGTCGCTATGTAGCCCTAGCTAACCTGGACCTCAGCATACCGACCACTCTGGCCTCTATCTAAGAGATTCACCTGCCTCTGCCTGGGATTGAAGGTGTGTGCCACCACATCTGGGTTATACCTGAGATTGTATCTGAAGAAGTTCACTTAGATGCTGAAAGACAAGATTCAACTTTGCATTTCTTTCTCTGTTTGAATTCTTCAGACTTACATTGAGACCTAAGAAATTAACTTTTGAAGAGACGAAACTTTGGCCTGTGCACTCACAATTAGGTGGCAAAAATTACTAGGAAGATTTAAGCTTACTGAAGCTGACATATCATAGACTTTCAGTGGTATGTGAAACAGAGTCTTCATGATCTCAACCAGTATTGAAGTTTCTGGTCAAAGCTCTCTTGACTAGACTAAGCTATGGGGTTTGAAAACACGAGTTTTGTGTCTCTCCTCTCTTTTGTACTTGTTATATGTTTTTGCATACACTATGGTGATTTGTGGTCAATGGCTGCATACTTGAACCTTGGATCACAGTCTTATGCTTATATAACGCAGTAGTAGTTGACAGCATATGCTGAAGAGCCAAAATATGATTAATCAAATATTCAAGCTGAAACTTACTAGTTGTAATCTTGGAAATAGATACATGTAAATGTATCTCTCTTTTTTCTTTTAGCATACAATTCTCAGTGTTTGTTGGGGCACATAACTCTAAATAAATCAAAGTAAAAACGATTTTGGGGTCATACTGGAGAGATGGCTCAGTAGTTATGAGTACTGGCTGCTCTTCCAGAGGACTTGAGTTCAATTCTCAGTACCCACATTTCAAATTACAGAGTTTGTAACTCTAGTCCCAAGGTATCTGATGCACTCTTCGGGTCTGTGGGCCCTAGGCACACAAGTAAGTGTTGTGTAAACATACATTCAGGCAGAACAACCAAAGATAAACAAAAACAAAGTTCAAAAAATACTTTAAAACTTGCATTTTCAATTTCTACTTTAAGGAATTGTTTCTATGTAGTGAGTATCTGAGCAATTAGAATAAAACCAATGACTTAACGATTCAATTTTCTAAAGTTTAATACAATGTGTTTAATTATGGGTAATTTCCATCAATTTGGGTTTCTGAGACTGCTGTGTATTGATGTCATTGATGATTCCTAAAGTTTTCTCAGCTTTCATGTCCAAAAAATGACTTATCAACTGATCTTTCTCTTTAGCAGTATAACTCAATTAAAACATATTAAATGTATCACTTTCTTCTTTATCACTTTAAAATTTTCTATTCCTGGGCTTTCACGCTTCATTTTGAACAGTTTCTGTGCGCTCATTCACAACCTTTCACTAATCTTACCATTTTCAGTGCTTTATAACAACTGTATTATGGCTTTTGACTGTATGAGTCAGTTAGTGGTTCCGCTGACATTGTCTGGATTTGCTCATGCATCTGCAGTGAGCTTCCTGGACAGTAGATCTAGAGCAGATTCAACTGGGTTGACTGCTACATGTTGCCCCTCCTCTACATCTCTCCAGCAGGCCAACTCCGGCATTTTGCCATGATGTAGGCAGGAGCACATGAGCAAGCAACAGAACAAGTAAAAATACACATGCAAGCTGTTCTCAATGAATGCTATCCTTTGAAATAAATTGTTTGGAAAAGATGCTAATATCAAGAATTTTCTATGTATTGCTAGTGTTTTTCATTTTCCTGAAGTAGCACACTGATTTCCTCCTCTTGTCTCCTGATCATTATACCAGGGACTGAGCCAAATAAGCAGAACGGGTAGAGATCTCGTACCTAGAGGAAAAGTTTGCTTTTTTTCTATCATTATTTGTATTCAATAATGCTTTTGATAATTGCATGGAAATAAGCCTATTTCAAAATGTTTTTCTTTAATGTGTTCATTTCAGTTCACTGCCCAGGCAAGTGATCAAGAATGAAACCAATAAGCATTTCTATACTAACTAGGACAATGTACATAGGGCCTAGGAACAGGTGATCGGTGAGTTCGGAAATATACTAATAATGCCTCCCACAGTTTATAAATGGAAAACTGGATTCTTACTCAGCTTTCTAAATTCTCTTTATGAGGAGTGATGGGAACACTGAGACTACATTAGGTGAAACTCTCAAAATCTTATTCTAGCTGCCCACTTGAACATTAGAACAGAGGTCAAGAGATGAGACATACTGAATGACACAAATGTCCACAAAGAGGACAATCAATCAGAACACAGGGTATCTTGCTTAAAGAAGATTGAATTTTTCACAAATATTTTACTGATGCTCTTTTCCACCCTTGCTTCCTGAGATGGGGAATTTATTCTCCAAAGTAGCCTGCTTCTTTCTAAAGTTGAGCCTCTATTTAGTTTTGTTCTGAATATGATCTTATTTAAATAGTTGAGGAAAAGTTACTAGGGTATAGTTAATACACAGAAATCTAAATTTTATCATCCAAGAAAAGTTTTTATGCAACAAACCAGTTGAGTTGGGCATGTGATTATCACTGTCACACTTGTCTCTTAAATCTTTCTGGGAACAAATAATTCCCCATTGTGCGATGTGAATTATTACAAAGATAAAGTTGAAGAAAAGTAAAAGCACAGATTATATAGCAGATAGATGAATTTATGATATGCTGACCATGTTTGGTCCTCAGAGTTGAACTGATGGTACATATATTACCTTCATTGATGGAAACCAAAAGTTATTAGATTGGCAAACCTAATCTCAAAGTCATTCTGTGTCCTAATCTCTACTAGACCTTCTTGACAAAATCAGAGGCTTAGCTACTGAAGGAAAGGCAAGGGATCTAATGATCCTTAATATTTTAAATTGGGACACATGACTAAGTCTATGCTAAAAGAATGTAATAAGAAGTCACAAATATCAGTTTCCTCCCATCCTTTAAAAACATTTCACAAAGCCATTTAGCCTCTTTTTTGATAAAAATATTTAAAATTACTCTAGGCTATATGCATTCATCCATTTTTGTTGCCTAGCAAACCACCTAAAACTAAGTGGCCTGAAACAAAACAAATATTGTATTTGCTTACAATTTTATTTAAACATTTTCAAAGGAGTCTCTCTGGACACTTCTGTAAATCTTATTTGATGGTTATAGAAGATTATTCATGCAGCTCTGGTTAATGGGATTGACTGAAGGGGGAATCTTGGTTGCAGAGATTCATCTGTACTCCATGTGATCTCATCATCCAGCAGACTAGCCAGGACTTTTCCATATGGTAGAGAAGATTTCATCAGAAGGAGTCAGAGTTGAAGATTCTGGATAAGGTTTGTGTTGGAGGAGCAATTATTTACTGTGAGATTATTACTACACTAATCTAAGACTGAAACTATGTCCTTAATGATAAACAAGATAGAACTAATTGAAATCCCTGAAAATATAATGATATTTATCATCTATTTTCATAGTAATTGAGAAATAAAGTGCTATCATGTTAAGTCACTACTATTTCAAGGTTTATTTGTTAATACAATTTAGCCTATATTGTTTTAATAACAACTATGGGGAGAATGATCTTATTTACAAGTGTGAAAAAGACGCATTACTGTATTTACAATAAAATCCTAATATAAAGCCCCAAATTGTTTTCCTTAGACTCTTAAGACTCTTCTATCTGATAATATTTATATCAGTATAGAATGTATATGGTTGCTTCACATACACTAAGTTATTTAATATCTGATGTAAAACTAGATGTCTTTTAAAGACTATGGAAATTCAAGCTAAGTATCAAGTGATGCACAGAGACCATCAAAGTAGAATAGGCCCTTTATTTCACCAGACTGTTCTGCATTGATCACTCACTCAGTGTGTTTGAAGTTGTCCAGTCATCATTAGATATTAACAACATTCTGTGCACTAAAATTTGTTGCTGAAGAAACAGGAATGAATTTAGGATCCCTTTTGGAATACATAAAATAGAAAATCTCTTCATGATAACACAGACATCAAGAGTTCTTGGATTATAGCCAGGCAGTGGTGGCGTACACCTTTAATCTCACCATTCAAGTGGCAGAGACAAGCAGATTTCTGTGAGTTCGAGCTAGCCTGGTCTACAAACTTAGTTCCAGGACAGGCTCCAAAGCTACAGAGAAACACTGTCTTGAAAAACCAAAAAAGAAAATGTCTTTGAATTGTTAAGAGTCATCTTTCTGCTCTCAGGGCACAGCAGTTTCCAAGGCTAAAAACTGCCTAAGGTGAAGTTGTGAAATTTCACCACATGAAAGTACCAAGCCACATTATTTGGGAAAAGATGTTGAATATGAAGAGACCACGAGAGAAAGAAAGCCGTCTACAAAGTCATTCTTACAGCCTACACAGCCCTTATGCCACTGCTTTAAGAAGATATGGAAATTTGTTCCCAACTGGAGAAGACAGGACCAGCTCAGGTGCAAAGGGGCTATGGAGGGATGAGGGACATAGAGCTGAAAGGAGAAAGACTGCCTAGAATTTCACCTTGTAGCTGTGACGATTTTACACATAGAAAAAGCTGATTTTTGACACAGGTACTCTATCAGCTATCAGATGAAGTCCAGGAAAAGTAAACCCGTGGGCCTAACCTAGGTTCAGATATCAGTACCTATCAAGCCATTATGCTCCCTCTGCCCTTTTCCATCCCTGGCAACCACCTATCCGTCTGTATCTACAGGTTTACCTACCAGAAACATTTCTTATTAATGAAATTGTTCAACACACAAACTTTCATATATGGCTCCTGCAATTCAACATAATTATTTTGAGCTTCATATACTTTCTCTTTTGGCTGACCCCTATTCTACTGAGTAGATAGAACACAATTTATTTATTCATTATTCCATGAACTATATTGTTTTTACCATTTGAGTACTGTGACTAGTGCTACTACTACTAATGTGTATATAATTGAGTACCTACTTTCAGTCGTTTTTGGTACATTCACAGAAGCAAAATAACTGCCTCTTTTTGAATATAAGTTTTACTGGACCATAACCAAACCCATAGTTTATACTTTATGTTGTTTTCACTATATAGTAGCAGATGTCAGGAGTAGTAACAGGGACCATATAGACACAGATACAAAATTAATAACTATCTATCAGAGTTATTATAAGAAAATGCTGCTGACTCTTGAGATACATGAACCTCTACTCCCCATCTTTCTGACCTGATTTGAGCTACTTCTTTTCTCCTGCTTTAAGTGATGGAAAGAAACTAGAGTTTTGTTTCTACTCATCCATGATGCTTAACACTGTGTCAAGTTCTAAGTTAAAATGAGAAATGAGTACTAGTGAAAATCCCTCCTATTCTCTTTCCCCAAACCCCCTGCCTTTCTTTTCTTCCACTTGAAACTTTCAGATTTTCTCACAGGAAGCAAGGAAAGAAGGTGAGTGAGGTGAAGGAACCAGTGCTCAGCTTGTTGATGAGTTCAGGGCAGGAGTTTCAGCAAGATTCCCTTTGCTTCATGTCAGAGACGTGTCTGGTCACCTAGATCTCATGACAGATGAAAATCTTCAGCCTCTCAGTGTGACTTCCATCTACATCTGGGTGTTCAAGTTAATCACCTGGAACCTACACCAAAAATGGATTTTGATTCAGTGAGTCTGGAGTGGGACTGGCAGCATTTTGACTTGAGAATTCTAATTCCCAAGTAAAGCCAACACTAGAGCAAGCACCCCTCTGAATCTCTAAGGAGAACCTTTCCTCCAAACAAGCATGCTGGTTGAAAGTCCCTCAGAACTGGGGAGCAGGAGAGGAAGAAAGAAAGAAAAGAAAAATCTCAATATCTGGGTCTTATCCCCAAAAATACTGGGTTCTAACCCTGATGAACTTAGTCTGGGATGGCATTTAGATGTTTGGAGCTTGTACAAAAATTCTAACATGTTGTGGAGTTTGAGGGACACTCTACTAAAGTTCAGGAAGTCTTAGAGCTGTATCAGTAGGGGCTAATATTATCCTCATTGAAAACAAAACAGGCCATTGATAAATATAAATGAGGATAATATTAGTTCAAATTTCAAATTGGCTTTCTACCCATAAATATTCTGTCAAACATTCTATGTTACACAACTAATTTGAGCCTTTGGAGGAGACATTGTGGATGCATATCATTCTCTCTTTTCCAAGAAACTGTGCCTGGCCAAGTTGTTACCAGCTTACTGCCTCTTGCTGTATCAACGGCATCAGGCCACTGGGACCTCATCTTCACTGAGAGCAGAATATGCATGTTGATGAAACACTTCATGTTTTAAACTTGTCTCTTCCTATTTCCACATTACACACTTATTATATTCAGATGACTCAACATGAAGCCAAGTCTACAGATGTTTGAAAACTTCCAGATGAATACTTAACTTGTTCTTCCTTCAAACTAATGTAAAGATGCCTACATTCACATTCACACTTTTTATTGTATACTTCAAGTGTGTTCTGATAAATCTACATGTTCTAATCTCAGCTTCTATATCTCCAGATTAGAAGGCATGTGAATGTTTCTTAATAAAAGCAAAATTCTTGTCTATATGCCAGTCTCCTCCCTAGTATGACTGAATATGTGGAAGCTACTTCCCTAAATTGTTGCTTCTAGCGCCATGTATGCCATTCTTTCAGAGGTAAAATCACTATCTCATAACTATCTTCTTCATCACCCTAGGTTGATAGGTTGACTACCCTATCAACAACACTGCTTGTATCCTCTTCATTAAAGCCTGTTTTCTCAAGTAATTGGTCCTGTTCATAGCTTATATCACCTTTTCTTTTTTAAAAAAGTGATTGCAATTTAAGAGCACAACCACTTCTAAATGTGCAGCATGACCTGCCCAAACACAATTAATATTATTAGTAGTCCCTGTTTTATAATGGATCCTTGAATCAGAAGGACTAGTATTATCAAGAATCCTATGAAATGCAAATTCTTGGACTCCAGCAGAGAGCAATGGATTTGGGATCCCTTGTCATGGGATGAGGAAGAGCTGGAGATTGACTGTGGTGACCTAGGACCATGTTTGATCCAGTTAGCATTAGATATTCTATAGCTAGAGAAGATGATGCCACCAAAGGTCAGTAGCTTTGCACATCAATTGCTTTGCTCTGCACGCCTGCAGGTAGGCCAGGCAGCTTGTATCAGGTGGCAGGTGGAGTCCTGATGTGCTCCATACATCATCTAGACTCAAGCTGGAGGAGATAAATACTGAGCATACACTTCTCTTGATTGAAGTCAGAAGCTCCCGTAGGGCTTACTGGTTTTAAGATTTAGCCTCAAAATGAAAACTAATTCCTTTTTCTGCAAGTAGTCCATTGATTCACCATGGCCACATAGCTAACTTCAATGAAGAAGAAAAATGTACTTCTACAAAGGTAATAAGGCACTGAGTACGGAGGGGAGAATATTTGCTGAACAAGAATCTAACATACATCATTGCAACATTGGATAAATATGTGCAATACAAGCCCTACTACCTATTAAATGTAAATAAATTTAGTTAGACTAACAATGTCAATCAAAGTAGGACTGCATGGTATCAAGAAAGTACCATTCAGACTATAGACAAGTTTTGCCATTCTTTCCATTTTCATGTGATAAACACTAAAGAAAAAAAAAGAATTTCCATCTACGCTTCCTTTCTGGTTCTACTTCTGGGGAACATAAGCAGTATGAATTTCTTTAATAAAAAAAAAGAACAAGAGAAATACATGCTATAGCAATTTTTCGATGCTCATTTCCACATCGAAAAACTGACCAAATATTTTTCTTTCCTAATGTGTTTTTTAAAGAAAACTCTCAAATTTCCATCACTGATTCTCTAACCACACTCAACTAGCAAGAACCTAAAAGAAAAAGACATCTTCCTCAAAGATCAGTAAAGCACACCAAAATTAACAAAAGTAATCCACTGTGGAATCACTATGAGACAGTAGACAATACCATCACACCTTCGGAGACCAAGAAAGCAACCTATAGGTCCCTGGTGACAGGAGTGAAACGCTTTTTTTTTTTTGCTTTACTTTTCCTTACCCCCATGACTACTAGAAGATTATAGTCAATAATAATATTCTGTTCAAGATGCCTACTAACTGTCAAATGCTAAGATCTGTGTCCTTGTGAAAGGGGATCATATGGAAACTCATTGCATAATGATCACTGCTAAGCTGTCTGCCAGTCACTCCAAGGGGTGTGAGCTGTCATTTAATACACATGAGAACATGAAACTGATGTGCCTGAACTGAGAGGAAAACCCAGCTTGCCAAGCACTGTTTTGTGGATGGAGACTGAAGAATGTCTAACAAGCTGAGTGGTATAATGCCCATAGCGGGAACCACCACTGCAGACTGGGCAGAAAATCCTGATTTATTTGGAGAAAAAAGGAGCAGAACAAGAAAGACAAAATAAACAAACAAAAACCTGGCTCTATAAAGAGTAAATGTGAAATTTAGGTGGGTGGGGGTTGGTGGAAATCCTGGATTTGGATTTTATTCTTGACTTTGTTCTTAATGCTGTTAACCACAGGCAAGTTAGGCAAATCCTCCCGGGCTCAGTTTCCTCATCTCTACAATAAGGACGATATACCTTTTCCTACTGTCTGTGAAGACAGGAAATCCACGTTGTGAACCACTTATGGAGTCATGGGTCAGGGTGCTGTCAGTAGCCTATGAAACCTTAGGGCAGTGTCCAGCCAACACACAGACAGATGTTGAGTATACCAGCATTAGGAAGGGATATCCAAGAATAGGCAGAAGTTGCTTGAAAGCAGAATCTTCCCCCCAGAAAAAGCCTCTTATATACAATACTTGATTGACATCTCATTGGTGTTAACTCCTGTCTTAGAGAAACTGTAAGATAAGCATTGTGTATTGTCTTAAGATACCAAGGTTTTTTTTTTTTTAATATGGCAACATAGCAGTATAAAACCAATAGACCATTGTATTGAATATAATACTGGTAATTGAACAACTTAATTCTCTAATAGTTTACAAACTGAGCCTATCTTATTCAGAGAAAGAAGCCTTCTGTAGTCTTCACGTTTCTACCCCATGCTTTCTTTGCTTTAAATAGCAAGCATACTGTTTTCTTTAAATAGAAGGAAGCCCTGTTAGAGTGACTTCATCCCATTACTATCATTTCCTGGTCAGTGGCCCACATACTGTCTCACAAATGTGTCTTGATTCTTACATGATTATCCAGCTCAATTTATTTCAGCAATAAATGTCCCCTCGAGCATAGTTCTTACCTCTCATAACATTCAAGTATTTGATAGTCTTAGAAGCATTCCCAGGTAACAGAGTGATTGTAGGGATAAATTCCGAGGAGTGGTAGCCTTGAACATTTTGTGATGTTTGAGTTATTACAGGGATTCTACTCTCCCTAGATGGGGTTAATAGGTTACATAAAATAGATATGGTACATATGGCTTGAAAATTTTGAGCCTTTAAAATAAATAGAAACATACAAACACACAAAATTTATAGTATATCTGATGCAAAATGGTTGGTATTTTGATTTATCTCTTTGTAGACAGGCTCTTATTATGTAGGCCAAATTGACTTCAACCTCTCCATCCTCCTGCATCAGCTTCTCAAGTGTTAGGGTTGCAAGAATGTGCCATGATGTCTAAATTGAAAACAGTTGTTTTATCCCTAAATTTAAATTGCGCTTTTTTATGAATAGTCATTTATATTTCAAGGCTCCTGAGCTGTTCCTAGTCAAACGTTCACTCTTGCTTGACAATTTTAAAGGAGCTGCAAAGCTAATTCTCTAATTTTTTTTGATGACATTGAGGACTGATTTAATTTTTTAATATTCTAAAATACCTCATTTTTATCTCCTGTAATAGCACGTGATTGTGATCTCCTTAACCAATTGACCTCTGAGAGACTAGAAATGTAGCTTAGTGGTAGAATGCATGAGGCACTGAGTTCAATCCACAGCACTGCATAAACCTGGTATTGGTACCTACCTGTAATTTCATCATCAAGAAATGGAGTCAGAAGAATGATAAATTCAAGGTTCTTCTTATTTATAAAGCAAGTTCAAGGTTAGCGTAGCCTTCAAGAGGCATGCAATCTCAAAAAAAAATAGCCTGTATTATCAAAATAAATAAAAGTTTTCTATGAAATGTCAAGTTAGATTTCCAACTCCAAATAATTTTTACACCCCATGTACTGTCCTTAATATAATAAGGGACTGTGAAGTATTATTTCAGGTTAAATTCAACAAATTCATTTCTTCCATCTTGTCAGGGTGAAATGCTTTAGGAATTTTGGGTTACTCCATCTCTAGGATCACAATGATCATAGTGGGCCATTTAAGTAAGACACATAACTTGTAGTATTCAACTGTTTGAAGATTATCCCTATGTACAAAGAGAAATACACAAGCTGAGTGTTTAAATTCACACTAAAAGACAGTACCAGCTAGAGTCTTCATATGATTCCAGCCTGCCTTAAGGTTCTCATCAACTATGATAAAGATGGTTCCTTTATTAGCGTCTACAAAAATGGCATCATGGCCAATAAAGCACCGTTCTTGTAGCCTTATGACTTAAAGTACAGTCTGTGGAACAACAGCAGTGATTAACATCTGGAGCTCACTAGAAGTGCGCAGTTTCAGGCTCCAAGCAAAGCCTGTTGCATCTGCATCTCTACAGGCTTTCATACTAAAACTGACACAGGGCAGCCAAGTGCTTACTGTACTCTACAGTGTACTAGAATAAATAGGTTGAACATCTACCTTTAGAAGCTAAGGGTCTTCTCTTCAACTCAGTCTATAAACAAAAGATCTTTTTATGTTGGGATTACACTTACTATGAGCAGCATTATATAGCAGGAACTGAGTCACTGGGTAGTGTCTCACATTCCACTTATGACCTTCACACATTATTCAAGAATATTTATTGGAACTAACAAGAAATAGTAAGAAGCCAGAATTGGGAACATGTGAAGCTATGTGAACAATAGAAGCCTTCACATCAATATATAGCAAGATCAGATGCAAAGACCAAAGAAAGCCCCTGATGTTCAAATTGGAATGTATTTGTTAATGATATGCTCTATGAGTATCGATAACACTATTTTAGTTGCTTTGCACTTTGCTATGTCTAAACTTCTGACAACAAGCAGCAGAGATTTAAAAATATAAAAGTAATAAAAGCTTAAAAGAAGCGACTTAAGGGAAGAAGGGTTTACTTTGGTTTACAGGTTGGAGAGATGCAGCGCATGGTGGTGTGGAAAGCATGACAGCTTGACTCTGAGGTGACTAGGCATATTGTGTCCAAGGCAGGAATCAGATGACAGATAAGAAGCATGGACCAATTCTAAAATCACAACGACTACCCCTAGTGATCTGCTTCTTCCAGTGAAGCTACACTTCCTATAGGTTCCATAACATTGTGATACAGCTCCACCCATCTGGAGACCAAATGCTCAAACCATGAGCCCATGGAGGAGAATTCACATTCAAACCATAATACTCACCATGTTCTAGATTTCAACTTTTATTACTTAGATATTATGAGAAATTTATCATGACTCATGACATGATTATTTACGATATCAAAATTGTGGGAGGCTGGGTGAAGATTATATGAGAATTCTTTCTACTATCTTGGCAATTATGCAACTGAAACTTTGTTGTTGTTGTTGTTTTTCGAGACAGGGTTTCTCTGTAGCTTTGGAGCCTGTCCTTGAACTTACTCTGTAGACCAGGCTGACCTCCAACTCACAGAGATCATCCTGCCTCTGCCTCCTGAGTGCTGGGATTAAAGGCGTGCGCCACCATGACACAGCTGAAACTTATCTAAAAGCAAAAAAAAAAAATTTCAAAAAGCCTTACAATTAATAGAAATAAGGGAACATTTTGAAGATTATTTATCTAGCCAGTGAAATATACCTTTCACATATTTGTTACAGAAAAGCTGAGGATGTGAAGATGATTTTAGATTCCATCGTAACTAGGATGTTACATGGAACTTCTTAAGAGACTGCCAAACAGATCATTTGACCCAAGACTTGAAGGTAATGAAAAGTAACATGATTTGCTTGCCATGTGCAGGAAACTTAGTATGGTTCTTCTTGAGCAACTTTAGTACATTGTTAGGTTATTATGTAAATATAGTGGTTTCTGCAAGATCACTACTGGATTGATGACTCCTCTCTCCTTATAGTCCACCTGGTAAGCAGCTAAAGCTTCACATAGTTTCTATTAGTTACCTAATGCCGTGTGGATTGATCTGCGTTCTGATGCGAAGGCTTTATGATTGCAGGGTGAGTAAGTTTTAACAAAAAGAGAGATTGGGTTCCAGAAATCCAAAATTGAAAGTTCATATGTTGTGATGAACTTCCTGCTGGCAGAACACTAATGAAGTTCAGGGTATTGTATGATGAGACAGGGTGCACATGGGTGCTCCATTTTTTTCTTATTTTTTTTCTTTTTAAACTTTCATTTAATTATATGAGTATGGGTGCCTCGTCTACATGGATGTTTGTGCACCACATGCATGCCTGGTGGCCACAAAGGACGGAGGTAAAAAGAGAATGAATCCCCTAGGACTGTAGTTACAGAATTGTGAGCCACAATGTAGGTGCTGAGAATTGAACCCAGGTCCTCTGGGAAAGCCACCAGTACTCTTAATCACAAAGCCGTTTCTCTAGCCCTTCTCTTGTTTTTCTTAAAGAAACACAAAATTTAATCAGGGGGTGTTCCACTCCAAAGATCTTATCTAATTCCCATAAATACCTCTAAACACCATGGTCACATTAAATTTCCACCGTTAATAACTCAGAAAGGGGATTACATTTTAACACACCAACCCTTGGGGGGGGGACATACTCAAACAAGATTTAAACTCTATATAGCACCCCTTTGTGTTTGAGTTGACTCTCACAAGCTTAAAGAAGTAAATTATGTGAACTTTTTCCACTCATTTTCAGGGACAACACTAGTGGCTTGAAATCTGCTATGGTGGAAGTATTTATGTGGTAGAAACTGGCAAAGTCTATATTTCAGGATTGTTTTTGAGAGCTAATTATTAAACATTCATGAGCTCTAGACAGTGTCGTATCTGCTGCCTTGGCTGGTGTTGATCTAACCAGACTGCTTCTTTGTTCCTTGAAAACTCTGGGATTCAGACTTGAACGTTGCAGGGTTGTAGACCTGTATATTGACTGTTCACTCTGCCTAAGTTCTCTTCTTAAATACTACACATGGCTTTTTCTTTCAGTCATGTTTTACTTTAATGCATCTTTCTAATGAAGCTATCTCTGGACAGTTTTCTGAAAATCATGCCCATCCTCTCCACACTCCTAGTAACTTACGATGACTTCAGTGGTCTCTCTAGTTCTTTGACCATGTGAGATACTGTAGTTTTATATTTCATTTTTCAAGTTTATTGCTTTTTCCCACCTAAAATGTTATGTACACAGGAACACTATTTTTTATGTTTTGTTCATTGTTTTGTCCCTGTGTTCAAAATTCTCTAGACACATAATAAATGCCCAATGAACAATTGTTAAACAGAGGTCTAATGTTATCATTTGCCGTGGATTAAATAAAAAATATAAAATATCTTAATAAAAACACCAATAATTTTTAATAGAATATCTAAAGTTGATGTGGAAAACTAAACAAGAAAAAAGGAAAGGTTCTTTAAAAATAGAATAATGGAAAACTAGCTCAAAGATACATTAAAACACATTATAAAATCACAATAATTGATGTGAGCTAGCAATGTAAATATAAAAAGATCACTAAATTTCAGTATCTAATACAATGACTGCCTCAAATTAGTGAAAATAATGGATTATTCAATTCACTGGGCAAAGTATAATGTGAAAATCAGGTTAAATAAAATACAAAATTGTTATAAGTAATCAATAATGAGGATAAATACAAAATTAATCAATAATATATATGTATTTTGTATTTATTGTATATGCTTTAAAATATAAATTACTAGAAGTACCACAATGCATTTTCAATTAAAATATCCCACAGATTATTATTTATTTAGTCTCTTGGCCTTGACAATTCTTAAATTACGCTATTACAAAGAAGTAAAGTGTTATACTAATTCTTTTCCATAGGAAAAATATTTTTCTATGCAATGCTTTCTAATTAAATAACTTTCCCCACACCTACAAGAAATTGCAAGAAAAAAGATTTAATTTATAATATGTGTGTATATCTGTGTTATTACTTTTCTATTGCTGTGATAAAACATCATAGACACAACAACTTAAAAAAAAGATGTTTAATTGCTCTTATAGTTCTAGAGGATTAGAGTTCATGACAATGGAGCAGAGGCATGGTGGCAGAAACAGTTAAGCTCTTTCAGGAGACTGAGAGTACTGGGGAATAGAGGGAGGTTTTTGAAACCTCAAGTGCTGTTTCTGTGACACATATCCTTCATCAATGTCACACTTTCTAATCCTTCTCAAGCACTTCTACAAACTGGAGACCAAACAGTCAAATATATAATCTTATAGGAGCCATTCTCATTCAAATCAAAGCTATTAAAATTTATAAATAGATAGATATAAAAATGAACTTAATGGTAAATGTGTAGGATCTTTGAAAAATAACTGAAGAATTCTACTGAGTCATAAAAAGAAGACTTTTGTTATTTTTAGATAACTTGAATTATCATATTCAACTTTCTATTAGCTTAGAAGCTATAACTGTAAACTATAACTCTAAAAGCTTAGCATGAATATTTAACAAGATATAAATTTGAACAACATGCTAACTTGTTTTCAAAAGAAGTTCAGAAACTTTAGAATTAACTAACTCTAATTTTTTTATTGTTCTACTTTTCTGAAATGCTTTCACTATATCATTAATTATAGTGGTATGTAAACTCGTGATCAGTTTGTAATAGAATTATCCCTAATGCCTGGAAATATTTGGTTAATGGAGTTTTAGATACTGATACACAATTACAAAAGCATACATGGTTCGGAGAATAGGCTAAGATTGCTGAACAATGGACTAAAGGTAGAGGCAAGGAAATCTCCCAAAATCAAATTCTTGGTGAAGGAAACTATGCTACTATAGAAAGGTTGACTGTATATGATGACCACACCTTGGATTTAGGCCATTCAGCAGCTTTGAGTGCTTGGGACAGAATTGAAGAAATAGGAAAGAATATTGAGTCATTTACTATGCAGGGCCCAAAGGAAGCCTTTAAAGATTTCTTACAGATTGATATCAGCAATAAATAAAATGATACCAAATTGAGAAACTAGACAAATAATAATTGAATACCTGGCTTTTATTCAAAAGAATAATTAGCCATTAAAAGCAAGGTCAGAACATTTGGAGGAATGGATCCAATATATAATTAATATAGAATCTCAGGAACATGATGATGCATGGATAGGAGAGGTGATTTCCAGAGGTTTGAGGAAAAACCAAAAGGTACAGTGTTATAATTATTGCAAACAAGATCACCTTAAAAGGGATTTCAAACAGGGCATTCCTAGAAACAATGTTTTTTCTAAGAATAATTCATTCATAATGCTCCACCCATCTGGATTATGTGGAAGGTATGGCAAAACCAGGCATTGGACTAATGAATGTAGGAATATTCATGGTAATCATTTGCCTTTGGGAAACTCCCTGAGGAGCCTCTTGTAGGCCCCTATGTGAAATTCAGCCTTTATGTCAAATCCAGTTCAGTCATTTCCTGCCATCATAGCGAAAATGCCTTCCCAGAGAAATTAAAGTACCTAATACCTATTTTAAGAAACCACACTTCTCTGAATAATAGAACAATGATAGAAGGGAAACCAAAAAATTCAGGAGAAACCATAAAGCAGATATTTTGGCACGCTTCTTTTTTGTTTCTTAATTTGTTTTTCCAGATAGGGTTTCTCTGTAGCTTTGAAGCCTGTCCTAGAACTAGCATTTGTAGACCAGCTGGCCTCAAACTCACAGAGGTTTACCTGTCTCTACCTCCAGTGTGTTGGGATTAAAGGTGGGCACCACCATCATCCAGCTACCTCATGTCTATAAATGAACAAAGAGAAAAATTAAAAATACGAATACATGATGTTGTCATTGAAGGTATACACAGGTGTGGACGTAACAATAATTTCATCAGAATCTTGGCATCCAAATTGGTCACTTCAAGATATAAATGTTCAGTTTTTAGGGATTGGAACTTTGCTCAGGTAAAGCAGAGTGTGAGATGGGTTGAATATGTAGGGCTAGAAGGATACAAAGGAATATTAAAACTATATGTAGGTAACATAGTGATGAATTTGTGGGGATATGATTTGTTGCAGCAATAGAATACTCAGGTTAATATTCGCCCAATCTTATAGGCAAACCGTAGATTAATGTATGCTTATGGAAAAAATATTAGAAAGTTTTATAAGGAACAGTCACCAACCATTCAGGTTTGGAGTAGGAGTTCCTCCTGTTTATGTGTTGCTTTCATTGATTAATCAATAAAGAAACTGCTTGACCTGATAGGACAGAACTTAGGTAGATGGAGAAGACAGAACTGAACTCTGGGAGAAAGGAAGCAGAGTGAGAGAGCCACCATGGAAACACCAGGTCAGACATTAAATCTTTCCTGGTAAGCCACAAACTCATGGTGAATACAGATGAATAGAAATGGGTTAAATCAAGATGTGAGAGTTAGCCAATAGGAGGCTAGAGCTAATGGGCCAAGCAGTGATTTAATTAATACAATGTCTGTGTGGTTATTTTGGGTGTAAGCTACCTAGGTGGCCAGGACAAACAAAAGGCCCTCCTTCCAATAACACAGGGTGTACAAGAACAAGGCACAACAGCTATTGATATTTCAAAGGCACTAACCGCTCTACCTTGAAAAATGTTGACACACAAACATTGAATTAAGCAAGGCCTTTAACAATAGAGAACTGCAGGCTTTAGAACAGCTGGTATAGGAACAACTTCCTATACCAGTGTATTGACGAATCATCCAGCCCTTGGGATTCTTTTGTATTTGTTTTTAAAAAGAAATCTGGAAAATGGAGAATGCTAACAGATGTAAGAACTGTTAATAAGATGATTCAGGCAATGAACTTTCTACAACTGGAATTTCTTTGCATTCTCTATTGCCTAAATGATGGCCTCTTATAGTTATGGATTTAAAAGATTGTTTCTTTACTATAACTTTACAATAAAAAATAGAGAAAAATTTGCATTCACAGTGCCTACTTATAATAATTCTCAGCCTGCGAAAAGATACCAGTGGAAGATTCTCCCATGGGGAATGTTAAAGATCCCCACTCTGTGCCAATATTTTGTAAGTCAGCCATTGGAAATGATATGTAAGCAATTTCCTGAACCTACAGTTAAGCTTTACATGGACAACATTTCACTATCTTATTCAAATGTTGATACTTTAGAAAGAATATTTGAAGAAGTAAAGAAAATTTTTCCTTGTTGGGGATTGCAGATTGCTCCTGAAAAATACAAATAAGAGATTCTATTAATTATTTATGTTATAAAATAGGTTTACAGGAGATTAGACCCCAAAAGTGAAAATTAAGAGAAATCGATTGCAAACTCTTAATGACTTCCAAAGACTGCTAAGAGACTTCCCAGCTACAGCCCACTATTAGGATAAAACACAATGAATTTCTTCATTTAAACAAAACTTTAGATGGTGACAAGGACTTAAATAGTTGCAGGGAATCATCAGCTGAAGATGGGAGAGAATTGACTTTGACCGAAGAGAAATTATAGAAGACACATGTGGATTGTGTGGGTCTGAATCTGTATTCTGGTCATATTCTCCTCCACATTTCCCTACAGGAATTTTAATGCAGAGGAAAGATATTATCTTAGAAAGGCTCATTTTACCACATAAACCAAGTAAAAAATTAAAAACTCATTCAAAAATTCTCTGAGTTGATTATAAAAGGAAAATTGAGACTTTGTCAATTCGCAGGAATAGATCCAGCAGAAATTACAGTACCTTTCAAAAATGACAAAATTCATAAATTTTGGGATGGGAGTGAACCCTGGCATAGAGCTTATAGTATTTTTTTGGGAGATATTAACAACAACTATCCCAAAAGCAAAAGAATTTAACTTTTAAAGAGAGCTAATTGGATCTTTCCTTACATTGTATAGGACATACCAATAACTGAATCTCCTACATTCTATACTGATGAGAATAAATCAGGAAAGACAGGTAACAAATCAGAATATTTAAGTAAAATGGAACAAAACCTGTATGATTCTGTCCAAAAGTGAGGATTATATGCTGTTCTTATGGTACTAAGGCATTTTAAAGAACTTCTCAACATTATTACTGATTTGCAATATGTAGAAAGTTGTTTTATATATTGAAACCACTAAATTTATACCAGATGATAAAGAATTGACTTCATTATTTATTCAGGTACAGTATATAATCAGGTACAATGTAAGTCAATAAAGAATTGGCTTCATTATTTATTCAGGTACAATAAAACATTGTATAATAATATACAATATTTATTCAGGTATAATATATAAACAATATAGGCATCATTCCATATATGTAACACACATTCAATCCCATATGGGTCTGTCAGACCTTCTAGCATAAGATAATTCAGAAATTGTTCAATTATTGTTTGTAAGTGAGCTGAAGGCCTCAGAATTTCACAAAAAGTCAAGTCAGTAGCAAAGGCTTAAAAAAGGACTTTTCCATTGCATGGCAATAAGTCAAGGAGATTATAAAGAAATATCCTACTTTTTCTTTATAAAACAAAACACCACTACTTGCAGGAAGTAATCCAAAGGGTATTCAGAGGAATGACATCTGGCAGATTGATGAGTTCCATTTTGTGAATTTGGAAACCTAAATTATGTATACCACACCATTGATACCTATTCAGATTTTCAGTGGGCAAATATTTTGAGTTTGAAAAAGGCTGATATGGTAATCATATATTTTCTCGAAGTTATGGCCATCATGGATATACCTACACAAATAAAAACTGACAATTCTCCAGCATATGTCTCTAAGAAAATGAATCAATTTTTTCCTTATTATAATATAAGACATATTACAGGTATACCACACAATCCTACAGTACAGTCAGTTATAAAAAGATAAACCAAACTCTAAAGTATATATTAAATAAACAGAAACAAATAAAAAATACCACCAGAAATAGATTGCTTTATGCTTTATTAATTTTGAATTTTCTAAATGTTACTTTCAGTTGTGAGTTTGTGATTTTCGTTGTTTTTGGCTATGGTATTAGCTCTTAAAACATTTCTTCTCCTGAATTCTCTTTGGTTTCTACCATAAAAAACTCCAATTAGATGTGCATCAGACTTAACCTTCCACATTTCTTCACTCTCTTTCATATTCTGCAGTTATTTGCCATTTCTTGCTTCATTCTGAGCATTTTCTTCAGATACTTACTAATTTTCACTAGATCTTTATGTCTAACCTGATGTTTAAAATTTAGTTGCTTTCTGATAAAATACAGTACATATAAATGAAAGTATTCCCATAACATTTGGCAAATTAAATAACCATACATTGAACATTTTTATATTTTTTTACATATGTATGCAGAAAGAGTTTTCAATTTCAGTATCTTTTCCTTTGTAAATCTTCAATTTTGCTAATTCTCAGATCTACCCAGATAGTTTTCAATTATCTATTGCTCCTTGCTCTTTGGCAATCTGTCTTTAAACATTTCATAGGCCAATTGCCATTGAATAGTCTTCGCTAATTTTATTGTTTTGTTGACACACATTGTCTTATTTCTCTGTGTGTTTAGAATTGCTCAAGGTGAGCTTTTGTTTTTAAAGGCTTAATTCAATCATTTGTTTTTGTTTATTTTGTTTTCTAGAGGTAGTGCCTTGCTATTTGGCTAAGGCTGGCCTCAAATCTGGAGCCTTCTACCTTAGTACAGACATGTACCACCATTCCCTCCTCAGTTTCTAATGGAACACAGAAGCTATTAATCTGGGCCTACTTGGACTTAATTTTTCTACACTCCAGATGAAAATAAATTTGAACATAAAATTCTAAATGTGATGAAGTCTGTGATTGCGGAGTAACAGGGGAGACAGATTTATGTAAGTATACATTTCTATATCTTATTATTACTAATTCTATTTTTTCACTCAGAAACTCTTCTTAGGGGCCTGGATCAATATAAGGGTTTAAGTGTCAGTGTCCTTACTTTTCATAAGCTCCAGAATTGATATCCATCTTTCTGTCCTTTCCTGAAAATATTGTGGAACTTGTTCCAAGAATATTTATGACAGTTTCCTGATCATGTCCCTACTGTGAGAATTCTTGTTAACTCTATTATTATAATTATTATTATAACCTCCATTCTATATTTATAATTTTCCTTCCCTTTACTGGGGACTCAGCATTGTATTAAAAATATGTCAAAATTTATCCAAATTCAAGGTCCTATACCAAGAAGACTTCTGGTACCCCCAACAGATTTCCTATGTCAAAAACAACTTTTTGTGAGACATGGCTTCTCATATTCTTGGCTGTTCTGGAATTCCCTCTGTAGAACAGACTGTCCTTGAGCTCATAGAGATCTACCTGTCTCTGGCTCTTGAGTGCTGGAATTAAAGGTGTGTGCCACTTCCACTTGGCTCCAAAACATCTGTAATCAGATTAAAGTAATGAAAGAAATGCACACACATTAAGATAACATTTCTCTTGTATGAACTCAGCAAATGTAAACATAGGTTTGATGAAAGACTACTGAGGAAACTTGGGGAAAATAATTACTCCCATACATTTCTGGTGGGAGTATAGACTGGTATCACTTTTATGGAAGGCAATCTGGTGATTGTTGTCATAACTACAAATACATATAACTTTTGACCTAGCATTTCTACTTTTGGGAATTTATTTTCTAAACACTAGCACATGTGAAGATTATTGCAGCAATACTTGTATTAGCCAAATATTTGAAATAACTTCTATGCCTATTAGGAGGGAACTATTTAAATAACTTACAATACATCTATACAATAGAATATTATGCTTTAGTTTTACAAATGAGAAAGTTTTAGGATACTAGTATGAGTATGATGCAATATCCAAGACATATATTCAATGAAAAACATAAGGTCCAGAATTGTGTGCATATTATTCATATATATATATATATATATCAATCACATATTTTTGTGCATAGCACTAACATATTTTTGGAATGGTACATAAAACATCTGTCAATGTTGGCTGCCACTAAGTTAAAGATATGGTGCTTAGAGAAGAAATGTGCTGAACACTTATTGCTGCAAACTCTTCTGTAAGTTTTGAATTGCAAACAAAACCCAGTGAATATAGTGCCTAATGCCTATTGTTAAAAGTTTGTTAACTAGTACTCTGTCTTACAAGGAAGTAATGAAGAGAGCAGACCAAAGACAAACTTTGTTTTGTTTACTGTTTTGCCTGAGGCTGTTCTCACTCTAAAGGTGTCAGGAGAAATCTGGAGGCCAGGTTGTTTTAAAGAGACTGAAGGAGTCAGTGCTGATTTATCAGTCACATTATCTACCCCATGACCTCAGCAGGTAACTAATAATCCTGACCTGATCTTTGTTTTATTGCTTTTCACCCAGAAATTTGGAATGTCACAAATGGTTATGTTTTCACAGGCATTTAGTACACACTCAGACAAAATCCCTGAATCAAAGCCTTAAAGAGCATTAATTCTTTCCCTTTCTTTAGTTGTGCCCATATTTTATATTTGGTGCTACTGACTAACAGCTTCCACTGAAAACACACTCTCAGATAATAATCCCTGACATCTTGCTGAATGTATACCCTGTCCCTCAAATCTGAGAATTAATGGAAAAGAACTGATTATATTTTAATTGCATACAGTCACACAGCATATACAACTTCAGAATTCAAATATTTAAACAGGAGAAATCACACTTTAAACTATAAAGTTCAAAGTTCAAACATAAATTCTATTGCAGAAATAAAAGCAAATCCACAACTCAATTGAATAATTTTGTTTTCTAGAATATGAGAAAACTACAGAATATACAAATAACTGATTCTTTGCTTTTTCCCCCCGCCTTTCAGTTTTAATATGAAATGTTTCAGACAATAGGAAGTCATTTGTTAGAGGCCAGAATGATTTTTTGTTTTGAGTTCCAGGCCATCATGGGCTTCAGTAAGTCCCTGTCTAAAGATGATAGAAGAAGAGAAAGAGGAGAAATGTTCTGAACATAAAGAAATGTACAGAGATTTTTTAAAGAACTTTCATGAACCCACAAAAAATCCTACCATAATTATTCCAGATAATTTTAAAACAAAATAATTTTGATGGAGGTCTAGGCCCCTGTGTCTTCCCTACCTCATCTCATATGTTTCACATGTACTTGAGTGGTGTGGGAGGCCCTTCTGTGTATGTGTTGCTTTTATTGGTTTGTGAAAAAAGGACTGGCTTGGCCTATAGCATGGGAGGAGAAAGGCATTGTCAGACAGATGCCATGGAGCCACTGCTGGAGATAGATGTGTTCAAAGTTTGCTAGTAGGTCACAACCTTGTGGGGATATACAGATTAATGGAGATGGGTTAAACTAAGATGTAAGAGTTAGTCAATAAGGAGCTAGAGCTAATGGACCAAGTAGTGATTTAATGGATAGTTTCTGTATGATTATTTTGGGGCTAAGCTAGTTGGGTGGTCAGGAACCAGCAAGTGGTCCCTTCTTACTACACTCGAGAGGAACTAACTATCTTTGATTGGGTTCATCATTCCTATGAGTGGTATGGGAGATTGGTCTGTATTCTGTCAATTATATTTTAAATAAATGCTGATTAGCCAGTAGCCAGGCAGGAAGTATAGGTGGGACAATCAGACAGGAAATAGAGGTGGGTCAATGAGAACAGAAGAATTCTTGGAAGAAGGAAGCCCATTTCTCTGTAGTCCTGTCCAGACAGAGAAGAAGCAAGATGTGACTGCCCTGCTTAAGAAGGTACTGAGCCATGTGGCTAACATAGACAAGAATAATGGGCCAATATATGTTATAAGAGTTAATAAGAAGCCTGAGCTAGGGGTCAATCAGTTTATAGTTAATGTAGACCTATATTATATATATAGTTGATGTAGTAATGTGATTTTTCTGGACTTAACGACTGTGGAAACCAAGTGGGATAGAAACCTCAACAACATATGAGAAGGCGTACACATCCAAAAACAATATATAATGCTGTTTTGCATGCCTTAAACATTATATGCATGATATCTAGAGCCATCATTCAACACCTTCATGATGTGGGATTCCCTTCTGTATGCTGTAAATATGTTTTATTTCCATTGGTTAATGAAGATACTGCTTTGACCAATTGCTCAAGGAATTCCTAGCTAGCTCTTATAGCTTAAATTAAATTAACCAATTTCTATTATTCTGTGCATTGCCACAAGGCTGTGGCTTACCAGTAAGTTCCTGGTATCTTTTTCCTTAGCAGTCTATACTTATGCCTTCCTTTTTACATTTTTCTTTAAACAACAGATGGTTGTTAATTGTTTTCTTTTTTCCCCCATTACCAAGACTTCCACAATAAAAAAAATTGTTCTCTGGGTGCACATGGGAGATACATTATAGGTCATAGGCTATCTCAGTTATATTTACATTGCTGTGATATAATATCATGACCAAGCTAACTTGTAGAGGAAAGAATTTATTTGGGCTTACAGTTCCTGAGGATTTGGATGCATAATGGTCAGGATAGTAGCCACATGGTGGCTAGAGCAGGAAGCTGAGGGCTATGGACACACATTTCACACTACAACCAGGAAACAGGGAGAGCAAATTTGAAATGACACAAGTTTTTAAACTCTCAAAACCTGCCTCCAGTGACATACTTCTTCTGGCAAGGCCACACTTCCCAAACTGGGCCTCCATCTGAGAACCAAACATTCAAATACCATAGAGTATAGGTGACATGCATCATTCAAAGTAACACATAGGTTATGTTTCTTCTCTCTTCCATGTTTTAATCAAACAATTTGTAAATGGAGCCCTACCACTTTATCTTCTTTTCCATAGCCTAGAAGTTTTCTAGGTATACTTCCTGGATTTAGACAGCCTCTGGAATTCTGTTTGGATCCAGATCCCAGTAAGTTAAATGAGTTCATGACAAAAGCTGCAGGCTCTTCACCCTCACTATTTCATTGTAACCCTGACAATCAAGTAGATCCAACTGCAAATACGTGTGTGTGTGTGTGTGTGTGTGTGTGTGTGTGTGTGTGTGTGTCTGATGGTTTTCAAGTACAATTTTGCAACAGAAATAGCAATAGCAATTAGGACCATACTTTGGGAAGCATCCTTAACCTAGGGGTGATGGGAATTCCTTCATCTTCCAGGTGGGCAACTCTGAAATACCTGTGTTATCTAGTTGTATTTGAAGTGTCCTGTATAATTTAAGCATAATGACATTCTGTTTGATAGCAGCAATTCTCTGGGGCCTTTGCCTATATAATCAGCTGGCATTCAAACTCTTCTCTCCATGTGTTTCTGAGGGACTTGCTACATTCCAACTGTCTCTCACATGTGTAAATGAAGATGCTGATGATGGCCATAGGGATGGGTGAAATTGTCTACATATGTAGAGCCCATTTGTAGAACTGCCTCCTCCCCATAAGCAACTGTTTACACAACATTCACAGACAAGATGCAATAAATATCCTGCTGCTTAATTCTTGGAGAATATTAGGCAAAATATTCTGTGTAAAGTGTTAATATCTGCTAGGTCAGGAAGTTTTCTGAAATCCATGCCTTTAATTTCCATTCTTACAATCCTGACCTGCCAAAGGATAGTAAATTAGTTACTCCCTGTTCTTGTAATAAACCACCATGATCAAAGGCAACTTAAGAAAGAGTCTATTTTGGCTTGCACTTCCAGAGAGATAAGAGTTCCTAATGGCCAAGTAGGAGCATGGCAGCAAGAGTAGGGATGGCAGCAGGAACTGGATGTTCAGATAACATATCCTTTTAATCTGAAAGCCCACCCCAAGTGACATATTTCTTCCAGGAAGTTCACACCTCTTAGACCTCCCCACACAGCAAGAATTCAAATGTCAGAGACTATGGGGGACATTTCTCAAACACCATAAGTAGTGACTTGAATGTAAAAATCACCCTATTTTTCTGAGTTCAAAAAAGTGAGATAGTTAAAACCTAAGATTTGGCATAGCTGTACCATTTTATTTTTGTTCTATTTTATATTATTTTTCTGAAATTTCATAAAAATGGTAACTGTATACATAAACATTAAGCAACAAGTTTAATATTTTGCTAGTTCTTTGAGAATCTCATACAATGTAGTTTGGTCATGTCCACCTCTTATTTTTCCCCAGCTCCTCCCAGATTCATCCCCTTAGAATTGATTGTTTTCTTTTTTTTTATCAAAATAACTTACTTAGTCCAACTTTTGCTTACCATATACTCATAGGAATAGGGCCATTCACTGGAGTGTCATTGGGTTACCAGGAGCCATGCTCTTAAAGAAAATTGGCTCTCCTTTCCCCACAAATATCAACTGTCAATAACTCCACCATTGGGGATGGAGGCACAATTCTATCTATGCTAGAGTGTTGACTAGCTAAGCAACCATTCTATAATGTTGAAAAGATTCAATTTTAATACTTTATTTTGTACAATATTAAAACTGAGAATTACCTTAAAGTTTATCTTCAATAAATTTATAATACAAGGGCATTCATTAAAATGGGCCCCTGAAACATTATTTCTTTCTTTGTTATGTTTTAAAGTGACAGATTTAATTAGTGTCGTGTCAGTTGATAGACTGCCAAGGCTGTGCTTTGTCAGCTGACAGGACCATATCAGTAAACAATTCTATGATGAGATGCAGACAAGGAAAATGCTTATTATGTTGTAAGAAAACAGCATTGGGCAGTAAGATATATTTTATGTTTCACTGTAGGGCTAGATTAACTGATTTGTGAAGGCCTGTCTTCAAATTCAAAAGCTTGTTTTCATGATGATTACTTTATTTTGCATGTCATATTCATTGGATTTAAAAGCTTCATAGTTGAAAACTACCTTTGGGTCATGAATTCTAAATTATACACCTACCTCTTTGAACCCAGTTCAGAGATAAGGTTTAGAGTACCAGTTGGTCCCTCTTAGAACAGTGTATGGTGGAGAAGTGAAATAGTTATTTTTAGTTAACACTAACAGATGTAAAATACAGATTATAGCAGTTCCCATATCAGTGAGTAGTTAGGAAACTAAATGATGTCCTTGGAGAGTTATGAACATAACTTCACATGGCCCTCAGAATGAATAAGGAGTGCTTTATGTTGTTATTGCTATTTTTTTTTTGAGATACAGTAACTGAGACTGGCCTTGAAACTGCAAAATTGCCTATCTGCTTACTTCTAGATACCATGTTCTAGAAGCATGGGTATGAGCTACAACTCAGAAAGGCCATTCAAATATTTTTTGTTTGTTTGTTTGTTTTTTCAAGACTGGGTTGCTTTGTGTAGCTTTGGAACCTGCCTGGAACTCACTCTGCCAGGAACAACTCACCTGGTTGGCCTCAAACTGACAGAGATGTACCTGCCTCTGCCTCCTTCCCAAGTGCTGAGATTAATGGCATGTACCACCACCACCTGGCTAAGAATTTTTTAAAATGCCTTGATTTATGACTTTCTTTTTTGTCTTGATATAAAACTTCACAAAACTGCTTCCATGTGGAAACATGGAACCTGAGGTAATTTAACTCTGTTTTTTTTCTGGGCCAATGACCTTTCAAATTTGACTCCAGAAAAAACTATCTCTTGTTTCTTTTGAGGTGAAAGCTATGATTTTTTCCCCATCAACAGATTAAAGGTGCACACCACCATGCCCAGCCTAGATGAAGTTCTTAATTGAGTGACAGTCTTTACACAGTTTGGAAAAATTAATACTTACCAGATAGGCTGAATAATTATATTGTATTTCCTAAATCATATATGCATTTGTTAGGTCCAAAGTGATCCCCAAATGAGAGTGCTGCTGACAATCTCCTAAACAGAAGGACTCTGAACAGGTAAACAGAAGGACTGTTACAGGGAAAACAGAAACCAAGGAATTCCTCAAGAATCTCCTAAGGCTGGTTTCCTTTTAAAACTACTACTTTACTTATCCAGTGCAACCATCAACTACTTCTGCAAGGGCATCTAAGTCCCAAAGATCCTGCTCCAGTTCAAAGATGCCATGCTAAGTACAAGACTATTCTGGCCTGCATCTCTTCTCCTGTCACTACTTGTCTCTTTAAAATTAAAAAGCCTTTTTTTCCCTTGCCTGCTGTTCTCAACCCCTGAGAGATAGCCTAGCAGTTTGAGTCCCCAATAAACTTTTCTTTCTATCAATAGAGTGGTTTAATTCAGTGGTTTCACTGTACTTTCACAACATAGGGTAAGAACTAAAGACACACACGTACAGTTATATTCAAAAACCATTTACCAGGTAAGAATACTGAAATGTTAGTCATCAGAGAGAGTGATCAAAATGAGATATTTTGAATCACAGAGAAAGAAAGCATTTGCTAAATATTTTGTTAGATTTGAACTACGTTGTAGGAGGCTGCTTGTTTGTTCCCAACTGCTCACCCCTGTAATAATTACACAAATACCACATTATTTGCAATACAATTTGGCCAACAGCTTAAGCATATTTCTGGCTAACTCATATCTTAAATTAACCCACTTCCATTAATCTGTGTATCACCACAAGGCTGTGGCTTATTGGGTAATGTTCCAGTGTCTGTCTCCAGCAGGGCTACATGGCTTCTCTCTGACTCCATCTTTCTTCCAGCATCCAGTTTAGTTTTCCCCACCTAGCTCTACTCTTTTGCCCTACCACAGGCCAAGACAGTTTCTTTATTAACCAATGGTATTCACAGCATACCGAGGAGAATCCCACATCACCTCCCCTTTTCTGTTTAAATAAAAAGAAATGTTTTAACTTTAACACAGAAAATTACATATAATAAAACAGATGTCAAGCAAAAATTATAGTTACAATATTTATATCTACTTTATCTTTGACCATAACTAAGGAAAACTATAGTTATAACTATCTATTCTTCAACAATATTTGAGAATTTGGGCATAGTTCTCTCAAAACTGCTTCCTGATTTTTGTTAAATGAAGTAATTTTGGGGAGTGTGCATGCTGACATTTTGGGGGGTCTTGGTCCATCAAACCTCGTAAGTCTGAAGGATTCCACAGGTTCTTATCCTCTGTGGAAAGAAAAAAAGTACTTCTTTTCCAAGCCAATATATCCTTAGACCAAAATTTAGAAGACAAGATACCTTTAAAGTATATATGTTGACTTCTTAGCTCCTTTACAGTCAAAAAATTCAAAGAAAACACAATAATATACATAATCTAGACTCTCTGTGTATATTCCACCTTTACCTGGCTTATTTTTCTTCTTATTAATTATAATAATACAGAAAGTGTGACAGGGAACCTTGGAAGGGTAGAAATGTTTTTTTGTTTTTTTGGGATAGGGTTTTTAAAGGGGAAACATTGTAATCAGGGGAGTTCATGTCCTGTTGTCTTGGGATTGGGTAAGGGGTACATAGGATAAGGTAGTTTCTGAAACTATTAGTCAGTTTTTGGGTGCAAAAACCTAACAAAGATCCATAAATTACTGACAAGGTAGGTTCAAGGACAGGATGCCTCCCTAGAACATCTGGACCTCATTAAATTTTATGGCCCTGCCCCCATCTTCTTAATTGGCCATTTTTAGGGTATCTGTTCAAATTTCTGCTATGGCAACACATTTCTAGAGCTGAGATTGCCCATCCCCCACTCATTATAAGGCTTACGATGAAGCTCCTTCTTTAAAACGGATTTTGCAAAGTCAGGTCCTCACAAGGTCCAATCTCTTCAGTTCTCTCTGGCATCTCCTCCTCCTTTTCCTCTCGTCCTGGAAATCCCAACTATTCTTGCCTGCCTAACTATTGACCATTCAGATCTTTACTAAACCAATTAGAAGGCACCTTGGCAAAGACTCATTTTAACTGTGTACAAAAAGATCATCCCACAAAAGCTTTCCACATGGCTCAGGGCTATGTTCACCCTGGACTTCCACAGATGTCTCTGCCTCTACTTACACTCCACTTTTTATCTACAATAAACTTTCTCCTCCACCATATTTACAAGCAGTCATGTCCTTTCATTTTTACTTCTTTCTTTCATTCAACAATCAGATTTTTAAAAATAAATCTGTGTTTCCATAATTAACATGTGAAAGCACAGAACCTAAATTAGCTTAAGGTATAAATTTAAAACTCCCTCCAATAGACAAGATTCTATTCCAACCGATAATTTTCCTTCTCCGAGCATGAGATTCCTAGGAAAATTCCCATTGAGGGGGATCCATTGTTTCAGTGTCTGAGAGTCATAATGAGAGACACTGGTATCTCTTTTGAATGTCATTAATGGTACCAAGCCTGTTCTAGCTTGGTGAATATTCTCTGCACACACTGTCAACACTAGCACTTGGTCAGGGAAAGAAGGTTTTGCCATTTGCCTCTGAGCCTCACCCCAGGGGGAAAGAAAATGAAAAATAAAAATTTATGCCTGGGAAATGCTGAAACATGCATGGGCAGACTAGTATATGGTGGTTCTGTTGAACTTGTCCATATTAGGTTTCATGGTATAAGTTTATGATGACGATTGACCAGGTCTCTTCTTCAAGAGGGCACCAGATCTCATTACAGATGATTGTGAACCACCATGTGGATGCTGGGAATTGAACTCAGGACCTTTGGAAGAACAGGAAGTGCTCTTAACCTCTGACCCATCTCTCCAGTCCTGAGACTGGCCGTAAATTTCCAATCTGCCTGCATTTACCTCCCAAGTGCCAGAATTATAGGCATATGCCACCATCCAGAAAGCCTTTTGTAACATGAATTATACAATGAAATGCCAAAAGGTAAAGTTGAGTTTTAATTAAGTTTTTCTGACTACAAAACTCATAGATCAGGAAGAAGTCTTCAGGCCATAAAGAAAACTATAGTGAAGATTCTCTACACACACTGTGAACACTAGCGCTTGGTTATGCAAGAAAGGTTTTGCCATTTACAAATACACACCCCAGCCCCATCACAGAGGGGAAAGGCTTTACTATTTTCCCATGGGTTTGAAGCTTTGGGGATTTTGAAATGGAGAGCTTACTTTAACACACACACATTCAATCAGGATTTCACTCACTTAGGGCTTTCTCTGCTCCTTACAAAAGTGACGCTAAATGTAGTATTTTGCAAGTTATGTTTTTTATTAAAAATGTGATCAAAAGTGGAGCTGGAGAGATGGCTCAGTAGTTAATAATACTTCTCTTAGGGAAAACTTGGGTTCAGTTCCAAGCACCCACATCAGGTGACTAACAACCATCTGTAATGCCAGTTCCAGGTGATCCAGCACCCTGTTATGGCTTCTACAGAGATGTAAATGTGTGTAAATGGGAACAAATACACACACACACATAAATAATAGTAAATAAATTAATCTCTTTTAAAATAATAGAAAGTGTCCTTATCATTAAACTGTCTTTGAAACCATGTCTCTTTTTGTGCCCTTTCATCTTACCTAGGAGAGGTTCATAATTTATCCAGCGTAGCAAATTTCCTAAGCTCTTGGCTTTTCTCTTCTAAATCATCAATACTTTAATGGCATTCTTTGATGATATACCTTTTTGTAAGTATCCCTCTGATGCTTTGACCTGAAGTTCTGTGTGAGCAATCATCAGATACAATGATGAGCAGGCTTTTAAACTTTCTGATACTGATGCCAAATTGTCTTCCCTAAAACCTGTTGCAGTTTATGTGCTGATTCATGGTGAGAATAGTTGTTTGAAGACATGAACTATTTTATCACAGCATGAGAGTAATAGCAGCTGCTGTAAGAAAAATGAAGCCCCCCCCCCCTTCCGGTCACACAGTCTAGCCTTATCTTAATTTTGGTTTAATTTGCACTTCCACACAATTGAAAATTCTAGTATCTCTGTTTGGTTTTCTGGAGGCCAATGAAAAAAATGAGACTGCCAAATCCCTACGAAGCCACACTATGCGAACTTTGAATTCTATCAGATTCTCAAGGGCAGAGCCTTTTTCAGACTAATCTTTTTATCTTTAATACCTGATTCCCATCTGATGTGTCCTATGTCCTGAATTCACTATCCCACAGCATCTCTAATCTAGGATGATTTAGGGTGCTGAACTGATGACTGGGAATGTGTCAATGAACAATAACGAGCTTCCTTTGCCTGAACACTTCACAGGTTTATCTTATCTCTCACATGACAACAAACTCTGCTTAGGGATAAAGGTGCAAATTCCACACTCCATCACAAAGTAAACTGCTTTCAAATGAGCATCACATGATGTAAACTGCTTTTAGAAGAGCATCTCAGATGGTGCCTCACAATGTTTGTTACTAGAGTTGGCTCTTGCAGACAACCCAGGTTCAGTTCCCAGTACTTATACGAGGGCTCACAACCATCTGTAACTCAAGCTTCCAGGAATCCAATGCCCTCTTCTGATCCCCACTGACACCAGGCATGCATGCGGTATACATAAATACAGGCAAGCAAAGCATTCAAAACTCATAAAATAAATAAATATAAAAAGGAAATTTGAAACAAAAAACAAGCCAAGAAAAAATGGGAAAAAAGAAAATTTCAAAAAGCTAAATATTTCTGAAGGTGGTGGTGTGCCGAGTTGCTTCACAAGTTGCCAATTAGTTAACACCTTTAAGATGTATCCTACTGAAATCCTACAAAGCAAAGGTGTTCCAGTCCTGTCCATGCCAAGCAACTCACAGGTAGGTCTCTGGGCCTGCTGATGAAATTCCTGAAAGTACTTCTTTCCCAGAGTGAAAAGGCCATACTGGTTTCAACAGCAGCAGCAAGTGTGAGTCCGACGTTGCTGTGGGACTGAGCTCTCAAACATTCTACAAGATCATGATTGCCACCTTGTTTGATGACTCTACTACTTTCCGGCTTGTGACATGCCCCTACTTCTGTCTCCTGCACAGAATACCTATAAAAAGTGTTTATTCATGTCCAGTCATCTTTCTACCTACATTCCTTTTCATTTTAACTACCTTTCCTTCTCTTCTGTCTATGTGGAGCAAATACATATTTTTTTCTCCTCTTCTAACCTGTAAAAAATCCTTTCAGGAACATCTAGAGTGCATCAATGTCTCTTTGGGCATCAGGAAAATCTCAAATAGGGTCATAGTCACTGGATGTGTAGATCTTACAGGGGTTTTGAAAATAAAACTATTGCAGATTTACTTTCTTACAGAGCGCCCCTAGTGACTTGAGAGTTTTCTAATCACAGATTTTAAGGCTACAGTTCATTATGATCCTTTTCACCTCCAAAGAGGTTGAAAATCTTGAGCCTGATGCAGTGTTCTCTCCTTCTCTCTCAGAAAAAGTTTTCTTCAGTGACTACCTCTTTAATGTCAGTGGACGAAGGGCAGAACAACCTCCATAATATAAAAAAAAATATGTGAAATGCCTCTTCATTCTCTCTTCATGTTACCATGTTGACCAAATAAGGACTCAATTTATTCACATTGATAACATCAGGAAATATGACAATTTCTTATATACTATACTACAGTCTATCAGCACAAAAATCACACAGTTTATACCAAGGTTCAGTTACATCAGTACTATTGATATTTTGAGCTATTGTTCTGTATGGCTGTCTAATATACTGTAAAATGTTTAGCAGTATTCTTAGGCTCTGACTACTGGATAACATTTGTATCTTACCTGGTTGTAATAAGTTTTAATAAGAAAATGACTTCAGAATCTAAATGTCTAAGGTAACAGAGTCATCTCAGTTAGGAATTATTGGTACATAGAACATGAATGTTCCTAAACATACATAATTTTAAATAAAGCTTCATTTAGTTTACTTTCAATGAGCTACCTAAGTAACAATTATACTTACTATAAAATCAGTGTGATTCATCATAGTAAGATACCCATGCACCACATGTATGAGTAAAAACATATTTATAATCACATCAATAATTGGGGACTTTGATGAAAATGAATTAATTTGAGAGTGTTTGATCACCATTAAGTGAAATGACAGAAAAATTATGAATTTGTTCTTATGTTTGATCACCATTAAATGAAATGACAACCAAATTATAAATTTGTACATAGATGTTGATGGCACCCCTTTTCTGCATCTTTGAACTCATGGGACCTATCCAATCCCAGAGGAAATAAAAAGAATGCTCAATGGATTGAACCAATATGAACTACATAGGTTGATTGGAGTGATCTGGATGCTGGTAGTAGAAAAATATTTTCAAGAGAATGAGATTCTTCTTGATGCATGGGATTCCTCTTGATGTAGAGAATATAGTAACATTGGTCTTTAAACATAGAGACATTGTCATAGACATGGAAACAGAGGTGAGGCTATTGCAGCAGTTCAGATAAGGTACAATGATACCCTAAGGCTAGTTCCTTCAGCACAGGATGCTTCCTGAAGAAAGACAATATTGAAGAAGAAGAACATGCATACAAATAAAAGCAATATATTTATCAGTTCTGGAATCATTTGGTGTAAGGCATTAATCTAGGGGTAAGGTGTTAATTTGGGATTCTATAAGATCAAAGAGCCATAATTAATACCATCTAATGGCCTTTCCAATTCTATCCCCCAAACCCTCCCCGCATAATTTCAAAAGTATCCCAGAACATGTGATTGAAGCACTAGTCACTGATCCTTCTATCTATTGTTTTATAAGAAAAGGAGATGGAACGTGAACAAGAACCAATTTCAGCACACACTAGCAGACTCACAGTTGAGAATAAGAGATATAAAAGGCTGTTGTAACAATCTATCTTCCCATTCCCACTCTCACCCTCTCCCTCCAACAAAGAAACAGCTACAACAGGAAGCCATTGAAGAAAACTCTTAAAAATAACGAGATGGATGCTGAAGTACAAGTCCCCACAGTTGATGGATTCCGGCAAGAGTCAGGGTGAGAAAGGACTCAGTTTTGTTTAAAGGAAGTTTGACTATGCTCCTGTGAGTATATGAGCAACACAAATTGGATGAGATATTTTTCTTCTTTTGGGAGGAGAGGTCACAAATATCAGGGGGTACAGACCTGGGACAACTGGGATGTGAGTGTGATTGGGGTGCATTATGTGAAATTCCCAAATAATCAATAAAAATAATATGTTGGAAAACAAAAGTTAATTTAGCTACATGCACATCTTAAATTTCCCTATAGGAGATGATACTTGTGATGGCTATTTTGTTTGTCGATGTAACTGCATCTGACATTACATAAAAACTCACCTGTGAAGGACTTTTGCATAATTTGAAGTGGGAAGATCACTTCTAATCCAGATCTTTGAGGCAGGAAGACACAACTTTAATCTGGATTCTTGAAATGAAAAGACATGGTTTTAATCCAGCTCTTTTGAGGTGCAAAGACCCACCTCTAATCAGGGTTACTTCTGCTGGAAGCCTGCATAAAGACATATTAAAAGGAAGCTTGCTCACTTTTCCTGCTTGCTCTCACCTTACTATCATGTCCATTCCTTCACTGGCATTAGAGCTCCATGTCTGGAGCATCCTGAAGACCAACTGAGCCATCCAAGTCTCCTGGACTGAATAATAACTGGATTCTTCAACCTTCTGCCATAGGCAGCGACCACTGTATTAGCTAGACCACAACCTACAAGACATTTTAATATATATTGACAGAGAGAGAGAGAGAGAGAGAGAGAGAGAGAGAGAGAGAGAGAGAGAGATTAATTATATAAGTTCTGTTACTCTAGAGAACCTTAACTAATACCATTATTCAAAAGATTCACTGTTGTCTGAGAGGGAGAATTGTAATTCTCAAACTTATTGTTAAGTTGTGCTATGTGATTTTCTTTGTTCAATGCAATTGGATAGTGATGGCAAGACGTTAACAGACTGCCAGACTCTCTGTGTAGTCTACCAGAGTCTCTTAACTAGCCATATTTCAGCTACTCTTTCACCTTGTTATTACAGTGAAGATGAGATGAAGCGAAGTCATTTTCCACCCTCAAAAAACACATATGGTGAGGTCAAACTAAGCTCGCTAATATAAACTTAGAGATTCTGGGATCATTTGTTCGTACAATATAACTGATCTTGTTTAGAGTCAGTCATTTCCAGAGAGGTTCTGACTCACAAAACTCTGATTGGGAATCACGGATATAAAGAACTCAAACATCATATATCTGCACATGTTTGTGTGGGCTGTATTCATAAGACAAATATGTCAGCCTCGAAATGATGACCTATTCCCAAGCTTGGAGACTTCTGGATGACATGTAAAATTATGATGCATGAACTTACTAAGAAATATTCTACCCACCACTGCCAAAAGGCTACCCCCTCCATAGAAAGGGGACTGTGGAACACAGTGGCTTTCTCTAAAGCTTTGTTCACTTCTCTTTGAATATGAATTAATTCCTCATGGTATTATAAGGAATTTCAAAGTGAATGGAACCAATTATCCTCTGCATTTTCTTTTTTACATCCCCACAGAAATAGGTCTTTCAGGGACTCTAGATTCTCCTGGAAGACAGAGATAAGAAAATTTTGCTACATTTTGACTATGATATTGGATATTGTTTATAGAAACAGGCTTAAGGTTTTAATAAAAGATAACATTTCAGCTATTTAATATTAATTATGGTGGTGGTATTGGTGGTGGTTATTTAGTTGGGGGCTTCAACCCAGCCCATTATTGAAATATTGGGCGGAAAGTTCCAAACCCCCTCCTCTGGGAGTGGCCTCAGTCCAGAGGACACATCCAAGAAAGCCTACCAAATAGTGACCTCTCCTGAGGGAGGGTGAGGAAGTCTGCCAAATGGTGACTCCTCCCCAGGGAGGATCAAGAAGCCTGCCAAAAGGTGACCACACCCCAGGAAATGTCAAGACCACTCCCACAGACTATTTAAACTGCCCTCCTCCCCAGAGAATGGACATGTGGTCTCCTCTCTTCCCTCTCTGGTAGTCATTCTGGTTCTCCTGTCCCCTCTCCGTGTTTTCCCGGGCGCTGACACCCACTAAACCTGGGCATCTTTAAATTTGATCTGATTTGGTCTGATTAAGATTATTGCATCAGCGGAGAGGTTTGTGGGTCAGAAAATAGTTAACAGTGGTGAGTATGAATATGATATATGTGTGGGTTGTATGCACATACGCATATGTACATTAGTGTACATGCTCTTGCATGCATGAGTGAGCCCAGAGAAGACATCAGATGTCTTGCACTATCATTTTCTCCCTTGTTCCTTTGAGATAGGTTCTCTTATCAAACTGCAGCTAGACTGGCAGCTAGCAAGTCTCAGAAATCTTCCTATTTCAATTTCCTACAACACTGGGGTTTTAGTTCTGCATATAGCCATACAAAGTTTTTTACATGACTGGTAAGATCCAAACTCAGATCCTTATGATTGCTCAGCAAGTACTATTGCCTACTGAGCAATTTCCCTAGGTCATTAATAACCATTTTAATAAGTTAAATGCTTTATTACAGTCATTAAAATCTGAAATGTCCTTGGAGAAAGTAAGAATAGGTTTGTCTTTCTTTAAAGCCATTTTAAAATTGGAAATATCTTTGGACAGAGGTAAACTCATTAAAAATACAGAATCAGTATACTTGAAAACTCATTTAAATATTATTTTGGGCTCTCTGTGACTCTATCTCTCCACCACATCATACTGGGTACAGTGATGATGCAGAAATAGACAGCAGAGTAAGAAAGAGATCAGATGATCACAATTAAGAAGCATACCAGTACAGCTTTCATTTGGCATGCCTCTATGGTCCTAAACACTAACTACATTAGAATACATCTTTGGCTCTTATGAGGCTTCAGGGCACACTCAGACCTATGTTGACTGAGATTTCTGTCCTTCCTGGTTTCTGCAGTCGTTAAGTCCCAAAGAAATCACACAGAGGTCTACATTAATTATAAAATGATTGGCCTATTATCTCAGACCTCTTATTAACTCTTATAGCTTATATTAGTCCATAATTCTTCTCTGTGTTAGCCATGTGGCTTGGTACCTTTTTCTGCGAGGCAGTCACATCTTGCTTCCTCTACAGCTGGGTCATGACTGCAGACTAGAACTTTCCTCTTCCCATAATTCTCATTGCCCTGCCTCTACTTCCTGCCTGGTTGCTGGCCAATCAGCATTTTATTAAACAAGTATAAGAAACAAATCTTTACAGGGTAAAACCATTGGCCCACTGCAGACCTACAGTCAACTATTTGGACAGTTTAGGTCAAAGCAGCTATCTTAGAATTTTATTATTGTGAAGAGACATCATGACCACAGCAACTCTTATAAAGGGAAGCATTTGATAGACGTTGGCTTACAGTTTCAGAGGTTTAGTCCATTATTGTCATGGTGGAAAACATGGCAGTGCACAGGCAGACATGATGCTGGAGAAGGAGCTAAGATTTCTATATCTGCAGGCAGTAATAGCAGACTGTGTCCCACACTGGGTATAGTTTAAACAAATATGAGACCTGAAAGCCCATCCTCACAGTGACACACTTCCTCCAGTGAGGCCACACTTACTTCAACAAGGCCACCCCTCCCAATAGTGCCACTCCTTATGACTAAGCATTCAAATACATGAGTCTACAAGGTATCATTCCTGCACAAACCATCATAGGGGCCCATGGAATAATGCCACTTCCATTTAACTTCATGGAAGAACAAGATGGACTGCAGAGAAGTAGGAAGACTGGAGTGTCAGTGAAGCCCAAGATATGACTAATTCTGGACTGGTAAAGATATTTTCTCTTTTACTCCATTTTAAATTGCTATAATCAAATGTCTCAGACCAAATGCTGTATATTAAAAAGAAGTTTGTTTTTGCTCATGGTTCTAAGGACAGAAAATCCTTAAACTAGGTAGCCACATTTAATTGACTTGTGCCAAAATCCTTAATGTCAGAAGAGAGAAATGGAATATGCACAAGAGAGATAAAGGAGAGCTAGACTCTTCATGACAGTCCATTCTTATGATAACTAATTCCTCCCAGCCACACAACAAAGATATTGATCCCTTTTAAAGGCTCCACATTCTTAGACTACTTTATTGACAACAAAATTTCAACATGAGTTTGGTGAGTGTTATGGTTAGAATATAAAGTGTCCTCCAAAGAATCATGTGTTTGAGCATATGGTTCTTCAGCGAATGACACCATTTTAGAAAATTGTGGAAATGCTTGGGTCAGAGGCCTTGCTGGTAGAAGTAGGGAACTGGGCATGGGTTTTGGAGGTCATACCTTTTTTGGTTCTGCTTTAGCTTTCTATGCTTCCCAATGTATACCATGCGAGTAAGCCACTGTTGTATATTCTGCTATCACCGTAGGTGGAGCCACCCTTGCCATAAAGTGAATTTTAACTCCTCTAAAACTGAATTAAAATAAACTTTCTGTCTTAGTTTGGGTTTCTATTGCTGTGAATAGACACCATGACTATAGCAACTCTTATAAAGGAGAACATTTAATTATGATAGCTTACAGTTATCATCATGGCTTGAACCAAGGCAGTAGGCAGGAAGCCATGGTGCTACAGAAAGAGCTGAGTATTCTTACATCTTACAAGAAGTGGTCTGTCTCACTGGGTGTAGCTCTAGCAAATGAGACCTCAAAAGTCACTTCAACAGTGACACACTTCCTTTAACAAGACCATACCTACTCCAACAAAGCCATACCTTCTAATAGTGCAACTCCCTTTGGGGGGCATTTTCTTTCAAACCAACACACCTTCTTCACTTCTGTTGTTTCTGCTTTTGTCAAGCATATTGTTCCAGCAATGAGAAAGTACTGCAATGGTGACAAGCCATATTTTAACCCCTACTGATTGATCCCCAATCAAATACTTGATTTCAGCAGATGCTTAATAAGACACCAGATGTAGTTCAGCCAGATGACTTCAGTGGATAAAGTGAGACTTCATGAGTCTGACAACCTGAGTTTTATCCATGATACCAACATAAACATGGAAAAAGAAATCCTAGTTAATAAAGTTGTCTTCTCCCTCTCTCTTTTATACCCCATATACCACACAGACAAACACAAATGTTATAGGGTTCTTATTGTACTTGTCACCTGGGACAAACCAAGTATTGCACATCCTGAAAAGATGACTAACCCAGAAAAGAAAGTGAAGTGACTATAGGAGAGTGAGGGACCACTGACAGACTATGACAGCTAGATATCTGAAGCAGGAATGCCAAAAGGACAATGCCACTACCCTGAAATGAAAGTTGAGATTCTGAGGATATCAGACACAAAACAATGATTTCAGATCTGAGGATGGGAGGGAAATGTTGACAGAGGTTTCTGTCCTACCTGGTCATTCAGTTGTTCAGTCTTAAAGGAACACACAGAGGTCTACATTAATTATAAACTGGTTGGCCTGGTAGCTCAGGCTTTTCTTATTAACTAATTCTTATATCTTATATTAGCCCATTAGTGTTGTCTATTCTGAGGTGGTCCAATTACAGCAGTTCTCTTTCCCTGTTCACCTAATCTGAGTTGGATTAATCAATTGGAACAAGTTTTTTGACACAAGAAGGTAGGAATTAGCTTACTGGGTATCTTGTTTGTGCTATGATTAACACAAGAAAACTACCTCTGCGTTTAAAAGGTCAGAGAATCCCTGACCAATTAAGAAGGCAAAAATCATCCCAAATTCATGATTTGGTGCTTTTTATTTAAAATACAAAAGCCTATTTCAAGGTTCATTTCAAAATAATTTAAATATAAAGTGATAAGGGAAGAGAAAGACATTTTAAAAGAACAATGTTTCACTGTGACAAAAATGAAAATCTAGAAAGTTTCATAAGAAAAGCTTCTAAATTAAAAATCATTATGAATAATAGTTTTGTATTATGTCTAAAACAGCATTTGAATCTGGGTGTCTTTGCTAGTTTATCTCAGATTAAACCTGGGTGATTGTAAATATGTGTGGAGTTTTTATTCTTTGAATTTCTTCCAGAGACAGTTTGGACTCATTAGACTTAAACATTAATGATGAGTGGGTGGAGTAATTTTGTTTTGTTTTGTTTTGTCGTTTTACTGCTTCAGAACAAGTGACTAGACAGAAAGAATCTATTACTTCTGGATATTTATTTCTTTCTTTGAGCGATGAAAAGAGATTAGCAGTGTGTTTGTTTCAAAAGATCATCACAAACTAAAATTTAAACCAGCATAAAAGTGCACAGTGAGCAACACTGGTGTTTGTCTACTTTTCTTGGGTTTAAACTACATGATAATTAGGTCGATTTTATCAGTGCTGTGGAGTTCTCCCATCACCAAATACTTAGAAAGGTGTTTCTATCCACAAACTACTTTTGTATGTGAATATGCATATATCATTGAATGCTTTACTTGACAAAAATGAACCTCAAATGGAGAAAATGTTTGCTGCAAAAATTCAGGTTTTAAAAATGTGTAACAAAGCTACACATTTTCACCTTTGGCTCAGCAGGGAGTGGGAGATAATGTCTGAGGGTTTTTCCTGACTGTGCAAAGGATTAGTTTGTGTTGTTGCAACCCAGTACCAGGGATAGTGAGCAGACTTGTAATGCAGGCGTCATGTTTCCATAAATAGAGTTAATCATAATAGACATAGTATGCTAAACACATCATCCTTCAAGCTTTCCTAATACAGCACATCAGACAAAATACATCAACTGAAATAATGTAACGAAACACTGAGGAAAAGTAGGAAAGAGAAAATTGCCTGTGGTACTTCAAAGGTACCACATGTACCAAGGCCTCCCTGGAGGATTTCCTGTATGGTAAAAATGCAATGTGAGTGAACATGCTTTCCAGCTGCAAAGTCCAAATGTGGAGGCCAGGGAAGAGTGGCTCAGGTTCTAGCTCTTCAAATAAAACTCCAGGTGTTTTACCTCAAAGATTACCTGAAAGAGACAAGCACAATTGTGCTTTTAGGAATGGAACTAAGGGAGTTTAATGGAAAAGTAAAGTTCATCGATTCTAAACCAACTGCAAGTCCCCTGACAGGGGAATGCAAGTTGAACAGGGTGTTGAATTGATTTTCCAGTGCCAACTCTGCAGGAGGAAGACAATTCTAGAATGCTAGGTTGGAACCATTCCAAAAGGTAACTCCCACCCCACGCTGCACCTCCTAGATCAAGTGTTTACACATTCAGTTATGCATAGTTCAGAAAAGAGGAAAGGAAACTCTTGTCTCTCCTGATGAGGAGGAAATTTTCTTCTGTGGAAAAAGACTTTCCTCAGTATGCTCTTAATTTAAAGGGCATCTGGCCAAGTCTTTTATAAAGGTATAAACCTTTGAGAAAGGGGGGAAAGGGACTCACTTTGCTTGAACTTCAAGAAAATGGTTTCTATTTGCTGACAAAGTTAGAGATTCAAGACTTTGCAATACACTGCTCTGCCTTCTTTGAGTATATTGAAAAGAGCATGAGAGAAATCCATCTGAGTCTAATTAGAGTTATAGGGATGACAACTTCTTGGAAACAAACTACAAAAACTGACTTTCTACATACTGGCTGATCATGAATACTGTAGTAATTTCATCAACTGATGAAAAACTCTACAAATACTCTAAGATAGAAATGGGAAGATGCTGGCTTTTGTTTTCATGAATTTTGTTTTGTTTAATTGTGTTTCTCTTGGTGCTGAGAATCAAAACCAAGGTCTCGCTAGTGCAAAGCAAGTGCTCTTCCACTAAGCCACTCCCTCACCCTCTGAATGGGATAGCTAATTTAGATTTGGGATCAAACTGACAGCTGGCAAGGAAATGAATACTTTAATGTCACAAAGTCGCCATTGGTTGAGTCTTAGTCACTGTAGTGCCTGCCTTGAGGCATCTAATGCATAACAAATGAAGAACTGACTTTCATTATCCTCATCATTTGCTTTTTAAGATATTATCTATCCCAGACTGTTCTGGAACTCACTATGAAGGTCAGACAGGCCTCCAGCTTGCAGCAATATTCCTGCTTCACCCTCCAGAATTCTGGGATTACAGACCTAATCCGCCAATCCCACTGTTGCTGTTTTTTACATCAGTAAAAATGATTTGAATAATAATTTAGATAATTTGACCTTGAACTAGGGATACCAACAGAATTGCCAGTGAGAGCACTTCAGGTCCATTTTTCTGCCTCAGTCTAAGAATTTATTAAAAAATCATTTCTTTTTGTCTTTTTGATGCAATGTTTCATCTAATCTCATTTTTCCAAACTCTGTGCTATGATTTGAGGAAATTTCTTTATGTTGGACAATTTTGGTTGCCCAAGCCTGATTTCAGAGATCATCTGAACAATACTTAACAGACACTGCTTGAGGTCTTGTGCCCTAGGCTTTACCATTTAGATTTGTGTTACCAAAGGATGTGTCTATTTCTGGATTTCTAGCCTAGGCGGTAAAATAGTACAAGAAGGAACTTTGAACCCATGGTTTCTTAGACCAGATGCTTGACACATTTTCCCCAGTAACTTTCAAATCAAACTTTTCAAATACTTTCTGAAATAATGAATAAGTGATGCATCACTATGTAATTTACAAAACTCAGTGTCAAGCAAAATAAGCATGGAATCTAATCTCACAATTTTGTTTCTCTCAAGCAAAAATTCTAATGTGTTTTATAAACACCATTTATAAAATTCTCTCTCTCTCTTTCTCTCTTTCTCACCCCCCTCCACCCCCCCCCCGTGTGTGTGTGTGTGTCTGTGTGTGTGCATATCTTTGTTTTATTTTCTGGTAGAAGAAGCTGAAGCAACATTAGGTGTTTGTCATAGGCAGCACCTAACTTGACAAGGTAGAAATTCATCAAAGTGTACTTTCCAGTATAGGCAGACAATGTCCTTACTATTGTTCTTTTAAAAATATATGATGATGGGATGCCCTGGGCGGCATGCGAGCCAGGCAGAGGCTGCCACCGCCAAAGCAGTGCAGGGTCCCCGGGCAAGCGGCAGAGTCAGGCGGCTGGATGCGGTGGACGGCAGAGTAAATGGACATAAGGCTATACATAAAGCTAGACATTTATTACTTAAAGAAAGGGAGACATAGACAAACATTGAGAGAACAAAGACACACGTACACACGACACAAAACAAACACACACACATACACACAGGAGAGAGAGAGAGAGAGAGAGAGAGAGAGAGAGAGAGAGAAGATGGCGGCGAGGGAGGTCCAAACTGGCTGGGGTGGGAGTGGTTAGTTCTTAAAGTGACAGCAAAAAATAACACTTACTAACAGTGGCCTCGGGAATATAGAACATAAGTCCCCTAAGCAACCACCCTTTTCTGAAATGGATACTGGAGATGTGGAAAAGGAAGACAACCAAGGAAAGGAAATCTGCAGCTATGCTCTAAGGGAAGTTGGAAGCTCTACATACCTGGATGTGGTGATGTCTGCAGCAGGTAGCTTTTGGAGGCCAATGTCCGTGGCTCACTAAAGTAGCTTACTTGCCTTTCAATATTAAGATTATTGTGCATTCCAAAACTATTTTACCTCTTTCAGGCATTCATTTTCATTAATGGTTAATCTGAAATATAGGTAGGAATTACAAAGGGTTAAGAATTAACTTTAATGAATCTCCATTCTCCATTTACTGATGATTTGGTCCATGAAAACCACCCATCACTAGAAGCCTTGGAAAATCTGAGTGTGTGAAGAATTCCAAGTCATTTGTATTACATAGGTGCTTTAATGACTGAGGCTTCCTCTCCTGCAATCTTGCTCTCAGTTTGATGAATCCATCTGTGATCTTTCTGTTCTATGTGCAAACATGAAAATACATAGTTAAGAAACACAGACTCAAAGTAGGAAGAAGGAGGAAAAGGGAGAGAATAAGTGAAGAATGGGGAAACAGAGACAAAGAAGCAGTGAGGTAACAAAAAGGAAGAAAAAGGATAATTGTTTCCTTCCACTTTTATTCACCAGAAGCACTGTTGCTGGAAACAGAAATTATTAAGAAAATGAATTTAGGAAATTGCTGTGATTTTTATGAAGCCACAGTGTTTATAAGCTGATTTAAACATATCTCTTACTATAAAAGAATATAATATAATATTTGGAAGACTATAGCACATATAAAATTCCACATTCTATTGTAGTACTTGACCAAAAATAAGGCATGAGTCTCTGCTTTGGTGTTGGTAGTGTGGTCTCCTTTTTATTGGATAGCTAATGAGGTTGAAAGCTCTGCAGGTTTCAACCTGTCTTTTTCTATTTCTAGGAAGTTGAGCAATTTAATGTATAATAAAAATATCGTAATGTTTGTAGATGGGAATTGTGAAGTTTCCCTCTGGGTTATCTTTAAATTCATGTCATCATAGACTGGGAATATATGGGTCCCTAATTACCTCCTTTCTCGGTCTCTGTTATTCACTCTTTCTGAAGATGGTGTACTGTCAACTTTTAATGACCATCTGGGACTTGCAGAGGTTACAGCTTTGTCTCTTCTTGTTTCAGAGGTTGCTGCTCACAACAAGCACCTGCCAGGGATCTAAATGTGCATCATGACTGAATAGATGATCATAACAAAATTTCTACTTCTTTCAAAGCAAGCGAGTATTGTCACTAATTGGATAATTGGGACACATAAAATATAGTCCAGTAAGTCTCAAAATCATTGATGGAGATGGGACTTAATCAGTAGTGCCCCCTTCTTGATTACTTGCAGCACCGTGAAAGACACTTCGAATCTAAGTTAGGCTAGTTTTCAGTCTGAAGCAGTGATTTTTAACCAGGGGTGAACCTTACTTCAGGAGACTAGCAGGGTCTAGAACAGTTTTTTGTTAAAACTAAGAAAGAGATGATATTGGCATCTAGTCTACACAGGACATCCCAGCACAGAGATTGTTCCAACCTCAAAATCAACAGTGCTGAGCTAGATCTACCTATTCACAGCTTCAGCTCTAAAAGATTGGTTAGAGCTCAGGCAGAGGGAAATTTCAAACAGTTCTTAAGATGTGAAGTTGCCTCTTAGGCTCTTTGCACTTTCAATGAGAATACGTTACAAGCTGATTTCCGTGTTTCAAGTCCTTTCATCACCTCTATAACAATTTAGTTCTCTAAACTGCCTTCACTTCACATTACCCTCTTCAGTATGATGAGGGGAGTAAATCTTAACCCACTGGCTCTTCTTGGAGCTTCATTCATATTTTGTGTGACTTGCATGCTTATGCATACTAGTACATTTCCCCGTGTTATTCTAATATCTTCTCATTTTACCAGGCACAGTTCAATCTTTTAGAGCAAAAAAAAAAAATGAGCTTCCTACAGAAGCAAGATGCCATGTTGCAAGCTTCCTGTGGAGAAGAAATCGACTGGGTGGCCAGCTGCCAGGGTGAAACCAGAGCCTGTCTCTGACAACCTGACAGGAATCAAATGCTGCCAACACCCTCGGGGAGCTCATAAGAGAACCCTGTGCTCCAGATGACATGACCTCCCTGCCAACACTGATTGCAACCTTGCAGAAGAACCAGTTACACTATTCTGTTAAACCGAAGTGTGCTTTATCTTTAGCCCCTACCTTTATGGTGATGTTCTTAGACAACAATAGATAAGAGATGCAATGTCAATGGTAGATTTTAGCTGAGGCTGTATGGCCATGAACCATAAACAACCACGGAGGCATCTTGCTGTCCCTATGTCTATCTAGCCCCAGGTATACAGTCTTTCTTATTTAGAGAAGTCTTGTCCTATTCATCTCCACCACTTTGTGTATTCATTGACCATTGAATAAATAATTAAATAATTCATTGACCATTAAATAAACTCAAAGGAGAGACAACTTCTTCCTGAAATTTCTTTCATTTTAATCCCCAGTTCTCATCTCTAAGGTTCAGTGACCCACATCAAAAGTGCCCAGATTCATTTGAGTTACTTCAAGCATATTGGTCTCACAGCTCAGTAAATTGATAGATCAAGTTTGTGGTTTTATTCAGACAGCAACATAAAAGAGAAATGGGAGAGTAAGTATTCTAGCAGGTGAAACCTCACTAACTTTCAGAATTACATTTTCTAGTCATAGAAGGAAACTTAGAAATCACAGGATTAAAATACACATTTCTTGCAAAAGGAAACAGAATCAAGAGGATACACAGGAAGGTAAATGGTGATACAGAATTCTAGCACAGTCTTTTATTCTGTACAGTTTGTCCTTAAAATTTCAGGAAGAGACCTCATCAATCACTGCTATTCTTATGAGCCAAGAATTTTCCAAGCATGGTGGCTACTTTTGAAAGAAATCTTTTTCTTTTTTTTATTAAATAGTTTAAATGTTTAGATTTCCAAAATTCTGATACTAAAATCTGAACAAGTTCTTAGTAGATAAAAGCCATAGCTGCTGCCTTTACCAGAATTTATTCAGGTAAGGAACCCATCTTAAAACATACTTAAAATATAACCCAAAATGGTTGATGCTTAAAAGGAGAGTTAACAGGGGACTGGCTCCACTTCTTTTGAGCTGCTTTGAGCTCCTCCTTTGGACTCACGGCTTGTCATCCTGCTATACCTAAAAGTAGTATCCATTACTTTTTACCACCAAGAAAATTTGGGTGCTTTGAGTATGAACTGCATTTCAGGTTCTGAAATGGGAGTCATTACACACTTTTAAGACTTGAATAGCCCCACTGCCTCCTTGTCGGCTGCTTAAAAACAAAAAGGGTTGGCAAAGTTTAAGCGAATTGCTCATATTTGAGGTTTTTAAGTATAATTTTTAGACTTATGAAAGACAAAATAAGGTGCAAAACCTCTTTCAAGAAAGCCTGCATCTGTTTTACAGATAGATATTGTTTTCATGTGTGAAAATTCAGCTACATGGTTAAGGGGAAAATCAGAGCATAATCCAAAAGTAAAAAGGATCACATGTTTCCCCAAATTTCATCTCTCATTCTGTCTCCTCTAGTTCATTCTGGTGTAAGATACAGAATGCAGACCTTCATCTCTCTGCAACTGTGGCACCAACTCGAACATTTGCTTTTAATCATGGAAACTTGATTTTCATTCATTGGAAGTCCAGAGCAAGCACGAACCTATATGAGAGTTCAGATCGAGCTAAAGATGCCCTTAGCCCACCCCCTAGAGAATCTGATTGGTCTGGACTTTGGGTTTAGAGTCAATTGCTTTCACCTGCCTAGAATTCTCTGGATGGTGTTAACTTACACTGCCTGCCAGGAGTGGAAGAGCACTGAAGCTAACTAATGGGGTGCCTGAGTTGTGACATCATGGAGGGCTCTGTCCACTTGATATTTTTTCACTGCTAAAAAGTCCTGGTCGCACTGTTGAATTTACTTTTTCTGCCTGGTCTGAGACAAGGTGAAACATCAAATGACCAGACGTACCTGAAATGACAAATGTGGGCTCGTAAAATTCAGCTAACAGTTTTGTCATAATTTATAAGTGTAGTCTGCATCTAAGGCCATTCTCAAAATATTATAGATTGTGAAGAGCTTCTCTCCGTCTCTATAAGATGCTGAGTTCCTAGAGATAGTGTCTTGGCAGGCTTTCTCTTAGGAAAAGGAAAGGGGGTGCTATTAAATTACAGGTAATAGTTCAAAACTGCATGTATATCCCCTGCCTTCCATGCCTAAGGAGTACAAAGATCTGTTAATTCAATGTTTTTGTTGTATTCATTAAACATAAATATATAGAAAAGATTGTTTGTGCTATCTATGAGTTGAAGTTATTTTAAAATACCTTCCTGTTTGCACTGGCGAGTCAGTTTTAAAGAACTGAAGTCTATCACCACTATTTTCTTACTCAGAGGCCACCTCTCCAAGCCCACTGCAGTGCCTAAGGTTTCTCAGTCTCAACACCACTAGTATTTTAGGTCCACATAATTCTTTGCCATGGGGACATCCTGTGCACTATAGAATATCCATCAGTATCCTTGGCCTCTACCCAAAAGTTGCCAGTAAGCATCTCCCCAGATAAGAAACCACAAACTGCCACCAGATATTACCGAATGTCCTAAGGGACACAGATTATCCTATTAAAAACTATACCCTATGCTGGCTAAGCACCCCTTGCCTATAGGTAGGTGCTATGTTCTATTGACATTAATATTCCCAGCACCAAGCAAGTGCCCAACACAATCAGTGACCTCTACATTTACAGAGTGGAGAGCATTATCTTCATTTGTCTTAAGTTTCCTCTTCTGTTAAGCAAGGTTAGGTTGGGTGATTGTTAGGAAGACTTCTAGGAACACAGCTTATTATTCTAAACACTGTGTTTAACATATCTGACTATCATCTGTAGTTGTCAAGAGAAATGTATGATACTTAAATTATGCTAAAATAATATATACTGTAGTTTATCTATATAATTGTATTTGTATATGTTGTCGGGGTTTCTGTCCAGCCCAGTTCCCGCAGTCATTAAGTCCCAAAGATATCACACAGATGTCTATAATTAGTTATAAACTGATTGGCCCATTAGCTCAGGCTTCTTATTAACTCTTATAACTTATATTAGCCCATTATTCTAGTATATGTTAGCCACATGGCTCGGTACCTTTTTCAGTGGGGCAGGTCACATCTTCCTTCTTCTGTGTCTGGGCAGTACTGCAGAGAGAGAGCTTCCCTCTTCCCAGAATTATCCTGTCCTCCTTGACCCGCCTCTACTTCCTGTCTGGTTGTCCCACCTATACTTCCTGCCTGGCTACTGGCCAATCAGCATTATTTAAAACATAAATGATAGAATACAGAATTGTCCCACACCACATCTCCCTCTTTTTTTTTAAACAAAGGAAAATATCCATAGTCCATTTTTTGGGAATGTGGACATAGTATTCCAGGTACTTCCTGCTGGTTGGCGGCACTGATGATCTTATGGGGACCTAAAGAAAATTTTGAATTATAATCAAGTCCTGACTGGAGTATCCTGTGGGTCTTGATCATCTTAGACAGCAGTCTTGAATCTGTTCTGGATGTAAAACTCAGACATCTGGGCCATCTGTTCCTCCCAGAGATTTCTCAGGTAGTCTTCCTTGATCAAACCTGATTTTTCTTAACTCGGAATGAATCCACAGCCTCTCATTTCCTTTGGAAACAAAAGCAAAATCTCTTCTCCAAATTAACATATCTTTTGACTTCAATTTTGAAGTCAAGATATTTTCAAACTACCTATCTTGGATTAATTCAGTAGCATTTATAAGTAAATATCTTTTAGCAGCTGTTGCTCCTTCCTCAGCATTCAAACAGTTCAAAGAGTGCATAATAACATACAGTATCCAGACTCTCTGTGTATTTCCCATCTTATGTGGCTTTATTTTAACCTCTTTTTTTTTTAATTTTTACTTTTATTTTTTGAGACAGGTTCTCTGTATAGCTTTGGCTGTTCTGGAACTCCTTCTGTAGACCAGACTGTCTTTGAACTCACAGAGATCCACCTGCCTCTGCCTCCAAAGTTCTGGGATTAAAGGTGTGCACCACCACAACTTGAATTCACAGAAGTCTGTCTGCCTCTGCCTCTCAAGCTTTGGGATTAAAGGTGTGTACCAACATACCCAACTACTTTCTTTCTTTTTTAATTTAAGGAGTTTAACCTTTCCTTTGCTCTCCCAAGCTTGCAAATATTTTTAACACACTGTAAACCATTTAGAGGTTTTCTTTGTCTTTGATTCTCTCTTTACTGTATATCTCTCTTTTTTGGACCATCTGAGTCTTTGATTTGCTAAGCAATATGGAGAGGATTAAAACTGTGGCTTTGACAACTGGATCCAGCCCATTCCTTAGCTTTCTGAAATTCTAGGCTCATGGCAGAGATACCGCCAGAGCCATGTTTATTGCCACAATTACGTGGTGTTTTAAGGTCCCTGCCAACAAGCAAGCTGCAGCAGTCTACTCACCAATCACACTCAAATGCCCTGTAGCTGAACCTCCTGCCTGAAAGAGTCAGACTTTGCATTGGCAGGATGGCCCAGAAAGCCGGCATTTTAAAATGACACAGCTTTTTTCCTGCTATGACTGAAAACCAAAGAGCATGCATTTGGTTTTTCATCAATACCATTTAAGTGTTTCATGGCAGGACCTCTTTAAAAAGCTGCAAGGTAAGGGAGTCATTTTAGGGTTTACAAGAGACTTGATTATAAAGGGGATCCCAGGTCCATGGAGAGATCCCCAGATTGTTCTCTGGACAGAGAACAGGGTGCCTGAACTGGCCTTGGTTATTCATCATAACCATACTGATGAATATTTTGCATATCACCACAGAACCTTCATCTGGCGATGGATGGAGATAGAGACAGAGACCCACATTGGAACACTGGACTTCACTCCCTAGGTCCAAACGAGAAGCAGAAGGAAAGAGAACATGAGCAAGAAGGCAAGATCAGAGGGAACCTCCACCCGTTGATGGATGGAGATTGAGACAGAGACCCACATTGGAGCACTGGACTGAGCCCCCAAGGTCTAAATGAGGAGCAGAAGGAGGGAGAACATTTACAAGAAAGGCAGGACCATGAGGAGTGCGTTCACCCACTGATACAAGGGGACTGATCTAATGAGAGTTCACCAGGGCCAGTTGGACTGGGACTGAACGAGCACGTGATCCAACCAGATTCTCTGAATATGGCCGAATTCTCTGAATGTGGCTGGCATGGGGTCTTTCTGAAAAGCCATTGACAATGACACTGGAACTTGTTTCCTCTGCATATACTGGATTTTTGGGATCTAGTCTGTTTGGATGCTTACCTTCCTGGACCTGAAGGGAGGGGGGAAGAACTTGAACTTCCCACAGGGCAGGAAACCCTGACTGCTCTTAGGGATGGAGAGGGAGGAGGAGAGGGAGTGGGGAGTGTGGGAGGGTGTTGGGAGGAGGGGTGGAAATGGAAACTTTTATAAATTAATAAACTTTTATAAATTAAAATATATATATATATTGAGTATATATATATATATTGAGTATATATATATATTGAGTATATATATATATATATATCAATATATATATTGAGTATATATATATATATACTCAAATATACTTAAGCATTGGGCAAAAAAAAAGCTGCAAGGTTTTGCAGCTAAAGCTGAGTCAGGAAGCCTCTCTTAAATGAGAGTGCTTGCTTGCCTCTAGCAAGTAGAGCAAACCCGAGAAATTACTGCTACCAAGAAGCCATGCTTTACTGTATTCCTTTCTGTCTTCCCTAGCTTTTTCAGGCTTTAAGTGGATGCAGTCATCCACATATTGGGCACCATTTGTTGTCTGAGCTTTTGTTGGGTACCATTCTGTTGTTGGTGGGCGGTTTCAGAGGGGTTCTGTCCTGCCTGGTCTTTGTCCTCCCACCAGGTCCCACAACCATTTAGCCTCAAAGAAATCACACAGAGGTCTATATTAATGATAAACTGATCCATTAACTCAGGCTTCTTATTAACTCTTATAATGTATGTTAACCCATTATTCTTATCTATGTTAGTCACATGGCTTGGTACCTTTTTCAGCAGGGCAATCACACCTTCCTTCTTCTGTGGCTGGGACAGGACTCCCGAGGAATGGGCTTCCTTCTTCCCAGAATTCTCCTGTTCTCATTGCCCCACCTCTACTTCCTGTCTGGTTTCCTGCCTATACGTCCTGCCTGGCTACTGGCCAAACGGTGTTTATTTAAAACATAATTGACAGAATACAGAATTGTCCCACACCACTTCTCCTTCTTTTTTAAAAAAAATGAAAGAACTCTGAATCTAATATCCTTTGTTTAGCTTTTCTCCTGACCATTAGCCATAACAACTTGTCCTCTTCTGTTAAGCAAGGTTAGGTTGAGTGATTGTTAGGAAGTCTTCCAGGAACACAGCTTATTATTAGAGATACTGTGTTTAACCTAGCCGACTATCATCTTTAGTTGTCAAGAGAAATGTATGATGCTTTAATTATGCTAAAATAATCTATTCTGTAGTTTATCTATATAATTGTATTTGTATATATATAATTATAATTGTATCATCACAAATTGTTTAGTGGTATATTTGCTTTTATTATAAATGTGGATAAGCTTAAATTTTAAAGAACTTAAATCTCTTCTATATTAAATAATAAAGTACTTCATGTAATAATAATTTTAAAAAGAACCACTACTATAGCAAATCTTCCTCTAGATTTTTGCTTGATATATTTTCTAATCACTCATATATGAATAAACATTGTTTTGCTTCACTTTTTACAAAATTTATATAAACCCAATTGTTAAGAAAAATAATTACGATTGACCTCATGTCCTTTCAATGTCATACTGTAACATTATCCAACCAGCCCACCCAAGGAGGATTACATTCTTCAGGAAAACATAATTTGATTTGACTTACTATGTACTATTGACCAAGGCCCAGACTTGGGAAAGTTACAGGTTAACTTGTATACTTTTGTTCAGTAAAAATGAAAATTATTTTTGCTGGGTAAGGAAGATAACCCCAAAGGTTACAGTTTAATTGCCCAGTGGGACGTAATCAGTTTTAAATCTAACTTGCAAACGCATTCCAGCATTCTTCTGCCGACTAACTATATACATAAATCTCTTTTCCAAATGCTCTTTGAAGCAGCCTTTTACCATCCTGCTAGTTCTTTCTTTTTTCAACATTTTCTTGCGTATTCATTTTACAAGATTTTCCTCAATGTACAATGAGGCTTTATTTTCACAAGTTGACTACATTGTAGGTCTTAAATACATTTAATACACCTAATCTACCTAAAGCCCTCACCTTGCCACTACCAATATGTACTGTAATTGATGGACTAGTTACCCCTCAGATTTGTAAACATCATCATGTTGGTTCCATGGGGGTCTTTTAAAGTGAGTACAGACCACCAAAGTCTAGTAAACCAGTAGCAAACTTTATTTCAGGAAAAAAAATTTAAAAATTTAAAAAAATCTTCATGGGGCACAAAAAGCTTATCAGCTAGCTGAGACCACAGCCAGAGATGAACTTGTAAGGCTGTGGCAAAGGTTGGTTTTCAAATTCCTCCATTTTATAGCAAGAGACAACAAACATTAAACAATAACAAAAGAACTTTTACAATCTCAAGATAAAACTCAAATACAAATTGTCCTTCTTTGTAATTTTTATTAACAGAGTTTTTAGTTAGACTAGTGTTTGTATTTTAGGTCTTTTTTCCCCTGCTACTCTCTGATGTGTTTACCAAAGCTCTGCACTCTCCCTAATGCTGACAGTTTCATGTAGCAGGGACAATACATAACAGAAAAGTCACATACATCCCACCCGCTAAAGCTTAACTCAGCTTATGTCCATTGTTGATCATGGGTGACCAAGGTGTTATCTTAGGGCTAACCCTCACTTTGCAGAGCTGACCCTCAGTTCAGAAGAGGGATGCTTTGGTCTGGTTGACAGATGGGTTGCAAAGCAAAGTAATCCACTGTTAACAGTTAATCCTTAAGCTGCTGAGAAAGCTGTTGACAGTCTGCTCTTGTTCTCCTAGGCTTACAAATTTGCATTTCTTTATTTATATATTCTTAGTTCTAGAATCTACATTTCTATAGTCTTATTCTTGGACTTTTCAAGTAGAGAGCGTCAGTATACTAATCTCTTGACCAATAAAAGAGCAAAAATCCAATATTTGAAATCTAGTTTACAGAAAGCCTATGCTTTAAAACCTTTTTGATGTGGGTAGAAGCCAGAGATGTTAATGGACATGCTGTAATGTCCAGTATGCCCCATGGCAAATCAGAACCCAAACCATCATCATATACCTGGAACCATCTGCATTTGTATGAGAGTCATAAATGATAAAAATTGTGTGTGTGTCTTTATGTGTATGTGAATGCACACACATCTTAACGTTCAAAAAATTAAACAGTTGTCCTACATATATCACTCCACTAGTTATTATTGTTATCCTATGTTTCTGCTGTTCATTTATGTAATTGGGTATAAATATAAGCCTCAGGTTTTAGTAGGGTACTCTCCACAGTTGTATAACTAAATATATGACTATGCCTTTGCAATGTATATGGGTGTTGGGATTGCATAAGACATTCTGATTGCTATGAATATGTTGTTTTCGTTCATATATGCATTTCTTAAAGTAACAAGTTCAAGGAACTCTCAAGAATTTCTGTCTAGAGATGAAATTTCTAAGATATATAGCAGCGCATCCTTAAGGTTTTGAGATAATGCACTTTTAATGTTCCCAAAAGAATGATCAAATTTACAGGCCCATCAATGTTCTACTTCTTTGCTAATAACAGTATGCTAACTTTTAAAGTCAGTAAGTATATTTTAATTAAAAATGTTATTTTCTCAGATTAATTTTTTTGTTGATCATAATGCTAGATTAATAATTCTTTCATTAAATTTAGGACTATTTAAGCATTCTTTCTCCCCCAATTTTTTTTGAACCTCTTTTGTGTTTGGGACTACAAATATCTATATGGTAGACTGTTTAATATTGTACTATGTGTCACAGGAATTCTCATTTTTTCAAAGTTTTCTCTTTGTTTTAGTTTGAATGATTTTGTTCTTGTCTTCATGTTCTCTGCTCTTTTTATCTTCAGTATCTATTCATTTATTCATTTTACATTCTCTCTCTCTCTCTCTCTCTCTCTCTCTCTGTGTGTGTGTGTGTGTGTGTGTGTGTGTGTGTGTGTGTGTGTGATAAAGACAGAGGAGATGATGAAAAAGAATGCACTTGATCCTTGGTTAGTGCTGCTCTTTGAAGAGATTATGTAGAGGTGCATCCTTGCACTGGGGAATGGCTTTGATACTTTAAATCCTCACCCTACATCCAGTTTGCTCTTTGCTTATTGCTTGTGGTCAAGATGTGATCTTTCATCTTTCTACTGCTACCACCATGTCACCTGCTTGCTGCCATGTCCCTTTACCAAAATGGACTGGAACCATAAGCCTTAATAATCCTTTTATTCTATAAGATGCCTTGACCATAACATTTTATCACAGCAACAGAAAAGCAACTAAATATACCTAAATTTCTTTTAGTTTTATATCATCCATAGGGAGCCCTTGTCTCCTGTTTATATATATTATCATTATCATTTGCACTGAGTATTCTTCAGAATATGAATCACATTTAGGTGCTCCAGACATGTGTTTCATTTTTTTTATTAGAGATGCTAGACATTGTGAATTTTATAGGTGTGTTGCCCCTAGATTTTGCTGTCTTCATTTAAAAGAAAGTTGTTTTTATTCAGAAGCAATTACTTGATGATATGATCAACACTTTAGAAACTTGTTTTTAACATTTGGTAGAGTGAGTTTAAAGCAACTTTTCCTATGCCAAATTTGCTACTATAAAGAGTCCCTTTGTTGATCTACACTGAAAATACAAATTTTAAAATGTCTGTCCACTGTGTTTGATGAGCCTAGCCTCCCGTGAACTCTGAAATTGTTTGACTTAGAACTGTGCAGTGGGAGCTCTTTTCATTTTTGTGGAATTTCACCTTCTGTGCAAGCAGTTTAATTTTCATTTGAAGCTTCTAGGAAGAATCCTGGAGCTCTCCCTCAGTATGACACTCCCCCCCCCCGTGCCGCTGCATCACTCTGTCTTTCATCTTGAACTCTGATCCTTGTCTCTATAATTTATAGAAACTGAAGTATTTTATTTGGTTTCTCCAAAACACTGTGGCATTCAAGAAGTGCCTCTGTGATGAAAGCCAGGACAATCACATAATTCACCTCGAATATTTCTTTTGTTTTCTTGGCTTTCTTCTTTGCATAAAATGGTTGTTCTTATCTATTTTCCCAGTTTCAAGTTGCTTAAGGTAAAAGCTCAAGTTGACACTAGTTGTGTTGGCATGACTTGAAATAGAAGTCTGCAGTTTCTTTTGATAAACAAATGAAATAAGGCTCATTCATCTTTGCCATCATTTGTACTTTCTTATTTAAGAAATCATTTTCTAGTACATTCTAAACTTTTCTAGTCTGCAACCCATTTTAAGCAATTTCCTTATGTAAGTAACAAAGTGTGACCAAATGATTTCTGAAAAGTGCACCCAGTCTCTATTGAGCTACAAGAGGCACTTTCACTCTACTTTTCTATCTCTACAAAGTCTTCTCTTTCTGTGAAACTGTGGTCCTGTCTAACTCTTCCTGATGTTCCCCAGCCATTGTATCACAGTAGACTGCTTTGACTACAGTGAAAGATGGTCATGAGGCCATTTTGGAGTGAGAGAAAATGTGCATGATCAGTTCTGGAGGAGAAACGGAAAGCTTGGTCATATCATTTAGAGCACAAGCTCACTACGACACTTCCAAAAAGGAAAGCATGCAATCAGAACCTGGGATAGCCAATCCCTGTACCTATGAAGCTAAAGGACAGATAGCTTCTTGCTAGCAGCACGAATGATGGAAAAGTTAGCCTCCTTTACTACCCACCTCTATTGAAAGCAGTGCCTATAGGTCCTGAGACCATAAAATTGAAAGAATACTCACTAATGTGCTGGGTATTTGTCTCTCTATGCCTAAGTATGTCCTGGGGTGTGGTCAAAGTGCCTAGTAAAGAAGACCCCAGAAGACTTTAGGCTTCATGCTGAGCTCATAATTCATTGGTTCCCCCTGACACACTAATTTCTAAATGGTAATTGTAATGATCTTCTCTGTCCCTTTAAGAGGAAGCAATACCCACTCTCTCCCCTATCCATTGAGGCAAACTGATTTTCAGATTCCAGCATGAGTCCCTTCCTTTTCTGTCTCTCTCTTGAAGAGGCAGCTTCTGTCTTCCCTAAATTCTCCCCTTCCCCCTTTTGTCTATTTCTCTCTCTTCCCTAATCCACTAAATAAATATTTAACCTCACTCAGCATGACGTGCCTATTGGCTGTCTCTTCCCTGCCATGTGGCTTCCTGCCTGGGACCAGCTGCCTTCAGAGACCTGTGGTATGGTCTCATGGTGTGCCCATCTGTCTGTCTCTCCTTGTGGGACTGGCTGCTCTCGGGGCCCGCTGCTCACTGCCTGCCCCTGCTTGGGGACATGTGGCATGGTCTCATGGCCTGCTGCCTGCTGCAGTCACTTGGAAACCTGCCACATTACATTGGTGAAATGCCACTTGGAGTCGCCTCTGGCCTCTCTGGCTTCTGAGTCACATTGACCTGATCCAGTCAGGCTATAGCTCCCTACCTGTAGGCAGAGGACACTCTCCTACAGGTCCTACGGTGTTCGTCGCCAGTTTACACCCTGCCTATGGGGAGAGATGTCCCGTTATAGGCCTTATGGTGGCGCCATTTCATGGGTTTTCATGGTATCAGCTATGGGTAGCAAGCCATCCAAGCCCATCAATCTAGCCTCCCCCATGATACCTTTTAGAGGCCCTCAAACCCCAGGCCTTATTGCCCTACTTCTTTAGCTCCTACCTTCACTCTGCCAGTATCCTGATGCCTCAACTTTTAGGGAAGCTTTCTAACTACTGTCAGCTCGCAGGCAAATGGAAGTCATTTCCTAAAAATATACCTGCCACTGGTACTGTTGCCAACAAGATTGGTCGAATTCATGAGGCAGCTATTTTCAATTCCAGCATTTTGCTTCTTGCTGTAGCTTGTGGCATGGTGGCTCAGGGACAGGGTGGATCACACATCTAGGACTCTTTTATTATTAAACTTAGAATCCCTACAGCTCAAAAATTGTGGCTTTTCTACACAACATGTGACTGATGCCATTTGGACTGAAGTCAGGTGACCTTACCACCATCTTAACTGAGGTCAGGTGAGTTTGCCACCATCTTGGATGAGAGTCAGGTCAGATGAACAAGTTCTACCATCTTTACTAAGATATACCCTGCCTGGTTCCCCAATTTTCTTATGTTTTTGACTCTAAATTCCTATTACTGACTCTGTTGCATTGTGTTTTGCACAGTGGCATTCCTTTTGTAGGGTACACCGAGAGCATCCACTTTACTCAATTCCTCTTTACTCTCTCTGTGTGTATGTGTGTGTTCATACATGTAATTTAAATGCACATATGTTTACTGTTAAATGTTATAATTGTATGTACATTACATCTCATTTCAGACTATAATAACAATAAGTCTCATGTTTTAAACTGGTATGTACTTTTAAGTTTCTTACAAAGATACTTTATATTTAATCCAAGCCTCATTTAAAATATATTAAGCTGTTCTCTACTATTGTCAGTTCTGCCATTAACCTTCTATTGCAAGCAGTTTTTCTTCTTTCTATTTTTTTACGAGTAAAAATCTTACCTGTTAAGTTAAGAGTCAATACGCTCAAGCTCAGATCCAGCTCTCCAGGCAGATTCTATACTGTAGCTGTATCTGATAAACAGCCCTCAACTGCTCAAAGATCTGGGGAATATGGTATTTAAATATTTAATTATTAAAAATACTTTTCATAACAAAAGGAGACAGGTTGGCTCCTAGCAACAGCACTCTACTTACTCCAAAGAAGACAGAAGACAACTGGGCACAGAACAATGTCCATCTGCAATTTGCTTCAACTGCCTTTCATCTAAACTGAAGACCACCAGACAGTGCACAGAATCACTGGAATTGAGAGCTTAGCTGCTCAGGTCAAGGTAGGCTTGTCTTCCCACAGATTTCTTAGCCCAAAGGATCTTCTGGAGCCTGGCAGGCCCTGCACTAAACAGCAAAAGACAAATATGGCCTTCAGTGACCATGGAGGACCCTGAGGAGTAGCTCTAGGTGCCAACCAAGTAAGTTCTCTGTTGTTTTTAATCAATAACTCAAGTAAAATTTTATCCTTCTCAAAAATCTCTGATGTAGTTTAATAGCTGAGGGGTTTTGTCAGTTCAAAAGGACAACCTCACCAAACAAATATAACCCCTTTTATTCTGTGGTCCTAAAATTTTTTCCCTAAACTCAACTTTGTCCTCTGTTCTGCCAATACCTTAAACAGATGTAAGAGACACCAGACATTTCCATTCCACAAACACCGGACAGGAACAAACAGACCAGCCTTGCAGGGATATGACTAGCACCCAGCTTTCTCAGGTCTCTTCCCCAGACGACACCTACAAATAATCAGGAAGTAGTCTTGAGAATTTGTGACCCCAATTCCTTTAACCTGTTGTGCCTAAACTCCTGCTTTTTTTTTTTTTTATTAAAAAAAGAGATGGAAATGTAGTGGTTGGCTCTGTCCCTTTAAGAGATAAGCCATACTCACTCCCTCCCCCATCTGCTAAGGCAAGCTGATCTTCAGTTTCTAGCCCAAGTCTCTTCTTTTTTCTGTCTCTCCCCCAAAGAGGCATCTTCTGCCTCGCTCCATTTTCTCCACCTCTCTCCTTTCCCCATCTCTCTCTGTGGGTTTCTCTCTGCTTTTTCCCCTTCTCCCCTTCCCTCCTCTCCCCTTTCCTTCCATAACCCATTAGATAAATATTCAACCTCACTCTGCTTGGTGGGCCTATCCATGTCTCTGTCTCTTGCCGGACACATGGCTCCCTGCCCCTGACCAATCACCTTAGGAGACCTGTGGTGTGGTCTCATGGCATGCCCTTCCATCTTTCTTTCCTTGTGTGACTCACTACCTGTCATGTCCCACTGCAGCCACTTGGGAACTGCGCCATCCCTGCCTGTGATTGGCTACTCTCAGAACTTGCTGCCCACTGCTGCCACTTGGGGACCTGCACCATTTCTGAGGTAGGAGTCACCCAGGGATACACAGCATTTTTACTTAATCCATCACAGTAATACATTTTGTTGTTATTGGAGCTGACTGCATTTTAGTCTATGCAAATCTGGACTGCTTTACCTGGCCTATAGCATACACCAATTGTTCTCAGCCTTTCTAATGCTAAGACCCTTTAATACACAGTTCCTCATGTTGTACAAGTGAGCCCCAACCATAAAATTATTTTCATTGCTACTTCATAACTGCAATTTTGCTACTGTTATGAAGCATAATATAAATATCTTATATGCAACCCCAAAGGGATTGAGACCCATGGGTTAAAAACCACATAGATGACTACAGCAGTCATATAATCAAGGTCAAACTAGTGACTGTGATTTTGGATAGTTGCCCTTTGACCTCCCAGACATATATACTGTATATTTATCCTATGGTTGAAAATATGCTAAGGGTGGACATTTTTTGAGGTTGGTAGCCCTCCAACTACCAGAGACTTCAAATTTTGAGTGAAGATTGTCGAACTGGTGATAAGGCACTACTCATACATGCAGGGCTTCCCATCTACATAGCCATGGTTCATACGCACCAATATCAGTTGTCTGAGAGTCATGCTTTTATTACATGAGTAATACATAGCCCCACAATGCTCCTGTGTAGCTTGTGAAGAAGTAAGAGAGCACCTAGAGAATGACTATAGATCACTGAGGCTCTACATGTTGCTATGCGACTCACATGGACCTAATTGAGTAATTATACTCTAACATTTTTAGTTGGTATTACTATGTAGTGCATGGAGAGTTACTCCTGGGATGTTTATATAGTTTCGTCATTTGTCATGGTTTGATGGCTCAGGACTAAGTGTCCTGGTAAGAACCCAAGGTGGTTACTGTATACCATCACACTGATAATGTAAGCTTTTTCTTTCCCTTTCTCATACAGATTTTGCATTTGTAGCTATGAGTCTGAGAGGTTCTTTGGAGACTGTTCTAAAATTATGGGGGTAAAGAATGAATGACTCTTCTTAGTACAAGGGTCTAGCTTATCTGAAAGGGGATAATAAATGGTTTCCTAAAAACAGAATTACAAGAAATATTGGGAACAGTGTCAGAGATCAGTTTTGACAAGTATAACACTTACAAGGTTTGGAGCATGGGGATAAGAAATAAATAAGTAAAGATAATGAAGATGTGAGTGAAAATCCCAAAACAGAAGCATAGGTTAGTACTAGAATGGAGTTCCAGTGAATACTGAAATTTGCCTGCATTTTATTTTCCAAACACTTTTATACCCCAACATAAAAGGGGAAGAAAGGAAACAACTGCTCTAACATGATATAAAGGACAACTAGAACAGTTACTTACTTAAGTACAATGAGACATCAAGTCATTAATTCATGAGAAAAACATTCTGTTCTTTAGGCAGTGAACCTACCCTAGACCAAATATCCTGAAGGCAGCCAAACCTCTTAATTCAAAAGAAGGAGCAGAAGTATGCTTGAATTTCCTGACCCTTTGTCAGAGTGGAGTGGATATACCTGTATGGGCCATCTTAATATCAAAACACCAAGTAACCACACTAGTTGTCAACAACTATGAACAATCTAAAACTCTCTGACCTTGAGACAAGGTGGAAATAGCCTCATATTTTTGAGCCTTCACAGAACAACAATACACATACACAAACATGCACACACACCATACACACATGAACACACACACATATACACACTCACATGATAAAAGATGTCTAGTATACTGCTAGTTTCAGTAGGGACATGTGGTAATTTGAATGAAAATGGCCCCATGGGGAGTGGCACTATTGGGAGGTGTGGTCTTGTTGGAGTAGATGTGGCTTTCCTGGAGTAAGTATGTCACTGGGGGTGGATTTTAGGGTTTCACAAGCCCAAACCAGGCCCAGTGGCACTCTCTTTTCCTGTTATCTGATGATCTGGATGTAGAACTCCTGGCTTCTTCAGCACCATGTCTACCTTCAAGCGGCTATGTTTCCTCCCATGAGATAATGGGCTAAACTTTTAAACCTGTAAAGCAGCCCCAATTAAATGTTTTTCTTTTTAAGAGTTGCTAAGGTCATGGTTTCTCTTCACAACAATAACAATCCTAAGACAGAAATTAGTCCCAGAGACTGGGGTGTTGCTGTGATAGGCCAGACATTGCTTTTGTTTAGAGGAATATAGACTTTGGGATGTCAGATTATGAAAGCAGTTAAATAAATGCTTTAAGTTTTGCATAATCAGCTGTATTATTGGAGCATGGAAGACAGTGGGTCCTAAGGTTAATTTGAACTGTGGGGGCCCACCTTAAGACGTTTCAGAGAACAATTTTAGTATGTGGCCTAGAGATCTCCCTTGTGATATTTTGGCAAAGAATGTGGCTGCTTTCTGCCCTGGTCCAAAAAATCTACATGAGGCTAAACTGATTAGCAGTTTTGGCAGAGATTTCCAGACAGCCTACTGTTGACTGTGTTACTTGGTTATTAGTGGCCATATTTATATGCAGATCTACAATGAAAAGGACCAAGTTGAACGAGGAAGGAAAAATACAAAATGTGCCATTTGAGGAGAAAAAAAGAGCATCAACGAGTTTAATGGAATTAAGTTTTGTTGTCCAGGAGATAAAGAAATTAAAGGAAACCTGATGCTGAATAGAATAAAGAGATTTGTGACCTTAGGGCAGGATTTCACTCACATAAGTGCCCAACTGTAAAAAAGAATTAAAGAAAAGCTTAGGATCTGATGTTGCTGCACACACCTTTAATCCTAGCATTCAGGATGCAGAAGGAGGCAGATCTCTCTAAATTTAAGGCCAGTGTGCTCTACAGGTTGAGTTCCAGAATAGACAGTCTTAGGCAGTGAAAGAAACCATTGAAAACAGAAAGCTGATGAAAATGTGTTTGAACGAGGGGACCATGTTCCAGTCCCAGCAAGCAACAGAGCTTGGCCACTTCAGCCACGTGGTTCTGGCTTTAGAGTCAAGTATAAAAAAGGGGGGAGTGTTGGGAATCTCCCTCCAAGGCTAAGAATATCCGGTGAGGCCCAGTGTGTGGCAGGGGTGTCCCTGTATGGAGTTCTAAAGAGATCACTGTGTGAAGCGTGAAAATAAAGCCTGGATTGCCTTGGAGACCCTAAATGTTGGAGATGCCAGAGATCTGGGATACCTGCCAAGGAGAACTACTAACAGAGAGTGAGTGGAACCAATCCAAGAAAGGGAAGCGTGTTGCAGTTAACAAAGCTAAAAGGAGTTGGCGATCTGAAGAGCACTTTGACATCAGACACGGAAATGCAGAGTTTTGAGTTTGCCCAGCTGGTTTTTGGTCTTATTTTGGGCCAGTATTTCCTCCCTATGTTCCCTTTTTCTCTCTTTTGCAATAGTAATATATATCCTGTACCATTATATGTTAGAAATATGTGATCTGAGTTTTGATTTTGATTTTATAGAGGATTACGTTTAAGAGATTGCCATGAGTCTCAAACAAGATGTTAGTCTTTGGACTTATAAACGGGCTTAAGATTGATGGATATGGGAACTTGAAATTGGACTGAATTCTCTTTGTGTTATGATATGGCTGCAAGCTTGTGGGGGCAAGGGATTTGGAGTGTGATAGTTTGATTAAAAATGGCCCCCATAGACTCATAGGAAGTGAAACTATTGGAAGGTGTGGCCTTGTTGGGGGAAGTGTGTCTCTGGCAGTAGGTTTTGGGGTTTCAGAAGCCCAAGCCGGGCCCAGTGTCATCCTTTCTTCCTGCTGCCTGCCATGTAGAACTCTCAGCTACCTCTCTCTCTAGCACTATGTCTGAGTACATGTCTCCATGCTTCCTGGCATGATGATAATTAAATCTTTTCCTTTTTAAGAGTTGTCATGGCCATAGTGCCTCTTCACACCCATAGAAATCCTAAGACAGTCCACAAAGACACTTGGAATGTGTCTACTAATGTTATTTACACAGAAACAGAAGTTGGCCGAGATGGCCAGTGGGCTGATTTAAGTGTTAAATGGATAGTAGTGATAAATATCCCTTCCTACTCCTCTACTCCATGTGTATATTAGATTGGGATGTAGAACTTTGGCTCCTGTGGGACTTTTCCTGTATGAAGACCTACATAGCCTAGAGAGCTAATAGTGGACCTGAGGGTGGAAAAAACCTACAGAGTCTGAGAGCTTGGGAAACCTATAGAGTCCAGAAAGTCAGTGATGGGTCTGAAAGCCTACTGAGTCCTAGAGCCTAGCAAAACCTACAAGATCTGGAAACCTACTAAGCACAGTGAGTCTTCTTCTGCATATTGTTCTATGAATTATGGACCTAAATAGTACTCTTACTGCTTTGCTCTAATAAAGCACCTCTTGTCTGAAATGGGTGGAATTTTAGAGAGGGTTATAAGGGCCAATGCATGTTTAAACAACTTGGAACTGATATGGGTATCTTTCATGGGTCAAAAGGACATCTTGGAATGTCCAAATTATACATCTAAGAACATCACAAAATGGCACACTGGGTATTTGGGGTACCCCAAAATAAAGTGATGTAATATATTACATAATTTTCTGGGGAAGGGGCAGAATGATACTTTTTTGTGATTCTGTATAAACCTTTAATTTTGCCTTTGCCAGCTTATTGTGTGTGTGTCTATGTGCTCACTTCCATGAAGCCTGTGTGGGGTCTGTTTGTATGTCTAGGCCCAACATATGAGGCCCACAGTGCTGTTATGTATCTGTGTCTCTGACAATGACTCTCTCCATTGGACTGCGTGGATATAGTTGCCTAGACCTAATACCATATCTCTTATCTGCCATGGGATCCTTGAAATCTCTTTGACTTCCCTGACTCCAGTGATTCTCCTACTTTTCTCACATCAGCTCTTGGGCCTCACACACCTTTACCAATAAAATCAACTTTTCATAATACAGCAGTGTCTCAGACTTTTCTTGGGCCAAACTAGTCAACTTTTTTCATCTATAGGCAATATTTCAATCCTAATCATTAACCTTCATAATGTTCTGAATTTCTGAAAAGACAAGTTCTCCCATCTTTTTAAAGAAGGATTGTCTGGGTACAAACTGTGAGGTATCAAGTATTAATTATTTTAAAAATGAAAATTTTGTGTAATATCTTTTAAAAATTATGTTAATTTGTTTGTTGGTTGAGTGCATGGATGGATGCACATATGCCACAGAATGCTTGTGGTTGTCAGAGAATAACATGTGAGAATCAGTTCTCTTTTTCCTCTGTGTGAGCCACAGGGTGGAAAATCATGTCATCAGGTTTGGTACAAGTGCCATTACCCACTCAGTCATCTTGCGGTCCTAACATTAGATAATTTTTTATGAAGCTAGAGATCATTAACAGACATGTTCATGTCAATGAATCTTGTAGAATTCATTTTATTAATCATTTCTGATGACACTCAATTAAGATATGTAATTATTTTCAGAAAGCTTCATGGATTCCATTCTTAAACACTTTCACATGATGAGGCTGTTCTGTTTATGTTTTACTTGTTAGTAGAAAAAAAGAAAACTGTTTCTGTGTGTTTACTTTGTAGTCAGTAATTAAAAATGCTTATCTGCAAATGATCTGGACTTTTCTATGGAGATAATCATATCATTCAAGAATATTAGGTTTTTTCCCTTTCAAATAAAGTATCTTCAAAGATAATAATGAATAGAATTTTCAACAGTATTTTTTACTTACACATGGTTTTAAAAGGAGCACATTTAGTATGCTGCCATTAAGCATAAAATTTTATCAAATTCTCTTGTAAATGTTCTTTATAAAATTTAGAGAAGTTTTTATTCTTTGCTTGTCAAGATTGTTATAAACTAATATTGGATTTTATTAAGTAATTTTTTCTGCATCATCTATTGATAGTACTTTTTCTGCATCATCTATTTTGGATATATATCCAAAGGATATTGTTATAAACTCATATCACATGAATATGTGCTAGTTTATGTTCAACCCTTTAACTAGCATTAATTGATTTCTCTCTTATCAGTAACATTAATGTAGTATCCATTATTTTCTAGGTCAATTATATATTAACTTTGGAAACAGAAATAAGATTTCTGTTCAAAAACAACTTCAGTCAAAGTACTTAACATACCCAGTACATGATTATAACTTTCAGTAAGCAGATAAACATAAAAGCATTTGAGTTCATATAGAGCATTGTGTTTAACAATATTTGTCTTTTTAAATTGATTTTTATTGAGCTCTACGTTTTTCTCTGTTTCCCTTCCTACCTCCCTGTCCCCCTTCACACCTTCCCCAAGGTCCCCATGCTCCCAATTTACTTAGGAGATCTTGTCTTTTTCTACTTTCCATGTAGATTAGATCTATGGATGTCTCTCTTAGTGTCCTCATTGTTGTCTAAATTCTCTGGGATTGTAGTTTGTAAGCTGGTTTTCCTTGCTTTATGTTTAAAAATCGCCTATGAGTGAGTACATGTGGTAATTGTATTTCTGTGTCTGGGTGACCTCATGCAAAATAATTTTTTCTAGCTCCATCCATTTTCCTGCAAAATTCAAGAAGTCGTTATTTTTTCTGTTGTGTAGTACTCCATTGTGTAAATGTACCACATTTTTCTTATCCATTTTTGGTTGAGGGACATTTAGATTGTTTCCAGGTTCTGGCTATGACAAAAAATGCTGGTATGAACATAGTTGAGTGCATGTCCTTGTGGCATGACTGAACATCCTTTGGATATATATCTAAAAGTGGGATTATTGGGTCTTGGGGAAACTTGATTCCTAATTTTCTTAGACATTGCCACACTGACATCCAAAGGGCTGCACCAGCTTGCATTCCCACCAGCAATGCAGAAGTGTTCTCTTTTCCCCACAACCTCTCCAGTATAAGCTGTCATCAGTGTTTTTGATCTTGGCCATTCTTACAGGTATAAGATGGAATCTCAGAGTTGTTTTGATTTGCATTTCTGTGATGACTAAGGATGTTGAACTTTTCCTTAAGTATCTTTCAGCCATTTTAGATTCCTCTGTTGAGAGTTCTCTGTTTAGGTCTGTATTCCATTTTTTTTTAATGGAACATGTGTTCTTTTGATAACCAATTTCTTGAGTAATTTGTATATTTTGGAGATCAGACCTCTGTCTGATGTGGGGTTAGTGAAGATCTTTTCCCATTCTGTAGGCTGTTGTTTTGTTTTGTCGACCTTTGCTTTACAGAAGATTTTCAGTTTCAGGAGGTCCCATTTATTAATTGTTTCTCTCAGTGTCTGTGCTGCTGGGGTTATATTTAAAAAGTGGTCTCTTGTGCCAGTGTGTTCAAGTGTACTTCCCACTTTCTCTTCTATAAGGTCCAGTGTGGCTGCCTTTATGTTGAGGTCTTTGATCCATTTGGACTTGAATTTGGTGCATGGTGATAAATATGGGTCTATTTTCATTCTTCTACATGTTGATATCATGTAGCACCATTTGTTAAAGATGCTTTCTTATATTTTTTGCTTCTTTGTCAAAAATCAGGTGTTCGAAGGTGTGTGGATTAATATCCGGATCTTTTATTTGGTTCTATTTGTCCTCCTGTCTGTTCTTATGCCAACCAGGCTGTTTTAAGTACTGTAGCTCTGTAGTAGAGTTTGAAGTCAGGGATTGTGATGCCTACAGAAATTCTTTTATTGTATAGGATTGTTTTGGCCATCCTGGTTTTGTTTTTCTTTTTTTTATTTTTGGATTTTCCATATGAAATTGAGTACCGTTCTTTTGAGGTCTGTGAAGAATTTTGCTGGGATTTTGATGGGCATTGCATTGAATCTGTAGATTACTTTTGGTAAGATTGCCACTTTTTTTCTATGTTAATTCTGCCTACCCAAGAGCATGGGAGATCTTTCCACTTTCTGGTGTCTTCTTCAATTTCTTTCTTCAAAGATTTAAAGTTCTTGTCATATAGGTCTTCCACTTGTTTGGTTAGACTTACTCCGAGATATTTTATGCTATTTGTGGCTATTCTGAAGGGTGCTGTTTCTCTGATTTCTTCCACAGCCCTTTTGTCATCTGTATACATACAGGAGGGCTACTGATTTTTTTTTAGTTAATCTTGTATCCTGCTACATTACTGAAAGTGTTTATGAGTTGTAGAAGCTCCTTGGTAGAATTTTTGGGATTGCTTATGTAAACTATCATATCATCAGCAAACAGTGAGAGTTTGACTTCTTTTTTTCCAATTTGTATCCCTTTGATCTCCCTTTGGTGTCTTATTTCTCTAGCTAGGACCTCAAGAACTATATTGCATAGATATGGAGAGAGTGGACAACCTTGTCTTTTTCTGATTTCAGGGAAATCACTGGTAGTTTCTCTCCATTTAGTTTGATGTTGGCTGTTGGTTTGCTGTATATTGCCTTTATTATGTTTAGGTATGTTCTTTGTATCCCTGTTATTCCCAAGAACTTCATCATGAAGGGATGTTGAATTTTGTCGAAAGATTTTTCAGCATCTAATGAGATGATCATGTGTTTTTTACTTTTCAGTATGTTTATATGGTGGATCACGTTGGTTGATTTTCATATCTTGAACCATCCCTGCATCTCTGGAATGAAGCTGACTTGGTTATCGAGGATGATGGTTCTGATGTCTTCTTGAATTCGATTTGCCAGTATTTTATTTAGTATTTTTGCATCAATGTTCATGAGTGAGATTGGTCTGTAATTCTCCTTTTTAGTGATGTCTTTCTGTAGTTTGGGTGTCAGGGTAATTGTAGCATAAAAAGAGTTTGACATTGTTCTTTCTGTTTCTATTGTGTGGAATAATTTGAGGAATATTGGTGTTAGTTCTTCTTTGAAAGTCTTGTAGAATTCTGAGATGAAACCATCTGGTCCTGGGCTATGGCCATACTTCCCTGAATGTGCCCCAATCTCATCTAATAAAATTTGTCTAAAGCACTGTAAAGGGCAATTTGCACCAACTGTATGATATTTCAGAACAGCAAAACTACAGAGTCAGTAAAGCAATTAGTGGTTGGCAAGGACTAAGTCAGGCAGAAATGTCTTTGAGTAGGGAAACATTCCTGTATAATACATGTGCCCTTGTGTATTTTTCCAAACCCTTAGAATATAGGCCCCAAGTCTGAACAACAACATAAAGTCTTGACTTTGCCTCATGATGATGTAGCCATGTAAATCATTCATTGCAATAAATAACCTGCTCAGTGATGAGGAATATTACCATTGAGGGAGGCTATGGCTGGTAAAGGCAGGGAACATATGGTAAATCTCTGGAATTTCTGCTCAATATCCACCATGAGCCTAAAAGTGATAAAAAGTAAGTCTATAAAAAAGGAAATCTTGTTCTTATTTAAGGTTGGAAGTATGTATTGAAGTGATTTATGGGCCCAGCAGTTGTCCTTAATATTGAAATGTACTGAAGCATGCTTAAAGTATGTTTATACACTTTTGTTTTATTTTGTTTACTTTTTATTTGTTTTATTTTGTAAAGAATGCACATGCATAGAGGGAGCGAAGAAAAGGGAAAGATGTAAACTATATTGAATATTGTATTTTCATGATTTGAAACTTTAACATTACATTATTATTGGGAAATATTCATGTTTGCAAAACTGTTATGGTTGAAGGTTGTTTTAAATTGTATTGTTTTGTTTTGTTTTGTTTTTGAGGAAAGAAACGATTTGTAACTAGCCCAGTCAAAAGCTGCAGAAGATTTAGAATTATCTGATTTTATGGGATGGTGTACTTAAAATTATATTGTGAGCCAGGCATGGGTGGCATACCCCTTTATTTCCAGCTCTCTGGAAATAGAGACAGGTGAATCTCTATGAGTTTGAGGTCAGTCTGGCCTACATAGTGAGTTCCAGAACAGTCATAGTGGTTACAAAGAAAAATCCTGTTTCAAAAAAAAAAAACAAAAATATTATATTTTGAGACTATAATTACAATGTAAATCTCTTTGGTGTAGCTCTTTGTCATTAATATTTTGTATCTTTTTTAATGCAAGTAAGATATCCAAACATTGAACTGATGAGATTATAGTTGATCATTTATAGAATGTACTATATCTCCAATGACTTATGCTAAATCCTGTGTTCATTCCTTTTAGAATGGACTAGAAGATTTCTTATAAGAGTTAACATGTGGGAAAAGATAACATTTCACATGCAGTACCAAATCACACTATTTTACAATGCTAATAGCAATGCCAAATTGTCCTTTTCGTATAGGCATGATTTAAAAGAAGGCCTTTCTTCTTCTTTTAATATCATAAAAAGAAGATTAAAAAGAAGATAATTTTAATCTTATTATTAAAATAAGATTTTATTTTAATATCATAAAAAGAAGAATCAACATTATTTCTTAAGAAAAGGAAGTAGAAAAAGTAGAAATATATATATTAAATATTTATTGGCTAAAGGATTAATTATGTGTTCATCTTTTTGGGAATTTAGCTAAATTAATAGTAATAACTTTATTTTGATTCATGACTAAGAACATAATTTATTTTCAATTGTGATATTTATTGTGTATTTGGGATTTAAAAAGCGTGACACTGTTATCTATTTTCCAGCTTAGTAAAATAAATAAATAAATAAATAAATGATTAAAGAAAACTTTTGTAGCTGGACTGTGTGTCACATGACTTTATTCCCAGCACTCAGAAGGCAGAGGCAGGGAGATCTCTGTGTGTTTGAGGACAACCTGGTCTATAAAGCAAGTTCCAGGATAGCCAAGGCTACACAGAGAAACCCTGTCTCAAAAAACCAAAAAAGAAAAGAAAAAAAGTTTGAAAACTGAAAGTGTTTCTTTTCATCTCTAAAATGCCCTTCCCATGTTATGCAAATGGCTAAATATGTGATATTTATAATTATATCTTTTTTTCAGATTAGCTTGAATTTGAAGAAACTAACCAAGAAATATTTATGTCTATTCATGTGTGTGCAGGTGTGTGTGTGTGAGTGTGTATGGGGGGGGCAGAGATAGGTCTTAGGTATTGTTTCTCAGGATTCTTCCATCTTGTTTTATGAGACAGGTCTCTCACTGGACTGTAACTTGCCGAGCAGTTGGCTAGGGAGCCTCAGAGGTTCTCTTGTCTTTGTCTCTTCAACATTGGGATAACAAGGTACATTCCTACATTTTCACATGGGTTCTGGGGGGATCAAACTCAGTTCTTCCTAGTTGTGTGTGGCAAGTAATTTACCAACTAAGCTATCTGTTTGGGGCACTAGTTAAAAAAATAGGCAATGCAGAATTCTTCGTCAATGGACATTTAGAGAACTCTAAAAGACAAAACATATGAGTTGATAACAGGCAAAGTTCATCAAAACACATTGTGTTTTGCGGGGGGCCATCCTGTCCCGCAGGAATGAACGCCACCAAAAACGAGAATTCCTTCTCTGGTCACATCTTTATTTGGAGCATTTCCTTGAGGAAAATTGGGGGAAGGGAAGATAGAGCAGGGACGAGAGAAAGCTTAGAGAGAGAGCGTTGGGCCCCGAGGCAGCTGCTTTTAAACGGTGGAGCGGCTTGAACGCTGTCCTGATTGGTTAATGCCATTCTGCTGGTCTGAGCATGTGCAGGCAAGGGTGCAGGCAGGGTTGCTCAGCCCCACGTGGCTACCTCCAAACTGCAGGACCACCTGTGCCTCCAGGTGGCTCCCAACATCTCCCCCTAATTATTGTCTTTAAGAGCAATAAGGCAAAACTATTTTCCAATCTGGTCCCCACCTAGACGCAGCATGCCAAGGATATCTGCTCCCACCCATCCCCAAGGAGGGAAAAGGCAAAATAGAGTCAGAGATAAGAGGTTGCACAGGGTGTTGCTCAAGTCGATGGTGTGAAACAGCTGCTCTTGGCACCGCCCAGAAGGTCATCTCTGCTGTCTCCGTACGAATCTTCCACAGCAGGACATTCAGCATCCACTGGGTCGTCTTCTTTATCTCTCTGGTCGGTCTCGCTGGCATCCAGATGTATGTCAGCATTCCTAGAAAAACATAAACAAAACTCTCCTCCCAAATTAACATTTAAGAGTATTAAAAACTCTCAGTGTAAAAATTCAGCACAATCAGTACTGGAAGTAGGCTGGTTTTGAACTTAGAGATCTGCAGGTCTCTGTTTCAAAAAGCAAATCTTGTTTGCCTGTACCAGCAAAATTTTGAATTAAAAATTAAGTGTATAGAATGCAAGAGAAATCCTTTCTCTGGGGGAAGCTGTCACTGGTAGTGTAGTCCCCCTCTATTGTTTAAAAACCAAAGCAGTTGTCACTGGGAATTGAACTCAGGACCTTTGGAAGAGCAGTCAATGCCCTTAACCTCTGAGCCATCTCTCCAGCTCCCCTATTCAGATGGAAAAACCTCTAGGTAACATTGGTTTAATTCCAGCTGTTGCCTCAGGCAATAGGTCCGCCTTTCTTTGTTACCTAGGATACGGTAACCAGGTAAACATGCCTTTATTATGATAATCACGACCAGTTCTTTAAGGGAGAATGGGCGTAGCATCGATCTGGCTACTTCCTGCTGACGAAGGGACGTTGTTTAGGGGATAAATGTTTTTATCTGACTAAATTCTTGGCGACAAATGTTTTTATCTGACTGAATTCTTAGCGACCTTGGCTGAGGGCGGCGGCAGCGGACGGCGGCGGCTGCCATAGCTCCGCCTCTGAGGCCCAATGTGGCGCGCTCCGCATGGCCCCGCCCCGGGCCGTGCGCGGGCTCGCCGTTTCACCTCAGGCAATGAACTCGCACCACCGGCTGTGAGTCTTTTTCAAGCTCAGGCGAGGGGGGGCATCCGCCCACCCGTGGAGGGCCCGGTCTGCCCGCGCGCGGAGCCCCGTTCTCTGGGAACTCATCTCCGCCCGCCCATGATGCTATGGAAACACAGTTTTTCCGCAGAGCCGATTCAGCTCCTCTCTGCCTTCTATGGCGCCGCTGCTCACCACACAGCTTCCGCCTCAGTCAGGCGAGTCCGCTCAGGTGCTGAAAAAGCCTTCCAAAAACCATAGCCCCGCCAGAAGGCCGGGACATATAGCCTCTGATGACACACGGACTTTAGCCTGCCCGTCGCCATGGCGATCTGGCTTTCCGTAGGCCCCCAGCAAACTCCCCGCCAGCAACCGGCCAGCATGGCCACGCCTCCCGAACGAGCTAGCACTGGAGAGTGCAATTTTGCGTCTCCCTCCTGAGTAGCTGGGATTACAGGTGTGCACCACCGTGCCTGGCCCACTTCCGTGTTTCTAATCAGGCATTACCGCTCAAAGGCGGGCCGGCTGCCGCCAGCACTCTCAGCACGATCAAGCAGCTTGTCTTTCTCAGTCAAAAAATTAAAGTTTTTTGTACGTGAGAGCCAGAGACTGAGCTCTCTTATCAAAATTAGGCGAAAATCACCTCCAAAAGCTCTGTGGCTCTTTAAGAACAGGGAAGGCAGTGATCAAGTTCGCCTCCCTGCGAGACTGTTGCCTCCAGTCTCTAACAGCGAGTACGCAGGTGGACGGAGAGGGAGCGGAAGCCGCGGTCTCCCGTACCCCATCGTCCTCAAAGTCCCGCCTTAGTTACCTCGCCTTTTCTCAGCTCCACCTGCACTGAACTTAAGGGATTTTTCTTCCCCGTTGCTTTTTGTACCTTCTTTCAGATACCTTAACTTTGATTTTTTTTGTATTTTCTTTTCTATTTAGGCCTATCCTTTGAAATTCCTTTTTACATTTCTTTTCCTCCCCTTTCTGGGGATTTCAACCGACGTCACTCACCGCTCCATGTTCTCAGAGTTCTGAAATTCAAGGCTCTCTGTGCTGGTGTCTGATCTTGGGCTTTCAGCGCGTTGTTGGGCGCTTCCTTCTCAGGGTCCCCCGGCGTAGTTGTCAGGGTCCCTCAGCGTCCCGGAGTTTCGAGCACCAGTTGCGGGGGGCCATCCTGTCCCGCAGGAATGAACGCCACCAAAAACGAGAATTCCTTCTCTGGTCACATCTTTATTTGGAGCATTTCCTTGAGGAAAATTGGGGGAAGGGAAGATAGAGCAGGGACGAGAGAAAGCTTAGAGAGAGAGCGTTGGGCCCCGAGGCAGCTGCTTTTAAACGGTGGAGCGGCTTGAACGCTGTCCTGATTGGTTAATGCCATTCTGCTGGTCTGAGCATGTGCAGGCAAGGGTGCAGGCAGGGTTGCTCAGCCCCACGTGGCTACCTCCAAACTGCAGGACCACCTGTGCCTCCAGGTGGCTCCCAACAGTGTTTTAGTAGTTCTGTGTATTAGCTATAATAAGGACTTTTAAAGACAAGGTAAAATAAAGTAGCCCATGTAAAATCATCTTGTGCAATGTATGCTTTCCAACATATGTTTCCAAAGCATTAATTTTTTGAAAGAACAAAATAGCCATAAGAAATACCAACTTACATTCCATTTTCAAAATGGAAAGCCTACAGAATATTTGAATGGTTTTGGATGCCTCATCTGAACTTACTTTCCTGAAGGCCATCCTTAACAGGCAAGCACAATTTAGGTTGTATGAAAAGAGGACAGTGGGCTCACGCGGCACAAATAACTATGAAGCATATAGAAGCATGCGGTCAGTTTTCTTTCCCTGCTGTTTCTGATTTACTGAGCTGTGCCAAACTCTATTAAGGAGAAAAAGAGCGGACCTACACTTGTGTTAATTTAAGGAAGTTGAGAAATTAGTTTAGAGGTAGAATACTTGCCTAGCATGCACAAGGTGCAGGGTTAGAGCCCCCAGGAATGATAATGAAAGGGTGAGGGATATTCTGCTCAAGACAATCGTAGGGCCTGTCAAATGGCTCAGCTGCTTAACTTGAAGATCTGAGTTCCATGTCTCAATGCCATGGTGGAGAAAGAGAAGTGACTCCCCAAAATTACCTTCTGACCTTCAAGCACACAAGCACAGACACAGAGTCTCTCTCTCTCTCTCTCTCTCTCTCTCTCTCTCTCTCTCTCTCTCACACACACACACACACACACACACACACACACTTGTACACACTAAAATAAATAAAAATGCTTTTACAAAAAGTATTTTTTTAAAAGACTGTTGTAATAGGAATGAGAAAATTTTCTCAACTTTGAATAAAACAAGGAAAGGGGGATATTTATAGCCACAGAGTCCTATGAAGAAGGAGATGGATGGAAAATTACTCAAAATTATCTTAAACCTAAGGGGGGTACTTGCTGCTATAATCTAAAAAACTTAGCCTAGCAGGATTCTTATGAAAGGCAGGCAAGAATGTCTGCATCGAAAATTGAGGCAAAGGAATTTTGTGAGTTCTCTAGGGTTAATCAGATATAAAAAGTGGAGAATCCTTGCTAACCTGACTTAGAAGTATTCCTCCTAATATGAGAGAATGCAGGCATAACAAGGACAGGATGGACTCAGACAGCCTGCCAAAGTTGAGACTGACTTAAGAAGTGAGATCAAAGAAACCGTCTTTGTCACTCTTACACGTGCCAGTCATGGATTTGGGTTACTCTATTCTGGAAAACTCCAAAATTAACATTAGTTATTTATAAAACTGTGGTTGAAAATTCTTCTGACCAAGAGTACTCCTCTTACTCACTTTTGGACCAATCGCCCTGTCTAAAAAATAAGCACAGTGTGTGGGCTCATGTGAATGGCAAAGAGCTCCAACAGAGTAGTGCAAAGAAGAGAAGACCCACAAGGAACCTGACAGAGTAATACGGAGAGATACGCCTGGTTTCCAATATTACTGCACTCACAGTACACATTTTCAAGTGGACTTCAAATGAGGAAAACAAATATGGCTGGTGATAATAGAAATTATACTAGATTTAGTTCACATGCCAAGAACATAGAATATTCTTTGATTGATTGCACTTATTTCCCTTATCTTACAGAATGCCTCAATAAAAAACTCAGTAAGTCAGTCCAGCTAGGCTTTTTCATTCTTTTATGGTGCACAATTCTCTCCTCTAAAATGGAATGGATCACTTTTTACATGCAGGTTTTATCATGCAAGCTCTACAAATCCTCTAAGGCCTCACTATACATAACTCCACCATACTGTCTTTTCATAATTCCTCAAGAAAATATCTTTCCTTTATCCAACTGACATAGAATCAAGTTTCAGAACTTGATGTAATTTATGTTTTAAGACTCACATATCCTCATCCTTCAAAAACTCACTATCGCTGTGTCTCCTGCATTATAGCATTTTCTTTTTACAGTTGAAACATAGTTCCATTATTAAAGGTAGAGCTCAAATGAAATTTGCTTAATGAACTACTCCACTAATTCCCATGTCTTAGGAGTTCACTCTGAGAATATGAATCTTTCTATCCTTTCCTACTATGAAGTTTTACTCCAAATTAGATAGCTGCTCATCTGTCAACATACTGAAGGTAGGTTCAGGTACCCTGTCATATATCACAGAAGAATTACATTCTTGAAGGTCAGAAGACCTGACTTCTAGATAAATGAGATGTTCAACCTGGTCAATGCTACAGTTTTGACTTCATTATCACTAACTTTAGGGTCATGCTTAAGGGTATTTTATGATTATCAAAATAATTCTATTGTTTCTTGATCTTTGTATACTTATGATCCTCTTTTGTCTTTTGGACCCCCTCCATTTTTTTCTTTTCGAATTTATTTATTTTTTGTTTATAAAAATTTCCACTTCCTCCCCTCCTCCCCATACCCTCCCATTCCCCTCACTCCCTCTCCTCCTCCCCACCAACTCCCTCTCCTCCTCCCTCTCCAGTTCTAAGAGCAGTCAGGGTTTCCTGCCATGTGGGAAGTTCAAGTTCCTCCCCTCTCTCTCCAGGTCTAGGAAGGTGAGCATCCAACCAGACTAGAATTCCAAAAAGCCAGTACATGCAGACAAAACAAGACCCAGTGCCATTGTCAATGGTTTTAAAAAAAATAAGTATTATTATCCTATTTTTTAAAATTTTCTAAATTCTTAAAAATGTTTGCTTCCTTCTTGATATAATAATAAATACTTTTTTGGAGGTAGTAGAGTGTGTGTTTCCCTTCTTTGAGGTGTGGTTGTGAAGGGTCGCTAGATGTCTGAGTTATTGTAGGCAGTATTGGCAATGTTGGATTCCTTGGGTTGTGATTTTTCTTCTAATACTTTCTGTAAGGCTGGATTTGTGACTACATATTGTTTAAATTTGTTTTTATCCTGGAATATTTTGTTTTCTCCGTTGATAGTGAACGATAGCTTGGCTGGGTATAGTAGTCTGGGCTTGCATCCATGGTCTCTTAGTTTCTGCAGTACCTCTTTCCAGGACCTTCTGGCTTTCATGGTTTCCATAGAGAAGTCTGGTGTAAGTCTGATAGGTTTACCTTTATAAGTTACTTGACCTTTTTTCTTTGCAGCTCTTAATATTCTTTCTTTAATCTGAATGTTTTGTATTTTGATTATTATATGGCGAGGGGATGGTTTTTTTTTGATCCTGTCTATTTGGTGTTCTGTATGCTTCTTGAACCTTCATAGGGATATCGTTCTTTAGGTTGGGGAAGTTTTCTTCTATAATGTTGTTGAATATATTTTCTGGGCCTTTGATCTGCAATTCTTCTCCTTCTTCTACCCCTATTATTCTTAGATTTGGTGTTTTTTTTTTATTGTGTCCCACATTTCCTAAATGTTTTTTGATGAAAATTTGTTGGATTTGCTGTTTTCTTTGGTCAGAGCGTTTATTTTCTCTATGGTGTCTTCAGAGTCTGAGATTCATTCTTCTATCTCTTGTATTCTATTGGTTATGCTTGTTTCTGAAGACTCTGTTCATTTACCTAGCTAGTCTAAAGCTCACAACATATAGCAGACTGGTCTTAAAATCACAGAGATCTACCTAGTTCTGTTCCCATAGTGCTGGAATTGAAAATGCCACTAAACCCAGCAAAGCCATCTTTCTGGTGTGATTTGAAATCATAACTTTCTTATTGCTAGTAAGACATGCTACTGTCAAATCATGGTCTTAAAATTTTTAAGTTTTTAAAAATCTTGCTTTTTTTAGTGTCATGATATATGTATAAATGCTTAATAAAAGAAATCTCTTTGGTGTTGCTTTTCTTAGTATCATTAGCTGTGATTAGCTTCATGATTCGACTCAAAGCGTGATCTATTCAGGAGAGAAATTTATGGTTTGTGCTAAACTTCATTATGTTAATCTATCAATTGTGAGAGTAGTTTTCTTCATTCTTTGTCCCTAGTATTGAATATATTTTGTGCTTTTAAACATCTTTATTGAACTATATAAGAGACACATAATAAAGTAAACTTAAACAAATATTAATAGTATGTAATTAGACTTGACACACAGACACCTGTGAAACAATGTCCACACTAGAACAGAACTAACAAAAAGAGAACTTATAAGAAAAAATTAGCGTTGGAGACAGTTCAATGTGTCATAGTGCCTGCCATATGATCTGAATACAAAAATCATATACTAGGGTATGAGGAGAGAACCAATGCCACAAATTTTCTTCTGATTTCCACACTTATCCCATTTATTCATTCTGTGGAACATGCATGCTCATACAAACACTTGAGAGAGCAAGGGAGAGAGGAAGGGAGAGAGAGAGAGAGAGAGAATATGAGAATATTCTGGTCCAAAGTGGGTGCAATTACTAGGTCATATATGGGGCTGGCAAGATGAATTAGTCTGTAAAATGACTGCCACCCAAGCATGTGGACATGTATTAGGGTTCCCAAAAGCTCATTTAAAAATTAGTGTCTCTAGTCACAGTCCATGAGTCAGAGAAGAAAGGTGGATGCCTGAAATGTTTCAAGTATCCTAGCTAAGTCAACAAACTTTAGGTTCAGTGAGAGATATTGTCTCAATTAAGGAGAAGAAAGAGTAAGGAAAGAGACTCTACATTATCTCAGGCTTCCAAATGCATACACACATATGTATACACAGCTTACATATGAATGGAAAGTGCTATATGCCTTTTCATGTTTGTTATGTCATTTTGTATTCCCACTAGCAGTTTAATTGGGCTATAACTTCTTTGTTGTAATTTCACTAGCATTTTAAACTTAATTGTAATTATATTTTCATTTGTTTTCTTGCTTATTTGTTTCTGTCATTCTTGCAGATGTAAATGAGAACTCATTGGTGTTTATATTTACATTTTCTTGATTATTGTTGGACATTTTTCCATATCTATGTATCTATGTAGTGTCTATGTATGTATATTTATATTATGAACATATGTATCCATCTATCTATTTATGTATATCTACCTAATCTCATCAATTAAATCTCTGGCTCATTACTGCTCTCCCATCAGTGTCTGTCCCATGCCCCATTTTTTTAACACTTACATAATAGTACTTAAATAAACATGAACATAGACCACAGGTTTCTAAGAGTTTATACTTACATTATGAGTTTAAAATTTTTTTTCAAAATTTCTTATATTCCCTAATATAATATTGTTGTTGAAAGGAATAAGAAAACTAATTATATCTATATATTAAGGCAAATATTCCTAAATAAGGTCTTGGGTTTTTCTTTAAAAGAAAACACCTCCTAAGTAGAAATTCAAGGAAAACAGAATGTCTATTTTTAAGATGAATATTTGTATATATTAGTCTTCTAAATATATTTTTGAGTAAAATTTTTCATTTATTTTATATACTGACCACATTTCCTCTTTCTTCTCTCCTCCTGTTCCCTTCTCCCACCTAGCATTTACTCCCTCATCCACTCCTCCTCTGTCTCTGTTCATAAAAGGGCAGACCTCCCATGGAATTCAGCAAAACATGACACATAGCGATGGGATCAGGACCTGTCCCTGGTGCTTGAGTTGGTTCTTGGGAACCTATTCCCCATGCTGGGTTGACTTATCCAGCCTTGATGCAGAAGGAAGAGCTTGGTCCTGCCTCAACTTGATATACCTTGCTCTAAATCTACTAATAGTCTCTGACTTCTGTACCCTTTGACCAATAAAAATAATATAACCATTATACTTGATGATTAAGAAGTTTCTGGCTAGTCACTAAAAATAGACACAACCACAAATATTCTTGCTCTCCCAGTTTTTATAGGCCATAATTATTATTTATAGTACTTGAACAGATAAAACGACCCCTGCAAATTAACTGCTCCATTGGGTATAGTCTTATTGTACAAGTTTCCAAATCATACACACCTCAATACTCCAATATTTTTGTTACTACATGTGCCAACATAAATTACGATATATATTAGAATGTTTTTGTGTGTGTGTGTGCATGTGTTTGTGTGAGTGTGTGTGTGTGTGTGTGTGTGTGTGTGTGTGTGTTTGTTTGAATGTATGTGTTATTTCATTTAGATTTCTCTGTGGCTCCTGAAACTTAGGTTCATGCCGTGTTGTATGTTTGAAATCTCTCCCTTCTAAGTGCTGTGGTTAAAGATGGGATGTGTAGGTTTCCTGCTCTGACTGTTGAATCTTATGCTGTTCTCACCGTTAAAAATTCTAACCCTCTAGTAGCATGAGCCCAAATAAAGTCTTTCTTAAATTGCCTGAGTCACAGTGTTTTACCACAGCAGCACAAGTGTAATGGATAGAGAAGTCAGTACCTGATAGTGGATTGCTACTACGATAAATCTGACTATGTTTGTAGAAGACTGGAGGAAGACTTTAGAACTTTGGATTAGAAAAGCAGTTGAACACTTAAAACAGAGCTTAAAGGGCCATAATGGTAGGAGTCTGGAAGACAGCAGTGTGACCAGTGGAAGCCCAGATCAAGAGTATCAGAGGGAAATAATATTAGCAAATGGGCTAGAGGCTATTTCTATATTTTGGCAAAGACTCTGGTAGTTTGCATTTCGCATACTGAGAACTTTACTGAGACCAAATTTAAAAAAAATAGAAGATTAGTTTCTTTGGTGGAAATGTCAAGAAAATACAACATTAAATCTATTGCTTAAAATTATTATCCATTCCCTTACTTGAGTACACAATAAAAAATGAGAAAGTGGGGCAGAAAGGAATGCGATTTGGAGAGAAAAAGAGGACTAGGAAACTTAATGTAACAGTCAAGGTAAAGATTTAAAGGGATTGTACTTGTTAAGGAGATTGGTACCATCCAGGAGAGGCCTGATCTGTACTGGATCAATAAATGCAGTGCTCAGAGTACAAGACTCCACCCACCTAAGCCTTCAACTTGTGAAAGATATCCTAAGGCATTTTCTGCTTTTAGAAAGCAATTGCATCAGTTCACAAAAGCTGATGGTAATGTAGTTGAAGGGAACCAGTTTTATGCTTCTGACTAAAGATAAGATCTCTCAGCTTCCTGATCTAGCGACCAGCTGTCATACTGTCCCTGCCATTGTGAACTCTAACTATTGAAGACCATCAACCCAAATAAACTCTTTCTAAGTTTCCTTGGCCATGGTGTTTTTATCACAGCAACAGAAAAGAAGCAAGACATCAACCTCATTCTGACTCTCATTTCCTGCTAGACACTCATCACTAGAAAGTCAAGTCTTTTCTAATTAGTCTCTAAGCCTCTAAGTTGCTCTGATTTCTTAAAGTTTGTAGTCTCTCTGTTCAGTTTAGATAAATTATACTGATGTTCCCCTAAATGCAGTGATCTTTCCTTTGTCTTCTTCACCCTGGATAAAGCCACTCACGTTATTTTATTTTTAGCTTTTTCAGTGCTGTAATTTCTAACTAATATCTTCTTGTTGAATTTTACAACAGATTTGTAATTACTTTAGAAAATATTTGTATAATTGTTGGGAGCCACCTGGAGGCACAGGTGGTCCTGCAGTTTGGAGGTATACCTGGCTTGGCCGCGTGGGGCTGAGCACCCTTGCCTGCACCCTTGCTTGCACATGCTCAGACCAGCAGAATGGCATTAACCAATCAGGACAGCGTTCAAGCCTCTCCACCGTTTAAAAGCAGCTGCCTCGGGACTCTACTTCCTCTCTCTCTAAGCTTTCTCTTGTCCCTGCTCTATCTTCCCTTCCCCCAATTTTCCTCAATCAAAGGGCTCCGAATAAAGACGTGACCAGGGAAGGAATTCTCGTTTTTAGTGGCGTTCATTCCTGCTGGTCAGGATGCGCGCTGCATATAATGTGATTTAAACTGTTTGCAGTTATCTTCAATCGATGCTAAATTTTATGTTGGTTTCTGTTAATGCTGTAAATATTTAAATTTTTGTGACAAAGTTTCTCTGTGTAGCTTTAGATCCTATCCTGGAACCTGTATTGTAGATTAAACTGTCCTCAAACTCACAGAGATTCACTTGCCTCTGTTTCCCAACTGCTGGTATTAAAGGTGTACACCACTAAGGCCTGGATGTATTTAATTTGTAAAAGGGACCTACCAATCCCAGTCCAAGAAACTGAGAATACTGGCTTATTGAACACAAGGGAGTTCAAGATCTAGTCACTACTCAGCTTCGTTACTGAAATAATACAAAGACCAACAGAGCCACCTTGTTTCTGAGTGTGCTGCTTGGTGGGAGTGCCAGCTCATTTCCTACTTCAGAACAGCTGACTTCAAGAAAGGATGGCAGAAAGTCAAGTTACAAACAAGTATTGCCTCCTAGCTTATGCTGCCTTCTTGAGATAGGAGGATGCAGAAATTCAGTTTATGGGAAATCTCAGTTTGAATAGCTCAACCAAGAAGGCTAGATTAAGACGAAACCAGGAAAAGAGTGTTCATTATAGCTAGTCTAACTATAACTGTAACAACTCTAACATCACCTGTATTTTAAGAGTGGTAAGCAATAAATCCGTGTTGTAGAAAACCATTATAACTGTTTTCTGACCATGAAATGAGACAATTACATCAATCTAATACTTAGAAAGTTGCTTTCTTATCACATAGATATGTTTAGAAGTCCACAAGGCACATCAGTAACAATTAATAGAACATCTATACTTGTGGCATGGGCTATTGAACAAACATAGGTTTCCCTCGAAAGAGGATGGGAATGAGCAACTTAAAGTGGTGTTTGCGTTCTCATAAAATATCTTGCGCTGCTAGAAGCAGTGAAGTAGAACTAGCAGAGTACAGACTACCGCAGTCCATTGTATTACACTTCAACACAAATATATTTCAGAAGGACAAGTATTTATATGGAGATCTGATTCAAATATATTAGTCAAGGTTACCTAATAAGGAAGAAGGCGAATAGTGCTAGTAAAAAGGAAAATAATGAATAAAATAAGATGGAAAGAATCTCATAAAATGAAAGATAGTATGATAGATTTTTAATAATGTAATCAAATAAACATATAACTGTCAATAGAGGGCAGTTTACCCCATTCCCTATCTTTAACTAAAAAGACTGATAGAAAAATAACATCTATTTTAAATCAGGAATTAAAAAATAGACATTCTTAGATGCCAAATAGGTAAGGTGATGTCTTTTCATGGGACACACGTTTTCTTCTGTTGTGGTGGTAAGGACATGTCTTTATGGGACACATGTTTTTACTGTTGTTGCTTATTGGATGTTACCCATATTGATGCACTCTTAATAGGGTCCTATCACTTTGTATAGTAATTAGGTATAAAATCTAAAATATGATCAGAAGACGAAGGGAAAGTCAATGCAAATTGAAGCAGCAAACTCTTTGAGTTCACCACAGTCTAACTTGGGTATATGAAGAAGGGAAGAAGCATAAGAAATTTCTCTTGCAGAAGTTTCAGTAAAGCTGCCCATTTCCAAGCAGATGTTGTAGTTCTAGCACACTGCCTCTTTCCCCAGGGTGTAAGTCATACCTGGGATTTTCAGGCAGCTTGCCTTGGATTCCTTTCATCCCCAAAGGTGTCTGAGGTGGGACAATGTGACAGGGACAATGTGACATCTCAACCCCACCCTAGCTGCTATTGGCTAGGGCAGACTTTGCTGACCAATCAGGGCTGAAGGGTGTGGCCCTCCATTGTTCTAGCAAGGGAGATAAGCAGGGTACTCAGAACCCTGGGCCAGTCTGCTAGAAAGTTTCAGCATGGCCAAGGTGGCCAGGAAACCTTCAAAACCTAGTGCAGACGGAACACCCTTGGCCTCAAAGGCCAAGATGAAGAAGAAGCAGCACAAAGCTGCCCATCATCCCAAGCACAGCTCCACGCAGAAGACCCAGTGTTACTGTCATTGCCAACGTGCTCGGAAGGTGAGAGGACCTAAGCTTATGCCCTCTTTTCAAAGCTCTCCCCGCCAGCAAGTCTTTCACTGGCCCCCTATAAACATGTCCTCTACCTCTGCCCCTTCTCAGAAATCTCCCTCCACATGAATATCTATCTTTTCCCAAAGCGGTGCCCTTGTGACCTTAGTGTGTGATCCTTTCAGGTGACCAGAAAGGAGAAGCAATCCTTGCGAATGACTACTAGAAAAACACGCTTCTATGAAAATCATCCGAACGAGAATTCCTAAGGAGCCTCGTGAAACAGCATCGCCGGAACTCATTCACAAACAAACTGGTGAGAATGATGACAACCTCAGTGCCCCTGATCAGAGTCAACTGGGCTATGACCCCTCCCGCATTTGTGTTGAGGACCTGACCAGCTCCTAGCCTCAAAGCACAGGTGAAGATCTAAGAAACACCAATGCATAGGTCTGGCTGCTGAGTCATGGTCAGTGATGTGAAATGCACATTTCAACACAAAGCCAAGTTCATGGTGGTGCCAATAAAAGTAAACAGATGAGAAAATGTGTATGTCACTCTCAGTCTCTGATTGTGGAAAGGGGAAGAAGGACAGGAAGGGTGGGTAGATAATAACAGAGGCACACTGGATTCTGCAACACTGAGAGTGAGATGAACAACTCGCTGAGAAGCAGACACTGGAGGGTCAGAACTGATCCAACACAAATGTCCCCTTGAAGATTTGTTCCACAGGGTAGGAGGGACAGCCCTGGATAGGGCTGGGGCTTGGTCTCAGGATATGGAGTCTATAGGAAATGAGGTGAGGGTGGCAGTTCCAGTCCCAACTTAGGCAGCACATCACTGTTATGATACATACGTTCTTATGGTATTTCTCATAGTCCTCTATGTGATCTCACTTCCATGTAATGAGATTGATGGCCACCTTAATTGTCATCATAGAACCTTCATCCAGTAACTGATGGAAATAGATGCAGAGACCCATAGCTAACCACTGGTCCGAGATCCTGGAGTCCAGTTGTAAAGACAGAGGAGTGATAACGTGAGCAAAGGGGTAAAGACCGAGTTGGGAAAACCCACAACAACAGCTGATCCAAGCTAGTGGGAGCTCACTGACTCCAGACTGACAGCTGGGGAACCTGCAGAGGACTGAACTATGCCCTCTGAATGTGGGTGCTGGTTGTGTGACTTGGGTGAATTTTGGAAGCACTAGCAGTGGAACCAGGATTTTAGGAGGGATTAGAGACAGGATTTTTTAATAGTTGTGGACCAGCCCTGGAATTCTCTCTTATGTAGACCAAGCTGGTCTTGAACTCCCAATCAGGAATTAACGACCTGTTCCAGCACCGAACGACTTTATTCCTAGTGCATGAACTGCCTTTTTTTAAAAGCTTCTGATATTTTAGAATCTTATACAGGCAAAGAGATCATGGAATTTTTTTAAAATTTATTTATTTATTAAAAATTTCCACCTCCTCTCCGCCTACCTTTTCCCTCCCCATCCCCACCTCCCCCTCCCTCTCTTGTCCTAAGAGCAGTCAGGGTTCCCTGCCCCGTGGGAAGTCCAAGGTCCTCCCCTCTCCAACCAGGTCTATAAAGGTGAGCATCCAAACAAACCAGCCTCCCACAAAGTCAGTCCATGCAGTAGAATCAAAACCCAGTGCCATTGTCCTTGGCTTATCAGTCAGCCTTCATTGCCAGCCACATTCAGAGTGTCCATTTTGATCACATGCTACATCACTCCCAGTCCAGCTGACCTTGGTGAGCTCCCATTAGATCAGTCCCACCATCTCAGTGGGTGAACGCATCCCTTGTGATCCTGACTTCCTTGCTCATGTCCGGTGCTCCAATGTGGGTCTCTGTCGCTATCTCCATCCATCGTCAGATGAAGGTTCTATAGTGATATGCAAGATATTCATCTGTGTGGCTATGGGACAAGGTCAGTTCAGGCACCCTCTCCTCTGCTGCCCAAGGAACAATCTGGGGACCTCTCCTTGGACCGGGGAACCCCTCTAGAGACAAGTCTCTTGCAAACCCTAAAATCGCTCCCTTAAGATATTTACTTCCCTGCTCCCATATCCACCCTTCCTCCATTCCACCCATCCCATTCCCCCAAGCTCTCCTGAATCCTCCCCTTCTCCCTTCTCTCTACCCATCTCCCCTTATATCCATCCCCCACCCCCGTGCACCCAACTTTTGCCTGGCATCCTTGTCTACTTCCAATATCCAGGAGGATAACTATATGATTTTCTTCAGGTTCACCTTCTTATTTAGCTTCTCTAGGATCACTAATTATAGGCTCAATGTCCTTTAATTATGGCTAGAATCCACTTATGAGTGAGTACATACCATATTCCTCTTTTTGGGTTTGGATTACCTCACTCAGGATAGTGTTTTCTACTTCCATCCATTTGCATGCAAAATTCAAGATGTCATTGTTTTTTACTGCAGAGTAAAACTCTAATGTGTATATGTTCTACACCTTTTTTAACCATTCTTCTATTGAGGGGCACCTAGGTTGTTTCCAGGTTCTGGCTATTAAAAATAGTGCTGCTATGAACATAGTTGAACAAATGCTTTTGTAGTATGATAGGCCATCTCTTGGGTATATTCCCAAGAGTGGAATTGCTGGGTCCTGAGGTAGGTTGACTCCCAGCTTCCTGAGAAAACGTCACACTGATTTCCAAAGTGGTTGTACAAGTTTGCATTCCCACCAACAATGGATGAGTATGAACTGCCTTTTTGAAGCCCATTCCCTATGGAGGGATACCTTGTTCAGCCTAGATACAGAAAGGGGGCCATAGTCCTTTGTCAATATGATGTGACAGACTTTGTTAACTCCCCATTGTAGGCCTCGACCTCCCTAGGGAATAGATGAGGTGAGGTGGGGTGAAAGTGGGGAAGTTGAAGGAGGAGGGGAGGGAGGGGTAACTGGGATTGGTATGTAAACTAAAAATAGTTTTTGAAAAAAGTACCGCAGTAGGGCCAAAGACCTCTTCCTATTGCAAGGTGCCAGTATACTGCAAGGGAAGTAATGGTGACTGGGAGCTGCAAGTCCAGCACTGATTCAGCCAACTTCCTTCAGAAAATTGGGGAGGAGCAGGACAGTGAGGAGTGGTCTGCCAACCAGGGCTGGTCACCAAGCAGGCGGTAGTATCTACAGGAAAATGTAAAACAATTGACCAGTCTTTCCAAATAGCTTTCCTGTGTATCTTCTAATGCTGATTTTAATCCCTTCAGGAAGTATCCTGAAACTGATTTCTCAAAGAGTTGTTTTTAAAAGAGTCAAATGGGGCTGGACAGATGACTCGGTTGCTTCCCTACAAGCATGAGGACCTGAGTTTGAGCCCTCAGAACCCACATTAAAAAATAAAAATAGCTCATCAGCTGGTTGTGGTGGCACATGTTTTTAATCCCAGCACTCAAAAGGCAGAGGCAGGTGGATCACTATACATTTAAAGTCAGCCTGGTCTACATAGCAAATTCTACAACAAACAAGGATACGTAGTAAGAACCTGTCAAGAAAAGATAAATTAATAAAAGTTTAAAAATCTCTGTGCTGTAATGGATACATTTGTTACAGTACTGAGGGTGGATCTTTGAACCTTGCTCCCTAGATAGACCCCCATAGGCGGTAAGTTCTGGGCCAGTAAGTTGTTTTGGTGTGTTTTGGTTTTGGTTTTCATGGCGGGTTTTGGTGGACAGCGCATGAGAAACAATCAATGTTGCCTGTAGCATCTACACACTTGAACATATGTGTGCACACAATCTTTACCCACACGTCTAGACTCTCAAAACTACATGCATGAATGCACACACACAAAACACACACATAAAGAATAAAATGTTAAATACTTTAAATGTGTACATTTGATGCATTTTGTTATATTCATACACATATGTAGTCATTACTATAAGAATGCACATGCCCACAACTCCCCTCAGTTTTCTTACAATTTTCGTCTCCTTTATGCGTTGCTGCTGTGAAATACAGACGTTTAGACACTTCACACCTCATAAAGCAAGGCGTTGCATTTGACTCTGAATTTTGGAAAATGGAAGTTTGAAGTTTGGTAGCTCCATTTTGTAGGATTTTAAAAAATGTTTTAATTTCAATTTTTTTGTGAATTTACTATATGAATAAACATATCCAACCTATCCCTTCTTCTAACTTCTAGATACCACTACAGTGCCCTCTCAAATTTACAGCCTCTTATTTTTTTCATTACAACCATCTGAGATCAGTACTGCCCATATATAGATAGATATAAGGCCACCAGTTAGGGGAAACCTACAAGAGCCCATAACCCTGATGAAAACCAACTGCCATTTCCCCTACAACCATCAAACGCCACCGTGTTCAGCTAAGAATGCTGCCTTGGGAGCCCTCTTCTATGCATTCTGGAATACTGACTGGATTGATGGGCCAGTCTTATACAGGCAGCCACAGCTGCTGTGAGTTCATGAGTGCAGTGGTCCTGTGGTATCCAGAAGACACTACTTTGTTCTGCTCCTCCCTAACTTCTAGTTTTTACAGTCTTTCTACTACCTCTTAATCAATCTTCTCTGCCCCTTGGTGATAAGAGAATGATACAGATGCTTCATTCGGGGCTGAGCACTCCACTGTCACTTACTCTCTATCTTTGACTAGCTCTGAGTCTCCCTGTTGACTTCTGTTCTTTGCAAAAAGTTTCTTTGTTGAGAGATGAAAGCAAAACTAATCTATGGATACAAAGTCAAGTATTTTTAATTTACTTTTTGTTACCTTCTTTGGCGTGTATGAATTTATGTATATCCACATGCATGATTGAATGTCTTGGGAGATGGTTCTCTCTTGCTATGTGAGTCCCAAGAATTGAATTTAGGCTGTCAGGCTTGGCAGAAAGTGCCTCTACCCACTGAGCCATCTCACTGGCCCTAGTTTCATATATTTAGAGGGCAGTTTGATTCTATGTTAATTTAGCAAAATGGCCGTAGAAAACCATATGTCCTCCAGTTGAGCATATGATCTTTCCAGCCCTTGGTTTTTAGCCAGTTTTACAGTGCCAGATATGAGTTCTTTCCTGTGGAGTGGCTTGAAATACAATCAGAAAACTGTATGCAGACCACTGGGAGAGAAAAGTCATCAACAACAGCCTTACTTTGCCAGCTACAATAATGACCAGATGGCTAGATATGCCCTATGGTACAATGGTGGCAGTTAAGTTAAAGGCTTTTTACTGTGCTTATACCATAAGTAAGGACATTGCACGATGAACATAGGGACAATATTGGGGGTTGGGCTCAAGTCAGCGACCTTTGCATGAGCAGGTAGGAATGAGCAACGACCAAGGTAACAGGCCCAAGCTAGAGATCTCTGCAGGACCAGGCCCAAGCCAGGAACTTCTGCTGACAAAGGCAGGAGCCAGCGACCTCTGCTGGAGCACACCTGAACCAGCAACCCCCTCTGGAGTAGTACAAAACCATCCACCTCCCGGTAACCAGGCTCATGCCAGTAACCTCAGCAGGAGCAGGCCCAAACAAGCAACATCACGGTAACAGGCCCAAGCGAACACCCAGGACTGCAGTAGAACCCACGGGAGTTCCAAGTGACCTCCAGGAATGTTGAGTAATCTCCAGGGTTACGAGAACTGTGGCCTCAACCGCACCATGAGGAGCAGCCATCTGAGCCTTGATTCCACTGGCACCTGAGAGTTGATACCCCATCTATACCAATCAGAGGAAAAGATGGGCAGACAAGGTAAGAACACAGTCAACCTCACAAAGAGCAACATGATACCAACAAAAACTAATGGCTCTACAACAGCAAGACTTGAACACCCTAATATAGATGAAACTGAAGAAAACGACCTAAAACTAACTTTAGGAGAATGTTTGAGGCCCTTAAAGAGGAAAAGAAAGATTCTCTCAAGGAAATGGAGGAAAGGACAAACAAAAAAATTGGAAGAAATCAACAAATCCCTTAAAGAAAGCCAAGAAAGCAATTAAGCAGATGAAAGAAACAATTCAAAACTTGAAACCCAAATAGAGACAATAAAGAAAACACAAACTGAGGGAATTCTGGGAATGGAAAATATGAGAAAACAATCATGAACCACAAGTGCAAGTATAAACAGCAGAATACAAGTGATAGAAGAGAGAATCTCAAGTGCTGAAGAAACAACAAAGGAAATAGACTTGCCGGTCAAAGAAAACATTAAATCTAACAAAACCTTAACATAAAATATCCAGGAAATATGGAACACCATGAAAACACCAAACCTATGAATAATAGGGATAGAAGAAGAAGTCCAACTCAAAAGTACAGAAAAAATACAAAACTGTGGAAGAAACCTTTCCCAACCTAAAGAAAGATGAGCATATGAAGATAGAAGAAGCTTATAGAATTCTAAATGGACTGGACCAAAAAAGTCCCCTTGACACATAATAGTCAAAATAGTAATCATGCATATTAAAGAAAGAATATTAAAAGCTGCAGAGGGAAAAGGCAGAATCATCAAGATTACATCTTATTTCTCAATGGAAACAATAAAAGCCAGAAGGTCTTGATCTACTGTTATGCAGACTTTATGAGAGACCACAGATGCCAGCCCAGACTACTATACTAGTAAAACTTTCAATTAACATAGTCTAACAAAACAAGTTATCTTTTTTCTTTTCTTTTTTTTATTTTATAAACTTAATATTAATTTATAAAAATTTCCACTTCTGCCCCTCCTCCCAATACCCTCCCACTCCCCCGACTCTCTCTCCTCCTCCCTCTCCAGTCCTAAGAGCAGTCAGGATTTCCTGCTCTGTGGGAAGTTCAAGTTTCTCCCCCCTCCCTCCAGGTCTAGCAAGGTGAGCATCCAAACAGACTAGGATGCCAAAAAGCGAGTACATGCAGATGAAACAAGTCCAAGTGCCATTATCAATGGCTTTTCAGTCAGCCCTCATGTCAGCCACATTCAGAGAATCCGGTTTGATCACATGCTCGTTCAGTCCCAGTCCAGCTGGCCTTGGTGAACTCTCATTAGATTAGTCCCCTTGTATCAGTGGGTGAACGCACCCCTTGCGGTCCTGACTTCCTTGTTCATGTTCTCCCTCCTTCTGCTCCTCATTTGGACCTTGGGGGCTCAGTCTAGTGCTCCAATGTGGGTCTCTGTCTCTATCTCCATCCATTGTCGGATGAAGGTTCCCTCTAATCCTGACTTCCTTGCTCACATTCTCCCTTCTTCTGCTTCTCATTTGGACCTAGGAAGTTAAGTCCAGTGTTCTAATGTGGGTCACTGTCTCTATTTCCATCCATCGCCAGATGAAGGTTCTATGGTGATATGCAAAATATTCATCAGTATGGTTATGAGCCAAGGCCAGTTCAGGCACCCTCTCCTCTGCTGTCCAGGGAACAATCTGGGGACCTCTACTTGGACCTGGGAACCCCTCTGGAATCGAGTCTCTTACAAACACTAAAATGGCTCCCTTAGTTGAGATATATACCTCCCTGCTCCCATATCCATGCTTACTCCCTCCCCCTCATCACATTCCCCCAAGCCATCCACAATCCTCCCCCATCCCTTCTCTCTAACCATCTCCCCTTACATCCACACCCCCACCCCCCGTGTAACCAAGTTTGCCTGGCAATCTTGTCTACTTCAAATATCCAGGAGGATAACTATATGATTTTCTTCAGGTTCACCTACTTATTTAGCTTCTCTAGGATCACGAATTATAGGCTCAAAGACCTTTAATTAAGGCTAGAATCCACTTATGAGTGAGTACATACCATATTCCTCTTTTTGGGTCCGGGTTACCTCACTCAGTAAAACGTTTTCTATTTCCATCCATTTGCATGCAATATTCAAGATGTCATTGTTTTTTACCGCTGAGTAAAACTCTAATGTGTATATGTTCCACACCTTCTTTAACCATTCTTCTATTGAGGGACACCTAGGTTGTTTTCAGGTTCTGGTTATTAAAAATAGTGCAGCTATGAACATAGTTGAACAAATGCTTTTGTAGTATGATAGGGCATCTCTTGGGTATAATACCAAGAGTAGAATTGCTGGGTCTTGAGGTAGGTTGACTCCCAGTTTCCTGAGAAACCGCCACACTGATTTCCACAGTGGCTGCATTAGTTTGCATTCCCACCAACAATGGATGAGTATTCCCCTCTCTCCTCATCCTCTCCAGCATAGGCTATCATTGGTATTTTTGAGTTTAGCTATTCTGACAAGTGTAAGATGGTATCTCAAAGTTGTTTTGATTTGCATTTCCCTGATCGCTAAAGAGGTTGAGCATGACCTTAAGTGTCTTCTGGCCATTCGAAGTTCATCTGTTGTGAATTCTCTGTTCAGATCAGTACCCCATTTTTTAATTGGGTTAATTAGAGTTTTAGTGTCTAGTTTCTTGAGTTCTTTGTATATTTTGGAGATCAGACCTTTGTCTGATGAGGGGTTGGTGAAGATCTTCTCCCAGTCAGAAGGTAGCCTTTTTGTCTTACTGACAGTGTCCTTTGCTTTACAGAAGCTTCTCAGTTTCAGGAGGTCCCATTTATTCATTGATTCTCTTATTGTCTGTGCTACTAGGGTTCTACTTAAGAGGTGGTCTCCACTGCCTATGTCTTGTAGACTACTTCCCACTTTCTCTTCTATCTGGTTCAAAGTGGTCAGATTAATGTTGATGTCTTTAATCCATTTGGACTTGAGTTTTGTGCATGGTGATAGATATGGATCTATTTTCATTCTTTTACAAGTTGACATCCAGTTATGACAGCACCATTTGTTAAAGGTGCTTTCCTTCTTCCATTATATACCTTTAGCTCCCTTGTTGAAAATCAGGTGTTCATAGGTTTGTGGGTTAATATCTGGGTCTTCTATTCAATTCCATAGGTCGACTTCTCTGTTCTTATGCCAATACCAAGCTGTTTTCAATACTGTAGATCTGTAATAGAGTTTGAAGTCAGGGATGGTAATGACTCCAGAAGTTCCTTTATTGTATAAGATTGTTTTGGCTAACCTGAGTTTTTTGTTTTGCCATATGAACTTGATTATTGTTCTCTCAAGGTCTGTGAAGAAGTTTGATGGGATTTTGATGGGGATTGCATTGAATCTATAGATTGCTTTTGGTAGAAATGCCATTTTTACTATGCTTATTCTCCCAATCCAAGAGCAGGGGAGGTCTTTCCATTTTCTGGTATCCTCCTCAATTTCTCTTTTCAAAGACTTAAAGTTCTTGTCAAATAGGTCTTTCACTTCCTTGGTTAGAGTTACCCCAAGATATTTTATGCTATTTGTGGCTATTGTGAAAGGTGATGTTTCTCTCATTTCCCTCTCAGCTTCTTTATCCTTTGTGTATAGGAGGGCCACTGATTTTTTGGAGTTGATCTTGTATCCTGCCACATTACTAAAGGTGTTTATCAGCTGTAGGATTTCTTTGGTAGAGTTTTTGGGGTCGCTTATGTACACTATCATATCGTCTGCAAATAACGAAAGTTTAACTTCATCCTTTCCAATTTGAATCCTCTTGATCCCCTTATGTTGTCTTATTGCTATTGCTAGAAGTTCAAGCACTATATTGAAGAGGTATGGAGAGAGTAGACAGCCTTGTCGTGTTCCTGATTTTAGTGGAATGGCTTTGAGTTTCTCTCCATAAATTTGATGTTAGCTGTCGGCCTGCTGTAGATAGCTTTTATTATATTTAGGTATGATCCTCGTATCCCCAATCTCTCCAACACCTTTATCATAAATGGGTGTTGAATTTTGTCAAATGCTTTTTCAGCATCCAATGAAATAATCATATGTTTTTTTTCTTTCAGTTTATTTATATGATGGATTACAATGATAGATTTGCATATGTTGAACCAGCCCTGCATCTCTGGGATGAAGCCTACTTGATCATAATGGATAATTTTTCTAATGTGTTTTTGGATTCGGTTTGACAGTATTTTGTTGAGAATTTTCACGTCGATGTTCATGAGTGAGATTGGCCTGTAATTCTCTTTTTTGGTTGTGTCTTTATGTGGTTTTGTTATCAGAGTAACTGTAGCTTCATAAAAGGAGTTTGGCAATGACTGTTCTGTTTCTATATTGTGAAATACATTAACAAGTGTAGGTATTATCTCTTCCTGGAAGTTCTGGTAGAATTCTGCATTGAAACCATCTGGTCCTGGGCTTTTTTTCGTAGGGAGATTTTTGATAACAGCTTCTAATTCTTCACGACTAACAGGTCTATTTAGATTGTTCACCTGTTGTTAGTTCAACTTTTGTATATGGTACTTATCTAAAAAATGTCCATTTCTTTTACATTTTCCAACTTTGTGGCATACAGACTTTTGTAGTAAGATCTAATGATTCTCTGAATTTCCTCTGTTTCTGTGGTTATGTCCCCATTTTCATTTCTGATCTTATTAATTTGAGTGTTCTCTCTCTGCTGTTTGATTAGTTTGGATAGGGGTTTGTCAGTCTTGTTGATTTTCTCCAAGAACCAGTTTTTTGTTTCATTGATTTTTTGGATTGTTTTCTGTGTTTCTATTTTGTTGATTTCAGCCCTCAGTCTGATTATTTCCAGTCTTCTACTCCTCCTGGGTGAATCTGCTTCTTTTTTCTAGAGCTTTCAAGTGTGCTATTAAGTCTTCAATGTGTGCTTTCTCTGTTTTCTTTAATTGGGAACTTAGTGCTATGAACTTTCCTCTTAGCACTGCTTTCATAGTGTCTCATAGGTTTGAGTATGTTGTGTCTTTATTTTCATTAAATTCAAGGAAGAGTTTAATTTCTTTCTTTATTTCTTCCTTGACCCAGGGGTGATTCAGTAGTTGACTGTTCAGCTTCCATGAGTTTGTTGGCTTCCTGTTGAATTCAAACTTTAATCCATGGTGATCTGACAAGACACAGGTGGTTATTAATATTTTTTGTATCTGTGGAAGTTTGCTTTGTAACCGAGTAAGTGGTCAATTATCGAGAAGGTTCCATGAGCTGCAGAGAAGAAGGTATATTCTTTCCTATTTGGGTGGAATGTTCTATATATGTCTGTTAAGTCCATTTGATTCAATACCTCCAATAATTCTCTTATTTCTCTGTTAGGTTTTTGTCTGATTGACCTGTCCATTGGTGAGAGAGGTGTGTTGAAGTCTCCTACTATTAGTTATTAGTGTGTGTGGTTTGATGACTGCCTTGAGTTCTAGAAATGTTTCTTTTACACAAGTGGGTGCCTTTATATTAGGGGCATAGATATTCTGGATTGAGACTTCCTCCTAATGAATTGTTCCTGTTATGAGTATGAAATGTCCATCTCAGTCTCTTCTGATTGATTTTTTGAAGTCAATTTTGTTAGATATTAGAATGGCCACACCCATTTGTTTCTTAGGTCCGTTTGCTTGGAAAACCTTTTCCCAACACTTTACTCTGAGTAGATGTCTGTCTTTGTGGTTGAGGTGTGATTCTTGTAAACAGCAGAATGTTGGATCCTGTTTTCGTATCCAGTCTCTAAGTCTGTGCCTTTTTATAGGTGAATTGAGTCCATTGATATTAAATGATACTAATGACCAGTGGTTGTTGACTCCGGATATTTTCCTTTTTTTTTTTTTTGGTTAGTAGAGTGTGTGTTTCCCTTCTTTGAGATGTGCTTGTGATGGGTTGCTAGATGTCTGAGTTATTGTAGGCAGTATTGGCAATGTTGGATTCCTTGGGTTGTGATTTTCCTTCTATTACTGGAGTTAAGGCTTGATTTGTGGTTACGTATTTTTTAAATTTGTTTTTTCTTGGAATATATTGTTTTCTCCATTGATAGTGAATGATAGCTTGGCTGGGTATATTAGTTTGGGCTTGCATCCATGGTCTCTTAGTTTCTGAAGTACCTCTATCCAGGACCTTCTGGCTTTCATGGTTTCCATAGAGAAGTGCAGTGTAAGTCTGATAGGTTTACCTTTATAAGTTTCTTGACCTTTTTCCTTTACAGTTCTTAATATTCTTTTTTTTTAACCTGAATGTTTTGTGTTTTGATTATTATATGGCCAGGGGATGTTTTTTTTTATCCAGTCTATTTGGTTTTCTGTATGCTTCTTGAACCTTCATAGGGATATCATTCTTTAGGTTGGGGAAGTTTTCTTCTATAATTTTGTTGAGTATATTTTCTGGGCCTTTGATCTGCAATTCTTCTCCTTCTTCTACCCCTATTATTCTTAGATTTGTTTTTTTATTGTGTCCCACATTTCCTGAATGTTTTTTGATGAGAATTTGTTGGATTTGCTGTTTCTCTTTAATCAGAGCGTTTATTTTCTCTATGGTGTCTTTAGAGTCTGAGATTCATTCTTCTATCTCTTGTATTCTGTTGATTATGCTTGTTTCTGAAGTCTTTGTTCATTTACCTAGATTTTCCATAGCCAGCCAGTCCTCGGTTTGTGTTTTCTTCATTGCCTCCATTTCAGTTCTCAAATCTTGAACTGTTTCCATTACCTGTTTGATTGTTTTTTTCTTGGTTTCCCATGGTTTCATTTACGGATTTACTCATTTCTTCAAACTTTTTGTTATACTTCTCTTCCATTTCTTTACGGCAGATTTTCATCTCCTGTTTAAGTTCCTCTATTATTTTCATAAAGTTCTGCTTAGATTCAATTTCTTCTATTTTTTCTGGAGTAGGGTATTCAATTCTTCTAGTTTCGTGATCCCTGGATTCTGGTGATGTCATATTGCCTTTCAGGTTGTTGGAGGAATTCTTGCATTGGCGCCTGGCCATCTCCTCCTTTCTGGATGGAACTCCTCAGCACTGAAGCATGGACAGCCAGTACTCCAAGGACACAGGAGACCAAAGGGCGACCCTCTCTGGATAGAACTCCTCAGCACTGAAATAGGGACAGCTGGTATTCCAAGGACACAGGAGACCAAAGGGCGACAGTCGGGGCAGGGAATCGTCCCATGGAACACCGAAGACCTTGCCGCAGAAGCTGAGGGGGGTGGGGCTGTGCTCTCTTCCGGGACAGTCCGCCCCGGCTAGCACCCACTCACTTCTCTGGGTAGAACTCCTCAGCACTCATTAAAGTTTTTTTTAAGATCATCCATGGTCCTGCCCATAACCCCTTTCCCATGTTTTATAAGTAACCCTAATAAACAATAAATGTATTGGTTACCCATGGGGACATTTGGTCGAATCAAAATTTGGTGGAGAATAGTGGTTGCTTATCATCCCTTTAGAGAGAATATTCTCAAAACAATGTACTTTCCATACTCTTTTATGCTCTATATACAAGAAAAAATTAGCTTCTTGTCCTTTTTTTTGAGGCTAGATTATTTCACTTATGATCTCCAGTTCTTTCAGTTCTCCTAAAAAAAAAACCCATGATTTTGCTCTATTCTTGATTAAATAAAATTCCATTGAGTACATATACCACATTTTTATTATTCACTTCATCGATGATTGGGTACCTAGACAGATTCTATGACTTCAATGCTGTGACTAATGCTTTGATAACTATTGTTGCTTAGGTGTCTCTAATCTACTTGAGCTCTGATTTCCTTGGATCTATACCCTGGAATTTATATTTTATAATTTACCAAGTTCTCCTTAAGCAAAAGCTGGATGCAGTAGGCTGAACAACAACACCAATTCTATTCAAATCTTAATCTTACCAGTTCATGAATACTTTACCCTCCATTCCAAAAGAGACTGTATAAACATGATTTAATTTAGGGATCTTGACTTAGTGAGATTATCCTTGATTATTCAGGTGAATTCAATATAATTTCGGAGGTGTGTGGAGACCACACTGCTGGCTTTGAAGATACAAGAATAAGCTAAGAGCAAAGTGAAGACTTTAGAAATTGGAAAAAGCAAATAAACAAGCAAGCAAGTAAATAAATAAATAAATAAATAAAATAGTCTCCAGAACTTCCACAAGGAATGGTGCTTGATTGATCTGTTGTAGACATTTGGCCTCTAGAGTAATACAATAGTAACTTAGAATCATGTTAGTCCAATAAGCTTGCAGTAATTGTTAAAACTGTTATAAAACATCCTGCACACATGCTGTGGTTGCTTAGTTTGGGGATTTTGTGGCATTCTTAATGGTGGAAGTGGGGGTATCTCTGACTCTTTTGCCTGGTCTTAGGACCCTTTTCCTCCTATTGGGTTGCCTCATCCAGCTTTGATATGAAGATTTGTGTCTAGTCTTGTTTCATCTTGTTATGTCCTGTTCAGTTGATATCACTGGGAGGATTTTCTTTTCCAAAGGTAAACAGAGGAGCAGTGGATCTGGGGAAGAGGAGAAGTAGGGAGGACTGAGCTGATGGGAAGGAGGGAAGGCTATGGTCAGATTGTATTGTATGAGAGAAGAATAAATGTTTTTAAATTTTTTTTTGAAAGCAGCACAGTATAGAAATCAGATCTGACTCTGTCTTTTACTGAAAGCTTTAGACATGCCCTTTATTCTTCTTTTGGACAAAGGTAAATTTCATCATAGTTTAGAAATTATTGTTATTCAGAAAATGGCTAGCAAACACAGGATTATTTTTTGTTATGACATATTCAAATAAAGCTATTTTGACATAAAAATTCCATGTACTCACAAACTGGAGTCTTAGATGACCATTCAATATCTCCTGTTTGCTGCTGAGATGAACTACAAAGTTAATGTGCTCATAACATAAGGAATAGAGCAATTGAGGTTAGCAGTTGCTATTCTTTCTGCTCTCTAAGGCAATATGGAAATGCACAAGATGAACAACCAAAAAAATTTCACCTATTTTCTTTCCCATAGGCTGTGGTTTTGACAAATATTCCAAATGCCCATGTGTTAAATAAAGTCTTGGTTGCCTAGGATGTGGAGGTGGTAGAATTTCTAAGAAGCAGGACAGAGTAGGAGGTATTCCAGTATATGGGGATATGCTATTGAAGGGCCTTTTATGGTTTAGCCCTTTTCTCTTGCTCTTTTAAAATTCCTAGCTATGAGGTGAATAGGCCTCTTCCATTGCATACATACTGCTGCCAAGATGTTTTATTCTATCATAGGCTGTTAGCAATAAGTCCTTTCAGCCATGTTCTGAAACCTCAGAAACTCTAAGTCAAAACAAACCTTTTTTCTGTGAATTACATTTGTTACAGGAACCAAAAGAAGCCTGACACACAATGCTAGTGTTTTTTAAAGAACTGTTTATTCATTTAAACTTGAGTGTATTTTATTAATGTTATGTGAGTATGTGTATGTGTATAGCATGTGTGTAGGAGTGCACAAAGGTCAAAAGAAGGCCATCGATCCCTTGAAACTGGAGGTATAAGCAGTTGTTAGCCACCACTTCAGTGCTAGAAACTGAATCCTCTAGAAGAGCAATAAGTCTTCTTAACCACTGAGACATCTCTCCAGCTCCACCATGGTTGTCATTTTTCTCCTATCCATAACTTTTAAAACCTCTCTGCTCTCTTTGTGCTTACCTATATTTTGGTTATTTTTTCAAGAACTTCTACCCAGACTGGATGACATTTGACAGAAGAATAATCTGGAAAATTGAGGAATCTAAAAGAAACTGCCAAATGCTATAGAATTCATAATTGTTTTACTGCAGGATTTAATGAGACATATTAAAACCAAACTTTTAGGCTCCAAGGGTCTTTGATCTTGTATATTCCAGAAAGCATGTTCTCTAAACAGTATATATTTCTAGTTTGCTCTTCCTGCTGTCTTTCCTTAATCAATGCAAATTTTGTTCAACCCATCAACTTCTTCCATCCCTTCACCCATTCATTTATTAATTTTTTTCACTCCTCTCTTGCTTCTTTTCTTTAGTTCTGTCCCTTAATTACCCCTTCCCCTCCCTCCCTTTTATTCCATTTCTTTCAAGTTCTAGTTTTTAGCCCTCTGTTGCTCCACCAACCTCTCTCAACTTTGAGAAAGAGCTTTAGTATTAAAATTTTCGTTTTAGTGGACATTGTCCTGGTTGGGGTTTTTGTCAGCTGGACACATCCTTATTGAAGGAATGCCTCCACTAGATTGCTTATAGGCAAATCTGTGGAGCAACTTCTTGATTAATGATCCATGTGAAAGGGTTCAGCTCACTGTGTGTGTTCCCATCATGCTGGTGTTCTTGGGTTATATAAGAAAACAAACTGAGCACGTCATTCTTCCATGGTTTCTGTTTCAATTCCTTCTTCCAGATTCCTGCCATGAATTCCTACCCTGACTTTCTCAGTGACAAAAGAACTATAAGTTGAAATAAACCTTTTCCTTCACAAGTTGTTTTTGTTTATGGTGTTTTATTATAGTAATAGAAAACCTAACTAAGTCAGACACATAGTCATTTTATATATTTATGGGATATAATGTTATACCTCAATATGCATGTACAATGTGTAAAGATCTTATCTTGGCAATTAGCATGTTAATCACTTCAAACATTTTTCATTTCTCTGTATTTAGAAGATTCAAAATATTCTTTTCTTACTATCAGAAGGTTTTAAAATAACACTTTCTTGGAGGAAGTACACCTTCCAGGAAAATGCAGTTGGTCAGAAATGCTGGTAACTTTGAAAAGTTCCTGGGGAATTTTGAAAAGACTATTTTGTATTAGCTATTATCATGCTAATATCACACTACAGCAAGAAAGCTAGCAGATGGCAATTCTGATGGATTTACTTCCCCATTGACTTAACAGATAAGACTCTAAGTAAGGAAATCCCCGTGTGAACAAGAGAAACTAAATTATTAAGTAAAGTGGCATCAAATAAATAGCTAGAATTAATTCTTTGTGATTTTATGTTTATAAGGTCATGTCCTATAAACTAATGGGGATAGCATCTTAAGAAGCATGATAGTGGAGCTTATTGTCCTGAGTGCTGACTTCTCAGGGCCTGAGTTGAATTTTTGCCTTGTTACTAACGATTTTTCTGACGTTGAACATTAAACTAATTCAATTCTCTGAGTCTCAGGGTCCTTTCCTAAAAATATCTGGATAATAGTGCACTTGCTTCCTAATGTTGAGAACTAAACAAAAAGGGGGAAAACACATAAAATAGTTTCTATCTCATAATAAAACCCACAGATGGTTACATACCATTATCCACTGTGGAAAGTAAAACTAAATTTAACTGTTTTCACTTCTTCATACCTATGTGATCTAATCTATTAGATTTTGTGGGAGTCAAGACACTTTCTAAATTACAGAATGAATAGTTTTCTTCATAACAAAACAAACCCAGTCAAAGCAATCTTAACACTCATTCTTCAAGTGCTAATTACCACAAACTGATGTAATGAAGGACAGATTTCTCCACATTCAGTATAATTGGAGCTACTGAGGTACTCCAAATTAGGAAACTTGAAGCTTTTATGGCCTATCTATCTGCCCATTTTCCCCTCTTTAAAAAAAAGATGATTTATGAAGCAAATCTCATTTGAAAGGGAAGGGGAGGTCTTAACTTATTGCTACACCAATATAAGCATCACTCTGAGTAGATCTATTTTGAAGTCTCTTTAACTCTGGAGAGAAGCTATCTTTCAGCTCCAAAGTCTTTGCTCACAAAACATGCACCATGCAGAAAACATGTAAAAACAATCATGGAGAGTTTGGCATCACACATACTATGCAGAAACAATGTGAGCTACCCCTGTAATCAATCCACAACCAATAAATAAGAATTAGTGGATTTGCAAGAGCCAACCCATTAAGTATTTCATTCAACTATATCATTTCGGTATGCAGAGGAAAACAAAACCAACTACAAACCAATATACTCAAGGAAATTTGTCCTGTAACATGCTCCTAACTTTAGGACTTACTATTTCCATCTCCAATACTAATAATAATTTTTATCTGTCACATTTTTAAAAGAATTGTCAAATAATATTAGAAATAGAGGCTGGGGCTCTCAAGGCCTTACCCTTTGCTTAGGAGCTATTGGCATTTTGTGGTGTCTAGGAGACTGAGAGTTTTCTTCAGGGATGGGGTCCAGGAAATGGTCGCACACCCATGTGCATTTATGCAATAATAATTGACCCAATGCATTAGAAAAGAAAGAACCCGGAGGAAGTAAGGAGGGAGAGAGAGAAAAGAAAGAGAGAGAGAGAGAGAGAGAGAGAGAGAGAGAGAGAGAGAGAGAGAAGGAAGGAAGGAAGGAAGGAAGGAAGGAAGGAAGGAAGGAGGAAGGAGATGAAGTTGGGAGGAGGGTGTGTGTGTGTGTGTGTGTGTGGTGAGGGGTTCTGGGAGGGGTTAGAAGAGGAGGACAGAGTGTGACATTTTCAAGAAATCATATATATTATAACAAATAATCTTTAAGGATCAATGTAGATTTCTAAAGAATTGGTACTTAACATAAAACACTTGATGTATTTAGTGCAAATTTGTAAATCATAGTGGAAGATTTGTAATGAATGGTTATTTTAAATGAAGGATTTTAAGGGTGTGTCTTACACAAAATTTATCTCGAATTAACAACTGCATGAGTATATTGTGTGATATTATAGTTAATTAGAAAACATAGCACACAGATATTTCAGAGAAATAAGGTTCAATGTTGCACATACCTTAGAAGGTATGCAAACATAAAGTGACACATGGATTCCAAGTGTTCAAATTCTAGAAGTCGTTCTCAACTGTCATAACTGAATTAAAGAGGACACTACATTAGCAACGTCACCATGTCAGGTCCCCACAAGTATTCAAATCATTTCTCTTCAGAGATTTTTCCATTCACCATACACTAAATTCATTTATGTTGGGAGCCTTGTTTTTGATAGAATAGAATTCTTGCCCTGGGGATGTTCAAATCTAGTTCAAAGTTATAATTAATACTTTCAAATTATTAATAGACATAACTTCATGGACTTAATACAGATATTGTCACAAAATAACTGAGAATTTTAGTGTATTTTATTGAAAAACAAAGATGTTAATATATTGTATGCATTCTGTATAGCTCAATGGGCTAAAGAATGCATAGAATATATGAACATCTCCACAAAAGTGTATATCTTAGTGCACTTTCATTTAATTAGATATCTGAGAAGCTTCACTTCTGGTTTTCCTTTTACACTGACAGGTAAAGCTTTTATATTAGACTGTGGACATGTGACTTAAGAGTGTTAATTTAATTCTGTAATAATGAATCAGGGAGAACCCGTTTAGAAAAGATCACTCACCAGAACAATCAATTATTTCTTGACAATGCTAAGTGTACTGCTCTGTTCCACCAGCAGGCAATCATAAAGTGCATGAGAGAAAATCAACATCAGCACCATCTCTCATCCACTAGTACAAATCCATTCTTCACTACTTGTTTCATTTGAATTAACTGATAGACAAAGGAGAGAAATAGTGTCCATTTCACTGTGTGATTACACAGTAGTGAGAACATAGCATGGAAAATAATTGAATTAGTATATATCCTGAAATGATAACATGAAACTGAATGTAACAGCAAAAGCCCAGGTTAGGAGACTTCTATAAAAGAGGAAGTCTCTCTCTCTCTCTCTCTCTCTCTCTCTCTCTCTCTCTCTCTCTCTCTTTCTGATTTGCTACTTTGACTTGTGGTATTTTATTTTCACACATGTTGTCATCATGGTGGTACCTGTCATCATGGTGGCATAGTGTACTATAGTCCAAAGTGCCCATGAAAGAACCAGTGCCATAATATTTGGGCTATCAGTCTCTAAAAATGTGAATTGAATAAACATTTCTTTATTCATTATCCACACACAGGAAATTTTGTCATAGCCACAGGAAATTGCCTAATCCAGCATTTTTAACAAATGTTCTCTTGTATTAAAAGAACCAAGACATACTCATCATTTGTCCTTAAAACCCCTGTTTTTCTTAAATACTCTGAAGGAATCCTTGCTTTTCAGGCTTTGAAAATTCTATATTACAATGCCTTACTTGTTTCTATTAAACTAGTTGTTATAAAGAGCTATTTTCTGTGTTGCTATTTGCAATTAAACTTGAATTTCTGGGAGCCAATTCTCCTTTTTAATTATTCATTGTGCATAGTACTTCACTGGTTTTTCAATGGGAAATAAACAACATGCTACAAGCTTTTTTGGCTGTTCATGAACAGAGACCAATAAAATTTAAAAAGAGTGATAACCAATAATCAAATATCCAATTCACCAAGGAAATGGTTTTATAAGGTAACTGACTAAAGAATCAATTTGAAAACTGACTAATTTGCAAACGCAACAACAAAAAGAAATCCACAATTGATTTCTCTTTAAGAAATAGTATTCTTACAAGATGTGGCTCATGCATTTAATCCCAGAATAGGAGAGGCAGCGGCAGTCAGTAGTAAATTGAGAACACTCTGATTGGCATTTACAGTGCTTCTGTGAATAGACTTATGCTTTCTCTCTCTCCAGTTCTCTTTTCTATAACAGTAATTTCCCTTACTCAACAGCAGGTGCACTCTGCCACGAAGCAATATGCCTTGCTTATTGTTCCCACAACTGATTGGGATCACAAAACCCCTCCATTCTTTACACAGAGCATCAGCAGGTACTTTTGTGGTCATGAACTTCTCATAGAAAGTGCAAAGCTTGGATTTATTGTCTGATTCAGTGAGTTTCTGACAGCTGGTGGCTAGTAAGGAGATATCCAGCTTCATCTTGACAGTCATCTTGCCACATAAGAGGTTCTGTGAATAAGGGAAAGGTCAGATAATTTAAAAATGAAATAGTTTTACTTTTGGTTTGTGGTTTTATATGTTGAAATATAATGCATAGGCTTCTACTCAGTTCCTGGTGATAGCCACACACTGCTTAACTCATGAGTGCAGAAGGGAGAGCTAGAATGTGTGAATAAACAGAAAAAACCATCAAATTCTCATGAGAGCTATGCCATTTGCAGAAGAAAACAACCCATTTGTATAGATGAGGCCCTTTTGACCTCAAATACATCTTAAAGTACCTATCGCCTCCAAATATCATTGCACTGGAGATAAAGCATGCATGCAACTTTTTGTGGAACAAATTGTATTCAAATTGCAGTATTATTGTTACCATTTTGTAAACAAGGAAACTGAATCTGAAATTATGCATTAAATGTATAACAGATGGATTCCAGAACAATTTATCAATATTATGAGTTCTAAAATCATGTTGAAGGAGTTCACCATTTTTAAATATTCATCCACAAAGTAGCTATTTGGAAGGCCATTGTGTGCTGTGAACTTTTACCTGTATTGTGTCCATAAAGCAAGAGGAATAGGCTCTGGGCTGGATCCCTGGGGTCATTTGTGGAATCCATGGCAGAGAGATTTCAACATGATTGTTGCAACTTTGTTCATCACCAGAAAAATGAGCATTATAACATCACCTCTTACTGTGGGCTCCAGGAATTATAACTTTTATGATAAGTCTGCATCCAAAATGAAACAAAATTAACACTATCTAGTGGCTTTCAATCTGCACACCAAGATATTTGATAACATAAAAATAAAGACATTATCACTACTGTAAGTGGCTTTGCCAACACAAATAAAAGAAGTCAGCACCACTTCATTCTTCTAAATTTCTCATGAATGACTCAGTTTTACAACTTGAGATACACCTAGACCCTAGCCACATGGAGTTTAGCACTTGTAGTTCTTATTGGTTGAATGTAGAATGATGGGATGGTTAGTAGATGTCAATTTGTCTCCTTTATTAATATTAACAGTTAATTAATCTAGTATTACCTAATGGGAATCCTTCTCATGGACACAAGCTGACAGAATGTCCTATTACTTTTTTTCAGATGATGGGGAAGGTTATTCCTGGTTTTTCTACACTCTTTTAATTTAACATTACTGTTAGCTAAAATATACATCATTGGAATTGAGAATGGAAAGTTGGAAAGTTTGGGGGGAAAGGAAGTGGAAAAGAGTGGTATAATCTAGCTGCTATGGCTCTAAGTTTCCAGTCTATTATCAGAACATTGTCCCAGTGAGCCAGTCTGCCAGACCAGATAGTCACAGTCATTAGAGTTATTTTGCTATTTAGCTTGGCTCCCTGCCATCACATATGTTCATCTCAAAATGAGTATTTCTGATCAAATCCTTAGAGAGACCTTCAAAAGATGACATATGGGGGAAAGGGCAGCCATGCCAGAGATAGAGGAGTCTATTTCCACTGAGACTGTAAGCAGATGCCCAAGAATCACAAAAACACAAATATCTTCTAGAGAGGAAGTTAAAAGTATCTCGAGATGGAATTGTTCAATTCAAAAAAGAAAGAATAATGAAAACCAATATTCTATAGCATTTAGGTACTAACAAGGCAGGGAGGAATTGACTGTTGAATACATGCCATACTTAGCAAAAGTGAAGAAGAGAGAGAGGATATTAGTCTGTGTGTCAAGAAAACATCATCTTCAGCTGCGTCTAGCAGAACTAGTCAGGACAAGACTGGTTCTAAAGAGCCAAAAAGATCTGTTAGACCTTCTGACAATGAAAGGTAGGATATAGTATCTGTAGTAAAATTTCTTCTCAACTGACCCATACTGTGATCTTTCGTATTTAGATTGTTTTCTGTTGTAAAGTTTCATGTCATTTTCTATTGTTTATTTCGGTGTAGGTGGGAGGATAAAATAGTCCAACTGCTATGGAAACCAGTATGAAAGTTTCTCAAAAAACATATAAATAGACCTACTATATAACCCAGTCAAGCCATTCTTAAGTGTTTGCCTGAACAACTCGAAATTGGCATATCACAGCTCTTTCCCCCTTCCCCCTGGGGCCACAAGATCTCCCCAGAGCTGCTCCCTTGCACACTGGGCCTGGGCTGTGGGCTCAGCCCAGCAGGGGCAGTTCCTGTGCTTTGATAGCCTCCCTGAGGACACGTAGGCCCTGTGTCAGCTCAGCCACATTCCTGGCCAGCAAGAGACAGTGAACTTCTAGCAGACATCCATTGGAGGAGGGGTGAGTTTGCTCCTGGCCCGAGGGCTTCGGCTAGGAGGAATTCAGACTTTCCCGCCCCCCTCGACTTTCTGGTCACCCTGCAATGATGGCTCCACCCTGCTGAGTTCTCCCGAATCCCATCCCAGCATTCATCCAGGTACACCTTCCTCTCTTCCCCCCCTTCCCCTGGGGCCACAAGATCTCCCCAGAGCTGCTCCCTTGCGCGCTGGGCCTGGGCTATGAGTGTAACCCGACAGGAAGGAGTACCTGTGTTTCAATAGACTGCCTGAGGAAAGGTAGGCCTTCTGTCACTGAAGTCCCTGCCCAACAAGGGAACCTGACCTGGTACCAGAAGATCCAATAGAGAGCATTTGAAGGAAGAGATGGGCAGACGCAAGGCAAGAACTCCTCCAACAATCTAAAAAGCAACATGAAAACACCAGATCCCAACAACCCTACAATAGAAGGACCTGAACCTCTTAAATCAGAAGAAGTGGAAAAAAGTGCCATTATGAAAGCAATAGAGTCCCTTAAACAGGATATGAATAACTCCCTTAAAGAACTAGATGAGAAATACAACAAAAAAATATTTTGCATATCACCATAGAACCATCATCTGGCGATGGATGGAGATAGAGAGAGAGACCCACATTGGAACACTGGACTTAACTCCCTAGGTACAAACAAGAAGCAGAAGGAAAGAGAACGTGAGCAAAGAAGGCAAGACCAGAGGGAACCTTCATCCGACGATGGATGGCGATACAGACGGAGACCCACATTGGAGCACCGGACTGAGCCCCCTAAGGTCCAAATGAGGAGCAGAAGGAGGAAGAAAATGAAAAAGGAAATCAGGACTGCGAGGGATGTGATCACCCACTGATACAAGGGAACTGATTTAATGAGAGTTTACCAAGGTCAGTTGGACTGGGACTGAACGAGGACGCGATCCAACCAGATTCTCTGAATGTGACCGGATTCTCTGAATGTGGCTGGCCCGGAGTCCTTCTGAAAAGCCATTGACAATGACACTGGGACTTGTTTCCTCTGCATATACTGGATTTTGGGGATCCAGTTTGTCTGGACACTCACCTTCCTGGACCTGGAGGGAGGAGGGAGGAACTTGAACTTTCTACAGGGCAGGAAACCCTGACTGCTCTTAGGGATGGAGAGGGAGGAGGAGAGGGATTGGGGGGAGTGGGAGGGTGTTGGGAGGAGGGGCAGAAATGGAAACTTTTATAATTTAATAAAATTACTTTCTCATAAAAAAAGAAAAGAAATTGGCATATCACAGACATATTTGCATAACAATATTTATTGCAACACTATTTATAATAGGTAAGTTACAGAATCAATGTATGTATCAATCAACTGAGGAATGAATGATGAATATTATATATAATATATAGTTCACATATATATGAATTTTATTCATATATAAATGAGTCATTACAGAAATATGGACATAACTGGAGATAATAACATCAAGTAAACTAAGTCATTTACAGGAAAACAAATATTGAAAGCTTTTGGGTCAGCAAGATGGATTAGCATAAAATGTGTGCGCCATCAAGCCTGATGACTTCAGTTCACAGACATAATGGGATGGGGGAACTGATGCCTATAATTTTTCTTCTCATACACACACACACATACACACAAACAGAGAGAGAGAGAAAGAGAATTAATATAATTAAAATTGTTTTGTATTTTCTCCCATTGTGAATCAGGCATTTTATACAGATAGATAAATTACTGCATGTATATATGACATAGGAGCATAAGTGAAACTGTCTCAGGGACTATGTTGAGGGGAAAAGAATAAAAAAGGAGAAGAAATGGGCCTGGTGGCACAGAACCTTAATCCCAGTACATAGGAGGCAGAAGCAGGCAGATCTCTGTGAGTTTTAAGCCAGCCTGGTCTACAACAAGAGTTCTAGGAAAGCAAGGGATAGAGAGTGGTACCCTTTCTCGAAAAATTTAAAAAAATAGATAAAAGAAGGAGTCATGGGAAGTGTAGATACACTCAAAATGCCTTATACATTTTTATTAAAATGCCCATATGTTGCTCAGTACTATGTATACTGACCATATACTAATGGGAAACATAAATATTTGTACATACTTTAAAAATAAATGTCCATATTACTCTTTCATTGATTATTCCATAAGCAAAAAATTCTACTCAGTATCATGAGTCAAAGTTAAACATTTTCACCTGTCTCCTCTTCTTTAGCATGTGTTGAACTCTCTTTGTATCACACTACAAAAGATGTCCCCTTACCAACGGGAATTTAGAGTTATGGAAACCATCCCATCAAATACAGTATACAAATTTTATCACTATTTTTATTTCATCTTTCAGTGTGCTTTTAATAAACATCTTGGAAATAAATTCTCAGATTGGTCCCCACTGCTGGGATCTGAAGGGTCAAACAGATGATCCAGACAGTAGCTTTGCAGTATATATCCTCCTTCTGAGAATTGTGACATATTAAGAGGCCATCTGGTCTTAGGTCTGCACTCTTGACTATTTTGTGTTCGACTATTAAAGATAACTTACTTATTTTATTTGGTTATTTCAAAGCTTTACTTTCCCCTAGCAATGAATAACATTTCCAGTTTTTTTGTTAGTTTTACTTCTCCTGCTGAGAATAGATTCCCAGGAAGATTCCAAGTGTTTCAAAGGCATAATTTAAACACAGAACTAAAGAGTAGACACCAGCTGGTGGCTCGTGGCTACTTTTGCTTTGCTTTGCTAGTCAAATAATGGAGGGGGCAAGTCAACATTTTAAAATAGCTACAACCTGGTGAAATGGAAATCAGTTCACATTAACACTATTTACTAGAGTGATTTTTAAATCTTAAGAATGCTGAAATATCTAAGGAAAAAGATAGATATGGTAACAGTGTATTTCTTCTTAGTTTGAAGTCACTTGTGGCAAAATTCAAATGAGCAGTTTTAGGCGGAAGGGGCATCTGCAAGACATGTCGTAGAACTAAGGGATGGAAATTAAATTAGACCTCAGGGAGTGAATAAGAACAGTAGCCAGAAAGTAAACAAACAAATAAGCCAAGACTAAAATGTGTGTGTGTGTGTGTGCACTTGCGTACGCGTGCATGAGTGTGCATGTGCATATGCAAGTTCATATATGAACATGCATGTGCATCTGTTAAGTAGCTCTTTTGGTTTCCACATCATGCGATAAAATATGGTAAGACTCAAAGACCCTAAAAACATAAATAATATTTCAAAAATAGTCGCAATGTCACTGTCTTTTAGTACCAACTGAAGTTCCCAAGGGAATATTTCATTATCTTATTTACTGTCTTGTTTACAATATTGAGCCAGTCATTATCAACCAGAATTGACTGATGTACTTATGTATCATCATCAGGTCTTTCCGGTGTGTCTTCTATATAACTAATCTTTTAACAAATATTATTCAAGGTCCTACTAGGTCAGTTGCTAGGAAATAGAAATCACATGGACTTTGCATTCACGTGGGCTGATTTTACAGGAAGGTTATAATTTAGAGCCTATACGAATAACCCCAAAGACTTCTACCACATGGCCTCAGTAATTTCAAAAAATGTTTTAAATTATAAAACAGTAACTCATAGGGTTTCTCCAAGATGATGGGCCCTAACCTTTATCTTTAGACTTCCACACCTTTTCTACATTCATTGACTCACTTGTGTATTCTATGCTGGTCTAGATGCTGATCAGCTTGGATGGCCTGGTCTTGAGGAGCTTGAGTCTTCCACTCAAGAAAAGATTCACATTTATGTACAAAATTTAGCAAGACATTTGATAAAACACAGGAACAATCACATAAGTTGGGAAATAATGGAGGAGTAGTGGGCATTGAGGTCCATTTAACTTCAGGGAAAAAAAAACCTGGAAAGGTGATTTTGTGCTCTTCTAACTTTATACTGAAAGTACTAGAAAGAACATATAAGAAGTCTGAACATACAGTGTAGGATAGGACCCTACCAAAGGGCTAAACCTTTTGCAATTCTACTTCAGAAGTGAGGTATGTAGCATAGCTGCACCTTAGCAAGAACCTTTAATAACAATTCAAAACTGCATTAGCTATTCTTTCTTTTCCCCTCTACTCAGTCTGTGTAAAGTTACCTACATGTATGTTTTCAGGAATGACCATTGGTATTGGATAATCAATTGGTGTGCTCTTCCCTGGAGAAGACTATTTTTCCCACACTTGGCATTCGTTAGTTGTCATTAGTTCTTTGTGTAGGGTTGAAGTCTCCTGGGCTTCCCGTTCTCCATTCTACTGTTGTCCACTTTAGCATGTCTATTGTTGTCCTTGTAAAGCTCATGCGTAGGCAGCCAGTCATGCTATTAAAACTTTACGGGTGTAGCTTCTGACATTACTAGGAGACAGAATCTCAAACTGCCTATACCTCTAACTCTTACAATCTTTCTGTCCCCTCTTCCATAACAGTTCATGAACTTTAGGTGTAGGGCTTGTTCTGTAGATGTATCTGTTGGAGCGGGGGTCCACAACTCTGTATTCTGATTGGTTGTGGTTTTCTGTAATGGTTTCCATCTTTTGTACAGAAAGGGTTCCTTGGTGAGAGGCAAGGACTAACATTTTTTAATTAACCAACTATGAAATGTAATTTTGTCCAAAATGCAAGTACCACTTTATTCTTAAATAGAAACATCTAAATGTTTTCCTTGGACTCTCGGCATTCTGAATTAAGGTCTTCTGAATAAGCAATTTTGAACTGCTTTCACTAAAGCATGATGTATTTTATCACATTTCCTTCTAATGAATTATTTCAAAGACTGATGGTGGTTTTCTAGTTTATTTGAGGCATTTTGGTTTTCAAGCTTGTATCCCCTAAGCTTAGTATAGATTGCTCTTGACAACCACAGTGAGGCACCAGAAGCAAAAGCTTAAGTCACTGTGCTTCATACTTTTCCTGTACAAAACAAGTTCTGAAGCTTCAGTATGCATAATATCACTTGGTGGAGTTATTATGTTATGTTCCTGGGCTCCATTCTTCAGCATTTATGTTTCAGATCTAGGATGGGCCTCTGAATTTGTATTTCTAAAAGATCCAAGTTTCCCTGGATACTCTGATATAGGGTTAGATTTTCTGAACTGTTTCCCTTAGATCTTTTCTAAATGGCTTGTTGAATCAGCAAGGGATACGCTGCATCATCAGGAAGAACAACCATGCCACAGCATTCTGCTAAACATATTTTTAGCTGATCAATGGACTTGGCATCTGTAGAACCTATTAAAATAGAGGTCTAGTGTCAAATCTAAATGCCCTTTATGAATATTCAAGAAAATTTTAAATTCTCTCATCAATGCAAATATTTTACATTCACTTTGCATGCAAGTAGAAATATACCTGTGGGAAAGTACCTATAGCATTCTTTGGAACTCGTGCCTTTAAAGGATACAAAATAGTAACAAACAGCATAAAATTGACTCTCTTCCTTGCTGAAAAGGTGATTTTAACATAACAGCTTTAGGATTGACAGCATAATTTTAAAATCACCTTTAAATGGAAGAAAATACACATAATATAGGATTCACCATTTAATCAGCTTTAAGTGTACAGTTCAGTGTCACTAAGTACATTCACATTATTCTGCAACCATTATCATCAGTCTCTAAAACTGTTTTTAGCTTGTAGGACTTAAACTCATACCCACTTAACATACTACCCACTCCTCACTTCCCAGCCCCAGTGGAACTACTAATGTATTTTTGGGCTTTATGAATTTGCTAAAATTTCTTGAAGTAATTAATTAAATGAATAAATGCAAACCAACTGCGACTTTAAGTCAGCATAACAAATACATATCTCTGAAGAAGCTGCACAAAGGTAGAAAAAGTGCATGAGTAGAGGATTTACCAAAGCTAGTAGCAAAGACTGCTGTCAGTATCTTACTGACTGTTATGGCTGCTAAGTAATGTTCACCTAGCATCAACTTCTCCTGTTCCCACACTGAGAACCTTGTTTCTTACTAGGTGCTAAGTTGTCTTTGTAACATTTGCCTTCTTAGACATAAACATTCCAGCTTTCCATTAATACAGCAGAATATCAATGTAGTATGAAGCCCTTCATTCTTTTGTTTTCTCATCATTTTTGAAACTTTAACATTACTGAAGATTCTGAGTAGGCTCATGAATTTAAAAGAAAAAAAACTAAAAGCAGCCAAAACTGACTGATAACTGAGGGCAAGTTTTCGAGGTCACAGCACGTAAGTGAGCCAGTGCTCCTTTGGATGTCTAGATGGGGAGTTCAAAGAAAACATCTATCACATTCTAGCATTAGTAAATCTCCAGGCCAAAGGTACATGGTTCAGGAAATTAATAATCTCTGAGTGACATCGATGAGTTCTTTCAAAGACATTTACCTCCACCCTGCCCTAACCCTTGACCTACAGTTCTCTCTTTGCAAAATAAATGAGGCCTGTCTTAGTGACTTTTTCATTAAGTCTTGGCCTCTGTGTCTAAGCAGAAACCTTGAAAACATCAGACAATCAATTTCCATTTAAGTATTTTTGGAAAAGTAGAATATTTTGAGTACTTAAGCTTTATATTATTGATTTTAGAGCAGTTTTTCTTTAAGAAAAAATGAGTAAGAGTTTAAAAGGAAGTAAAAACAACATTTCATAAGCACAAATTTCTTTTTACATTTCAATTCTGTGCTTCTCCTTAATAATGTAGATTATATTATTATTGTTAATAGTCAGCCCAAAGTCAAAATTTGTGGGTAGCTATAAATGTACTCTTAAAACCTTAGCTCTGGGTTAAGTTGTGTGATAGACTGTAGCAAAAGAGGAAATACTAAGATGGTGCTAAAGAGCAAAAGCTAATATTTTCTTGGTTCCAATCATGGACTGTAAATACTGCTAGAACTCATTACTAATCTAAGTTAACAGAACTGTCACAAAAAAAATGCCCAGTTCTCATTTGTATGAATGAGTAATGTGTCCTTTCTCACACATTTGATAAATTACCAGTCAGAATTCAAATTCAAATTATGATTTTTTTAAAATCAATTTGTTCAAAATTTCATAATGGTCACCTGTAAAAGGAATATGGAGAGGATACCCTTACTGTTCTTTATGGAAGTACTAATATGTGTAACTCAGTCCATTTTTACAATTTATCCAGTGTCCTCATGCCAACAATACTCAGATGATAGCGCCATCTTTATATTACCAGTGGAAACTAAAGAAATGAATGTCCAAATTAATACAGGTAGAATGTAACAAAGCTAAGTCTTGAATATAGGCCTATTTGATCAAAAAAGCAGTTGCTCCTGGTATTGTGTTTTCCTTAACTTCTCTGTTGTAGATTGAACACGTGAATCCCTCTCAAATTCACATTCTGAAACTCAGTCCCCTGTTAGGTTGATATTTAGAGGTGGGGTATATGGGTAGTAGCTGGTATGAGATGAGGTGATCAGCATGAAGCCTTTATAGTTGTAATCGGTGCCCTTTTAAGAGTGAAGAGAATATTTCCATGTTCTACTCTCCACCAGATGAGGTTTCAAGCAGAAGATGGGTTTCTGACAACTAAAAAATAAACCCTCACCAGATAGCACTTTGATGGAGGAGGATTGTCTCTCTATGTGTTACTTTCATTGGTTAATAAAGAAACTGCCTCAGCCTTTGATAGGACAGCAGCTTAGATAGGTGGAGTAGACAGAACAGAACTGTGGGAGAAAGAAAGCAGAGGCAGGCAGTCGCTATGACTCTCCTCTCTGAGACAGGCACAGGTCCTAACCTTTCCCGGTAAGCCACCACCTCGTGGTGCTACACAGATTATTAAATATGGGTTAAAGCAAGATGTGAGAATTAGCCAAAAAGAGGCTGAAACTAATGGGCCGGGCAGTGTTTAAAAGAATACAGTTTCCATGTAATTATTTTGGGGGTAAGCTAGCCGGGATCTGGGTGGGAACGCAGCCCACTCCTTCCTTTTATAGCACTTGATCTTGAAACTCCAGATAGCAATTGGTCTTGGAATCCTGAGGTCTGGAATTGTGGGAAACAACATTTTGTTTTTTTAAAAAGCCCCAGTCTATGGTGTCTTATGGTAGCATCTCAAGTTGACTAAGACATTCTCTAATGTTTAGGCCCTCTTCCTGTAAGATGGGATTCAAAACAAATTTACTTACAATAACCAAACAGTAGAAATAAGTGCATTATCTATCAAGTAAAGTATGCATAAACAAATGTACTATATACATAAAATGGAATATTATATGATTATAAATAAAATAAAAAAAATTTAGCACATGCGAACATAGATGAACCTAAAAAGCAGCCTTACATTGCATGGAAGGAGACAGACACAAAAGAATATAATTAGGTAAGTACATTTGTAGAAATGGGCAGTGGCATAGAGACAAAGTCAACTGTCAGCTGACCAGGACTGTGGTAGAACGTGAAAGAGAGTGATTGTTAATGCATAATGGAGTTTCTTTTTGAGGTGATGAAAACATTTAGCATTATTGGGTAGTAACTTTGTGAATATATTTTAAATGTACTTTAATATGTACTTTATTTTTTTCCTTAGTTTTGTTTTATTTTTTGGTGCTTGAGGGTTCTTGACTGTATTTAATCTGTTTTTGAGGCTTCATCTTGCTGTGCTGTTCTGCTGCCCTTTAACCATTGATCATCCTGCCTTAGCCTTCTTGGTTCTGTAATTACAGATATTCCATCACCCTGAATAACTTTGTACTTTAAAATGATAAATTTTATTGGATTATATCTTTGAAACAATAAGTAATGAGCTTTCCCTCTCTCCACACCCGCCATTCTCCTATCCCCAGTGAGAAGAAAGCAGGAGCCATTTTTATATATTCTTCATGCTGACATGTAGTCAACTCAGCACAAGCTCACATGGTACTGTCAAACACACAGAAGAGCTCATGTCCTGGACAGTAGCTACAGATCAGAAATAGCAGGGTGTAAACAATTTTTTTTTTTTTTACAAATGACTAAATGAGAAGAGAAAGCTTAGGGATTTCTCTTAGGGGATGTGAAAGTTTAAGCTATCTGAAGAACTGTGATGAAGGTAAGCGAAGTTAGGTCACTCGATCCCCAAAGAGCAAAGAAAGAATGAGGAAGTACGAAATGAAATGGCAAGGAGTTTTCTAGACCCCACTGTGATATCTGAACTTCATCCTGAATTCGTGAACATTTTTCTTGGCGCAAGTAAGGAAAGGGGCTAGACAATGCCGAGTCTGAGTGCATCATTGTGAGGTGAATGTGCTTATAGCACTAGAGGTGGAGCTTTCTGGGAAGAGGCGGGTGGATGAATTTGGAAAGTCAGAGGTAGCTGATGAGCACAGAATGTGAACACTACCAGGTGGTAGAGGATGTATAGTATAGCTAAGATTTTAAGGGAGAGGGTCAGAGTGAGACAAGAAATTGGCAGTGGATAGAATTCTAGCAAGTGTCATTGGAGGTCAATGAGAAGTGAACAGGGTCTCAGCACAAAACACACAGTAGTAGCCCTTGTTTCCTTGCATGTATGTGGTTCAAATTCCAGTGCCTGCCTCTTCCCATCTAGATAACTTTTGTTTAAGGTTTGCACTTTCTTTTCAGCTTTGACATTTTATCACAGAGTACTGATAGCATCGCCACTTTTCAGCATGAGCAAAGTAGGCTAAAGCACTGAACCCAGATGGGCATGCTGAAATAACCTAGATAGTACTGCCATTTGAGGTCACCGAGATGATCATGGATGTTGTTCCTTCTTACTTTTAATTTTGAAAAATTGCCAATTTACACTGGTGTAGATTAAATTATACTGGTAGTTCATATTGAGACATGCTAAATATAGTTGTGATGTTCCCGGCTAAATTCAGAGACAAAATGTTTTCACCTGCCTGAAACTAACAGCAGAACATAAGCATTTCATGAAAGAAACCTTTAATAGTGTTTAGGAAACTAGCCACTACCCCTTCTATTGCCTTATTTTAGAGAGAATCTCATGAAATTTTGGCTGACCTGAATTTTTTTTATATAGATGAAGATGACCTTAATCTTTTGATCTTCCTGCCTCTGCTTTCTGAGATGGGATTACAAGAAACAATCAACCTGAGCAAGGACTCTACTGACTAGACCATATTTCTAGCCACCTACTGCATTTTTGCTAAGTTAACCTGTTCACATTGTTGATGTTTTTATCTGTTTGTTTGCCAATGATTCCCCATCCCCAGCAGCCTAAGCAGCAAAAAAAAACCTAGAGTTTAATATTGGTCATATTTTAAACTGTCTTTCCAAGAAACTTTTCACTTTTTCTAAATGTATATATTTCACAAAGAAATCCTTGCTTAAAATATTGCTTGTCTCACCATGCTCAAATTGAGACACGGTAAAGGAATACATTAAGTCAACTTTTAAAATATATACCCATTAAGGATACTTTAAGACGCGATTGAACACTTACACTCTTCCTGGTAAATGCAAGCCCTGCTTAAATATCTATGATTATCACCTCTGATGGGCTGTCAGTTTCACCAGAACTTAATGGAACCCCCAATTCTCTCTTTTGTTCTGCTTGAAAATCCTGAACTGAGAAGCACACAACCATCTGGTTGCCCTTTAGAATTGATGTGTATTAGAATACACAATAACATATGATAAAAAAAATAGGAAACATATGATTTAAGGGACTCAAATGTATTTGAATGATTGCACCAAGAGCCACTTTTAGCTCATTTTCTATATGCACAGAAAAATACTGCGAAGTTATTTGCAACAGTAGGTTTATTTGCCCAGAATGATTGCATTGATAATCCATTCTTTTGATGTTAAATTAGAAAGTGACAGTGAGACAGACTGACCATAAATCAACAGGGTACAGCCAGGTTTTCAAGCATTCTTCTGTCAGACTATCATGTCCACCAGCACATATTGAGGCAATTCCAGAAATTGGGTTATCTGGGAAAGAGGAGAAGTGAACAAGAAGAAACAGAGTGGGGGTGGGAAGCAGGATCAAAGAAGTTCAAATTTTCTGATAGGAATCAAGACGCCTCTATTCACATGATTTACTATAACCCCAGTTTCATCTACCCTTGCAGGCAACATGGCTCTAGATTTCCCAGGATATATGATTTTTACTCAGTTGCATGCAATTCTATCTTGATATAACTGATCTCTCTTGATTACATAAGAAAACAATGCTCCTTCCCCACAAATATTTTATTTTCTTCACGCAGTAGTGTTCTCTAAACTCCAGATACCTATGGCTTCTACATTAGCATGCCTTTTACTTAAAAATTATTTATTTGGCACCTGACATATGTCAAGTGAAGGCTTGTAACTGCATAAGTTGTGTAATGCTAGCTTGCTGCCATTCTCCCAGTCATTATGGCCATAGACTCTAACCCTCTGAAACCATAAGGCCCCAACTGAATGCTTTCTAAGTTGCCTTGGTCATAATATCTCTTTACAGCAATACAAAAATAAAATTAGGACAGAGGAGGAATAAGGAATTGATTTAAGGAAATATAATATATGTATGAAATTATCAAGGAATGATTTTTTAAGGAAACAGAACATTGTTGAATGGTATTGTCCAGAATGAAAATGAGAAAGAAGGCATCAGTGAATTTTGAGGACAGATCTATAGAATATGTTATACCTGAACAAAGATAAGATATTCTCTATTTTATTATTTTAAGTGTGTAGGTGTCATGTCATGTCTTCATATATGTCTCTGCACCTATGTATGCAGAACTCCAAGAAGCCAAAATAGGTTCCAGCATCCCCTGAAACTGAAGTTAAAGACAGTTTTTTGAGCTTCTATGTGTGTGCTGGAAATATAACCCAAGTCCAAAGAGAAAATTATTCTATCAAAAGTGAAAACATGGTGATTTGTAAGATTACAATGAAAGAATTAACTTTTATATTATCAGTATCTTAAAAGGAGAAGAGAAACTATACTGCACAAAGGGGCATAAACCTAAAATTTAAGAGAAACAGGGAGATCTAAATTGCATGACATATACATAAAATTAATTATATGTAATTTATTTTTGAAAATACAGAGGAAAAGATGATAAGAGCCAAAGATCAAGGAGTTTGCTGTAAGATTACATCTCCTTGTAACCTCAAAAGCAGCATTCATAAACTCTCCACAACATGAATCTCCAAAAATATGGTGGACAAGGATGACACTGACAGACATTCCAAAGTGGACAAGAAAAAGCCCATGAGGATTCAATGCTACTCAAAGACCTATCAGGAATCAAGGAATTCTAGAAATAGAATTTTTTTCATTTTACATACCAATTCCAGTTCCCACTCCTTCCACTCCTCCCATTCCCTCAATCTTCTCCTCCACTCTAACCCCATTCATTCCTCACAAAGGGTTAGACACATTGATTTGGGGAATGTCCAAGGCCCTCCCTACTATAACTAGGCTGAGCAAGCTATCCATCCAAAAAGAATGGGTTTTCAGAAAGCCAGAACAAGCAGTAGGGATAAATCCTGGTGCCAATGCCAGTGGTCCCGCAGTCTGTCCCAGCCATACAACAGTCACCCACATTTAGGGGGTCTAATTTGGTTCTATGCTGGTTCTTTGCCTGTCCTACTGGAGTTGGTGAGCTTCCATTAACTCAGGTAAACTGTTACAGTGTGTAGCGGGCGTGGTCGATCGATAATTAACCAGACCGATTCAATACAAAAGATTTAGCTTTTAATAAAAGGGGAAAAACTTACAAGACCAGAGATCCCACGAACACGGAACGAGTCAGGAACCGAAGAAAGAGGAAGTGACACGGCACTTAGATCTTTTATTTGTTTTGTGTGGCCTGAAGGGGCCATACTTTAAGCAGAATGTGATTGGCTGAGATTCCCCATCAACAGTGAGTGTCCCTATTATGGTCTTGACCTCTTTGCTCATATTCTCACTCCTCCAACTCTTCAACTGGACTTTTGCCACTCAGCCCAGTGCTCCACTACAGATCTCTCTCTGCCTCTGTTTCCATCAGTTGATGCATGAAGATTCTATGGTGACATTTAAGATACTTATCAGTCTGACTACAGAGCAAGGCCAGTTCTGGCACCCTGTTCTCTGTAGCTTATGGTCTTAGCTGGGGTCATCCTTGTGGATTCCTGGGAATTTCTCCAGTGCCAGGTGTCTTTTTAGCCCCGTAATGGCTCCCTCAATGAAAATATCTCTTTGCTTGCTCTCCATCTCTGTCCTTCCACCATCTCGACTATTCTATTCTCTCAAGTTGTCCTCCCCACTACCCTTTTCTTCCCCTCTCCTCTTCCTCTTCCCCCTCCCTTCTCCCCCACCCCCATGCTCCCAAATTTCTCAATCTTGGCTCTTTTCTCTTCTCAGATGGATGTGTGTGTGTGTGTGTGTGTGTGTGTGTGTGTGTGTGTGTGTTTCTTAGGATTTATCATGTTATTTGTTACTTCTCTAGGATCATGAACTATAGATTTGTTATCCTTTGTTTTACAGCTAGTACCTATTTATAAGAACATACATACCATGCTCATCTTTCTGGGTTTGGGTTTCCTCATGCAGGATGCTTTTTCTAGTTCCTTTCATTTGCATAAAAATTTCAAGATGTCACTGCTTTCTACTGCTGAGTAGTACTCCATTGTGTAAATGTACTACATTTTCCTTATCCATTCTTTGGTTAAGGGGCATCTAAGTTGTTTCTAAGTTCTGGCTATTACAAATAGTGCTGCTATGAACATAGTTGAACAAATGTCCTTGTAGCATGATTGAGTATCCTTTGGATATATGCCCAAGAGTAATATTGCTGGGTCCTAAGGTAGGCTGATGTCCAATTGTCTGAGAAAATGCCACACTGATTTCCAGAGTTGTTGCACAAGTTTACATTCCCTCCACCAATGGAGGACTGTTCCCTTTACTCAACATCCTGTACAGCAAAAATATCATTAATATTTTTGATCGTAGCCATTCTGACTGTTGTAAAATGGTATCTCAGAGTCATTTTGATTTGCAGTTCCCTGATGGCTAAGGAAGTTGAATATTTCCTTAAGTTGCTTTGATAATTTGAGATTCTTCTGATGAGAATTCTCTGTTTATTTCTGTTATCCATTTTAATTGGATTATTTGAAATTTTCATGTCTAATTTCTTGAGTTCTTTATATATTTTGGAGATCAGTCTTCTGATGTGAAGTTGGTGAAAATTTTTTCCCTTTCAGTAGACTGTCCTTTTGTATTATTGAATGTGTTGAAGCTTCTCAGTTTCAGGAGGACCCATTTATTTATTGTCACTTTCAGTGTTTGTTCTACTAGTATTATATTTAGGAAGTGGTCTCCTGTGCCCATGCATTAAAGGCTACTTCCCATTTTCTTTTCTACCAGGTTCAGTGTGGTTGGATTTATATTAAGGTCTTTAATCTATCTGGACTTGAGTTTTGTACATGGGGATAGATATGAATTTATTTTCATTCTTTTACAGGTTGATATCCAGTTATGCCAGCACCATTTGTTGAAGATGTTTTCTTTTTTCCATTGTATAATTTTAGCTGCTTTGTCAAAAATCAGGTGTTCACAGGTGTGTGGATTCATATACAGGTTTTCAATTTGATTTCGTTGGTCAACCTCTCTGTTTTTATGCCAATACCAAGCTGTTTTCATTATTGTACCTCTGTAATAGAGCTTGATGTTAGTGATGGTGATGCCTCTGAAAGTTCCTTTAATGTACAGGATTGTTTTGGCTATCCTGGGTTTTTTATTTTTACATATGAAGTTGATTATTGTTCCTTCAAATTTTATAAAGAATTGTGTCTGATTTTGATTGGGATTGTATTGAATCTATAGATTGCTCTTGGTTGGATTGCAATTTTTACTATGTTGATCCTACCTATCCAAGAGCATGGAAGATCTCTCCATTTCCTGGTATCTTCTTCAATTTCTTTCTTCGAAGACTTAAAATTCTTGTCAAACAGGTCTTTCACTTCTTTGGTTAGTGTTACCCCAAGGTATTTTATGTTATGTGTGGCTCTTGTTAAGGGTGGTATTTCCCTGGTTTCTTTCCCAACTGCTTTGTCATTTGTATATAGGAGAGCTACTGATTTTTTGAGTTGATCTTGTATCCTGCCACATTATTGAACATATTTATCCGGTTACAGGAGTTCCCTGGTGGAATTTTTGGGGTCACTTATGTATACTATCATATCATCTCCAAATAGCAAAACTTTGATTTCTTCCTTTCCAATTTGAATCCACTTGATCTCCCTTTTTTGTCTTTTTACTCTAGCCAGAACTTCAAGAACTAAGTTGAAGAGATATGAAGAGAGTGGACAGCCTTGTCCTGTTTCTAATTTTAGTGAAATCACTTTGAGTTTCTCTCCATTTAATTTGATATTGACTGTCTTCTTCCTGTATCTTGCTTTTATTATGCTTAGGTGTGTTCCTTGTATCCCTAATATCTCCAAGACCTTTATCATGAAGGGATGTTGGATTTTGTCAAATGCTTTTTCAGCATCGAATTGATGATCATATGGCTACTTCCTTTCAGTTTTTTAATATGGTGGATTACATTGATAGATTTTCATATGTTGAACCATCTCTGCATCTCTGGATGAAGCTGACTTGATCATGGTGGATGATGGTTTTGATTTGTTCTTAGATTCAGTTTGCCAGTATTTTATTGATTATTTTTGCATCAATGTTCATGAGTGAGATTGGTCTGTAATTCACTTTCTTAGTAATGTCTTTCTGTGGTTTGGGTATCAGAGTAATTGTAGCCTCATAAAAAGAGTTTGACAATGTTCCTTCTGTTTCTGTTATGTGGAACTCTTTGAAGTTCTGGTTGAATTCTTCACTGAAACCATCTGGCCCTGGGCTTTTTTGGTTGGGAAACGTTTGATGATTACTTCTACTTCCTTGCATGTTATATGTCTATTTAAATTGTTCACCTGGTCTTTATTTGATTTTAGTATGTGGTACCTATGCAGAAAATTGTCCATTTCTTTTACATTTTCCAAATTTGTGGAGTACATATTTTTGTAGTATGTCCTAATGATTCTCTGTATTTCTTGGTGTCTGTAGTTATGTTCCCCTTTTCATTTCTGATTTTGTTAATTTACATGCTCTTCCTCTGTTTTTTGATTAGCCTGGGTAAGGGTTTGTCTATGTTGTTGATTTTTACAAAAAATCTCTGTTTAATTGATTCTTTTTGTTGTTTTCTTTGTTTCTATTCTATTGATTTCATCTCTCAATTTGATTATTTCCTGGCGTCTATGACTCCTTGGTTAGTCTGCTTCTTTTTGTTCTAAAGCTTTTAGGTGTGCCATTAAGATGCTAGTATGAGATGTCTGAACTTTCTTTATGCAGGCAATCAGTACTATGAACTTACCTCTTAGCACTGCCCTCATAGTGTCCCATAGGTTTGTCTTCATTTTTGTTGAATTTTAGGAAGTCTCTTATTTCTTTCTTTTATTACTTCCTTGACACAGGGGTGGTTCAATAGTTCACTGTTCAATTTTCATGAGTTTGTAGGCTTTTTGAGAGGAGTGTTGTTGTTAAATTCTACCTTTAAGACATGGTGATCCAATAAGATACAGGAGGTTACACCAACTTATTTTTTGTATCTGTTGAGGTTTGCTTTGTTACCAAGTATGTGATCCATTTTAGAGAAGGTTCCATTAGGTGCTGAGAAGAATGCACATTCTTTTGTGTTTAGGTGGAATGTTGCTTAGGTGTAGTTGTGTTAACTACATTTGAGTCATGACATGGATTCTCTTATTTCTCTGTTAAGTTTCTGTCTGGTTGACCTGTCTATTGTAGAGAGTTGGGTATTGAAGTCTCCTACTATTAGTGTGTGGGGTTTGATGTGTGATTTAATCTTTAATAATGTTTCTTTTACATATGTGGGTGCTCTTGTATTTGGGGCACAGATGTTCAGGATTGAAATTTCATCTTGATTAATTGTTCCTGTTATGAGAGTAAAGAGTCCTTCTCCTTTTCTTCTGATTGATTTTAGTTTGAAGTCTATTTTGTTAGATATCAGGATAGCTACAACTGCTTTTTTCTTAGGTCCATTTGATTGGAAAATCTTTTCCAAACCTTTATTTTGAGGTAATGTCTGTCTTTAAGGTTGAGGTGTGTTTCTTGTATACAGCAGAAGGATAGATTCTGCTTTCATATCCATTCTTTTAGCCTGTGTCTTTTTATAGGTTAATTGATTCCATTGATACTAAGAGATATTAATGACCAGTGATTGCTAATGCCTGTTATTTTTGGTAGTAGTTTTTATTTCCCTTCTTTGGAGTTTGCTGCTGTGAGGTTATCTGTTTCCTGCACTTATGTGGGTAGAGTTATCTTCCTTGGGTTAGAGTTTTGCTTCTAGTACTTTCTGTAGGGCTATATTTGTGGATAAGTATTGTTTAAACTTTTTTGTCATGGGAATATCTTGTTTTCTCCACCGATGGTGATTGAAAGCTTTGCTGGATATAATAGTCTGGTCTTGTATCTGTGGTCTCTTAGTGTCTGAAACACATCTGTCCAAGACCTTCTGACTTTCATGGTTTTCATTGAGCCAGAAGCAAAAGAGCAGGTGCATGTTTAGTGCTGCTTTTACAGTGTAAGAGGCCTTGCCCAAGGGGGCTGGTATCTTAAAAGCTATTGGCTGAAGGAGCAGAATATGCTCCAACAGTACCTCCTCCTTTTGTTTTGAAAATAAGAGAGTTCCAAACCCAATACAAAACTATATACACTAGGAACAGATATCATGTATAATTAGAATTACAAACAGCATAAACAAAATTAAGCAAGGAACACATACCAAATGTTTTAATAAACATTTTAATCCTATGGAGTCTAAGTCATGAATAGGAAATGGCTTGGCTGGATCATAAGAGTACAGTAACTACAAGTATCTAATTTTAACCCCATTGAAGGCCGGAGAAGGGAGATAATATTACTTGAGCAGGCAGGAAGTACAATCAAGTAGCTTCTGAAGTGAGCAATATATGATACAGACAAATAGTTACCTGAGCAATCACCCAAAGACTGATTTTGCAATGTTGAAGCAACCAACTTTGGCTAAGGCCTAGCATAACTGACAGACCAGTTTCAGAGGCAGGAAATTTTTCAAAATGGTCTTACCCTGTTTTGTCAAGATTTTACAGTCCTGGTTATACATTTCTGGAAATCATGTAATTTGTCAGTGGTAGAGGCATTGTCAGTTCTTTGCCCAAAGGCCAGCTTTGCCAAGAAGAAAACAAGCTCCAAGTGGAGTGTCTTTGGTGTTCAACATTCTCTCGGGAATAGATTGGTGCTGTCAGAAGCAATCATGTCTCATGTCAGCAGAACCCTAAGTTATTTAAATGCTATTTTCCACAGAATCTTGAAGTGGTTGAAGATTACCTATCGAGACAGAATACAATCTCTATGTATCTAAGGAACCTAATTGATCTCACTGTATATACAATAAACATGAACAACTATAGACCTTTAATAATTAGTATCAGTATAATTTAAGACTAAAACTTCATGTCAGAATATTAAATAATCTGTAAACAAATGTGCAACAAATGAGGACAAAGACCTCAAAATATAAACAATCAATAAGTATCTTGATCAGAGGTAGAATTAATATATAATGTAATATAAAAATATATGCTAAAAGTTGTATCAATACACAAAATGTCCTAAACCAAGGTAGAAACATGTATATATACAATCTGACAAAATAACTTTGCATAGGTGTACAAATAATGTAAACAAAAGTAAGAAATATAATTTGAACTTGTATCAATATACAAAAACTATATGAATATCCATTATCCATAAATAATAGCTCACAAGTATTCATTTTATTACCCACTATTACTATCGATTTTCCCTTTTTTGAACAAATATTTTTCACCCCAACCCTCTATCTAGTACAAGTAATAGTTAAAAACAGTGTTCCCAACCCTATGGAAAAACTTTTTTGGGACAGGGGCTGTCGTCTTCTAGAATTGCTTCCCTCTGTCATGGGGGCAATGTTCTCTTAATGGGATTCTGCAAAAGTAAAGTGATGGTTCCATTTCAAAATTACTGTCTAGCATAGTTGTAGACAATTTCTGAGAAGTCGATAGGAGGTTTTTGCTTGTTTGTTTTGTTTTGTTATTTCAAATTTTTTATTTGGAGTTCTGGCCAGAATGTCATGAGAAGGTTCACCATTTCAGCAGCTGGTACCTAAAAAGTGGCCTTATTTTACCACTGTCTGCATCCTGATATCATCTAAACTAGGTGGAGTTGTTGCTGTGGGGCCCCATCTTCTTCCTGGAAACTTCAAAGATTACTGCAGGAAAAGGATCTGTAAGAAAATCTGTTGTTCATCATAGAAAACTTAAACACTCATTCATATAAGCATACATTCAATGAAGAATATGATATGAACAAAATAGGCAGGGAGAAAGTAAAATTTTTCCTGAAGTCTTCCTTCTGTCCCATACCAGATGGCTCCTGATATGAGATAAAAACTCTGAATGCTCCTTTTAACAACATGCTTGGATTTAGAGAAGTACAGAGCCATTGTTCAACTCCAACTCCAACTCCAAAACTGACTGAATATATATATATATATATATATATATATATATATATATATATATATTGTGTGTGTGTATAAATGTAAGTGTAACCAGTACCTTTATACATAATACATATTCCATTTTCTAGATGATCCTAGTGGATAGTTATTTTTCCTTCTGTCAACATTCAAACATCCAGGGTCTCTTAAATCTTTGATGACATGTATTTTCCAACAAAGAACAGAATACTGCCCCAACCCTATATGGCTTTCCTTTACCACCTGTATGATTGTAACCATTGTAGATGAGCTGTCATTTCTCTTTTTCAACAAGTTACTCCTTTTCAAAGCAAATCTTTATTAATTTTGATGGTATCCATAATTTTTCTTCTCCTGTGAAAATAAGAGCAAAACCCCTTCTCCAACGTAGCACATCTCCTGGTTTCCAATAGGAGGTCAACACCTCCTTGAAAAATATACTGGTTGATTCAATGTAGAAGTTTTTTCCATTATCCAATGCCTCTCTGCTGCTGTTGTTCCTTTCTCATTAGCCTTAAGAAAATTCAAGGTTATTAAAGCATTATGCAATCTATGTCTGGGGGTATTTTCCAACCCTTTCTGTTTGTTCAGAATATCTTTTATACTATAATTTGATGTTTCTAAAACTGACTGACCTGTAGGATTACTTGTTATACCTGTCGTGTGCTTTATATTATAATGAGCAAAAAAAAAAACCACTTCATTTTCTTAGATACATATTCCAGACCATTGCCTGTCTTTATTTGTGCAGGTATACCCATGATGGCCATAACTTCCAATAAATGTGTGATTATTGAATCAGACTTTTCTGAGCTCAAGGAAGTTGCCCATTGAAAACCTAAATACATGTCTATGGTGTTGTGTGGTGTGGTGTAATTTACCAAATTTCATAAAGTGGAACACATTCATCTGCCAGATCTCATTCATCTGTGTACCCTTTGCGCTGCTCCCTGCAGGCAATGATATTTGATTATAGAAAAAGCAAGTAGAACACCTCTTTTGTTTGTTTGTTTGTTTTAACTATTGTTATTATTATTATTAAAAATTTTCATCTCCTCCCCGCCTCCTATTTCCCTCCCCCTCCCCCCATTACCCCTCCCCTTCCTCTCCAGTCCAAAGAGCAGTCAAAGTTCCCTGCCTTGTGGGAAGTTCAAAGAGCAGGACACCTCTTTATAATCTCCTTGGCTTGTTGCCATGTAATAGAAAACTCTTCCTTTAAACCTTTTCTATTGACATGGTGTTTTTCATGAAATTCAGAGGCCTACAACACACTTCCAATCAATAATTGATCAATTTCTGCATTACCTTGTGCTAGAGGACCTGGTAGACCTGTATGGGATCAGATGTATGTTATGTATATAGGACAAAACCTATTCCTGATTATGTCTTGCACCTGGATGAATAATGAAGTCAATTCCATATCATCTGGTATAAGTTCAGCAGTTTTGATATGCAAGACAACTTTCTGCATATTGTGAATCAGTAACTATATTGAGAGGGTTTTAAAATCCCTTATTACCTTTCTGGACACAATTATAAGAGCTTTGGTTCACCTTACTCAATTCTTCTGATTTGTAACCTGCCTTCCCTGATTTATTTGCATCAGTGTAAAATGTACAGCCTCCAGTGATTGGTGCATCATGTAGAATTCGGGGAAGAATCTAAGAAGTTCTCTATAAAGAAGAGAACTCTTATAAAAGGTTAAGTCTATTGCTTTTGGAATAATTGTTATTCCAAATAATGGAATTTGTTATTAATGGAAATTGTTATTAATTTCTCCCAAAAATTAGTACAAGCCCTCTGACAGGGTTCATTGTCTTCCCATTTTTTTATTTCATCAGCAGTAAGATGCACTATAATCTCTGCTGGGTCTATACCTATAAATTGACAAAAGAATCAATTTTCTTTTAGAATTAATTCAGAGACTTTCTCCACATAAATTTTTAATTTTTTACTTGGTTTATGTGGTAAAAAAGATCCATTCTAAAATAATATCATCCCTCTGCATTAAAATTTCTGTAGGATAAATTCTGGAAGGCAATATGACTAGAATATAATTAGGTTTTGGATTTACCCTATCCACATGTGCCTCCTGTAATTTCTCCTCAACAATCATCAATTCCTTTTCAACTTCAGCTGTTAATTCTCTGGGACTATTCAAGTCTTTATCACCATCTAAGGTTTTGTGTAAATAAATTATTAGATTAGGTGTTATCTCAACAGCTGGTCATAGACTGGAAATTTCTACTAATAATCTTTGAAAGTCATTAAGAGTCCACAATCATTCTCTCTGTATTTGTGCCTTTTGTGTTCTAATTTTCTGTAAACTTTTTCTGCAACCTAGGTAATTAAGAAAATTTCCTCTTTGAAACATTTGAGGAGTAATTTGTAATTCCCATTTAGGCAAGACTTTCTTTACTTCTTCAAACATTCTTTCTGAAGTATCTGTATTTGAATCAGAAAACAAAATATCATCCATGTAATGGTAGATTATAAACTTAAGAAATTGCTTACATATTATTTCCAATGGCTGGCTGACAAAGTATTGGCACAGGGTTGGGATATTGAGAATTTCCTGGGGGAGGACAGTCCATTGATCTCTCCTAGTAAGCTGAGAATTATTATAAGTAGGCATTGCGAAGGCAAACTTTTCTCTATCCTTTTCTTGTAAAGGTATAGTGAAGTAACAATCCTTTAAATCATTTACTATGGGAGGCCATCCCTTTGGTAACAGAGAAGACAGAGGAATTTCAGATTGTAGAGGGCCCATAGATTGAATAATCTTGTTTATAACCCTTAGATATGTCACCATTCTCCATTTTCCAGATGTCTTTTTAACAACAAATACAGGAAAATTCCATGGACTGATAGATTCTTCTATATGCCGAGCATCTTTTTGCTCTTGTACCAGCTATTCTAAAGCCTGCAACTTTTCCTCAGCTACAGGCCACTGCTTAACCCATATTGGTTTCTCAGTTAACCATTTTAAAGGCAGGGCTGTTGGTACTTCTGAAGGTTTATCAATTGCTTTGTGTTCTTATACAACCTAAATGACTAGTGTCCATCGTATATAACATCTTCTAATATTTCCCTAAGAAATGTAATTTTTGGCGGCTTCAGGAATGTTAATCTGAGTATTCCATTGCTGCAATATATCATGACCCCTCAAATTCACTGCAATATGGGCTATATATGCCCATAGTCTTCCTATTTGCCCTTTTGGCCCTATGCATTCAACCCATCTCATGCTTTGTTTTACCCGAGATAGGGTTCCAATTCCCAGGAATTTAACATCTACCTCCTGAAGACGCCAATTCAGATGCCAAGATTCTGGAGTAATGATACTTACATCCACATCCGTGTCTACTAAGCCTTCTATAAAAATGTCATTTATACACACTCTTAGCTTTGGTCTTTAATCATTTATAGAAGTCTGTCAAAATACACATTTGCTCTATCCTACTGGAGTTTTTGACTCATCCTCCACATTTATCCCATCATTCAGACCAGTATTGCTTTTTACAGCAGGCATTGGATTTTTAAATTTTCCTAAGGAGTCACATTCTCCACAGTAACTGAAAATGACTGGACTACATTTGTCATGGGGGCCTGAGAGATGCCCCCCACCACATTTTCCAATGGTATCAGGTTGTCTTGTCTATCTTTTGTTGACCTACATTCATTGGTCCAATGTTAGCCTTTGCAACACCTCCTCCATATACCTGAAAGCTAAGTAAGTCCTCCTATTTCTGCTATTTCCAGAAGAGACATTATTTCTAGGAATCCATTGTCTGAAATTTCTTTTCAGATGTTCCATACTACCACAATTAAAACATTTGGTATTTTGATATCTTCTCTTACCATTGAAAATTGCTTCTCCTAATCATCTTCAGTACCTTAGTCAAGTGTCTCAACATTCATTGTATGCAAGTCCCATTCATCCATGGGTGCTGATCTGATATTTAAAGGCCCAAGGACCCTTTTGCACTCTATGTTGTCATTCTCATAAGCCAAAGATTCAATTATTATACATCTAGCTTCTGGGTCCGTTACCCCTATTTGTACAGCCCTAGTTAGTCTTTGCAAAAAGTCACTAAAAGGTTCTCTCTTACCCTGTTTAATGCTAAGATATGATTCAACTCTGTTTTCTAGTCTGTGAATCCTGTCTCAATCCTTTAAAACTGCTGTGTTACATAGGGACAAGGTGTGGTCATCATAAAGAGCTTGATCCTGAGGATCAGAGTGAAGTCCTTCACCTAGAATTTGATCTAGGGAAATCTCAAGTCCTTTTGCTTTTTCTTGTCACTCTAAAATTCTTGCCTCCTCTTTTAAAAAGAACCTACAAAGTAACTGTGGTCCCCTATCTAGGACTGCTGAGATTGACTGAGCCTAATCTTGAGATGTGGCTTTGCTACTGAAAACCTACATTTTGACCATTTCACTAACAAAGGATGAATGTAGTCCATAAGCTACAATTGCTTGTTTAATTTCCTTTATATTGGTCATACGTATGGGCTCCCATGTACATTCATTTATAACCTTAGGGTACTTGGGGCCAGATACTTTTTCTGATGTTACTACTGGAAAGACAGGCAGAACTCTGGGGAAGCTACCCCAGAGATTTTTACATACTGATGAGGTTAAATTTTGCCTTTTTACCTTTTGTTCCTGATCATCAAATTCAATAATTTCCTCAAACTTTTCAAATCTGTTTACCACTGCCTTTTGTAATGTCTGGATTTCCAGCTCAGTGTTCTGTTCTAATGTCCTCATTAAGAATTCCAAGGGATGAAGTCTGTCCAGTAGAGAGAATGTCTCATCCTTAGACATAATTTTTATAGAATGCATATTACCTTCCTGGAGAGACATTCTATCAGTCTGTCAATTCCCTTTGACTGATTCTGATTAATGCATTCAACAGTGCAAATTTTCTCAAATAATGTTACAGCACCCACTGTCATTGATTGGGTTCCATATGCCAAAACAACTGTTTCCTTCTCCAGAGTGCTGAATCTTCCTTTAAATAAATTATTCTCAGTCTCTACTATTTACAAAAGTACCTCTATTGATAGAGTTTTGTTAATTAAATTGCTTGTATCCTCCTTCAGATTTTCGACCTCTTTTTTCAAGAAGTTTAGTAACAGTCTGTACCATTTCTAAAAGTACCTCAGTTGATTGAGTTTTTTTAGTTAAAGTGGTCGTATCCATCTTTAGATTTCCAAACTTTATCTTAAGAAGTGTATCAGTCTGTAAAGACTGTATCATTTCTTTTTTTTTTCTTTTAGTAATTTTATTAAATTATAAAAAGTTTCCATTTACGCCCCTCCTCCCAACGCCCTCCCACTCCCCCCCTCCCTCTCCTCCTCCCTCTTTGTCCCCAAGGGAAGTCAGGGTCTCCTGCCCTGTGGGAAGTCCAAGTTCCTCCCCCCTCACTCCAGGTCCAGGAAGGTGAGCATCCAAACAGACTGGATCCCAAAAATCCAGTATATGCAGAGGAAACCAGTCCCAGTGTCATTGTCAATGGCTTCTCGGAAAGACTGCAGGCCAGCCACATTCAGAAAATCCAACCACATTCAGAGAATCTGGTTGGATCACATGCTCTTTCAGTCACGGTCCATCTGGCCTTGGTAAACTCTCATTAGATCCGACCCCTTGTATCAGTGGGTGATAGTATCCCTCGCAGTCCTTCGTCATTTTCTTCCTCCTTTTGCTCCTCGTTTGGAACTTGGGGGGCTCAGTTCGGTGCTCCAACGCGGGCCTCCATCTGTATCGTCATCCAACGCCAGGTGAGGGATCTATGGTGATAAGCAAAATATTCATCAGTATGGTCACGGGCCAAGGCTGGTTCAGGCACCCCCTCCTCTGTCCAGAGAACAATCTGGGGATCTCTCCTTGGACCTGGGATCCCATATATAATCAAGTTTCCTGTAAACTCTAATATGACTCCCTTAGTTGAAATATATTCTTCCCTGATCCCACATTCATCCTTCCTCCCTTCCCCCCATCCCGGTCAACCGAGCTTTCTCCATTCCTCCCCTACTCCCTTCTCTCTAACCCTCTCCCCTTCCAACAACCCTCCCACCACCCCCCCCCCATGCACCCAAGGTTACCTGGGACTCTTGACTATTTCCTACCTCCTGGCGGATAGGTAAATAATCTTCATCAGGTTCGTCTTCTTATTTAGCTTCTCTAGGATCACGAATAATAGGCTCAAAGACCTTTAATTATGGTTAGAATCCACTTATGAGTGAATACATACCGTGTTCCTCTTTTTGGGTCTGGCTTACCTCACTCAGTAAAGCGTTTTCTATGTCCATCCATTTGCATGCAAAATTCAAGATGTCATTATTTTTTACCGCTGAGTAAAACTCTAATGTGTATATGTTCCACACCTTTTTTAACCATTCTTCTATTGAGGGGCACCTAGGCTGTTTCCAGGTTCTGGCTATTACAAATAGTGCTGCTATGAACATAGTTGAAAAAACGCTTTTGTAGTATGTTTGGGCATCTCTAGGGTATATTCCCAAGAGAGGAATTGCTGGGTCCTGAGGGAGGTTGACTCCCAGTTTCCTGAGAAACCGCCACACTGATTTCCAAAGTGGCTGCACAAGTTTGCATTCCCACCAACAATGGATGAGTGTTCCCCTCATTCCACATCCCCTCCAGCATAGGCTATCATTGGTGTTTTTAACTTTAGCTATTCTGACAGGTGTAAGATGGTATCTCAAAGTGGTTTTGATTTGCATTTCCCTGATCGCTAAGGAGGTTGAGCATGACCTTAAGTGTCTTCTGGCCATTCGAAGTTCATCTGTTGTGAATTCTCTGTTCAGATCAGTACCCCATTTTTTAATTGGGTTAATTAGAGTTTTAGTGCCTAGTTTCTTGAGTTCTTTGTATATTCTGGAGATCAGACCTTTGTCTGATGAGGGGTTGGTGAAGATCTTCTCCCAGTCAGAAGGCAGCCTTTTTGTCTTACTGACAGTGTCCTTTGCTTTACAGAAGCTTCTCAGTTTCAGTAGATCCCATTTATTCATTGTTTCTCTTATTGTCTGTGCTGCTGGGGTCCTACTTAGGAAGAGGACTTCTGTGCCTATATCTTGTAGACTACTTCCCACTTTCTCTTCTATCAGGTTCAGAGTGGACGGATTAATGTTGATGTCTTTAAACCATTTGGACTTGATTTTTGTGCATGGTGATAGATATGGATCTACTTTCATTTTTTTACAGGTTGACATCCAGTTATGCCAGCACCATTTGTTAAAGATGCTTTCCTTCTTCCATTGTATACCTTTAGCTCCCTTGTCAAAAATTAGGTGCTCATAGGTTTGTGGGTTAATATCCGGGTCTTCTATTCGATTCCAAAGGTCGATTTCTCTGTTCTTATGCCAATACCAAGCTGTTTTCAATACTGTAGCTCTATAATAGAGTTTGAAGTCAGGGATGGTAATGCCTCCTGAAGTTCCTTTATTGTATAAGATTGTTTTGGCTATCCTGGGTTTTTTGTTTTGCCATATAAACTTGATTATTGTTCTCTCAAGGTCTGTGAAGAAGTTTGATGGGATTTTGATGGGGATTGCATTGAATCTATAGATTGCTTTTGGTAGAATTGCCATTTTTACTATGTTGATTCTCCCAATCCAAGAGCAGGGGAGGTCTTTCCATTTTCTGGTATCCTCCTCAATTTCTTTCTTCAAAGACTTAAAGTTTTTTTCAAATAGGTCTTTCACTTCCTTGGTTAGAGTAACCCCAAGATATTTTATGCTATTTGTGGCTATCATGAAAGGTGATGTTTCTCTGATTTCCCTCTCTGCTTCTTTATCCTTTGTGTATAGGAAGGCCACTGATTTTTTGGAGTTGATCTTGTATCCTGCCACGTTACTAAAGGTGTTTATCAGCTGTAGGAGTTCTTTGATAGAGTTTTTGGGGTCACTTATGTAAACTATCATATCGTCAGCAAATAACGAAAGTTTGACTTCATCCTTTCCAATTTGAATCCCCTTGATCTCCTTATGTTGTCTTATTGCTATTGCTAGAACTTCAAGCACTATATTGAAGAGGTATGGAGAGAGTGGACAGCCTTGTCGCGTTCCTGATTTTAGTGGAAAGGCTTTGAGTTTCTCTCCATTCAGTTTGATGTTAGCTGTCGGCTTGCTGTATATTGCTTTTATTATATTTAGGTATGATCCTTGTATCCCCAGTCTCTCCAACACCTTTATCATAAATGGGTGTTGAATTTTGTCAAATGCTTTTTCAGCATCTAGTGAGATGATCATATGGTTTTTTTTCTTTCAGTTTATTTATATGATGGATTACATTGATAGATTTGCGAATGTTGAACCAGCCCTGCATCTCTGGAATGAAGCCGACTTGATCATAATGGATAATTTTTCTAATGTGCTCTTGGATACGGTTTGCCAGTATTTTATTGAGAATTTTCGCGTCAATGTTCATGAGTGAGATTGGCCTGTAATTCTCTTTCTTGGTTGTGTCTTTGTGTGGTTTTGGTATTAGAGTAACTGTAGCTTCATAAAAGGAGTTAGGCAATGACTCTTCTGTTTCTATATTGTGGAATACGTCAAGGAGTATAGGTATTAGCTCTTCCTGGAAGTTCTGGTAGAATTCTGCATTGAAACCATCTGGTCCTGGGCTTTTTTTGGTAGGGAGATTTTTGATAACAGCTTCTAATTCTTCGCGACTAACAGGTCTATTTAGATTGTTCACCTGTTCTTGGTTCAACTTTGGTATATGGTACTTATCTAAAAAAATGTCCATTTCTTTTACATTTTCCAACTTTGTGGCATATAAACTTTCGTAGTAAGATCTAATGATTCTCTGAATTTCCTCTGTGTCTGTGGTTATGTCCCCCTTTTCATTTCTGATCCTATTAATTTGCACGTTCTCTCTCTGCCGTTTGATTAGTTTGGATAGGGGTTTGTCAATCTTGTTGATTTTCTCCAAGAACCAGCTTTTTGATTCATTGATTCTTTGGATTGTTTTCTCTGTTTCTATTTTGTTGATTTCAGCCCTCAGTTTGATTATTTCCAGTCTTCTACTCCTCCTGGGTGAATCAGCTTCTTTTTTTTCTAGAGCTTCCAAGTGTGCTGTTAGGTCTCCAATGTGTGCTTTCTCCGTTTTCTTTATTTGGGCACCTATTGCTATGAACTTTCCTCTTAGCACTGCTTTCATAGTGTCCCATAGGTTTGAGTATGTTGTGTCTTTGTTTTCATTAAATTCAAGGAAGTCTTTAATTTCTTTCTTAATTTCGTCCTTGACCCAGGGGTGATTTAGTAGTTGACTGTTCAACTTCCATGAGTTTGTTGACTTCCTGGGGTTAGCATTGTTGTTGAATTCTAATTTTAATCCATGGTGATCTGACAAGACACATGTGGTTACTAATATTTTTTTGTATCTGTGGAAGTTTGCTTTGTTACCGAGTATGTGGTCAATCTTCGAGAAGGTTCCATGAACTGCAGAGAAGAAGGTATATTCTTTCCTATTTGGGTGGAGTGTTCTATAGATGTCTGTTAAGTCCATTTGATTCAATACCTCCAATAAATCTCTTAATTCTCTGTTTGGTTTCTGTGTGATTGACCTGTCCATTGGTGAGAGAGGAGTGTTGAAGTCTCCTACTATTAGTGTGTGTGGTTTGATGACTGCCTTGAGTTCTAGAAGAGTTTGTTTTATATAAGTGGGTGCCTTTATATTAGGGGCATAGATATTCAGGATTGAGACTTCTTCCTGATGAGTTGTTCCTGTTATGAGTATGAAATGTCCATCTCCATCTCTTCTGATTGATTTTAGTTTGAAGTCGATTTTGTTAGATATTAGAATGGCCACACCCGCTTGTTTCTTAGGTCCATTTGCTTGGAAAACCTTTTCCCAACCCTTTACTCTGAGTAGGTGTCTGTCTTTGTGGTTGAGGTGTGTTTCTTGTAAACAGCAGAATGTTGGATCCTGTTTTCGTATCCAATCTCTAAGTCTGTGCCTCTTTATAGGTGAATTGAGTCCATTGATATTAAGAGATATTAATGACCAGTGGTTGTTGACTCGAGTCATTTTTTTTTTTTTAGGTAGTAGAGTGTATGTGTTTTCCTTCTTTGGGTTGTGCTAGTGAAGGGTCGCTAGATGTCTGAGTTATTGTAGTCAGTGTTGGCAATGTTGGATTCCTTGGGATGTAATTTTCCTTCTAATATTCTCTGTAAGGCTGGATTAGTAGTTACGTATTGTTTAAATTTGTTTTTATTCTGGAATATTTTGTTTTCTCCGTTGATAGTGAATGAAAGCTTGGCTGGGTATATTAATCTGGGCTTGCATCCATGGTCCCTTAGTTTCTGCAGTACCTCTATCCAGGACCTTCTGGCTTTCATGGTTTCTATAGAGAAGTCTGGTGTAAGTCTGATAGGTTTACCTTTATAGGTTACTTGACCTTTTTCCTTTGCAGCTCTTAATATCCTTTCTTTAATCTGAATGCTTTGTGTTTTGATTATTATATGGCGAGGGGATGTTTTTTTCTGATCCAGTCTATTCGGTGTTCTGTATGCTTCTTGCACCTTCATAGGAATATCACTCTTTAGGATGGGAAAGTTTTCTTCTATAATTTTGTTGAATATATTTTCTGGACCTTTGGACTGCAATTCTTCTCCTTCTTCTACTCCTATTATTCTTAGATTTGGTTTTTTTATTATGACCCATATTTCCTGAATGTTTTGTGATGAGAATTTGTTGGATTTGCTGTTTTCTTTGGTCAGGGCATTTATTTTCTCTATGATGTCTTCATAATCTGAGATTCGTTCTTCTATCTCTTGTATTCTATTGGTTATGCTTGTTCCTGAAGTCTCTGTTTGTTTACCTAGATTTTCCATATCCAGCCGGTCCTCGGTTTGTGTTTTCTTCACTGCCTCCATTTCAGTTTTCAATTCTTGAACTGATTCCATTACCTGTTTGATTATTTTTTCTTGGTTTCCCAGGGTATCATTTACGAATTTACTTATTTCTTCAAACTTTTTGTTATATTTGTCTTCCATTTCTTTACTCATTTCTTCCATCTTTTTGTTATATTTCTCTTCTATTTCTTTAAGTGAGTTATTCATACCCTGTTTAAGAGACTCTATTGCTTTTATAATGACACTGTTTTCCACTTCTTCCGGTATAGGGTGTTCAAGTCCTTCTGTCATAAGATCGCTGGGATCTGGTGTTTTCGTGTTGTTTTTCAGATTGTTGGAGGAATTCTTGCCTTGGCGCCTGCCCATCTCTTCCTTCAGATGCTCTCCAATGGCTCTTCCCTCCGCTGGGTCTTTTGCTACTGGATTAATGCCCCTTGCTATCCAGGAATCACTTTGCCTGCAGCCTTAGGTTGCTGCAGGCAGGCTTTAGAACAAAGGGATTTCCGTCCCTTTGCACTCACCGCCTGTACGTCCCGCGGTGCCCACCCCGGCTGAGATGGAGGAATTTAAGCCCCGAAAAAAGGAGAGGGGAGGGTATGGGTTCCAGGCAGAAAGCTGGGATGGCGTTGCAGGAGAGAGGGATTAGCTGGGGAAGCTGCCCCTTTGGAGTAGTCAGGGAGATAAGGGTGGCGGGAGTATTGTGTGTTCCCTAACCGGCCTTGTGTGGCGGTCAGGAACAATACACTTACCCCTCCACAGGAACAGAGCCCCTCGCTGGTCAGAGGTGCCCCTGCCTGCAGTCTTGGCTTGCTGCAGGCCGGCTTTTGGAACAAAGGGACTCCAGCCCCTTTGCACTCACCGCCTAACCTGGCCTGCGGTGCCCACCCCGGCTGAGATGGAGGAATTTAAGCCCCGAAAAAAGGAGAGGGGAGGGTATGGGTTCCAGGCAGAAAGCTGGGATGACGTTGCAGGAGAGAGGGATTAGCTGGGGAAGCTGCCCCTTTGGAGTAGTCAGGGAGATAAGGGTGGCGGGAGTATTGTGTGTTCCCTAACCGGCCTTGTGTGGCGGTCAGGAACAATACACTTACCCCTCCACAGGAACAGAGCCCCTCGCTGGTCAGAGGTGTCCCTGCCTGCAGTCTTGGCTTGCTGCAGGCCGGCTTTTGGAACAAAGGGACTCCAGCCCCTTTGCACTCACCGCCTAACCTGGCCCGCGGTGCCCACCCCGGCTGAGATGGAGGAATTTAAGCCCCGAAAAAAGGAGAGGGGAGGGTCGACTGTATCATTTCTAAAAGTACTTCATTCTTAGCCCTATTTTCAAACATATTTTTAAGAAAAAATTTTGAGGACAAGACTAATCCCCAGAATCAAACATAGTGATGTAGAAGAGACATCATATAAATCTTGTAAAACCTTGAACATGGTATAAGTAAAGAGGTTACTGAATCCTTAGACAGTTATGTTGTCTGACATATTGCCCTTTTAAATTAGCAACTTAGGATCTATATTTAGGATATTAAATCTTATCTGTGGCTTAATTAGCTGGAATAGGTGCAATAGCCATTTCCTGTCAGTAGGTGTCACAGGCCACCTGCAAAACTAACCCAGCTGGGCCCAGTGACACACTTGAAGTCATATGACTGGTATGAATCTTATTTTAGCATGAAATTCTGAAAGATATGCTTAGATAAAAAAATAGTTAATAGAAATTACAGACTGTGTGTACCACAGTGGGCCCTGATTGATCAGCAGCTGCAGGAGGACAGAGTTAACAAGATAACAGCAGGCAAACCAGAAAAGCCCATGTCCCATCTGAATTTTTGCACAGTGTGTGTGTGTGTGTGTGTGTGTGTGTGTGTGTGTGTGGTGTGATACAGACACTGGGGCTAGAGCGTTGGGACTGGAAGCTGCTCTAAGGCAAATAATGAGATATAAAGAACTGTGGCTGATCTGCAGAAAGAAAAGCCACCACTTCACGAGAATTCTATATCCAAATGAACTGCTGGCTCCACACACAGGCCACAGCCAGCTGAGGGTAGGGCTCATGCCTAGCTGGACACACTGAGCTAGCAGCAGGCAGCAGAGCCAGGAGATTATGAAACCAAACATCTGGGTGCCAAATGATGATGTAAGACATAAAACAATCCCACAGCAGTTCAGAATTATGAATAATAAAAGGGTTTTATTATTTAAGGGGAAAACTTACAGATCACTGTCCTAGACAAAAGTCCTCCTTGCAGACAGGAACAGAGTCTAGCAGCCAGAACCAGGAGCAGAAAACAAGAGAGCAGGTGCACATTTACCACCGCTTTTACAATATAAGAGATCATGCCCAAATGGGCTGGTATCTTAAAGGCTATTGGCTTTCTTCCATCTCTTGTATTCTATTGGTTATGCTTAACTCTGTAATTCCAGTCTATTTATCCAGATTTTCCATATCCAAAGTTCCCTCATTTGTGTTTTCTTTATTGCCTCTATTTCAGTCTTCAAGTCTTGAACAGTTTAAAATGTTTTTGTCTCCTATTTGATTGCTTTTTCTTGGTTTTCTTGGGTTTCTTTGAGAGATTCATTGATTTCTTCCAATTTTTTGTTTGACTTTTCCTCCATTTTTTAAGGGTGTTTTTCATTTCCTCTATAAAGGTCTCCATCATCCTCATAAAGTCACATTTAAAATTACTTTCTTCTGCTTCTTCTGGGTTAGGAAGTGTGACCCCTGGTTTATGGTGTTACCATGTTGCTTTTATGTTATTAAATGAATTCTTATCTTGATGCCTACCCATTTCTTCCTCCATTTGGTTCCAGTAGTGTTTGCCTCTTGGCCCAATCCATATAGTGACTGTCCGTGTCTTTTGGAACTGTTTTTGGTCTGATCTGTACTGTCACTGTCTGTGTCTCAGGGAGCCACTGAGGTTTCTTTTGGCCCACTTGCTCTGTCTGCTCTCTTGGTCTGCTCTCTTGGTTTGCTTTCTTCATCCACTCTATGCAGTCACAGCCTGTGCTTCAGAGTTGCTTTTTTGGTCCTTTCTGTGTAATTACAACCTGTGCTTCAGGACTTCTCTCTTGCCCTTTCTGTGTAATTGCAGCCTCTTGGTTCTCTCTGTATAATTGCAGTTGTGTTTCAGAGTTCCTTTATGATTGTGGGGAATAGGAAAGTTTCAGGGTAGACTGGAACTTGTAACTTACAGGGTCTGATTGATGGGGTGGGTATGTTGGAGCAGCCTACCTGCAGGAAGCTTGTCTGCTCGTTGGCTAGAGAAGCTGAGGCAGGTAAGGGACAGTCCCAGGGTTTTACCCCAGTATGGTGGGCCTAGAGAGTGGGGTGTCCCACAGGGTGTGTAGTCACTTATCTCTTGGTCCTTTCTATGTGTTTGTAGCCTGCACCTTAGAGTTCCTCTGAGGTGATGAAAGATAGGAGGACTTGGGGGCAGAATGGGACTTGTAACTTACAGGGTGTGATGGATGGGATGGGGGTGTTGGAGCAGCCTACTTCAGCAATATTAATTCTTATTAGATTTATCTAAGTGTACCCACAAAGATGTTTTTTCAAGTGTATTAGATTGTCATACTTACTATATTCCTGAATGCCAACATGCCAATAAAATGTTATTTATGCATATGTTTTGTAGTGTGTCAGAGACCCAGTCTTCATAAAAATGCCTCTTGCCAGGGTAGAGGCATGGAGATTTAGAAATATAGTAAAGATTATGAAGATGCAAATGAAAATAATAAAATAGAGAAACATATAGGATAGCATCAGGAGGGAATTCCAGTGAGTACTGAAATTTACCCATGTTTAATTTCCAATTGCTTAAAATACCCCTGATTTGAAATGGTAGGAATAAAACAAAAGACAGCATTAACATGATACAAGGAAATGAAGATATCAATTCAAGGTCATAGGCAACAGTTAAACATTCTGTTGCTAGAACAAAACATGTCATGTTCACACCCTAGACCAAAACATTCTGTAGGCAAACCACTCCCTGGGTGAAACCTAAAGTTATTTCCATAAAGGAATTGGACCCTTTGTTGGATTCCTAGACTTTTGTTTGAAGTATCTACTTCTCTATTCCTGTTGCACAAGGTCTGAATATTAGCCATGCCTGTTGATAATAACCTTGAGAGAGCAGAACTCTCTGTTCCTCATCTAGGTGGGACCTTTTTTTGAGGTAGAAGCACAAGTAACCTTGAAGGAACTAGAGGTAAGTTCCAACTCTCTGACCTTTGGTCAATGTGGAACTAGGCTCATATTTTCACGCCCCCACAGAGTATAATATTTTAGCCACTAAAATTTTATAAGACAACACTTTTACCAAATATTCTTGCTGTAGGAAGTCTTACAGCCAGTGGTTACCTGCCTACTGGGGCATGGCTTATTATACTATATATACTGATGTACAGCATGTGTCCAGCTTCTTTTCTGGCTGAGGGGTTCAATTGATCTCCATTTCAGCAGAAGATTCTGATTTGTGAGTCTACCAATAAAAAAAACTTGTCTATTTCTCAGTTCTGAGCTTGTGTAGGATTTCTTTTTAGCATCCTTCTTCATTTGGTACCCATGTGGATTCAGACTCCATGCCTACCAGGTCCTTGCTTTTACCTAGCAGTTTTTCGTAGAAACCCCACCACAGCAGAGTTTATTGAGTGTGGCAACTTGGAAATTTTCCAAGCGCACACATGACTTCTGCATTCCCTGGAGCAGTTCCTTGGTGTGTGATGACTTGTGCAGCTTCCTGTTTCTGTTTCCTGCCCATGAGTACTGGTTTTCTTGCTCTGTGTATGGAATTGATTTGATTCCTCTTAATTTGTCAAGCAAAGCATATTTCTAAGTTTTTAACCAGTACCAAGATGGAAAACTAAAGCAGCTTGGAAACTAAAGCAGCCCAGGACCATTTCTGTCGCCACCAGTTATATTGCTTCTAGTCGCAACTCTGTAATCATGACATCTGATGGAAAATAAAGATTACATTTTACAAGATGACATAACAGGTAATTAATAAATCAATATGGCAGACTATACTACTATTAAAATTTTAGTAACTTTTTTGCTAATACTATGGAATGTATTATGCAAGGTTTATATGGTTATGGTGATACTTCAATTTATTGGTGAATTGGGACTCAGCTTTCTTCTCCATATTCTATCATTAAGAAAGAATATGACACTTTTAGGAATGATACAGTCCTTACAGATTAATAATTAACAGCTAGTTGACAGGATTAATACCATCAAAAATCAAAAGTTACCTAAAAAAATTAATAGTATTAAAAAAGAGAACATTAATTTGAGAGACAAAATTGAATCCATATCTAAGGGTACTAAGAAGTTATCTGAAGGAATTCATATTGTTTAATTTGATAATCAAAATTAGTTTAAAAAGTTATGATAAGTTAGCAGATAGACTATTTCTCCAAGATGGCATCCTGCTTGCTATTTAAGTAATGTCAAAGGATGAGATATTATCTTTAAAGGAGAAACTTCAGACCTTGGAATCACATGTGTAGAATGAGGACCAGAGTCTAGGTGTCTCAATGAAATTACTAGAAATATATATAGGCTAGGAAATTCAGGCTTTACAAAAGACAATCCTAAAGAGATTTGAAATAATTGAGAAAATTATTGGAACTGATGAACAGGAAAAGAAGGCACAAGAACAGGATTCAACATCACCAACAGCTGTTAGAGATGACTTTACCAAAGTTTTAGCTTTCTACCCTGTAATCTAATTTGATAAAGCATCAAGTTCTAAAGGCCAAAAAAAATCCAAAGAAGGAAGATGGATACCTATAGGAATAAATGATTTAAAAGAAATTAAGCAAGCTGATGTATCTTATGGTTTGCATTTCGCATTTGCTAGAGAGCTAACAAAGACATGGTCCTCTAGCATAAAAGAAATGCCACATGATCGGATTCAGTTAGTTTCAGCAATCCTGGATGATAGGACTCAATTAGTGTTTAGAATTTATTTCAGAGAAGAAATGAAAATTTTGGAACAGGGAAAAACAAAAGACGTTGAGACTTCTCAAATTAAATTTTTGGTGAAGGACCTTATGCTGACCCACAGCTTCAAACTATGTACAATGAACAAATCTTGTCCCTATGCCACAAAGCAGCCATAAAAGCTTAGGACAGGATTCAAGAACTAGGAAAATAAATTGAATTATATACCAAAGATAAATAGGGCCAGAGGTAACCCCTTACTGACATTTTACAAAGATTAGCTAAGGTTGTACAAATAAAAGTAACAGAACCAGATGCTAGACAAGAATTTATTGAATCTCTGGCTTTTAAAATGCCAACTTAGAATGCAGAAAGGTACTCGGGCCTTTAAAGGTTAGATCAGCACCTATGGATGAATGGATTCTGCATACAATTAACATTTAGAAATTTGAGGATAAAACTGAATCTTAGGCAGAAGAAGCAAATGGAGGTAATAAAGAAAACATAAACTGAGGGATGGCTGGATATGGAAAATCTGGGTAAATGAACATTAACTACAGAGACAAGTATGACCAACAGAATACAAGAGATAGGAGAAAGAATCTCAGGCACTGAAGATACTATAGAGGAAATAGACTCATTAATCAAAGAAAACAGCAAATAAAATAATTCTTAACACAAAACATCCAGGAAATCTGGGGCACAATGAAAAGACCAAACCTAAGAATAATAGGGGTAAAGAAGGAGAACAATTCCAGCTCAAAGGCCCAGAAAATATCTTCAACAAAATCATAGAAGAAAATTTTCCAAACCTAAAGAAGGATATGCCTATGAACATAAAAGTTTGCAGAATGCCAAAAATATTGGACCAAAAATAAAAATCCACTTGCAATATAATAATCAAAACACAAAACATATAAAATAAATAAAGAATATTAAGAGCTACAGAAGAAAAATAAAGAATATTTAAAAAGAAAAAAAGGTCAAGTAACATATAAAGGTAAACATATCAGAATTACACCTGACTTCTCAGTGGAAACCATGAAAGCCAGAAGGTCTTGGACAAATGTGCTGCAGACACTAAGAGATGCAAGCCCAGACGACTAAGCCCAGGAAAGCTTTCTTTCACCAATGACAGAGAAAACAAGATATTCCATGACAAAAACAGATTTAAAAATTACGTGTCAACAAACCCAGCCTTACAGAAAGTAGTAGAAGGTGAACAATTTAAATAGATCTATAAGTCGCGAGGAAATAGACTGTCATCAAAAACCTCGCAACGAAAAGAAGCCCAGGGCCAGATAGTTTAGTGCAAAATTTCACCAGAGCTTCCAAGAAGAGCTTATACCTATACTCCTTAACATATTCTACATAATATAAATAGAAGAGTCATTGCCAAACTCTTTTTATGAAGCTACAGTTACTCTGATACCAAAACCACACAAAGACTCAAACAAGAAAGAGAATTATAGACCAATCTCACTCATGAACATCGATGAAAAATGCTCAATAAAATACTGGCAAACTGAATCCAAGAACACATCAAAAAAAATCATCCACTATGATCAAGAAGGCTTCATCCCAGAGATGCAGGGCTAGTTCAACATATGGAAATCTATCAATGTAATCCATCATATAAATAAACTGAAAGAAAAAACATATGATCATTTCATTAGGTGCCAAAAAAGCATTTGACCAAATTTAACACCCCTTTATGATAAAGGTCTTGGAGAAATTAGGGACAAAAGGATAGATCATATCTAAATATAATAAAAGCAATAAACATCATGCTGACACCTAACATCAAATTAAATTGAGAGAAACTCAAAGTGATTCCACTAAAATCAGGAACAAGACAAGGCTGGCTGTCCATTCTCTCCATATCTCTTCAACATAGTGCTTGAAGTTCTAAAGACAAGATAAGGAGATCAAGGAGATTAGGATTCTGAAGGAAGAAGTCAAACTTACGTTATTTGCAGATGATATAATAGTATACATAAGTGACCCCTAAAACTCTACCAGAGAACTCCTACAACTGATGAATACCTTCAGTGATGTGACAGGATACAAGATCAACTCAAAAAGATCAATAGCTCTCCAATACACAAAGGATAAAAAGCTGAGGGGGAAATCAGTGAATCATCATCTTTCACGATAGCCACAAATACCATAAAGTATCTTGAGGTAACACTAACCAAGAAAGTGGAAGATCCATTTGACAATAACTTTAAGTCTTTGAAGAAAGAAATTGAAGAAGATACCAGAAAATGGAAAGATCTTCCATGCTCTTGGATTGGTAGGATCAACATAGCAAAAATGGCAGTTCTACCAAAGGCAATCTATACATCCAATGCAATCCCCATCAAAATCCCAACAAAATTCTTCACAGACCTTGAGAGAGCAATAATCAGCTTTATATAGAAAAAGAACCAGGATAACCAAAACAATCCTATACAAAAAAAGGAACTTCTTGAGGCATTACCATCCCTGACAGTAAACTATTACAGGGTTTCAGTAATGAAAACAGCTTGATATTGGCATAAAAACAGAGACGTTGACCAATAGAATCAAATTGAAGACCTGGATATTAATCAACAAACCTTTGAACACCTGATTTTTGACAAAGAAGATAAAATTATACAATGGAGGGGGAGGGGAGAATAAGAGGGAATGAAGTGGAAATTATGATTGGTATTATTTATAAAGGCATAAAAATAGAACAAAAATATGCAATAGAAAATAGGAAACATATATCCTAGCAGACTTCTATAAATGATCAAAGATCAAAGCTAAGAGTGTGTATAAATGGCATTGTAATTGTTGGTTTTATAGAAAATCAGATAAACAGATTACTCCAGAATCTTGGCATCCAAATTGGCCTCTTCAAGAGACAGATGTTCAATTACTAGGAATTGAAACCGTATCTCAAGTTAAACAAAGCACAAGATGGGTGGACTGTATTGGGCCAAAAGGTCAAGAAGGGAAGCTGAGCCCATATGTGGTTAGTATTGCAGTACCTTAGTTCTAACCTCTTATTTACTAACTCTCACATCTTGACTAACCCATTTCTAATAATCTGTATGCCACCATGAGATCGTGGCATACCGGGAAAGATTCAGCATGTCTGGCCTTGCGGCTAGCTCCATGGTGTCTGCCTGACTCTGCTTCTTTCTCCCAGCATCCTGTTCTCTCTACTTCACCTAAGCTGCTGTCCTATCAAAAGCCAAGGCAGTTTCTTTATTCACCAATGAATGTAACACATAGACAGATGACCCTCCTACATCCATGGCCTCTAGCTAAATATAAGTTGCAGGCTTTAGAACAGCTAATACATGAGAAACTTAATGATCGCCATATTGAAGAATCTACCAGCCCTTGGAATTCTCCTGTCTTTGTTGTAAAAAAGAAATCTGGTAAATGGAGAAAGGTGACAGATCTAAGAGCTGCCAATAAGGTACTTCATCCTATGGGCCCTCTACAATCTGGTACTCCTCTGCCTTCTCTATTACCAAAAGCATTGCCTCTTATAGTTATTGGTTTGAAAGATTGTTTCTTCACTATACCTTTACAAGAAAAGGATAGAGAAAAATTTTCCTTCACAGTGCCTACTTATAATAATTCTCAGCCTACTAAAAGATATTAATGGACTGCCTCCCCCAGGGAATCCTCCCACAAAAAATTCTCAATAGCCTCACTCTGTGCCAATTCTTTGTAAGTCAACCATTGGGAATAATATGTAAGCAATTTCCTAAGTCTATAATTTACCATTACATGGATGACATTTTACTATCTGATTCAAATACAAATACTTTAGATAGAATCTTTGATGAGGTAAAGAAAGTTTTGCCTAAATGGGGATTACAAATTTCTCCTGAAAAAAATGCAGAGAGGAGATTCTGTCAATTACCTAGGTTATAAAATAAGTTTGCAGAAAATTCGGACACAAAAGGCACAAATTAGTAGAGACAAGATGCAGACTCTTAATGACTTTTAAAGATTGTTAGGAGACATTTCCAGTTTGCAACCACCTGTTAGAATAACACCTGATCTAATAATTCATTTAAACAAAACCTTAGATGGTGATAAAGACTTGAGTAATCCCAGAGAATTAACAGCTGAAGCAGAAAAGGAGTTAACAATTGTTGAGGAGAAATTACAAAAGGCACATGTGGATAGGGTGAATCCAAATCTTAATTGTATTCTAGTCATATTGCCTTCCAGAATTTCTACTACAGAAATTTTAATGCAGAGGGATGATATTACTAGAATAAATCTTTTTACCACATAAACCAGGTAAAAAATTAAAAACTTATGTGGATAAAGTCTCTGAATTAATTATAAAAGGTAAATTGAGACTTCATCAATTAGCAGGTATAAACCTAGAAGAGATTATCATTCCTTTCACTACTCATGAAATAAAAAATTTATGAGAAGACAATGAACCATGGCAAAGAGCTTGTGCTAATTTGGGGGGAGAAATTAATAGCAATTATCCTAAAAGTTATAGACTTAACATTAGAAAGAGAACTTCTTAGATTCTTCCCCAATTGTATGTGATGCTCCAATAACTGGAGCCCGTACATTTTATACTGATGCAAATAAATCAGGGAAGGCAGATTACAAATCAGAAGAATTAAGTACAGTGGAACAAGCCCCTTATAACTCTGTCTAGAAGGTTAAATTATATGCTATTCTCATGGTGCTAAGGGATTTTTAAAACCTCTTAATATAGTTACTGATTTGCAATATGCAGAAACAGTTATCTTGCATATTATGCCACTGAATTTATACCAGATGATACAGAACTGACTTCATGATTTATTCACGTTTAAGACATAATAAGGAATAGGCTTTGTCCTATATATGTAAAACACATCCGATCCCATAGAGGTCTGCCAGGTCCTCTAACACAAGGTAATGCAAAAATTGATCAATTATTGATTATCAGATTATCAAGAGATGCCCTGCTTGTTCTTTTTATAACCAAACACTGCTACCTGCAGGGACTAACCCAAAATGCACTCAAAGGAATGAAATCTGGCAGATGGATATGTTCCACTTTGCAGAATTTAGAAAAATAAATATGTAAACCACACCATTGACATTTATTCAGGTTTTCAGTGGGAAATTGCTTTAAACTTAGAAAAGGCTGATTTAGTAACCACACATTTATTAGATGTTATGGCCATCATAGGTATACATGCACAAATAAAGACAGATAATGGTCCAACATATGTCTCTAGAAAAATGAAACAGTTTTTTTGCTTATTAAAATATTAAGCATATTAAAGGTATACCACACAATCTTACAGGTCAGGTAGTCATAGAAAGATCAAGCTGTACTATAAAGGATATGACAAACAAATAGAAACTGGTACAGATGCCCCCAGAAATAGATTATGTAAGAGCAAGGCACAACAGCAGCAGAGAGATATTGAATAATAGAAAAGTTTTCTGAATTAAATCATACAGTTTATTTCAAGGATTCATTGGCCTCACAATGGAAGCCAGGAGCTGTGTTGTGTTGGGGAACAGGTTTTGCTCTTGTTTCCACTGGAGAAGAAAAACTATGGATACCATTAAAATTAATAAAGATTCGGTTTGAAAAAGAGAAACGTCTTGAAAAAGAGAAATGACAGCTCATCCACAATGGTAACAACTATACAGATGGTAACAAAACCTCACAAGACTTAGGGCAGGGTTCTATATTTATCTTTGCAGGAAAATATTCATCTTCAAATATTCAGGAGAAACTGGATATATGAATGCTGGCAGACAAAGGAAATCCACTAAGGATCATTGAGAGAAAGGATCATGATTTTTGTTATCAGGTAATTGATACACTTGAATACACACACACACAAACACAAACACACACACGTGTGTGTGTGCGTGTATGTATGTATATATGTATAGATAGATAGATAGATAGATAGATAGATAGATAGATAGATAGATAGATAGATAGATAGATAGAAAGAGCTGGCTTTGGAGTTGGACCCTGGATCTGTCACTCTCTAAATTCAAGCCTGTTGTCAAAATAAAAATTCAGAGTTTCTGTCTCATGGGACAGAAAGAAAAAAAAATTTAGAAAAAAATTTACTTTTCTTCATATATATTTTTGTCTTTATTGTACCTTTCATTGATATGTGTCTGTTATATCTATATAAATAATGTTTAAGTTTTCCACAATGAACAATACGTTTTCCTGCAGCAACCTTTGAAGTTTTCAGAAAGAAGATGGGACCCCACAACAACAACTCCACCTGGTTTATATGATGTGTCATGATACTGATATCACTAATACAAGACCTGTTTTGGGTACCAGCTGCTCAACTTGGTTATGTGAAATGGTTCGCTCTTTTTTACAATGTTCTGGCCAGACCTCCAAAAAGGAACCTCAGAAAAATTCTAACAAATGCTCAGAGAATATTTGCAATTATACCATACAGTAATCTTGTAACTTAACCATCATTTTACTTTCACAGGATCCCATAGAAAGAACATAGTCCCCATGACAGCTGAAAGTAATTCTAGAAGACGAAGTCCCCTCTCCCAACAAAGTTTGTCCTCAAGGTTAGGGATATCATTTAGGGGTTGATTATAAATGGTATATGATTGGGGGCAAGGGGAATTTTATAGACTCAGGGATCTCTTTGATAAAAAAGGGAAAATTGGATGGGATCATAGATTAGTATGAGCTTGCTCACACTAATAATAGTGTATAATAGAGTGAACGCTTGTGAGTTATTATTTATAGACAATTACATTGGTATAGAGTCTTGTATATTGAAACAAATCTAAATTACATTGCATATTGTTTGCAGCACTTTCTACCTCTGTTTAAAACATTTTTATATATTGATATATATTTATCATATTGCAATGTACATTTCTATTTCTGATCAAGATACTTATGCATTGTTTACAATTTGAGGTCATATCCTCATTTGTTGTGCAGTTGTTCATTGTATAATATTCTAATATGAAGTCTTAGTCTTTAAGTTAAATAGATATTAAGAATTATAGAACAATATTCATCTATGTTTGTCATACTTATAGTTAGACTTATCAGGTTCTTTAGATACATAGAGATTCTGCATAAATAGGTAATCTTCAATTACTTCAAAGATCTGTAAAACATGAATTTTAAATAACTTAGGGTTCTGTTGACGAGAGACAAGATTGCTTTTGGCAGCACCTATCTATTCCTGAGAGAATGTTGAGCACTGAAGACACTTCATTTGGAGTTTGTTTTCTTCTTGACACAACTGGCCTTTGGGCAAGATACTGCCCATGCCTCAACCACTAACAAAGTACATGGTGCTTGGACTGGACAAACGAGATAAAAAAAAATGCCAAACCTTGCCAAGACAGGATATCATACTTCTAAAAATTTCCCTGACTTAGAAAATGGTCTCTCAGTTACTCTAGGCCTTAGCCTAAGTTGGTTGAGACTTTGAGTAATTGCTCAGGCATCCAGTTGTCTCTGTCATATCCTGAACCTTTTGGAAGCTGTTTGATTGTTCTTCCTGCCTACTTATGTAATATTATCTCCCTTCTAAGGCCTTCAATGTGTTTGAAGATTAGATAATCATAGTTACTTTCCTGTTATGATCTAGGCAAGCCATTTTCAATGCAAGATTTAGACTCCTTGGGATAGAATGTTTATTAAAATATTTAGCATGTGTTCCTTGCTTAATATTGTTTATGATGGTTGTAATTCTAGTTTTATACTTGATATCTCTTCCTAGTTTATATAGTGTTGTATTGAATTCAGAACTCTCTTATTTAGATAAAAGGGGAAGTTATAGGGAACCTCCCTCAGCCAATGACATTTAAAAGGCTGGACCAGGTTGGGGTATGACCTTTTTGCTACCCAGAGAAAATTGTCAACCTGCCCCTGTCTAGCTCTCTCTCTCTCTCTCTCTCTCTCTCTCTCTCTCTCTCTCTCTCTCTCCTCTCTCTCATTCCCATACTCCATACATTGAGGTTGAATCTCCCATTCCTGTTCTGTGAGTTTTCCCTTACAATGAAGAATATTATTTGAATTAGCTTGGGATTATTTGAATCATGTCCCCCCCACCCCTGCTTTATGTATTCAGTTTCAGTTATATCCACTATCCAATCTCCAAGGCTCACAGAACATTGAGAAAGTGAGGGAGGAAATAATGTAGGAGCATGGGAAGATGTACAACTAAAGGAAATAATTCTTTCTGACATGATATATTCATGCACTGCTGAACTCACTGCAGCTGTAGTTATTGGCACAAGTCTTTGGAAACTGAACCTTCAATATTTCATCATGAAAGAAAGTGAGGACAATGAGGCCCCATCCATCTCTGGAGGACTATTGGTAGTTAACTGTTGTTGGCAGAGAGAACCATGAGTATCCACTCCTCTCTGAGAAAATACTCGCAGTTACCTGTTTGGGGGAATGAGAATGTCATTTTCTTCAGTGGTGTAACTACTGGTAAATTGGCCTTGCTCTAAATTTCCTTTGCTCCTCCCCAGCAATTGCATGTGGGCAAGCAGTTCAAATTTAACTCAGTGACTCACACAAAAGTAGAAAGCACAAAAGGAGGAAAGGGGATTATTGGGAAGATGATTTCTGCAGAAAAGGGTGTGGATGATGGGGTAATAGATCAGCTAAAATTGATTATATAAAAGCATGAAAGAGTCAAACAATAAAAAGTATAAAAATAAATGTGTGAATCATGAAATGGGTTTACACCAATAAAATGGAATACTATGCCTAAATTAACAGAAATGCCTTAAAAACCGGCTTCTTTTACATACAACTTGAATGAGTCAGCAGATTTATCTGAGGGGTATAATGTTGAGTCCTTTGTTCTGGTCCTGGGTTATCAAATAGATCACTTGTTTTTGTTTTGTTTTATTTTTTGACTTTTTTTTTCAGTATCAGACACAAATTTCTTTCTATAAGCAAGCCATAAGTTCAATTGGACCACTTTAAGTTACATCAAAGACAAATCCTGCTATTTCACCCTTAACTATATCTTGCCATGCTCATCATTTCTGTGTTTCATAAGCTTTAGAGCTGGGAATGATTGTTGATTGTTTTTCTTCCGTGACAGCTTAAAAAACACCTTTCAGAGTATTTCAGATGAATTCCACATCGATTCCACCAAGTCCTGTGTCTGAATGTATAGTGTCTTAAACAACAGGGCCTTGCTTCTAGTTCTGAGAGTCAAGCAAGAGTAATGGTGATAACTAACACTGTTTTTGGAATCCCTTGGATCAATTAGAAAAAGGAATATTTCCCCTACCTGGTACTAAGTTTTTTTTGTTGTTGTTGTTGTTAGATAGCCTATAACTCTTGGAGGCATATTATTACTCAAGGTACTTTAAAGATCTATAGAAATAAAAACAGTATGATGATTGAACATAACACTTATGGATCAATAGAATAAAGTAGGTTTTGACCTAAATGTGAATGCACACAACTATATCCATTGTATATTTGATGAAGTCACATTAGAAAAAAGACAGATCTTCAATAAGTGGTACTGGGAAAACTAGATTGCTGCATGTAGAACAATGAAATTAGACCCATAGCTATCACCTTGTACAAAAATCAACCCAAATGATTCAAAGATTTCAATGGGAAACACGAAACACTGGAACTACTAGAAACACTGGAACTACTAGAAGAAAATTTAGGCAGTACCCACAAGTATAGGAAAGGACTTTTTGAATATGACTCCATTCTCTCAGGAACTAAGGCCAACAATTGACAAATAAGACCTCCTAAAACTAAAGAGCGTTTATACAATAAATGAAACAATCAATATAGCAAAGAGGAAACCCACAGAGTGGGAAAGACTCTTTGCCATCTGTACATCTGATAGAATATCACTACCCAGAATATATAAACAACTTACAAAAACAAAGGGAAAAAATGATCCAATTAAAAATCATATATATGAACAGAGTGGACAAAGCAATATCTTCTAAAAGTGTTTATTATCCTTATTAATTAAAGGCATACAAATTTAAACACATTTGTGACTTAATCTTATCCTAGTCAGAATGACTAAAGTCACGAAAACACCTGATAACAAGTTCTGGTTAGATGTGGGGAAAGGAAAGCCCCCATCACTGTTGGTGGGAGTGTAAACTGATACAGTCACTGTGGAAATCAGTGTGGAGCACCCTCAAAAATCTGAAAGTAAATCTATTTGTAGCAAGAGGGCCATCTTGTTGGGGTTTCTGTCCTGCCCTGTACCCCACAGCTGGAAAGTCCCAAAGAAAATCATACAGAGGTCTCCAGAAGATTATAAACTGATTGGCCCGTTAGCTCAGGCTTCTTGATAACTCTTATAACATATATCAACCCATTATTCTTATCTATGTTAGACACATGGCTCGATACCTTTCTCAGCAGGACAGCTCACATCTTGCTTCTTTGGTGGTCTGGGGAATACTGCGGAGGGAGCTTCCAGCTTCCCAGAATACTCCTGTTCTCATTGCCCCACCTCTACTTCCTATCTGGTTGACCCACCTATACTTCCGGCCTGGCCAATCAGCTTTTATTTAAAACATGATAGACAGAAAACAGACAATTCTCACACATCACTTCCCCCTCTTTTTTTTTAAACAAAGGAAAATATCGATAGTCTATTTGTTGGAAATGTAGGCATAGTATTCCAAGCTACTTCTGGCTGGTTTGGGGTGCTGATAACCTTATAGGCATCTAAAGAAAATTTAGAGTTATGATCAAGTCCTGTCTGGAGTATCCTGTGAGGCTTGATCATCTCTGGCAGCATCTTGAATCTGTTCTGGATATAGAACTTAGACATCTGGGTCATCTGTTCCTACCAGAGATTTCTCAGGTGGTCTTCCTTGACCAAACCTGATTTTTCTTAACAGAATGAAACCACAGCCTCTTGTTTCCTATGGAAACAAAATCAAAATCTTTTCTCCAAAGTAACATACCTTCAATTTTGAAGTCAAGGTGTTTTCAAAATACGTATCTTGATTTAATTTAGCTGCATTTATAAGCAAATGTCTTTTAGCAGCTATTGTTCCTTCCTCAGCATTCAAACAATTCAAAGAAAGCATAATAGCATACAGCATCAAGATCCTCTGTGTGTTTTCCATCTTTATGTGGCTTTATTTTAAACTTTATTTCTTTTATTTTTACTTTTAACTTTTGGCTTTTTAAGAAAGGTTCTCTGTGTATCTTTGTCATGGATCTCCCTCTGTAGACCAGGCTATCCCTGAACTCACAGAGATCCAGCTTTCTCTGCCTCCCCAGTGCTGGGATTAAAGGTGTCTGCCACCACACCTTGAGTTTACAGAGGTCTGTCTGCCTATGCCACCCAAGCTTTGGGATTAAAGGTGTATGCTACCACACCTTGAACTCACAAGGATCTGTCTGCCCCTGCCTCCCAGGCATTGGGATTAAAGGTGTATACCACCACACCCTACTAATCTTTTTTTTTATTTTTAAGGACTTGAATACTTTTTTTAAGCCTGCATATTTTTAACACAATGTAAAACATTAAGAGTTTTTTTTCCTTTGAATCTCTGTTTACTGTATATCTCTCTTTTTCTGACTACTTGAGTCTTTAATTTGCTAAGCAGTATGGAAAGGATTAAAGCCATGGCTTTGACAGCGAGATCCAGCCCATTTCTTAGCTTCCTGAGATTCCAGCCTCATGGAGGAGGTACCCTCCATTTTTTGCCACAACTTTATGGCGTTTTAAGGTCCCTGCCAGCAAGCAAGCTGCAGCAGTGCACTCAGAAACCACACTCAAATGCTCCATAGTTGGATCGCCTTCCTGAAAGAGTCAGAGTTTGCTCTGGCAGGATGGTCCAGCAAGCTGGTATTTTAAAATAGTGTAGCTTCTTTTCTGCTATCGCTGCAAAACAAAAAGCATGCCTTCTGCTTTACCAACACCAATTAAGTGTTTTATGGCAGGACCTCTAAAAGAGCTTCAGGGTTTTGCAGCTAAAGCTGAGTCAGGAAGCCTCTCTTAAATGAGAGCGCTTGCTTGCTTCTAGCAAGCAGAGCAGACCCAAGAAATTGTACCAAGAAAACATGCTTTACTCTATTCTTTCCCAAGCTTTCTCAGGCTTTCTGTAGATGCAGTTATCCACGTGGAAGCCATTCTGTAACATCTCTTACATTGCCCAATAATAGCACCCCTTGGAATATACCTAAAAGATGCAACATCCTACTCCACAGGTACTTCCTCAGCTATGTTCAATACCTCTTTATTCACAATAATTCCAAAATTGACACAGATAAATGTCTGCTGTGGTGTCCCTATATAGACTCCACCCAAGAATTGAGCCAGTTGTCCATGCCTGGCTCTGGCTGAGGAGGGGAAGGGTCCCAATCGCCACCCAACCCCCAGGTCCCAGAGACAATCAGACACAATGGGGAGTTGAGTCAAACGGTAACTCACTTATTTCCTTACATCATGCAACTTATAAAGCAAAACCCCAGAAATCCAAGAAGTGGAAGGGGAATTAGCCAATCACATCAGCAATCACGTCTGCATGAACCACTGCTCCTATAGCCCCTAATGGAAATCAGCAGGGCATCAGGCATTTATGTCATTTTACCCCATCTGTAACTCCAATTATCGTTTTTGTAAATAAGTCAGGTTTCCTCCTACTTTGCACCCCTTCAGTGCCATCTTGGCTGGAAATATTTTTCGCAGGCTTTTTAACATCACTGTTTATTTTTAATTTCACACCTTTTTCTAGCTATTACACTTTTGGTGTAGCAGTTATGCTTTTGGCGTAGCTATTATACTTTTGGTGCTAACTTGGCCAATCCAGTCTCCTATGTGCTTTATTCAGCCTACAACTCCCCCTTTTTGCTTTAATTGCCCACGTTGGGTTAGGTTCTGGCAGGCATCTTTATATTAGGTTCACCTCAGTTATCTGGGCATGTTGGAGATGATTCTCCCTCAAACTTGGGAGGAGTCCTTGCCATCAAGTTTATCATAGTGGAGGTGAAATGTCATAAGCTGAACCTCATGTTTTTGACCCCTTAACATTGTAATTATTTTCCTCCAAATCCAAGGCCCAAAAGTGCAGGCCAGGAAAAGGAGGACCAGTGGCTCTGTTAGTGTGAAAATCAAGATGGTCAACCAGGGAGACCACTCAAACCATTGTTGATACCAAGACATTCCCCCTTCTATCCTCAATTCCTCTCTCAACTTCAACTAAATTATGCAGGACTGTCCTTGAATGATCAGTGTAGAAGTGTCATGCCCGACCTCAACCAGCAAGGACTGACGCAACACCAAGAGTCTTCCAGCAAGCGGCTTTATTGTAGGATCTCCGTTACAAAATAACGTCTTCTTCACCGAATCCTCTGTGTAAGCAGCTTATAAGCTTCTGTTCTCCAATAATTGTTAGCCACGTGGGCATAGCTCATAGGCTCCCTGGCAACTGCAGACACTCGTCAGAGTATGACACAGAGTTACTCCACAGAGGACCTGTTGGTCCGATGCCAAATAAGGAGTTGTTTACTCCAAGGTGGCCGTTAGAAAGGCTAAGAGCCAGCGCCATCTTTAAGGCATGGCTGGGGAGCCATGTGGGGGAGGCGAGCAGTGCCCCACATTTCCCCCTACTCTATATAAAACGCAGCAGGCAAAGGCAGGGGTCCGATCTCTGCCACAGAAGGAGCGCGCTATCTGGCTGATCTGGATGTCATCCACCCAGATGGCCAGTAACCTGCCCGATGCCCTTTTTGCAGAGATGGGAGAAAGGCATCTACCCATATGCAATCAGACATGCCCTCCTCAGATGACTCAAGGGAGTCAAATGAGTGCAGAGTTCTTCTGACAGCCTGTGCAGGGCTCAATTATAGTAAGCCAGGCATCTAGGGACTGTCCAGCATCCAACATGGCTAGAGCTTGCACCATCATGGCAGTGTTGCATTGCTGTGAGGATCTAATATTGCATATGCACCACAGATAAACAAAGGAAACTACTAAAAGGAGACAGAGTGCTGTTCTCACCCCAACCCATTCTTTGAAGCAGCCAATGGCGGGGGTAATCCAGGAAGACAGGCCCTCCGCTAGGGTGGAGTCGACTTGGGTGGAATTGATGACAACAACAGCTTCTTGAAGTTTTTCCAATATTCCATCAAAATCTTCAGTCCCATTGCCTAGAAGATAAGAAGACAATTCTCAGGAAAGATTAGCTGCATGAGTAAAATTATTATATTGAATGCTGGTAACGCATAAGCCTGGGAGCTTCCATTCGCATCCCAATTGAGCTAATTGCCATTCTCTTCTATGGGCACCACATCATTATCTAAAGGCAAATAAGGCATTTCTGCCATTTTGGATGTGGTAAATAGACGGGGAGAGACAATGGATGAAAAGGAAACTCCCCTTTTGTAGGGACTGATTTCCATGCCTTTATCGCCAAGGCATTTCAAAAACAAGAGGTGGTAAGGCTGCCTGATTATTAGCATAGAGACCATTGCCAGTTAACATATTTGTGCCCCAGGCATTCTGAGGTGGTGGCCTCATTCTATTAAGCATCGCCTGCGCGTTGGCATATTCAGTAAAATAGGCCTTCCACTCTAAAAATTGCCCAGGCTCCATGCAAGCCCTGACCAAATTGGACCAGCCCCAGGGAGTCATAGCATGGCGAGTCAGGCTCTCTACTTGCGTGAGAGTAAACGCTGCTGCAACGCCATATGTGCGGACTGAATCAGCAATCTGCTTGACAGTTATAAAATCTAGAGGCTCATGAAATTGATTTCCTGCCTGATCTAAGAATACAGGAAAGGACATAAGGACCTTTGGGCCCATTCCTGAATTTGTGTGGAATTCCCAATTCCACACAAACCTGCCTCCAAAGGGAATGATATAAGGAATTATTTGGGGGAGGCATGGTTCTTCCCTCGGGATTCGGGGTGCCCTCATAAGGAGGGGGTGCAGTAGCAGTCACTGGGGGAAGGACTGGAAAACTTTATTTTTGTCTTTTAACTTAAGGTGTCTCAAGGCTGCAGTGGCTGCCAAGAGGGCGCTCTCTGCCTCTCCCTCTGCAGTGACAGAGGGAGGTTGCCCCATCTCACGCAAGGAAGGATACATTGACTGAAGCTTGAATTTCTCAACCAATATCTTATCTTTATCATCCTCTTCCTCCTCCTCGGAGGTATATCCCTCCCTCTCGGATGTCTGTCTGACTGAATTTGCCTCTGACCTCTCTCCTTGAAGGATTTCTAAGGCCGCTTTACCGGTCTCTAATGCTGAACTGCATCTTTGATCTGTTAAGCATCCTTTAACCAACTTCTAAATGGGACTGACTCCCTCTTTTAAGGTGCCTTGTTCAAAGGCAAAATCCAGATCACGACCCAATTTGTCCCAGGATGGAACAGCAAGGGCTCCAGACCTAGCGAACCACGGGGCTGCAACTTCTACTTCAGATAAAAATTGAGCAAGCGTGCTCTGAGTTTTAAATTTTTGGATCTCAACAGCTCATTGAGAGCGGTATACACGGGGTGGGATGGTGAATTTCCCATGTTAATGTTCTGGTTGCTCTGTGCTATGCAGGCTCTACAACAGACAAGCGCTAGGATCAAAACAAACAGAAATGAAACAATCACCCAAATGGCTAACAAGTATCCGCTCTCCATACAGAGCAGTAGCCGATGACTTAGTTTCACTTTTACTTCTTAGGCTCATGTTCCCTAACCCGCCGCTATAATCACAGCGCTTTCCTTGTTGCTGTAGTTGCAGCTTTCCCTGCCGCTGTAGTTGCAGCACTTAACCCGCTCCTCCTTTACCTACAGGTAGGAGCAAATTATAATCTTCGCTCAAGGCGAAGTGTCCTCTTTCTTACCTGGGACTTACCAGTGATCACTTCCTGCCTGCCGCTGGTTCTGGCTCTCGGGGAAGAAGAGAAGGTTCCCGGGTTTTGGCACCAAATGTCACGCCCGACCTCGATGTTATCCCCAATATGGCTGTCAGAGTGAAGGAAGTGGCTGTCTCTCCAGTGTTGAGGCAGTAGGCAAGCTATGACCTCTTTATCACTATGAAACATCACATGTGGGAGCATCACCACCAAGGCACAGAAATCATTCCATGCCACCATAGTTTCTCAGTAGATACTGTAATGGATTAAGTAAAAATGATGCAGATCCCTGAGTGGCTACAGAAGCAGAAACGTTGCAGGTCCCCAAGCAAGAGCAGTGGGCAGTGGGTCTTGAGAGCAGCCAGTGCCAGGTAAGGATGGAAAGGTTCCCCTAGTGGCTGCAGTGGGCCTCTGAAGGTGGCTGGTCCCAAGCAGGGAGCCATGCAGCAGGCAAGAGACAGAGACATGGATAGGCACACCATGCAGAGTGAGGTTGGATATTTATTTAGTGGGTTATGGAAAGGAAAGGGAGAGGGGGAGCCCAGAGAGGAAGGGAGAGAGAGAGAGAGAACAGAAGGGGGAAGGGGAGAAGTAGGGAGAGATGGAAGTTGCCTTTTCGAGAGGGAGACAGAAAAGGAAGGGACTCGGGCTGGAAGCTGAAGATCAGTTTGCCTCAGCAGACAGGGAAGGGAGGGGCGTGGCTTATCTCTTAAAGGGACAGGACAAATCATTATATTTCCATCTTTTTTATAATAAAAAAGCAAGGGGTTAGGCATTGCAAGTTAAAGGAATTGGGACAGCAGACTCTCAATACTGCTTCCTGCTTATTTGTGGGCATTGTCTTTTGGGTGGAAACCTGAGAAAGTTGGGTGCTGGTCACATCCTGTCATTGCTGGTCTGTTTGTTTCTGTCTGGTGTTTGTGGTATGGAAATGCCTGGTTTCTCTTACACCTGTTTAAGGTATTGGTAGAACAGAGAACAAAGTTAAGTTAACAAAAAATAAATTTTAGGAACAGGGTATTGAGAGGGGTGTATCTTACTTGTTTAAGGTAGATCCTTCAATTCGGCTCCCTGGAACTCACAACATTTTTTGAGGTTTGTAAAAGCATAAGTTTTAAACAACAGCAGAATGACTGTGACAGTTACTTTTGCATAATGAAAAGTATCTTTAAGACTATGAAAGGCAGCAGGAGAGAGAAATTTGATAGCATGAACTTGTCCTTATACCTTTATAACTTGAAGGTACAAACTTGAATAACTTGTATTTGTAATTTCCTGAAATTTGTTTGATGAAGCTGTCCTTTTAAACTGACAAAACTTCTCAGCTGTCAAACTGCATCAAAAATCTTTGGAAAGGCTAAAATTTTACTTGAGTTACCGATTAAAAACGACAGAGAACTTACTTGATTGGCACCTAGAGCTACTCCTCAGTGTCCTCCATGGTACTGAAGGTTGTATTTGCCTTTTGCTGTTTAGTGCTTGCCTGCCAAGCTCCAGAAGATCCTGCAGGCTAAGAAATCTGTGGGAAGACAAGCCTACCTTGACCTGAGTAGCTAGGCTGTCAATTCCAGCGATTCTGTACACTGTCTGATAATCTTCAGTTTACATGAAAGGCAGTTTTGCCTGTGGTCAGTTCTTGTCAGTTTTCCAGTGGTCAGCATTTAGCAGTTAAAGTGAATTGCAGATAGATGTTGTTCTGTGACCATTTGTCTTCTGTCTTCTTTGGAGGAAGTAGAGTGCTGCTGCTAGGAGCCAACCTGTCTCTTTTTGTTTTGAGAAGCTTATTTTAATATTTAAATATTTAAATATCATATTTCCCAAATCTCTGAGTAGTTGAGGACTATTTATTAGGTGTAACTACAGTACAGAATCTGCCTGGAGAACTAGGTCCGAGCTTGACTGTACTGGCTCTTAACAGATAAGATTTATATTTATAAGAAGACAGAAAAAAACTGCTTGCAATAGAAGGTCAATGGCAGAACTGACAATAGTACAGAACAGCTTAATATATTTTAAATGAGGGTTGTATTAAATATATTTTTTGTAAAAGACTTAAAAGTACATACCAGTTTAATACATGAGACTTATTGCTTTTGTAGTCTGAAAAGAGATGCAATGAACAGACAATTATTATATTTAACAATAAACATTGGTGAATTTAAGTTACATTGGTGAATTTAACACATGCCATGGACTAGCTCAATGAAGGCACTCAGACCATGAAGAGAAACAGGATCTTAGTACACAAAAAGGCACGAGGTCAGCAACAACAGACAGACATAACACACAAGAGAGTGGTTGGAATCTGCTGTGATTTTTACTGAATTCATGTTTTCATTATATAGTATTCAAACAAAAAATAAATCAGAAGTTTATGTATCATTGGTTGGCACAGTATGAAAGCTTCTTTTAGTCACATCAATGATATTTAAGAAAAGCATACTATCAGAAACAGGTGTTAGACATAAACATCCTTAGAAAAGGAACTTTTGTCCTTGGGAATGTAAACCTCAGACAAGTGGTTTCATCTTATGAATAGAAAGTTTCTATCTCATTATTGCTATCATGGCCCTTCCTCTTTCTAACCCTCTCTTTATCTCATCTAGTGACCAAATATGACTAACAGCTCTCTGCACCTGCTAAAATATACTTCTTTGTACCTTCTTATGCAGCAGACACCATGGGAGTTGGGATCTAGCATGTCTATTCATAAAATTCAGAGTATAATATAACACTCTTTGTCCATCAACATTAACTCATATATTCCCTGGCAAGGGTTCTGCTGTAGTCTTATACATTCCCATACTGTGCTTCCCTATCCCAGAGCTATTCCTGAAGATATAATGCTTGTCTGGTAGATATATAGAATATCATGATTAAAAGGGATTGTGCAAAACCCATATCCCACATAGTGAGCTAATCAAGAAACCCCTCTATGCCTCAAGGGTGGCCAATACTGGGCCATCTGCCATTGACCTCCAGGAAGCCTAGTCCCATAGGACATGTAGCTCCTGTCCAGCATAATGACATATGTCATGTCACACAAATGACACTGGAGTTGGTGTAACAAACACATACGCACACACACAGAGTGAACAGGAATTGGGTGAAGTGAATACTCTTGGTGGGCCCTACCAAAGGCATGCCACTGCACAAAACACACATGCAACTGAGTCAACAAAAGAAATTTAGAGACAAAAACATAAGTAAACTGGAGGACCAGGCAGGATATACTTTAGTAAAGATGGCGGTACTTGGTCACCTGACATGGCTCTCAGTTAAAATCATGGTAAGGTCACCCATGTAACAGAGTTAACACTGGGGAACCAGGCAAGGAATACCTCAGTAAAGATGGTGTAACCTGGACTGAAGAATCTGAGGGACTCTAGGCCCCCAGTTGTGGGAGGACTGGCCCTGGGCTGTCCAAACACAATTTTCGCTAAAGGAAGCAATCCAGAGATGAATGTCAGTGAAGGTCTCAACTGTCCGTGGTTGAGGGCTGCCCCCCCTCCCCCAGGTTCTAGGAACACCAGAAGATTACCGGGAGCTCAATAGTCAATTTTTCAGGTTCGGAGAAATGGTTAAACTGAAGAGAATGGGGGAAACTCACCATCAGAAGCTGATGATGTGCATAGAAACACGCTGTAGAAATCATGCTCAGGCATATGGAACATGCAGTTGTTGTGGGGAAAGTACCTAGTTCTGGACTTAGATCCCGGGAGGGGCTCAGGGCGAGAGAGCTTCCCGAGTCTCATGGTACCAATGTAATGGATTAAGTAAAAATGCTGTGGATCTCCAAGTGACTGCAGCAGCAGAAATGCTGCAGGCGTCAAGCAGTGGCAGTGGACAGTGGGTCCCAAGAGCAGCCAGTCCCAGCCAGGGACGGCACAATTTCACAAGTGGCTGCAGCAGGCCTCCAAAGGTGGCTAGTCTCGGGCAGGGAGCCATACAGCAGGTGTGAGAGAGAGAGAGACATGAATATGCATGCCATGCAGAGTGGATGTTTATTTAGTGGGTTATGGAGGGGAAAGGGAGAGGGGGAGAGGAGAGGAGAGGAGAGGAGAGGAGAGAGAGAGAGAGAGAGAGAGAGAGAGAGAGAGAGAGAGAGAAACAGAAGGGGGAAGGGGAGAAGTGGGGAGTGACAGACGCTACCTCTTTGAGAGTAAGATGGAGAAGGAAGGGACTCAGACTCAGGCTGGAAGCTGAAGATCAGCATGCCTCAGCAGACAGGGGAGGGAGTAGGCATGATTTATCCCTTAAAGGGACAGGACAGATCATTACAGATACATAGTGTAAGTCCTGTCCATTGGCATAACCAATAAACTCCTTCCTCACTAGGCTATAGCCAATGTGAGGAGGAATTGGCTACCTCACAGTTCTTCCATCATACCTGGGGTTTTGTCGGCCATTGGGACACATGACATGTTTTTGAAGATCAAAGGAAAAGTCATGATGGAAAATTTTTGTTATAACAGGTCTCCCCATGGGAATTTACCATGTTTGTCCTCCTTATAATAGGTCTCATTATACACATCCACCTTGAAAAAGAAAGGGTTATGATGTAGGCATAGCCAACAGGATGAGGTAAGATCTGGCCTGGAGAAATTAAGGCTTGATCAGCCATCTGTATCACAGAAAAGATAAGGTCCTCCATACCCAAGGCAGTGGGCCCTCCTATCCATGGCTGGAAATGTGGAGGCTGTGATCTTGTGACCCTGGGTGGAGGGGCAGTAGTCTCCTCCATAGTCTTACCAGGCAAAGAGTCTGGCACCTGAAGCAACCCCACTGTTAGTGGCTTCACAGAGGGGCAATTTTTTCCATATGGAGAATAGCAGCACTTGACCATAACTGGCCTAGTAGAGTATAAGTTCCCATAACATTCCAGTGTCCCATTTTCTTCTCCTTTTTCTTCCCTCCTCTGTGACCTTAACTGAGATGGGATTACAGCAATAGGCTGACATTTTCCCAAATAGAGGGTTGCATCCAGTTATGGGGTAAGGGATCCTTTGGATCTGAATGAGGCCCGTTTGAGTTATCTAATATCCTGTCCAAGTTTGTTTACAACCCCATGCTGTGCAGTATAATTCATCTGCCCCTCCACATTTTGTCAGGTCCTTGGCTGTCTGGTTGCTCCCCGGACACATGTAGAAGGTTATTTGTCGCAGAGTGCCTCTTTTTAAAATATGGGAGCGTTCTGGACACTGTGGGTTAGCAGTATGAGGCAAGGTGCACCCTCATTTGCTCCTTCACTCAGTTTCTCTTCATGAAAGGGCAATCCCCCACATCCCAGGATCCCCTGTCCAGGTCACATAGGTCAAAAATGAACTGTGGCCACTAGGCATCAGGCACTATCTCTCTCTCAGTAACGTTTAGGTCTTCTCCAGTGACAGTGCTAATCATTTCCCATCTTACTCTCTGTGGCTGGTGGGTATTCTGTAGGCTGGTGATTGTCACCATCAGGGCCAGTAGGCACATAAGTAGCTTAGCCTCAATCTGAAATAGCCAATGAACACAAACACTCCTCAAGGGATCAGACCCCTTGGTATTGTTGTTATGAGAATTATTTTTCTTTCCTCTGAAGACCAGCTGTGACCACCAAAGAGTCTCCCTTTCCTTATTGGTCAGGGGCCCCTTGATTTCTTGTGCATTCTCCTATGTGTGCAGGGAGGGAAGAAATGTAAGATTCCTGGCTAGTAGTCATATTGTTGCCATCTCCCCAATGGGGAATATACATCTATATCCCCTCCCCAAGGTGAGGCCATCAGGGCCTCTCCATTGACATGTGAATGGATCCTTTTATTTAACCTGTAAATGTGGTCTAGGGCTCAGATGTTCCCAGTGTCTTTGGAATCTAGACAAATTTAAAATATTAAGTGTAAGAAGGGCTAATTGTAATCAATTACAGATCTTGGGTACTTTATAGCCAGTAAGCCACTATCATGTGTCAATACACAGATTGATAGAAATGAGTTTAATTAATATGTAAGAGTTATCCAATAAGAACCTAGAGCTAATGGGCCAAGCAGTGTTTTAATTAATACAGTTTCTGTGTGATTATTCCAGTTCTGGAAAGCCGGGATGAACAAGCAGCTTGTTGCAACAATTGGAGCACCAACATGGGTAAATATATTTACATTAAAAACCTGAGAAAGCTTAAAAAGTAATCCTAGACACACACACACACACAAAAAAAAACGGAGTTAAGCATGGTTTGGTAGCAGCATTTTCTTGGATGGGGTTTGTTTGCTAGAAGCATACAAAAGCATGACTCCTTTAAGAAAGGTTTTCCTGACTCATTTGTAGCAAAAGAAAAAAAGTCATACAGTTTTAAAATGTAGGCTTTCTGGGATGTGCTGCCAGTGCAGTTGCTGACTACTGGCTCTTTCGGGAGACAAAGTATTTGGATAGGGTTTGTGAGCAGCAAGCTGCGGCTTGCTTGATGACAACTTAGCCTGACTGTGTATGTGGAAGTGAGACAGTGTGTGTGGATCAGAGGCACAAGTGGCTCTGCCATGCTGGACAGGGTGGGGCAATCACAATACTGTATTTGATCTAGTAATTCAACAGCTTAAATTTTAAGAAGGGCTTCACATTTTAAAAAGCTCTCCTGGACAGTAAAGAATTGCAGATATGCAATAAAGACAAATCCAGATGAGTCATGGTGTTAGATATATGTAGGCTTTGGTGAGAAAATAAAAAGAGAACAGAGAATCATAAAATAAAGTTAATGCTTTAAAATTAAAAAAAGGTAAAGACTTTAAAGAGACAGTACAGATAGCCATAGATTAAAAGGAGTAAAGAAAAATAAACCATATAAAAATGGAAAATTCACAGAGAGTCTGGATTATGTTTATTATTTGCTATCTTTGAATTTTTTGACTGTGAAGGAGTTAAGTACAGAGAAACATTTTATCGTATGGACTGCTAAGTTAAACCAACAAAAAGATATCTTGATCCCAAAATTTGAGACTAAGGATATGTTACTTTGGAAAAGATGTTCTTCTTTTGTTTTCACAGAAGATGAGAACCTGTGGATTGCTTCCAGATCAATATGGTTTGATGGAATAAGACCTCCTGAAAGGTTGTTGCAAACACCCCCACAAAGAAAGTTCTTTGCCCAATAAACAGCAGGAAGCAGCTTGGAGAAATTATGCCCATATTCCCAAATATTGTCTATAAATGTTTGTTTGCATTTAAAGGGGAATATGATATAAATATGAATAATTTGCATTGGTATGAATCTTGGTTTATTGCTACAAATTTGAGGTCGGTTTTATTATATGTTTATTTCTGCTTGATTAAGGTATTGTGATTGTGTAGTTCAAATGTGTAGTTCATGTTATGTGTAATTAAGAAATATAGGTTAATAGATAGTCATCTGTAATAGTCGTGCTTGTAGTCATGTTAAATTTTCTAGATGAAGAGAGATGAATTTCAGATAAATAGGTATTCTTCAAATCTTTCAGAGGTCTTCAGAATATTGTATTTTAAAGATTTAAGAATTTAGGACTTTTCATGACAGTGAGACACATCTGCTCCTGCCAGAGGTATACCTAAATTCTTTTCGCTTTCCACTGCCAGACACTCTATCCTTTCCAAAATTTAATGGGAAAGAGGTTAGCACTGGGTACTCAGAGGGCAAGAAGCGCAATAGCCTCCCATGTCTTGATAGAATTACTGTTGGACATCTCCAGCCCCCTTGACTACCCACCCAAATTTTTGCCCTTTTATGTTACATCTGGGTCAGCTTCTTTACTAAAATGATACACAAACAAACAGAGCCTCCTTGCTTGTTACTGGGAGAGCATCTACCCTCTGGATCTTGAGAATCCCATGGAGCAATTAGTGGAGATCTGAGTCACATGGTTTTCTTGCTGCTTGGTGGGAATATCAGCTCATTTCCTACTTTAGAACAGCTGACATCAAAAATGGAAAGCAGAAAGTCAAGTTACAAAGGAGTCTTGTCTACTAGCATATGCTGCCTTCTTGAAATAGGAGGATGCAGAAATTCAGCTCATGGGAAATTTCTATTTGAATAGCTCAGTCAAAAAGGCTAGATTAAGACAAAACCAGGAAAATAGTGTTCATTATAACTAGCCTAACTATAAGTCTGACTATAACTACTCTAACATGAGCTGAATTTTAAGAGTGGTAACCAATGAAATTCTGTTGTAGAAAACCATAATTTTACTGTTATAAGACCCAGAAATGAGACAATTACATCAATCTAAGACTAAGACAGTTGCTTTGTGACCACATACATATGTTTAAAAGTTCACAAGGGACATCAATAACAATGAATACAACATCTATATTTGTGACATGGGATATTGAACAAACATAGGTTTCCCTCGAAAGAGGACAGAAATGAGCAAGCTAAACTTGGTGTGTGCATTCTCATAAAATATCTTAAACTGCTAGAAGCAGTGAAGTAGAGCTAACATAGCACAGTCTACCATAGTCCACTGTATTACACTTCAACACAAATATATTTCAAAAGAACAAATATCTATATGGAGATCTGATTAAATATATTAGTCAAGGTTGCCTAATGAGGAGGGAGGCAAATAGTGCTAGTAAAAAAAATAGGTTAATAAAATAGGAGGGACAGAATAAAATGAAAAATAGTGTGATAGATTTCAATAATGAAAGCAAATAAACATATAACTATCAATAGAGCGCAGTTTACCCCATTACCTGTATGTAAGTGAAAAAACTGGAAGAAACATAACATCTATTTTAAACCAGAAATTAAAAAATAGGCAGTCTTAGATGCCAAATAGGTAAGGTGATGTCTATTTACGGGGCACATGTTTTCTTCTGTTGTGGTGGTAAGGGAATGTCTTCATGGGACACATGTTTTTTTTTTTACTGTTGTTGCTTATTGAATGTTACCCATATTGATGTACTCTTAATAGGGGTCCTATTACTTTGTACAGCAATTAGGTATAATATCTAAAATATGATCAGAAGACAAAGGGAAAGTCAATGCAACTTAAAGTACAGGTTTGAAGTAGCAAACTCTCTGGGTTCACCACAGTCTAACTTGGGTATATGAAGAAGGGAGAAAGCATAAGAAATTTCTCTTGCAGAAGTTTCAGTAAAGCTGCCCATTTCCAAGCAGACATTGTAGTTCTAGCATGTTTTCCCCTTTTCCAGGGTGTAAGTCATATCTGGGATTTTCAGTCAGCCTGCCAGGGATTCCCTTCATCCCCAAAGGTGACTGAGGTGGGACATTGTGATATCTCAACCCACCTTAGCTGCTATTGGCTAGAGCAGACTTCTTTTTTGACCAATCAGGGCTGAAGGGTGTGGCCCTCCATTGTTCTGGCAGGCTACATAAGCAGAGTACTCAGAGCCCTGGGCCAGTCTGCTAGAAAGTTTCAGCATGGCCAAGGTGGCCAGGAAACCTTCAAAACCTAGTGCAGATGCAGCACCCTCGGCCTCAAAGGCCAATATGAAGAAGAAGAAGCAGCAGAAAACTGCCCATCATCCCAAGCACAGCTCCACGCAGAAGACCCAGTGATACTGCCATTGCCAATGTGCTCGGAAGGTGAGAGGACGTAAGCTTATGCCCTCTTTTCAAAGCTCTCCCCGCCAGCAAGTCTTTCACTGGCCTCCTATAAACATGTCCTCTACCTCTGCCCCTTCTCAGAAATCTCCCTCCACATGAATATCTATCTTTTCCCAAAGCGGTGCCCTTGTGACCTTAGTGTGTGATCCTTTCAGGTGACCAGAAAGGAGAAGCAATCCTTGCGAATGACTACTAGAAAAAACGCTTCTATGAAAATCATCCGAACGAGAATTCCTAAGGGACCTCGTGAAACAGCGCCGCCAGAACTCATTCACGAACAAACGGGTGAGAATGATGACAACCTGAGTGCCCCTGATCAGGGTCAACTGGGCTATGACCCCTCCCGCATTTGTGTTGAGGACCTGACCAGCTCCTAGCCTCAAAGCACAGATGAAGATCTAAGAAACACCAATGCATAGGTCTGGCTGCTGAGTCATGGCCAGTGATGTGAAAAGCACATTTCAACACAAAGCCAAGTTCATGGTGGTGCCAATAAAAGTAAACAGATGAGAAAATGTGTATGTCACTCTCAGTCTCTGATTGTGGAAAAGGAAAGAAGGACAGGAAGGGTGGGTAGATAATAACAGAGGCACACTGGATTCTACAACACTGAGAGTGGGATGAACAACCCCTTGAGAAGCAGACACTGGAGGGTCAGAACTGATCTAACACAAATGTCCCCTTGAAGATTTGTTCCACAGGGTAGGAGGGACAGCCTGGATAGGGCTGGGGCATGGTCTCAGGATACGGAGTGTATAGGAAATGAGGTGCGGGTGGCAGTTCCAGTCCCAACTTAGGCAGCACATCACTGTTATGATACATACGTTCTTATGGTATTTCTCATAGTCCTCTATGTGATCTCACTTCCATGTAATGAGATTGATGGCCACCTTAATTGTCATCATAGAACCTTCATCCAGTAACTGATGGAAGCAGATGCAGAGACCCACAGCTAAGCACTGGGCTAAGCTCCTAGAGTCCAGTTGCAGAGAGAAAGGAATGATAATATGAGCAAAGGGGTAAGAACGATGAAGGGATAACCCACAACAGCAGCTGAACCGAGCTAGTGGGAGCTCACTGACTCCAGACTGACAGCTGGGAAAGCCGAAGACGACTGAACTATGCCCTCTGAATGTGGGTGCCAGTCGTGTGGCTTGGGCAGATTGTGGGAGCACTAGCAGTTGGACCATGATTTTCAGAGGGTTTTGAGACAGGGTTTCTCAATAGCTATGGAGCCAGTCCTAGTGCATGATCTGCCTTTTTGGAGCCCATTCCCTACGGAGGGATACCTTGTTCAGCCTAGATACAGATAGGAGGGCCTTGGTACTGTGTAGATGTAATGTGACAGACTTTGTTAACTCCCCATGGTAGGCCTCACCCTCTCTGCGGAATAGATGAGGATGGGGTGGAGGGAAAGTGAGGGAAGCTGAAGGAGGAGAGAGAGGGACAACTGGGATTGGTATTAAAAATTGTTTGTTTGTTTGTTTTTTAAAAAAGTCCCGCAGTAGGGCCAAAGACCTCTTCCTATTGCAAGGTGCCAGTATACTGCAAGGGAAGTAATGGTGACTGGGAGCTGCAAGTCTAGCACTGATTCAGCCAACTTCCTTCAGAAAATTGGGGAGGAACAGGACAGTGAGGAGTGGTCTGCCAACCAGGGCTGGCCACCAAGCAGGCAGTAGTGTCTACAGGAAAATGTAAAACAATTGACCAGCCTTTCCAAATAGCTTTATTGTGTATTTTCTAATGCTGGTTTTAATCCCTTCAGGAAGTATCCTGAAACTGATTTCTCAAAGAATTGTTTTTAAAAGAGTAACGTGGGGCTGGACAGATGCCTCAGTTGCTTCCTTACAAGAATGAGGACCTGAGTTTGAGCCCTCAGAACCCACATTAAAAAATAAAAATTATTCATCAGCTGGTTGTGGTGGCACATACTTTTAATCCCAGCACTCAATAGCCAGAGGCAGGTGAATCACTATGCATTTAAAGCCAGCCTGGTCTACATAGAAAGTTTCAGGCCAATCAAGGCTACATATAAGAACCTGTCAAGAAAAAATAAATTAATAAAAGTTTAAAAATCTCTGTGTGGTGTTGAATACTTTTGTTTATAGCACTGAGGGTGGACCTTTGAGTCTTGCTGGCCAGATTGCCCTCATATTGGTAAGTTCTAGACCAATAAGAGATCTTGGTGTGTTTGTGTTTTTGTTTTCATGGGGTTTTTGGTGGACAGCACATGAGAATCTACAGTCAAGGTTGTAATCTAGCATCTACACACTTGAACATATGTGTGCACACATCCTTTACCCACACATCTGTACTCTCAAAAACACATGCATGAATGTACACAAACAAAGAATAAAATGTAAATACTTTAAATGTGTACATTTTGATGCATTTTGCCATATGTGTACACACATGTAGTCATTACTGTAAGAATGCACATGCCCACAACTTCCCTCAGTTTTCTTACAATTGTCGTCTCCTTTATGCGTTGCTGCTGTGAAATATGGACATTTAGACACTTCACACCTCATAAAGCAAGGTGCTGCATTTGACTCTGAATTTTGGAAAATGGAAGTTTTAAGTTTGGTAGCTCCATTTTGTAGGATCTTTAAATGTTTTAATTTCAACTATTCTTTGTGAATTTGCTATATGTAGAAACATATCCACCTCACCCCTCCTTCTAACTTGTCCTAGACACCACTACAGTTTCCCCTAAAATTGACAGCCTCTTTTTTCTTTATAAACATCTGTGATCAGTACTGCCCATATATACATAGATATAAGGCCACCAGTTAGGGAAAACCTACTGGAATACTGACTGGATTGATGGGCAAGTCTTATGCAGGCAGCCACAGCTGCTGTGAGTTCATGAGTGCAGTGGTCCTATAATACCCAAAAAACACTAATTTGTTCTGGTTCTCCCTAACTTCTAGTTTTCACGGTCTTTCTTCTATCTTTTAATCTTCTCTGCGCCTTGGTGGTAAGGGAATGGTACAGATGTTTCATTTGGGGCTGAGCACTCCACTGTCACTTACTCTCTATCATTGACTAGCTCTGAGTCTCCCTATTGACTTCTGTCCATTGTAAGATGTTTCTTTGATGAGAGATGAAAGCAAAACTAATCTATGGATACAAAGTCAAGTATTTTTTTTTTACTCTTTGTTACCTTCTTTGGTCTGAGTATATTTATGTACATGTATGCACATGCAGGATGGAATGCCTGCTATGTGAGTCCCAGGAATTGAATTTATGTTGTCAGGCTTGACAGCAATTTCCTTTACCCATATCTCTGTCCCTAGCTTTATATATTTTGAGGGCAGCTTGATTCTATGTTAATTTAGCAAAATTACAGTAGAAGATCATATGACCTCCAGTTGAGCATGTGACCTTTCCAGCCACTGATTTTTGGCCAGCTTTAAAGGGTCAGGTATTAATTCTTTCCTGTGGAGTGGCTTGAAATACAATCAGAAAACTGTATGCAGGCTACTAGGAGAGAAAAGTCATCAATGGGCTTTCTCTGCAAGTTAAAATAATTACCAGATGGCTGGATATGCCCAATGGCGCAATGATGGTTGGTAAGTTAAAGGCTTTTTAATGTGCTGTAGCATGAGTAATGGCATTACATGATGAACATAAGGACAAGATTGGGGGTTGTGTCTGAGTCAGTGATCTCCACAGGAGCAACCACCAAGTGAGTTGGCCCAAGTCAGAAACATCTATAGGACCAGGTCCAAACCAGGGACCTACACTTGAGCAGGCCCAAGCAAGGAACTTTCTTCAGAGCCAGCTCAAGACAGCAAAGTTCAGTGAAGCAACGCCAAATAAGCAACCTCTGCTCAGTGATGTCCATGGGAGCAAGCATAAAGGAGACACCACCGAGGGAGCAAGCCTAAGCCTGAGACCTCTGCTAGACCAGACCCACACCAGAGACTTCTGAAGGAGCAGACATGAGCCAGCAACCTCTACCAGAATAGGCCCAACCCAGTCACCTCCACACGATCAGGCTTGAGCCAGGAACCTCAGCAGCAGCAGGCCCAGGCAAGTGAACTGCGTGAGAACAGGTCCAACAGACCACGAAGACTGCAGAACAACCCCCAAGAGCTGGAGCCCCAAGCAACCTCCAAGAATGCCAAGTGACCTCCAGCATGACCAGAAACATGATCCTGACTACACCATGAGGAGCAACCCTCTGAGACTTGGATCCACTAGCACCTGAAATATTGATCACCAGAGACACATCCCTAACTACACCAATCATAGGAAAAGATGGGCAGACAGGGTAAGAACACAGTCAACACCACAAAGAGCAACATGACAACAACAAAAACTAGTGCCTCTATAATGGCACTACTTGAACACTCCAATATATATGAAGGAGAAGAAACAGGCCTAAAAATAAATTTAGGAGAATGTTTGAGGCTCTTAAAGAGGAAATGAAAGAATCCTTTAAAGAAATGAAGGAAAAGACAGACAAAAATTGGAAGAAATCAATAAATCCCTTAAAGAAAATCAATAAAAAAAATCTATCAAACAGATAAATAATTTAAGACTTGAAAACTAAAATAGAGACAATAAAGAAAATACAATCCAAGGAAATTCTAGGAAAGGGAAATATGAGAAAACATCAGAATTACACCTGACTTCTCAATCATAACAAAAAAGCCAGAAGGTCTTGGTCAAACATTATGCAGACATTAAGAGACCAGGGATACCAGCCCAGACTATTATACCCAGCAAAACTTTTAATCTCCATAGACAGACAAAACAAGTTGTTCTATTAAAAAACCAGATTTACCCAACACCTAGCCACAAGCCCAGACCTACACAAAGTACTAGAAGGAAAACTCCAACTCAAGGAAGTTAGCTACATCCACAAAAACACAGACAATACATGATCTCACAGCAAAAAATCCCAAATAATGGGAAAACACACACAATAACATCACCAACAATGAAAATTAAAATAACAGGAACTAGCAATGTCTGGTCATTAATATCTCTTAATATATAAATGGACTCAGCTCACCTATAAAGACATAGGCTAAAGACTATATATGAAAACTGAATCTATCCTTTTGCTGCAAACAGGAAACACACCTTAACCTCAAAGACAGATATTGCCTCAGAGTAAAAGTTTAGGAAAAAATTTTCCAATCAAATGGACCTAAGAAATAAGCTGGTGCAGCTATCCTAATATTTAACAAAATAGACTTCGAACTAAAATCAATCAAAACAGACAAAGAAGGTCATGTTATATTAGTCACAGGAAAAAATCCATCAAGAGAAAAATCTCAATTACAGAACATCTATGCCACAAATACGAGGGTACCCTCAAATGTAAAGGAAAAACTATTAAAGCTTAAATCACACAGTGAACCCCACACACCAATAGTGGGAAACTTTATACCCCATTCTCACCACCGGACAGGTCTGTCAGATAGAAACTTAACAGAGAAATCAGGGAACTACCAGATGTCATGACTCAAATGGACTTAACAGACATCTATAGAACAGTCCATCCAAACATAAAATAATATACCTTCTTCTCAGCACTTTATGGAACTGCCTCAAAAACTGACCACATACTAGGTAACGAAATAAATCTCAACAGATACAAAAATCAGAATAACCCTATGTATCTCATTGGATCACCATGACTTAAAATAAGAATTCAACATTAAACTAATTCCAGAAACACCCAAAACACATGGGAATTAAACAAGGCTCACCTGAAGATCAATGGGTCAATGAAGAAATAAAGGAAAAAATTAAAGACTTCCTAAAATTTAATAAAAATGACCACACAACATACCCAAATTCATTTCAGAAAGAAAGCAATGTTAAGAAAAATTTCATAGCACTAAATGCATAAATAAAAAAGCTGGCTGTGTCAGCTCAGCGACATTCCTGACCAGCAAGGGACACTGACTTCTAGCAGACATCCATCGGAGGGGTGAGTTTGCTTCTGAACCACGGCAGAAGCCCGGCGAGGAAGAGTTCAGACTTTCCCCGACCCTCTTGACTCCCAGGTCACCCTGCAGTGGTGGCTCCATCCTGCTAAGCTCTCCCGCCTGCCATCCCAGCTTCCATCCAGGTATACCTTCCTATATTTCTCCCTTCCCCCTGGGGCCATAAAATTTCCCCAGCTCAGGTGCCTTGCGCACTGGGCCTGGGCTGTAGTCGCAACACGGAAGGAGGGAGTGCCTGTGTTTCAATAGCCTGCCTGAGGAAAGGTAGCCTTCTGTCAGTGAAGTCCCTACCCAACAAGGGAACCTGACCCAGTACCAGAGGATCCAATAGAGAGCAGTTGAAGGAAGAGATGGGCAGACGCCAAGGCAAGACCTCGTACAACAATCTGAAAAACAACATGAAATCACCAGATCCCAACGACCCTACAAAAGAAGGACTTGAACACCTTAATCCAGAAGAAGTGGAAAAAAGTGCCATTATGAAAGCAATAGAGTCCCTTAAACAGGATATGAATAACTTCCTTAAAGAACTGGATGAGAAGTATAACAAAAAGTTTGAAGAAATGAGTAAATCTGTGAATGATACCCTGGGAAACCAAGAAAAAACAATCAAACAGGTAAAGAAAACAGTTCAAGAATAGAAAACTGAAATGGAGGCAATGAAGAAAACACAAACCGAGGGCAGGCTGGATATGGAAAACCTAGGTAAATGAACGGAGACTACAGAATCAAGCATAACCAATAGAATACAAGAGATAGAAGAACGAATCTCAGATTCTGAAGATGCCATAAAGAAAATAAACGCTCTGATCAAAGAAAACCGCAAATCCAACAAATTCTCTTCACAAAACATTCAAGAAATCTGGGACATAATAAAAAAAAATACCAAATCTAAGAATAATAGGGATAGAAGAAGGAGAAGAATTGCAGATCAAAGGACCAGAAAATATATTCAACAAAATTATAGAAGAAAACTTTCCCAGCCTAAAAAACGATATTCCTATGAAGGTTCAAGAAGCATAAAGAACACCAAATAGAATGGATCAAAAAAAAAAACATCCCCTCACCATTTAATCATCAAAACACAAAACATACAGATTAAAGAAAGAATGTTAAGAGCTGCAAAGTAAAAAGGTCAAGTAACTTATAAAGGTAAACCTATCAGGCGTACACCAGACTTCTCTATGGAAACCATGAAAGCCAGAAGGTCCTGGATAGAGGTACTGCAGAAACTAAGAGACCATGATGCAAACCCAGACTACTATACCCAGTCAAGCTATCGTTCACTATCAATGGAGAAAGCAAAATATTCCAGAATAAAAATAAATTTAAACAATTCGTAGCCACAAATCCAGCCTTACAGAAAGTAATAGAAGGAAAATCGCAACCCAAGGAATCCAACATTGCCAACACTGCCTACAATAACCCAGACAACTAGCGACCCTTCACAACCACAACTCAAAGAAGAGAAACACACAAATTCTACTACACACACACAAAAAAAATAATAACAGGAATCAACAACCACTGGTCATTAATATCACTTAATATTAATGGACTCAACTCACCTATAAAAAGGAACAGACTAAGAGATTGGATACGAAAACAGGATCCAACACTCTGCTGTTTACAAGAAACACACCTCAACCATAAAGATAGACATCTCCTCAGAGTAAAGGGTTGGGAAAAGGTTTTCCAAGCAAACGGACCTAAGAAACAAGTGGGTTTGGCTAATCTAATATCTATCAAAATTGACTTCAAACTAAAATCAATCAGAAGAGATGGAGATGGACATTTCATACTCATAACAGGAACAATTCTTCAGGAGGAAGTCTCAATCCTGAATATCTATGCCCCTAATATAAAAGCAACCACTTATGTAAAAGAAAAACTTTTAGAACTCAAGTCAGTCATCAAACCACACACACTAATAGTAGGAGACTTCAACACACCTCTCTCACCAAAGGACAGGTCAATTAGACAGAAACAAAACAGAAAAATAAGAGAATGACTAGAGGTAATGAATCAAATGGATTTAACAGATATCTATAGAACATTCCACCCAAATAGGAAAGAATATACCTTCGTCTCTGCAGCTCATGGAACCTTCTCAAAAATTGACCACATACTCGGTAACAAAGCAAACTTCCACAGATACAAAAAAAATATTAGTAACCACCTGTGTCTTATCAGATCACCATGGATTAAAGTTAGAATTCAACAACAATGCTTCACCCAGGAAGCCAACAAACTCATGGAAGCTGAACAGTCAACTACTGAATCACCCCTGGGTCAAGGAAGAAATAAAGAAAGAAATTAAAGTCTTCCTTGAATTTAATGAAAATAAACACACAACATACTCAAACCTATGGGAAACAATGAAAGCAGTGCTAAGAGGAAAGTTCATAGCACTAAGTGTCCAATTAAAGAAAACGGAGAAAGCACACATTGGAGACTTAACAGCACACTTGAAAGCTCTAGAAAAAAAAAGAAGCTGATTCACCCAGGAGGTCTAGAAGACGGGAAATAATCAAACTGAGGTCTGAAATCAACAAAATAGAAACACAGAAAACAATTCAAAGAATCAACGAAACAAAAAGTTGGTTCTTGGAGAAAATTAACAAGATTGACAAACCCCTAGCCAAACTAATCAAACGGCAGAGAGAGAACACTCAAATTAATAAGATCAGAAATGAAAAGGGGGACATAACAACAGACACAGAGGAAATTCAGAGAATCATTAGATCTTACTACAAAAGTTTATATGCCACAAAGTTGGAAAATGTACAAGAAATGGATTGGTTTTTAGATAAATACCATTTACCAAAGTTAAGTCAAGACCAGGTGAACAATCTAAATAGACCTGTTAGTCACGAAGAATTAGAAGCTGTTATCAAAAACCTCCCGAACAAAAAAAGCCTGGGGCCAGATGGTTTCAATGCAGAATTCTCCCAGAATTTCCAAGAAGAGCTGATACCTATACTCCTTAAGATATTTCACAGTACAGAAACAGAAGAGTCATTGCCTAACTCTTTTTATGAAGCTACAGTTACCCTGATACCAAAACCACATGAAGACACAACCAAGAAAGAGAATTACTGGCCAATCTCACTCATGAACATTGACGCAAAAATTCTCAACAAAATCCTGGCAAACTGAATCCAAGAACACATTAGAAAAATCATCCCTTATGATCAAGTAGGCTTCATCCCAGAGATGCAGGGCTGGTTCAACATACGCAAATCTATCAATGTAATCCATCATATAGATAAACTGAAAGAAAAAAACCTTATGATCATTTCATTAGATGCTGAAAAAGCATTTGACAAAATTCAACATCCCTTTATGATAAAGGTGTTGAAGAGATTGGGGATACAAGGATCATACCTAAATATAATAAAAGCTATTTACAGCAAGCCAACAGCTGACATCAAACTGAATGGAGAGAAACTCAAAGCCATTCCATTGAAATCAGGAACACGACAAGGCTGTCCATTCTCCCCAAACCTCTTCAATGTAGTGCTTAAAGTTCTAGCAATAGCAATACGACAACATAAGGGGATCAAAGGGATTCGAATTGGAAAGGAAGAAGTTAAATGCTCGTTATTTGCAGACAATATGATAGTATACATGAGCGACCCCAAAAACTCTACCAAAGAACTCCTACAGCTGATAAACACCTTTAGTAACGTGGCAGGGTACAAGATCAACTCCAAAAAATCAGTGGCCCTCCTATACACAAAGGATAAAGAAGCAGGGAGGGAAATCAGAGAAACTTCACCTTTCACAATAGCCACAAATAGCATAAAATATCTTGGGATAACTCTGACCAAGGAAGTGAAAGACCCATATGACAAGAACTTTAAGTCTTTGAAGAAAGAAATTGAGGAGGATACCAGAAAACGGAAAGATCTCCCCTGCTTTTGGATTGGGAGGATCAACATAGTAAAAATGGCAATTCTACCAAAAGCAATTTATAGATTCAATGCAATCCCCATCAAAACCCCATCAAACTTCTTCACAGACCTTGAGAGAATAATAATTAATTTTATATGGAAAAACAAAAACCCCAGGATATCCAAAACAATCTTATATAATAAAGGAACTTCTGGAGGTATAACCATTCCTGACTTCAAACTCTATTACACAGCTACAGTATTGAAAACAGCTTGGTACTGGCATAAGAACAGAGAAGTCGATCTATGGAATCGAATAGAAGACACAGATATTAATCCACAAACCTATGAACACTTGATTTTCTCCAAGGGAGCCAAAGGTATGCAATGGAAGAAGGAAAGCATCTTTAAAAAATGGTGCTGGCATAACTGGAGGTCAACCTATAGAAGAATGAAAGTAGATCCATATCTATCACCATGCACAAAAATCAAGTCCAAATGGATTAAAGACCTCAACATTAATCTGACCACTTTGAACCAGATAGAAGAGAAAGTGGGAAGTAGTCTGTAAGACATAGGCACAGGAGACCACTTCCTAGGTAGAACCCCAGTAGCACAGACAATAAGAGAATCAATGAATAAATGGGACCTACTGAAACTGAGAAGCTTCTGTAAAGCAAAGGACACTGTCAGTAAGACAAAAAGGCTACCTTCTGACTGGGAGAAGATCTTCACCAACCCCTCATCAGACAAAGGTCTGATCTCCAAAATATACAAAGAACTCAAGAAACTAGACACTAAAACTCTAATTAACCCAAGCAAAAAAAAATAGGGTGCTGAACTGAACAGA